>NC_080069.1:88443771-89122771 GCF_949987535.1 Balaenoptera acutorostrata
AAATGACTATGAATATGTATATTCAGTATATTACTTTATAATCAAGCCAAATACATTTTGGGGTGGAAGATGAGGATGAGTAAATTCATAGCTAGGATAGAAGGTTAAGAGACAGTATCCTTTGGCATTCTGTATTCAGATGAGAAGGAGAGGAGAGAGTCTTGCCTGTGGAGATCAAGAGACTGTTTGAAGGTGGCTGAGTTTCAGGAGTTGAGAGAGATGACTTGTAAGGCTGTGGTGAATGGCAGGAGGATGGGATGAAGGGGCCAGAGTCCCAAGAACAGACAGTTGCTGTACCCAAACAGCTCATATTCTCTCTGGCAGAGAATATAAAAGATTCTTTGGTTGTGGTACCGGTTTCAACTATAGTCAAGTTTCTCTTGATAACCTGTATTGAAGTTTTCCGGCCTTGTCTCTGCACCATTAGAACCATTCTTACCAATTTTTTTCTTTTCAATTTTTTTCTGCTTATAAATCGGTACATAAATGATAGCCCCACCACTAATAATTAACCCCCAGCTAACCATCATTAATTTTGACTAAGTTCCTTATCTACTTATATGCTTTAATTTTGCCTGTCTGCCCCACAGTCTACTTGTGGTAGTAGTGACTTTTAAAATGGCGTTTATGACTCTCACTTTTATCTCATTTGTAAATTGCTCTTTTCTTAAAATTGTAGACTCAAAACTAGATACTGAGAAGGCATCTAGTTCTTTGTTATCTCTGAAATATGACCAAGGAGGTCTTTGCTTAACTGTCTCTACTGAATGCAATGGATTACTGCCACCTGTGGTGAAGGTGGCCCATTCTATTGTCGTCTAGCTTTAGGTACTAGAGGGTTGTTCAGCTAAATCTGCCTTGCTATAGCATCTCATTTTTTTCCCCGTAGTTCTGCTCCTTGAAACATATGGGAAAAGTCTACTTGTTTTTCAATGTGGCAGCTCTTTAAAGATTTGAAAGGGTTTGTATTTTGTTAGCTATTTATCTAAGCTTTTTTCTTTACTCCAACACTGTTCAATAGAACTTACTATGATGATGGAAATGTTCTCTACCTGTCCTGTCTAAACAGTAGCCACTAGCCACATGTGGCTATTGAGCACTTGAAATGTGGCTAGTGTGACTGAGGAATGGAATTTTAAATTTTAGTTAATTTAAATTTAAATAGCTGGATGAGGTGAGTGAGTCTTGTGTTAGCATAGCTCTAAACTCTGGGAGTTAGTACACTGTCAAATGGCTGTCTTTTGGCTGCTCCAGAAATCTTATGGTCACCTCAAACCTGGTAAAAACATATGTAACTGGGCTCTTGATCTGTCTGGAGGCCAGTCTTACATGTTGTCACGACTAGAAAAAAACACAAATCCAACCCCCAAAGCCCTGATGAGTAATGTCAGTTTTTGTTGGAAGCTTCTTAGAAGGGGTAGAAGATGAAGGTTATATCTCATCTCCCATATCTCAAAAGCAACACTTAAAAAAAATCCCTCATTTAATCTCTCTCCCTGAGAGTCCCTAAAGTCCCTCTCCCTTCTCTTCCCTTCCTTCTCAGAAACATCTTTCCCCCTCTTCCTTGAGCCTTCCTCCTCCACACTCTTTGAGCACACCTCTGCCCCCTTCCCCTTGGAGAAGGGTTCTTGGGTGTGCTCCTCTTCCTCTAGCTCCCCTTAGGGAGAGGTAATTCTTATGCCCTAGGCTTGACCTTCCTGTGGCATAACTGCTGCATTACCCGCATTTTTTCCCTGCAAGTCTTCCTGGTGCTTCAGCTTTGCTTCCGCTCTTGACCCCACGATGCCAACACAAATAGGGAGGCCTCAGGTTACTAGGACAACCAGGGCACAGGAAACCGTAAAGGCTCAGCGCTCCCACAGGCATCACAGACTGGCTGTGCCAGCTCGCTTTCTCCTTAGGGACTCAGTCACACTTCCTAATCCCCATCCCCAAATTACCCAGACTGGAGGATACCCAGGCCTAAGTCACAGACCCCTGATTTTGTAGACCTGGTGGTGGAACATGGAATGGGTGGGATGAGGAATGGTGAATGAAGCTTTCTTACTAACACTGATATTCCAAGTCACCTTGGTGATAATTAACTTTTGTACCAGTGAGAATTACATTCCCCTGGGAGCTGATGAGAGTATAAGCTTTATTTATGTTATTTATACTTGCTACACTGGACCTTGCGTCTTGGATCTTTTTGGATCCCTGAGTAGATGTTTTCACAATTTGCTTTGGGTTAAAAAATGTAGCAATCTACTTCTGATACACTGGCACCAGCTAATGTTTAGGAAGAAAATAATGGTTACCAGATAATGAATTTAGGTTCTATTTACACTTTATTATAAAGCTAGTCATTTGTTTCAAGGAATACCATCTGATTTGATTAAGTCTTTAAAGCCGTGAATAAGTGCAGATCTGCTTGTACTTAGATGCTCAGAGAATGTTGAACTGATCCAAAACTGGAGCAGGCCACTTCTGTGGAACATTCCTGGTGGGCCAGAACAAGAGAGAATAAGGGGGGATAAGGTAGACTTGAGAGCTCTTCTCAAACAATTGCAGGACTGTCCTATGGAAGAGGGGTTAGATTTACTTGGTTTAGCTTCACAAGGTGGAATAAGGACCTTTATTTCAGATGGCAGTGATGGCGGACAAATTTTGACTTAATAAGGAAGAACAGTTGAATAGTTAGAGGACCTCAAATTGGAATGAGCTGAATTGTTAGGCAGTGAATTATTTGTGACTGTATTGTTTATATATAGGTCAGATTACCATTTGCAGAAGCTTTGGATGAGATTTTGGACATTTAATTGGATTTGACCTGTAAAGAGAAACAGGCAGATTTATCAGAAGTCAATTCACCCTTTCTAATATGATTATGTAGCAACTATTGTGGTCAGTACGATTTTCCTAGACACTTCTGCCAAGTTTACTCAAGTCATTGAATATTAGATTTGGTAGTAGAGTGTTTAGAGACTTCTCTAATGCTGTGCACTAGTCCTCTGTTGATTCCTCAGGAATGCCTCAGAGGTGCCTGAGAGGTGTAATGAAGGAGAGCTGGGGCTCTGAGCCCTTTACCTATGTGGGGAGCGGGGGTTCTGCTGGAAAAAAACCCCAAAACTTAAAGGCCCTGATATTCCAGTTTCTTCATCTTACTGACAGGGAAAAAGATATGGAGCAGGGACGTGTCTTACCAAATGTCACACAGCTAATAAATTTCAGAGCTGGAATTCAAATCTAACTCTTCTAATTCCAATCATTTGTTTCTTCCACTCTACTAGTCTACCTTATTATAATTCAGGAAAAGTTTCTCTCCATTTTTCTGACCACCGCAGTAATCCAGAATTTTATTTCTTCAGATCTACTCTTCTCTATTAGCCACTGAACTAGTCTCCCTGCTGTCCAATCTCTCCTTCTTCTTGTCTATATTATCTTCACTGTTGCCAAGTTACTCTTCATGAAACATTGTCTTCATCATGAGATTTCCCTGCTCAAGAACCTTTATGTCGCCTGTGAGAACTTTACAGCCTGGCACATAGTTAGCATTCCTTAGGATCCTTGTTGTTCAGCCAGCTGAACTTGAGCCCATTCTCTTATGGGCTGTGTAATAGTGAGATTAACTAAGTCCCACCCTACCCCTAGACTCCAACTTTGGTAGGATTTTTATGTACATTTTTAATCAGGGATGATGATAAGATACAAAAGAAATAGAAGATCACAGCTAATAAAAAGCAAGTTGTGTAACAATACGTATAATATAATCCAATTTATATGACACATGCATTTTTTAAAAACAAAAATGAGATATATAGAAACTGGAAAAAAACACACCAAACTGGTGACAGACATTAACTCTGATGAGGGGGATTAAGAAAAGTTGGGGAGTAGGGGAGGAAGGTGAGAACTTAAAATATGTATTTCTCCACTGAGGAAAGCCTCACAGGGTGGAAGGGAAACCTAAGGAACCAGGCTTGGAACTGACAAGAGAAAGAACTGCTCAGTTGTCTTGCCTGGCTCCACTGCAAGGCATTTCTTTGCCTCTTGCATCACTCTTTGAAAGAAATAAAGTCGCATGAGATTATTTGATTGGTCAAGCTTAAGTCAAGGGCCATCTATGGCCCTATCAGGATATAGAGAGGAAGGATCTGGGGGAAGGACCCCCTAGGGAAGCTCCTTGGTTTCTCTCGAGGGAGGGCAAACATTGGATTTTAACTCTCCCAACAGGGCTGTACACAGAGCTGGAGAGCCAATTGCCTGAAAGGACATCAGAGTAGTCTTAGGATGCTGGGGGCTAGAAATGACAAATGTCCATTGACTTCATCACCCCTCCCCCACCTATCTGCATCTGGATCCTAGGTCTGCCTTTTCTTTTGGCTCAGCCAAGACCTCTGGTGTGGTTTGTTTTTTTGTTTTTTTTTTTTTTTTTAAAGTTTTTTAAATTTATTATTTATTTATTATTTTTATTTTTGGCTGTGTTGGGTCTTTGTTTCTGTGCGAGGGCTTTCTCCAGTTGCGGCGAGTGGGGGCCACTCTTCATCGCGGTGCGCGGGCCTGTCACTATCGCGGCCTTTCTTGTTGCGGAGCAGAGGCTCCAGACGCTCAGGCTCAGCAGTTGTGGCTCACGGGCCCAGTTGCTCCGCGGCATGTGGGATCTTCCCAGACCAGGGCTCGAACCCGTGTCCCCTGCATTGGCAGGCAGACTCTCAACCACTGCGCCACCAGGGAAGCCCTGTTTTTTTTAAGATGGAAGCGTTTACCTCTCAATTATGTATTGAAGATTTTTTGGCCACACCGCACAGCATGTGGGATCTTAGTTCCCCGACCAGTGATCGAACCCATGCCCTCTGCTGTGGAAGTCTTAACCACTGGACCGCTAGGGAAGTCCCTCTGGTGTGGTTTTAACCTTTGCTAGAGAATGAGGGGCAGTGAGTTAAGGGGATGGGGCAGAGGAGAAGGGTAAGGTAGGGCAGGTAGAGAGGGCAGTTAGCAGGTTTTACTTTGCTTTCTCCCCTTCCTGTGCTTGCACAGAAAGCCTTTTCAGTGACTGACAGTTAAAAAAATGATCGTAATAAACATTTGTGAGTCCAGTTACAAATAAAAACCTTATCCCTCTGGCTGTTCTAACAACCTGCTCCTCTGATGGAGGAGCCGTTCTTCCCCTGTGTCATGTAGACTGTGGCCAGGGAGGCATTTCTGTCCCTCTCCCGTGTATGTGTCCCTGCCAGCACACACACTAGATGACTGTCTGCTGTGTTTGGAAGGTCCAGACCCCAATCAGAGTATGTGCCAAAATCATTTTGTTTTCTCACAGTGGGGATTCTTCACTTTTGAAGCATTAACCTTCTGATAAAAAATACCTTTCTTCACCTCTTAACATAGCTTAGGCCTGACTTTTTGAAAATTAACTTGAGTTAATCACAAGAGGGTGTGCAAATTCACACTCTAACTTCTGTGAATTGGAAAGCAAATTCCCTGACCTACTCTATTTCTGCTGGTCAGAGAATCCATTCCTCTGGTATGTTTCAGAAGGCTGATGGATCAAGGATAATCTTATACCACAATGGACTGATTAACCTCTGTAATGACTTTTTGGCCAGCTACCATTGATAACAAAAAAAGACTTAAATAACTCCTTAACTGTTGCAGAATAATTATTTTTTCAACTTTATTGAAATGACAAGATGATGCACACATTTTATTTATTTTAAAAAAATTGTATTTTACTTTTGGCTGCGTTGGGTCTCCGTTGCTGCGCGCGGGCTTTCTCTAGTTGTGGCGAGCAGGGGCTACTCTTCGTTGTGGTGCGCAGGCTTCTCATTGCAGTGGCTTCTCTTGTTGCAGAGCATGGGCTCTAGGTGCACGGGCTTCAGTAGTTGTGGCACATGGGCTCAATAGTCGTAGCTCACGGGCTCTAGAGCGCAGGCTCAGTAGTTGTGGCGCACGGGCTTAGTTGCTCCGCAGCATGTGGGATCTTCCTGGACCAGGGCTCGAACCTGTGTCTCCTGCATTGGCAGGTGGATTCTTAACCACTGCGCCACCAGGGAAGTCCAATGCACACATTTTAAATGTGTAATCACTGAGTTTTGACAGATGTTTACACCTGTGTAATCATGTCTGCAGTCAATATGTAGAACATTTCTCTCACCCTCCCCAAATTCTCCTGTTGCCCATTGCAGTCAGTCTCTCCCAACCCCACCCCAGACATCCACTGATCAGATTTCACCGTAGATGTTTTGCCTACTGTAGAGCTTCGTATAAATGGAATCATACGGTATGTATCCTGTGTATGGCTTCTTTAATTCAGCATTATGTTTTTGCTATCCATCCATGGTTTTGTGTATATCAGTAGTTCATCCCTTTATTGCTGAGTAGTACTTCATTGTTGGATATACCACAATTAGTTTATCCATTCACCTGGTGATGGACATTTATTTTCCACTTTGAGCTGTGAACATTCACATACAAGTCTTTGAAGATATGTACACATGTTTCTTGGATAAATACCTTGGAGTGAAATCTTAGGTCCTGTGGTAAGTGAATGTTTTTAACTTGATAAAGAAAAAACTGCCAAACTTTTCCAAAGTGGCTGTTCAATTTTACATTTACTAGCATTGTATGAAAATTCCAGTGTTCTGCATCTCCATCAGCACTTAGTATTGTCAGTTAAAAAAAAAATCATTCTAGTAGGTGTGTAGTGATATCTCATTGTGGTTTTAGTTTGCATTTTCTCAACGATTAGTGATACTGAACATCTTTTCATGTGCTTAGTTGCCACCTGTATCTTATATCTGGTGAAGTCTTTTTAAATCTTTTGCCCATTTAAAGAATTAGAATGTTTGGCTTCTTGTTATTGCATTGTAAGAGTTCTTTATATATTCTTGTTATTATAAAGGTTTTAATATATTCTGGATACAAGTCCTTTGTGAGTATATGAATTGAAAATATTTCCTCACATTCAGTGGCTTGCCTTTTTATTTTCTCTACAGTGTTTTTGGAAGAGCAGAAGTATTAAATTTTGGTGAAGTGTAATTTCTTACTTTTTTCTTGTCTAGTTAGTCCTTTTTGTGCCCTGCATAAGAAATCAAAGTCACAAAGATTTTCTCTTGTGTTTTCTTCTATATCCAGAAGTTTTATAGTTTTGACTTTCACATTTAGGTCTATTTATGTTTATGATCCATTTTGGTCACTTCCTTAACTTTGTCCTCACTGCACAACAGAGGCAGTAGGAAAGGGGGAATCTAAAATAAAGATGATAACCTCTCTCAAAAACAGATATATTGTAGAACAAAATATTAAACTTTTCTTCTGTGTATTGTTATCTTCATCTACTACTATGTATTAACTATTCATTAGTAAAATATGTATCATCAGCTACTGTGAGTCAGGCACTGAGATACAACAATGAACACACTAGACACTGTCCTTGCTCTGTGGAGTTTACATGTTAATGGGAGAGGTTGGGTTTTAGTGAGCATCCATTTTATGCATGGCAAAGTCAAGAAGATGTTACTGCCTCTATCTGTGATTCCTCAATTGAAGGAAGTATTTCAGATCCTTGGCAATCTGCTTAATCTTATTGTATGGTAGAGCAGGAACCTCTTTCCACAAAGGGTCACTAATCTGTAGAGAAAAGGGAATCTTGGGCTGCATACAGCCGGCTATAATGCAGTAGGGGAAGTGGTATAGCAGTACAGGATGGAAAATGGTAGTAAATGGTCTCATGCTCCTGTTACTGCTGAGGTATAGTGACTGGACTTAATGCTCTCTTCCTTGGTTTAAGCTAAGCATTTTGTTTTTGTCTCTAATCCTATTTTTAATGTCTTTTTGCCAAAAAGAGTTCACTGATTGTATCTTCAGAGAACTCCTCGATCTCTTTCCTGATAGCCAGAATGCCAGGTGTCTTCTATAACTAACCATTCGTATGTTCTTTAAAACCAGTCATAATTTATTTGTGTTAATTATACCACCATTGTTCAAGCCACCTCAAGTATCAGTAATAAGTGCTATTTACTATTAACATTTATAAACTAGTACTAACATTAGATAACCAGATAATAAGTGGTGTTAATTCAGAGTAGGATGTGATCACTGTGGCCTACATTGACCTCTAAAGAAGAAATAAAGCTTGAATTAGTCCTGAAAGATAAGTAGGATTTTGGTTGATAATAAAGAGGGTGGATTAAGTAAGGAGGGTGGATTAATTTGGATTAATGGATTTGAGGAAGAAGAGATTAAGGACCAGCCCATACACCATTCATGGTATAACTCCCCTATCATCTAGCCATAACAAATGTCATTAGTCCATCGTGGCACTCATTCTTACTGAGCCTGGACACAGCCCAGTAAGACTAGAACTAGATAATAGGAAAAAAAAAATGTAGACATTAAATGGAGAGATATTTTGAAAGAGGTATCAGTGAAAATGTCTGACCCTGGAGGTTAAGATGTGGGGCATCTCCCATGTGCAACCGAGAAGTCCTTAGTACAGAGACTGTGAAGGGTTTCTGTTGCATCTGTGCTGAAAATACAAGCATCTGAGGGGTGTGATAAGCATCACAACCAGGCTCAGAAAGATAGTGCCAGGGGACTTCCCTGGTGGTCTGGTGGTTAAGAACCTGCCTTTCAATGCAGGGTACGTGGGTTCGATACCTGGTCGGGGAACTAAAATTCCCACATGCCGTGGGGCAACTAAGCCCGTGCTCCGCAACTACTGAGCCTATGCGCTCTGGAGCTCGCGTGCCACAACTAGAGAGCTCACGCGCTGCAACTTCTGAGCCCACGCGCTCTGGAGCCCGAGCGCCACAAGTAGAGAGAAGCCCGCGCACTGCAATGAAAGATCCCACGTGCGGCAACTAAGACCCGACAGCCAAAAAATAAATAAATAAAATAAATAATAATCATAAGAAGAAAGATGGTGCCGGGGAAGACAGTGCAGTTTAGTTTGCTGGAGGGGGCCATTCAGGATGTTTCTAGGCTGGGAGAGACCCTAGAGTTATACCAGCCAGCAGAATAAGCAGCAAACAGGGGCAAAGGAACATTGCTCTGGAGATCTAGGAAGCCAGAGGACCACCAGTTCAAGGAGTTCAACTTTCTCCTGCTGCAACAAAGTCCCCTTCCCCTCGTACATCCAGATCCATCTCCAGCTAGAGAAGCAGGGGAGAGGTGGCTATGTGAGAGACTGAGCAATTTTTATTCAAGAGAGTCTAAGCAGTACCTTAAAGACTGTTTAAATGATCAGACCAGACTACATTAAACTGGTTCAGGGACTTCTGAAGGATGTGGTGTCAGCAACTGTGAAGATGTACAAAACCTTTATGTGAGTAGAAGGTGTCAGTCAGCTCATCTACCACCTTTGACGAGGTAAGGCAGAACTGAATGAGGAATGATGCAGGCCTGTGTACACGTTTCCAAGAGGGGCTAATTGGGCCCATCTGAGGTAGGTTAGGATGGATGCTAAGTGCACTCAGATTCAGGGGGACTGCTTACCCATGTGTACCGGCCTTAGCACCACCAATGTCCCAGCACTGGCTGGACCCATGGCCAAGGAAGAACCATGTGACTGGAACACATCCACTACACCTGGCCTGGTCAAACCTGTGAGGACAGATTCCTGTGATCTGCTATTTCCATTGGCATCTACTTTTTATCTGACCTCACTCATCCTGAGGAGACCATTTTTTGGGGAGTCATCCAAATTTCTTGGATTTTGTCATTTACTCATTTTCTCATTTACTCTAATATTAGTTGAGTCTGTTATGCCATACACTGTGCTAGGCACTGAGGATACAGTATTTTGTAGCGGTAAGGAAATAAACACAAATAACTATAATGAAGTTTGAGCAATATTAAGTTTGAAAAATATTACTAAGAAAGTACAGAACATTATTGGAATACACATTTTGGGGAGACCTCGTCTACAAAGGAAGTAGTGATGTTTACGCTGTGACCTTTAGAATGATTTTGAGGTGATCAGGTGAAAGGTGGGAAGAATGTTTCAGGCAGAGGGAACAGTATGTGCAAAGGTGACAGATATGAAAGGAATGAAAGAAGTTCAGTGTATCTGGAGCCTAGAGGGGGAGGGGAGGGATGTGATGTGAGATGAGGCTGAAGAGATAGGCAGGGACCAAATCATTGAGCACCGTGAAATCCATGATAAGGTGTTCATAGTTCATCCTACTATGGAGGCCATTCAAGTGTTTTTATGCAGAGGAATGACGTTGCCAGCACTGCATTATGGCTGTTCTATAGACAGAAGACTGGAGAGGATCAACACTAGATGCTGGGAGACCAGTTAAGGGGCTGTTACATTGGTCCAGGTGAAAGACGATGGTGGTTTGGACTCCATAGGGTAGAGGCAATGGAGAAGTGGATGGCCTTGAGGGCATATTTTGGAGGTATATCCAGCAAGACATGGATGTGGAGAGTAAGGGAGATGGAGAATTCAAGGATGACTCAGGTTTTGGCTTGAGCATGTGGGTGGATGGTGGGTCATTTACTGAGTAAGAGAACAATGGGGTGGGAAGATATTTGGGGGGAAAATCACGTGTCAGGTTTTGGACACAGGAGTTCGAAGTGCTTGCGAGGCCATCAAGTGAAGAGATCCAGTAGGCAATTGGATATATTAGTTTAGAGCTGACAGAAATGGACTGGTGATTCATTCTTGGCCTATAGAAATGGTCATTGGAGTTATGGGTATAGATATAATTGTAGACAAGAGAGTTGGGTGGAGAAAATCTAGAGCCTCAAGGAACACCAGTCAACCCAAGGGACAGGTAGAGAAGGAAGAGTCGGTCAGAGACTGAGAGAGAACTGCCAGGTGGTTGGAAGGAACCGGCAGTGTGGTGTCACAGAAGGTGTGCCACTATGGTTTGCTCTAGAGATGTGTCAGAGCATTTGGGTGGACTCCTGATGGTGCTGAAGTTACCTGTAATGTTTGCTGGGGTGGGTGGGCTACAGAGGACCAGAGGAGCACACCTGGAGCTCCCCACCTACCTTAATAACCCGGCAGCCTTCTGCCTGTCGAATCTGAAGAAACCTGGACTCCAGGAGGTAGCAGGGGCTCAGAGGAAGGAAATGGTTCTCACACAGATGTATTACCATCAAGCCTCTGCCTTTAACCTGGTGAGGTTCGGAAGGATCAGAGTGAATCCCAGTCTATGGACCTGAGCCCTCCCACAGATTTTGTTGCATTCTTATCACTTCTTAGATGTGTATCCTCATCTTTTTTTTTTTTTTTTCTGTCCTTGCCACTCTGATTCTGATGCCCAGTAGGTTCCCCTTGGTTCTTGATCTTTGATTTAGTTTGGCTTGCTCTCCCTTTCTGAGGAGTAGCTTTCATACATACATACTTCTTTTTTTTTAATTTTAATTTTATATTGGAGTATAGTTGATTAACAATGTGTTAGTTTCAGGTGTACAGCAAAGTGATTCAGTTATACATACACATGTATCCTTTTTTTTAAAGTATTTAAAAAAAATTTTTTTTTAATTTATTTATTTTATTTTTGGCTGCACTGGGTCTTCGTTGCTGTGCACAGGCTTTCTCTAGTTGCGGGGTGAGCGGGGGCTACTCTTCGTTGCGGTGCTCAGGCTTCTCATTGCAGTAGCTTCTCTTGTTGCAGAGCACGGGCTCTAGGTGCACGGGCTTCAGTAGTTGTGGCACACGGGCTCAGTAGTTGTGGCTTGCGGGCTCAGTAGTTGTGGCTTGCAGGCTGTAGAGCGCAGGCTTAGTAGCTGTGGCACATGGGCTTAGTTGCTCCACGGCATGTGGGATCTTCGCCAGACCAGGGCTCGAACCCGTGTCCCCTGCATTGGCAGGCGGACTCTTAACCACTGCGCCACCAGGGGCAGGGGAGCCCCCCATGTATCTATTCTTTTTCAAGTTCTTTTCCCATTTAGGTTATTAAAGAATATTGAGCAGAGTTCCCTGGCTATACAGTATTGGTTATCTATTTTAAATGTAGCAGTGTGTACATATATACATACTTCTAATAACCCCTCTGCTTGACTGGCAAGCCCTGGAAGCTGCCTCTTTGTGCTTATCATAAGCAGTCACCACCGAGCACAGCCCAGTTTTATAGGCCTAAGTAAGTGTAGATGCTTCCTTTACCCCCTCTAGAGGTGTTAGTTGCTCTGAGCCTTGGAAGTTCAGTTCTCAGTCATCTCCTTTTCTTCTGTTTTGCTTGGCTGAAGCATATTTATTAGCTAGATTTTAAGGTGGTTCTACCTTTCAGTGAAACTTGGCTTTTATCTCTATTATTCTGGGCTAGTATCTGGGCCCAGTCTTGTTCATGGCCTTAAGGCTTTTGATGGCTTTTCCTGTGGAGTAATATTCTGTGGAGCTTTCTACCATGGGCTTTCTTTCCTGCCAAGATTAGTAAAAAATTAGCCCCAAATTGCTACCCTCCTATTCCAAAAGTCTGTAACCTTTATGTTCCATGTATTGGGTCTGAGGGATGACTGTAGCCCTTAGCTTATTTCAGGACCCGTGATTAACATACCCTGGGTCTAAATAATGAATTTGTAAGCCCAGTGGTGGCTTGCAATTTCTATATAGAAGCTTAAGGGCAGAAATCTGATTGGAAGGGGAGGGAGGCGGTTAGAAGATTCATCTTGAAGCTGAGTCCATAAGAGTAATGTGATCAGCTGACTAGGACTGACCACCAGAAAAATAAAAAACAGAGATATGATTAAGAAAAATATGTACTTTGTTCAATAAGTGAGTTTTATAAATATAAAATCTAGGGCCTTTAAAAAATATTTTGTAGGCCAATTATTTCATTTACTTGGTTTCTTCCTTCCCCAAACAAAGTATGATACCATTAACCTGAGAATTTTAAACACATGCTTTGCTGACTTTTTCTGTTTGTATTTTTTTTTTTAATTGATTTTTTTTTTATTTTTATTTTTGGCTGTGTTGGGTTTTTGTTGTGTGTGGGCTAACTCTGGTTGTAGCGAGCGGGGGCTACTCTTTGTTGCAGTGTGCGGGCTTCTCACTGCAGTGGCTTCTCTTGTTGCGGAGCATGGGCTCTAGGTGCGCGGGTTTCAGTAGTTGTGGCACGCGAGCTCTAGAGCGCAGGCTCAGTAGTTGTGGTGCATGGGCTTAGTTGCTCCACGGCATGTGGGATCTTCCCGGGCCAGGGCTTGAACCCATGTCCCCTGCATTGGCAGGCGGATTCTTAACCACTGCGCCACCAGGGAAGCCTCTGTTTGTATTTTTAAAAGATATTTATTTATTTATTTATTTAGGCTGCACCAGGTCTTAGTTGCAGCATGCGGGCTTATAGTTGTGGCATGCATGAGGGATCTAGTTCCCCAACCAGGGCTTGAACCCGGGCTCCCTGCATTGGGAACGTGGAGTCTTACCCACTGAACCACCAGGGAAGTCCCTATTTGTGTATTTTTATTTGGTTTACTTTATGGGACGGGGGAAGGAGTTTACTGCCATTGATGCCAACAACTCTTCCTCAGTTCCTCCAAGCAGTCTTTTCCTTGGTAAGTTATACTGTAAAATTCTAATCATTACTGTTGTGCAATATCAAAATGCCTTATATATGTAGCAATGACAGCACACATGCCCACACCCAGGGAAACAAGGTCATGTTCCACCTGAAATTATCTCCATTGAGGTGATAGATCATGCCATGATCGTGGATGAACTCTCCGAGGAAATGACTATGGGAAGAAGAATGTCAAAAGCGGAGGACCAGAGCGTTGGTGGGGGATGGGGGTGGGGGTGGATGGTCACAGTTCAGAGGAGGAAGAGGATCTGCACAGTGAGCAATCAGTGGACACTGAGATGGAAGGATGACTAGGAGGATGAGCTGTGGTGGAAGCCATGGTAAGAGATTTAAGAGGAAGGTGCTGGCCGACAGTGTCAAATGTGTTCGAAGTACAGTGGAGGAACTTACCATCCCCTGTAAAGTAGGAACTTCACTGGGTTCTTCCTCATCTCGATTATTTATTTATTTATTTCCTTATTTACTTATTTGTTTGTTTGTTTGTTTGTTTAATGGCTGTGTTGGGTCTTCGCCTCCGTGTGAGGGCCCTCTCCAGTTGTGGCAAGCGGGGGCCTCTCTTGTTGCGGAGCACAGGCTCCAGACACGCAGGCTCAGTAATTGTGGCTCACGGGCCCAGTTGCTCCGCGGCATGTGGAATCTTCCCAGACCAGGGCTCGAACCCGTGTCCCCTGCACTGGCAGGCAGATTCTCAACCACTATGCCACCAGGGAAGCCCCTCATCTCGATTATTTATAAAAATTTTACACTAGACTATTCAATTCTATTCAACAAGTATTTACTGAGCTGCATACTAACTGTGGTGGGGTTGTATAAAAGAGGTAGAAAGTGTTTTAAAGTAATATGTCTTTATAAATAAATATACTGGTTAATTGTACATAAAAGCTCCATCAGTTTGGAATGGTATATTTGTTAAATGGAAACTACAGACCTATTTCAGTGACATTTGAAAAAACATCTTTTGGTATCCTTTCATCCCTGTGATACCTTTTTTTTTTTTTTTTTAATCCTCATCTAATTTTTTCTTATTATAAAAGTGATACAGGGCTTCCCTGGTGGCGCAGTGGTTGAGAATCTGCCTGCTAATGCAGGGGACACGGGTTCGAGCCCTGGTCTGGGAAGATCCCACATGCCGCGGAGCGGCTGGGCCCGTGAGCCACACCTACTGAGCCTGCGCGTCTGGAGCCTGTGCCCCGCAACGGGAGGGGCCGCGATAGTGAAAGGCCCGCGCACCGCGATGAAGAGCGGTCTCCGCACCGCGATGAAGAGTGGCCCCCGCTTGCCGCAACTAGAGAAAGCCCTCGCACGAACCGAAGACCCAACACAGCCAAAAATAAATAAATAAATAAATAAATAAAGTAGCTATAAAAAAAAAAAAAAGTGATACATAATCATTGAAAATACAGTTATATATAAAATTCTGACTCATCCCCAAAAGATAGTGATTCTTAACATTTTGATTTATATCATCCCAGGTGTCTACTATGTATTTATATGTGTGTGTGTGTGTGTGTGTGTGTGTGTGTGTGTTTAATGAAACTGGGCTCATTCCATACATTTTTCAACTTTCTGTTTTCACTTAATGATATATCGTGAACAATCTTTGATATCACACATCTCTGAAACAATGTTTAGTGGGCTGCTTGAATTTTAATGTATGAGTGTAACAATTTAATTATACAATGTCCTATTATTAGAAACTTAAGATCTTTCCTAATTTTTCATTATTACAAACAGTGCTGTATTGAGTATCTTTGAAGCTAAATCTATGATTGTTTTCTTTAGCTAAAATTCTTGAAGTGGAATTGATGGGTTAATGGTAAAAATATTTTAAAGGCTTTTGATGGAAATCACCAAGTTTCTCTCTAAAGTTGTTCCAGATTGTACTACCACTAGTAGTATGTGAGAGTACCATTTTCCTACACACTTGCTAGCGTCAGGTATTATTATTTCAAAAAACCTTTTTTATAGGTGAAAAAATAGTCCTTCATTGTTATTTCAGTTTTATAGCCATTTTATGTGTGTGTGTGTGTGTGTGTGTGTATGCATATATATATTTATTGGTGGCAAATACTTATTCTTCGAAGATAAATTTTATTAAAACAGAAGTGTTTTAACAAGGTGAATGATCCATCTTGGTAGTACAGTTTTTGACTGAATGTAGATGTGACCCTGAAGTGGCCATATCCCAGTTCTGTCACTTACTAACTGGATAGTCTTGGGCAATTGATTAACGCCTCTAGGCCTCAGAGTCTTTACCAAATGAGCACTATAATAGTACCTGTCTTAGAGAGTTGTTAGGCAGATTAAATGAGACAACTAGATGCAAAACGCATGGCCCGGTAGTTGGCATACGGCACAGAATAAATATTAGCAGTAGTCATTGATGAGCCTGATTTTCTCGTGTGGTCTCAAACTGGCTGAAGGCAGCATCAAAAGTGAAGTTTCAGAAACAGTTTTTTAAAGGCATCATCTTGGGAGTGATCATCTAGACTCCGAAGGATACTGTTCTTTCCATCAACAAATACTGTAGGTGCTGAGAGGATCCAAAAACGAATAAAACATGTCTTCTGTTTTCAAGTAGCTTACTGCCTCACAGGAGGGATGAGATGTACCCTCATTACTCTAATATGAGGCAGAGAGCGAAAGCCTCGCAGAAGAGATCAGATAGAGCACCATGAGGGTTCAGGTGAGAGACAGTTCTCTAAGAGATGGCAGCAATATTTGAACCAGACCTTGAAGAAGGGTTAGGATTTGAATTTGTGAAATATGGGATGGGAGTGGGGAGGGTTTTCTTGGCAGAAGGAATCACCTGAGCATGAAGGCAAGTAAAGCTGGACATAGAAATCTAGGTGTTATCAACCTCTGGCACTAGCTAAAATCGTGGAAGTGGATAAATGTGTAATTGGTATAAATTGCACAAGTCACAGACTTGGAAGTGTAGGGATTTTAACTTTTGTTTTTAGAACTGGTATACCCCCTCTCCACTGAGAGAGGAAAGCTTACTCTTGTACATTTCAGGTATATATCTCTGGGCATTCTACCAGTTTAGTTCTATCCTTCAGAATTTGAATTCAAGGATGCAAGCCAGGCACTTGTAGGGAGGCTTGTATCCTTGTTATGGGTCTCATCTTGGTCATTTCCTCCCTCTGCAACAGCTTGTCATGTTCTCCTCTCCCCATAGCTGGTCCTTCTTTTAATTTTTATTGGAGTCTAGTTGATTTACAATGTTGTATTAGTTTCAGGTGTACAGCAAAATGGATCAGTTATACATATACATATATCCACTCTTTTTTAGATTCTTTTCCCATACAGGTCATTACAGAGTATTGAGAAGAGTTCCCTGTGCTATACAGTAGGTCCTTATTAGTTATCTATTTTATATACAGTAGTGTGTGCATATGTCAATCCCAGTCTCCCAATTTATCCCTCTTCCCTTTTTCCTCCCAGTGACCATAAGTTTGTTTTCTACATCTGTGACTCTATTTCTGTTTTGTAAATAAGTTCATTTGTACCACTTTTTTAGATTCCACATATAAGCGGTATCATATGGTATTTGTCTTGCTCTGTATGACTTCCTTCACTCAGTATGAAAATCTCTAGGTCCATCCATGTTGCTGCAAAGGGCATTATTTCATTCTTTTTTATGGCTGAGTACCCATAGCTGGTTCTAAGAAGATGATGGCCAGTGGTGGTTTTGATGGATGGTGCATAGATAACTCCTTGGAGACACATCCACTGTTTACCTCACCACCAGCAGGTGAACCCTGCACATCCTCTTGCTCTTTCAGAGACTCTTAGGGTTGGCACTCCAGCTCACTTTCCCTTCTAAAGCCTACAGTTCCCTCTGGGCCCATATGAATTTAAGAATCCTTTCTCTCCACTCCCGGGTCCTTAGGGGACTCAGCCTCCAGCATCCCGCACCCCTCCTAATAGTACATGCACCATCCCTGAGAGGCTGGCCACTGGAGCTCTGGACAAGGCAGGCTGCCCAGGTCCATCACTGGATGATCCAATGGGTAGACTAGATGTGTGCTTAGGGCACCAGCAAAGCAGGGCCACAAAATAGATTTGGAGGAAAAGATTTTGATATATTTTTTAAAATGTGAAATTAGTTACTGTGGGAAAAAAATCAAATTTATTGTACTTCTTTATACTTACATTGTATTATATTATAAGTGTAAAGGACTCATTTTATTTTTATTAATTTTTTTGGCAGGTGGAATACCATAATCTTTCAGTGTTTTGGGTTTCTAAAGACCCTAATTTGGCCCTGTGCAGGTCTAGTCTCCTCTTTGACTCATCTGAATTTTAAGGGGGGGATTATCCTTGCCCTTGTCAGCGGCCCCTTCCCCAAATTATCCTGAGGACAGAGAAGTAGGAAGTCCATAATGCTCCTTTCTCTCTCTTTTCCCCAACTCTTTTTCTCTCCTGATTTCCTGTGTTCTTTTGGAAGAAGAGGAAAATCAATTCTTTCTCTTCATTCCTCTGTGTAACTCAGTCTGAACTCACACCAGTAGCAGTGAGCTTTGAGTTTAGCAATGTTGGAATCGGGGTCTTTGCTCTCAATAGCAGTCAGTTCATTTTTGGCTTAGCTGCCACATTTCGAGTCCAGCCAGGAAAACAGAAATCACTCTTAAGTATTTAAATCAGAGGGAATTTCATCCAGAAAATTAGCTATAAAAGTGAAGAAAGAGCTGGGAAGTCATTCAAGGGAAGGCGAGGCAACCCAGAGATTAGCAACAGCAGGAATCGTCTATCATCCCTGGGCTGAAGGAACAAGGATGAGTTAGAAGCTGGAACTTGGGAGTGCCTGCCTGAGGGTGGCTGCAGCCACAGGGGACACGCAGCTTCTGCGGGAGATGCTGGCCAAGGCAGAGGGAGAAGGGGAGGAAACACTGGCTCCGGCTTCCTTGTGACATTCTTCTGTCCGTGCCCCTCACTGACGGCATTCAGCAGGGATCCGGGAGCCAAGGGCTCAGTCTGTGAATGTCAGCCTCGCTGGAGAGGGAGTGGCGTCGATCTGATAAGAAACAGGCCAAGGACTGAATGAGTGGGTAGGGCCAGTGGGCGCAGGAAGGAGCACGTCACCACTTTGCCACATAAAATGGCTTTTGTCCCTTCCTAGTTAGTACACGTCTTCAGGGTGGGTGAGGCAGGGAACTATATTCTGACTTATTTTTGTGTCCTCTGAAGTCCTCTCAATAAATATTTGTTATATTGAACCGAATTTAACCGAATTTCTAAACTCTCTTTTGGTCATGTATCACTGACTGGCTCCTCTTCTTAGACTTTTCAGTGAGGAGATGAAAATTTTGAAGATCTTTGCACACAGTTGCTGTGAAAACAAGCAGACTCATTTTCTTCAAACATTTCACCTTTCCAGACTGTGACCTCAAACTGCTGATGGTGGGGTCTAGTTTCGTTTTGGGTAGGAAATATCCGTAATAATTACCATAATAATTAACATTTATATAATGCCTTACAACTTACAAAGTACTTTTACATTTATTTTCATCATAAGTAGGTTTTAATCTGGGGATCCTGGAATCCGTTTATTTGTCCTCTGTCAGACTAGCATAAACCTTAGATTTGAAAGAAAAACATCAGGGTTCTTGTTCTCTTCTGAATTGCAGATAGTGGGCAACCTTCTTGGCCCTTTTTGTTAGACAGTTTAGTTACTTTCAGTAGCTGATGGACATGTTCTCAGCTGCCGTTTGTTGGGAGAGACTGGCATCACATTACTGCTCCGTTTTTCTCCCTCAGGGACCTAGCAGGTGTTTGAAGACAGTGACCATCTCATCTGCTCACATGGGGTCTTTGTAGTCATCTGTAGCACACCTGTTGTTTTTAGAGCCCTATTCTCATCCAAATATGTATATATGTACAGTTGACCCTTGAGTAATGTGGGGTTTAGGGGCACCAACCCTCCAGGCAGTCTAAACTTCATGTATAATTGTAGAGGTGGCCCTCCGTACATGGTTCCTCATCTGCGGATTCAACCAACCATATAGTACTGTAGTACCTATTTAATTGAAAAAAAAATCTGTGTATAAGTGGGTATCATGGCATGATATGGAAAAATAAGTTGAACAGTGTTAACCAATCAGAATAGTTTGGACTAAACATGTCATTTAGAAAACTGGCATCTGGTGTGGATTGCTTCTGGGTGTATGCACGTCCCTAAATGTCTGACCGTTCAGGATTTGCCTTATCCTCATAAATACCACTCCTTCCTCCTACATAGAGAACACTGGACTCTCACCTCCTGCTTGCTTTCTCTTAGCCTAAGACTTGTTAATCTGGGGTCCTTTGGCCTTCAAGGGTCTCAGAAGATCCTGGGTTCACGTGTCCCCAAAATGATATGCAAACTTTTGTGTGTAATATATATATGTGCCTTTTGGGGGTGGGGGGTAGGGAGAGAATGTGTCCATGGCTTTCATTAAATGTTCTACCCCCAGCCTGTCTCTGTCTTCTTTCTTTATTCTGCCTGAACCTTCAACTCCTAGTTCTTTCCCTCACTCAGAAGATGCTTTTGCATCTTCATTTAGGCATGCAGTGGAGCCCCTTATTTCATAGAACTTTTCCTTCACTTCAGCATATTTTAGAAGATATTGAGTCGAATTTTTCCTGTTGCCCTAGAATTGGTGACTAGGGTCTAAAAATGGGGACAAAGAAACACTAAGCACCACACATTCTGGAGAGAGCTGCTAATGGCTGGGGTCAGTCACCCTCTCGAGGGCTTACAAAGAGATAGCAGAACTGGCCCTGGTACCTCTAACCACTAACCCTACCCATCCCTCATCACCTCACCTTGTTCCCAGTCTGTGTGAGATGTAAGAGGACTCAAGGGAGGGAGTCATGAGCCTACCAGGGAGTACCTCCCCCCCTTTTGCCCCCCAAACCAAGCAGGAGGGTATCAAAGAGAGTCTACATGAAAGAGAGACTGATTTCTCATTCCCTGGCTAGACTCTGTGTTTGGACAGTGGACTTGTTTAGCTCTGCATTTATCTGAGAAGAAGAAAGGCAATTAGGTGTGAAAGACAGGGGCTTAGCGGTAGAATAGCCTGTATTCCTTCTGTTTGGCTTAGCAAGGACATGTGAGTTTCTCGTGGTTCCGGGGATACTGAGGAAGATAGCTGGGCTTGAGCCATCTTGTTGGTAGTCCATGCAAGAGGCTGCCTGCTGGACAGAAGCTAGGAGGGTTAAAGGAGGTGACCTGGAGTGGGATTGTTTCCATTAGGGCACAGCTCAGTGGAGAGGCCTCACAGTGCCCTATAAGAGAGCTGGCATTTTGACATCTGTCAAACAACAGGCTCGGGTGGCCTGTCATCCACAGCCACCAGTGGTTTGTGATGACAACTACCTTATTAAGTGAGGAGACAGTTATCTCTTCCCTCTCTGCTCTCCTCCTGGTTCCCAACCCCTGTAGAGCTAGACCCCTTGTAGAGAACCTTCTAGAGAAGTAGAAGAGGAGGAGAAGCCACAGGAGGGAGCATGCTCTCCTCCCCACTTCAGGTTCCTTCAGCCATGGCTCAGGCTTGGGCTGGAAGAGGGGAGCAGATGAGTTCTGTGTTGGACCTGAGATTGGAGTTTAAATCAATTGGATTGGACTGAATTGTCACATAACTAAAAAGGAGTGGAGAGCTGTGGAATCTGTTTGTGCTATTGTGAGGACTGGGAAGGAGACATGTCAAGGCACAGATGAAGACTGTGATGGGGTGGGTGGCAATGTTTATACCTAGCTGAGTTCAATGCTCAACGAATAGTTACATTTATCTATCACTAAATCCATCCCTGAATTCATTGTTCCATCTTCCCCTGCAGTCTAAGAGGATATATTTCTTTTTCTGTAAAGTGAATCCCTTCATCTGTACTCTTGTTTATTCATTGAGAAAACATTTATTTGACATCTTAAATGTGTTGCCCCTGTTGAGGTACAAAGATTAAACATGAAAGAATTTTTTCCCTTGTAGAATACACAAACTAGCCGGGTAGGGTAGAAAGTAACTACCTGCCTTAAAAACAACATCTTAAGGGTAATAAAAAGTGGCCTGGAGGGCTTCAAAGAAGAGTAGTAGTTGGAAGGCAAAAGAAGAGAAGACATTTCAGGTTGATGGAAAAGCAGTGGGCATGGACTAACGTGGCCCACTTAGGGTACTACAGATAGTTCTGTATGTTCGGAAGGCAGATGTGGCAGCAGAGGAAGCTGGAGAGAAAGGTAGGAGCCAGATCCTGATGGGCTAATGTGCTTGTTCTCTATTCTGTAGGCGAGTGGTTCTTCACAGCAGTGGTACTGCCCCCGGAGGGGCATTTTGGACATCTGTGGGGCATTTTTCATTGTGATAGTGATTGAAGGTGGGTGCTACTGGCATTTTAGTAGTTAGGGGCCACAGGTGCTAGACTCTGCAATGTGAGAACAGTTCCACATAATTAAGAATATATTGTTTTAGGGCTTCCCTGGTGGCACAGTGGTTAAGAATCCGCCTGCCGGACTTCCCTGGTGGCGCAGCGGTTGAGAATCTGCCTGCCAATGCAGGGGACACGGGTTCAAGCCCTGGTCTGGGAAGATCCCACGTGCCGTGGAGCAACTGGGCCCGTGAGCCACAATTACTGAGCCTGCGCGTCTGGAGCCTGTTCTCCGCAACAAGAGAGGCCACGATAGTGAGAGGCCTGTGCACCGCGATTAAGAGTGACCCCCGCTTGCCGTAACTGGAGAAAGCCCTCACACAGAAACGAAGACCCAACACAGCCAAAAATAAATAAATAAAAGTTAGCTTAAACGTATTAAAAAAAAAAAAAAAAGAATCCGCCTGCCAATGCAGGGGACACAGGTTTGAGCCCTGGTCTGGGAAGATCCCACATGCCCCGGAGCAGCTAAGCTCTAGAGCCCGCGAGCCACAACTACTGAGCCCATGCACCACAACTACTGAAGCCCGCGTGCCTAGAGCCCTGCTCTGCAACAAGAGAAGCCACCGCAATGAGACGCCCATGCACCGCAATGAAGAGTAGTCCCCGCTAGCTGCAACTAGAGAAAGCCCGTGCAGAAACGAAGACCCAACACAGCCAAAGATAAATAAGTAAAATAAGTTAAAAAAAAAAAAAAGAATATATTGTCTTTAAGTAGATACCTGCCTACCCCACTAGGTCACGTATTTTATGAGAGAAGAACCTTTTTTTTTTTTTTTTTTTTGGCTGCACTGCACAGCATGTGGGATCTTAGTTCCCTGACCAGAGATTGAACCCGTGCCCCTGCAGTGGAAGTGCAGAGTCTTAACCCCTGGACCACCAAGGGAAGTCTGAGAAGGACTTTTTATCTTGTTAATCTTTGTACTTCAACACTGGCAATGCATTTTGGATGTCAAATGACTTGAGTTCTGCATGATTTTTGAATGTTCCACCAAACATTTGTGTAGGGTGTCATATATAAATAAATCTGGTCTGTTGTTACTTATCCTAACACTGGTGTTTAATCTGGTTGTTTTTTTTTTTTTAATGGAACGGCTTCTGATCTTACTTCTCTTAAATCCTAACTTACTCATTCCTTACAATTAGGTGCAAGAATCTGAGTGCTTCAGTAAGTCTTCTATGATGGTCATGTCCAATCATTTATGTATTGAAATACCTATTATTTTATTATAAGTTTTTGTTTTTTATTTATCTTTTATCTTAGATTTAGGACATTTTATTGGTGTTTTGAAATTATGTGTATAGATAGCTTGTATTATCTATGAATTTCGTTTTAGGTTAGTAAAGGTGCTGTTATTTAAAATATTTATTAGAAGAAGGGAGACTTAGGCCTGATAGGATCGAGAGCCACTATGTAGCCATTGGTTTCCAAAGTGTTGTTCGGAGCCACAGAGCTCAGATGTTTTGCTCATGAGCTCCCTAAAATAACAATAACCCCCTCACACAGTTTTAAGTTGAAACCTAACATTTATTATCCAAGTTTACATTTATATATTGTTAACAGGAGATAGAAAATATTAATCATTTTATAAGTTGAAATAAGCTGAGGATTGACTGTAATCATAAAAAATATTTCATGATGATTTGACAAATTAGACTTTGAACTATCTTACTGAATAGAGCACGCCAAATACAAAATAAGTTACTGGATTTTTTATCCATGGGTTTTTTCAGTGTATCTGAATTTTTTCGTGGCCTGTAAGACTTTCCAATTACATTTTTTTTAAGTCAGGTTATTGAGGTATAATTTATATATGGTAAAACTCAAATGTGTACCCCAGTTACTTTTAAAAGAAAGTATGTCACTAATGTATTTTCCTTTGGCTGTGCCAGTTGTAGAGAATCCCAGCATGGGCTAAACACCCCATTTCCAATGCCAAGTTTTACCCTTAACAGAAGTATGTATATGGTAAGGAAGGCAGGAAGCCCCATTAGTTTAAGGCCCCTTGATTAATCTTTAAACATTTCCCTAGACCAATATCTTCATTTATATATCCCTTTGTTGGGTGCCCCAGTACTTACACTCTAGAACAATTCATCATAGTAAGGTTTGGCGGCAAGGGACACGCTTTTCTTTTGTAAAGTGGGGGAAGGACTGTGTGAGCCCAAGTCCATTCTCCAGAAGATGAATTTTAGGAAAGAGTACACATGGAAGACTAGGGTCTGGAAATGGATTCCTTTGAAATGATCTGTATATACATAGCCCTTGGAAAATCTTTCTCTACTCCCCTTGCTTGAAGGCTACTGCCCAGAAGCTCTCTCTGAGAGGGCACGAAGGGCAGGGGATGTGGATTTCTGGGCTCACTTCTACTACTTCTCCTGGAGCACCTGGGCTTCTTTTCTGTTTCACATTTAAACTTTTGTTTGAAGGAAGGGTTTTGCTGCTAAAAATATCACTTTGACAAGCACAGCTTCCATGGGAAACCATTGAAGAAGTTCAAGCAGAGAAGTGACATAATTAGGTTTTTGTTTCAAAAGGGTCATTCTGGCATCTGAACATGTCATCGCAGAGGATGAATTGGAGAGAGGTGAGACTGGAGGTCCAGAGACCTGTCACAGAGGCATTGAAACAGTCCAAAAGAAAAACTGTAAGAACTGGCGACTCTGGGCTCCATCCTAGAGTGGCAGCATCCACTTTAGAAGGAGCAGGGCCTTCATGGTTTGTAAATCCCCATCCAGCTGCCTCTCACATTTACACTTCCTGCGTGGCCCTGGAGGGCCTGTGCCTTTGTGACCCCAGCCTTAGAGGAATCTTTGACTCTTTCCTCTTCACCTGTGGATCCAGTCTGCCACCAAGTCCTGTTGTTTTTTCCTTCAAATCATCTTGTATTTGTTTCTCTCTCTCCATTACTATTCCATCATCTTAGACCAGGTGCTTAGCATTTCATGCTTAGATTTCTCCAGGAGCCTCTTAACTTACCTTCTTGCTTTCAGTCTGTCTGCCAACCAATCCTACATTGCCACTGTAGCTACTCTTTTTGTTTTCTATGACATAATTCAGCCACGTAAAAAGAGTATAGTTTTGTCAAATCTTGCTTCAGGTTTCTCCTCCTGTCCCAGTCTTTGGCTTCTTTAGAAAATTCTAAGCAGAGCAGAAGATTAAAATAGGGATTAATACATTTCCATTCTCTAGAAGCTGTTGTTTAGATCGAGAAGATTATGTTTCCTTTGCTTCTTTTTATGAGATATTTGTAAATTGAGCAGGACTTAAAAGGTGAGGGAACACATGCCACTTTTTCTCAGTGAAAGATTTTGCAAAGAAAGTATAATTTTAAGTAGAGTAGAGAAGGAAATATAACCGAGAATATTATATTTAAGACTTTATGGCATCAGATGCTCCCAAGGGGTGGTAAGTCATTACTGGGTATGTTAACAATGGTGAAGGGTGGGAACAGGAACATAGGGAAGCAGTATATAAACCTGGGAGAACAGGCCAAGTGTGGAAGAGCAATGGGAACCACTGGGACCTTCTTGGACACTCACAGAGGTGCTGGTCCAGGCTTGGAGGGAGCAGATGGGTGAAAAAATGGGTTCACCTGGAGCTTGAATCATCATGGAGATAAATGTATATGGTGGCTTCTCTTGACAATTCTTAAATTGCTTCTTAGGAATCATTGGCTCTCCATGAAGCATTTTCCATGGAAAAAACTGCTCTTCTGGACCGTCTTTTCACAAAACTGATATTTGTGGCCCTCGCAGTATGTATCATTTCAACTTTTAGAATACATATCCAGACAGGTAAGTTAGAAGCTGGGATTTGATTTGAAAATATTTTAAATTTTAAAACTTTTTTAACTTATACAAGAAAACTGTGTGTGAATTCAAAGTAAAAACCCTTGACCCTGTAAACAATAATAGCAGCTCTTTGGGGATATTGAATATGATGAGAAGGTGAACCCAAGGTCTAGAACCATGCTGTGTGCTGCTGTGTGGAAGGTGAGGGGAGTTGGGAGGGGGAGGGGAGGGGGCCACATGAACAATAATGGGGGTTTGACCTGTTTTCAGGAGTCTCTCTTTCCCTCACTAGGGCTAAAAGAAATCATGCAGAATTTTAGTAAGGTCTTTTTTTGCCTTTGATATGCTTCAGTAGGTTTTTGTTTTTGTTTTTAAAATTTTTTTTGGCTGCAGGCATGTGGCTTGTGGGATCTTGTGGGATCTTAGTTTCCTCACCAGGGATTGAACCTATGCCCTCCGCAGTGAAAGTGAGGAGTCCTAACCACTGGACTGCCAAGGAATTCCCACTGTGTTTCTTTTTTTATACTGTCTCCCCCTCTCCCTTACTGAAATGCTGCATTTGAAAATGTATCTTTTCTGCCTTATT
This sequence comes from Balaenoptera acutorostrata, assembly GCF_949987535.1. Lineage (NCBI taxonomy): Eukaryota > Metazoa > Chordata > Mammalia > Artiodactyla > Balaenopteridae > Balaenoptera > Balaenoptera acutorostrata. The sequence continues at coordinate 88,470,067 of NC_080069.1, forward strand.
TTATCTTCCTTTCCGCGGCTGCTCTCTGCCCTCTGTTGGCAAGTTCTCTTGGACCTGTCTTGTGTGCAGGAGACAATCACATATAAGTCAAAGCCTTTTTCTGCAAGTCAGGTTGGTTAAGCAGAGAGAAGACTGGAAGGTGTTTTGTTTCTCTGGAATCCTATAGGCTTGGAGGCACAGTCTTGGTGTAGAGCAAACCAGAGGGTCCAGAGTTAGCTGTGAAATCAGGGAGGTTACAAGTTCAGTACTGAACTGGGAGTTTGTTTGGGGCATCAAGGCTTGACATGGAGATTGGCATGAGCCTGAATCCCATGTCAATCTCAGAACTCAGCAAGGGTCTTGAGGCTCCTTTGGCCTGAGTGTGACAGGCCTCAGGACTTCTTTGCACTAAGGAAGAGGGCAACTTGGAAACTACCATAGCTTCTAGCAGCTAGCTAATTGATGCTCCACAGTTTAGTTCTGGATCAGATATGAGGTGTTTGGGCTGGCCCTGTCCCAGAAGAAATTATAGATGGTGTCTGCGAAGTAGTGGGAGGCATTACCAACTCTACAGAGATAAAGTTGGCTCCTAGCTGGGTGCTGCTCAGGCCAGCAGGACCTTTAGGTTTCCCAGGCTTTGTATGGGTAGCAGTAGGGCCACCAAATACAGACAAAATCTTATTGTCCATATCAGTGAGGACATAATTAGATAGTTGGAATATATAGATAATCAATCTCATTTATCTAATATTTTCAGCCTCTCCCTACAAATAAAACAACAAAACAAAAAACTTTCATTGGATGTTAGTAAGAAACAGTATTAAGTGATTAATTTTATTTCCCTGACCTTTCCCACTTTCTAGTCTTAGTGGCCAGTTGGAAGGAAGAGGGAAGGGGCAAGATGCTTGAAATGACATGTCATGCATTTAAACTTGTCTGGGGAGTCTGGGCAACAGTGGTGTCTGGTCCTCACTTGGGTCTGCAGGTGTTCCAGAGAGACTCTTCTGGGTCTTTAGTGGCCATTACCCTCTAAGCACAGCCTCATGGTAAATTCCTTGAGTCAGAAGAATATCTGTACAGAGCCCCACCTTAGAGACCAGGAAACCTGGATTCTAGTCTCTGCTCTGCTATTAAAAAGCCATGTAGGATTGGGGGAGAGGGGCGGGGCAGGGAGCTATGGGACTTCCCTCTCTGGGACTCAGTTTTCAATTATCTTTAAATGAGGGGAGTGAACAATATTATTTATAAGATTCCTCCTAGCCCTGAAATTCTGTGATTCTGGCAGAGACTGTGTCGTTTGGATTTGCTTCTCTCATTAGACTGTGTGTAGTTGCTTGAAAAGTATTATTTGGTGGATTGGGTCTGAAGTTAGAGCCATGTCTTTTTCAGGTTGTCCCATCACCCTTTTGACTGGTCTATATCCTTCCTTTCCTTGCTCAGATAGGACAAAATTTCTTTACACTAACAGTGTCAGGAGCTGGAACTGGAGTTAATCCATCTGTGTTAAAGAAAGAGCTGCTCTAAGATTTCCATTTCTACCAGGCTGAGGGCAAGAGACGTTGTTGGGGGGCTTGCCTTTGGCCTCTGTGCCCCAGGGATTCCAATTGTATGCTCCTCAAAGGTAAGTCTGTATCATTCAGCTTTTTGTATTCACCCCCATAGCTTGTGCAAGGCAGCCAGTGTTCAATAAAGAAATATCGTACCTAAGAATAAAATGGCATTGTCCTTAATTTCCCCCCAAACCACTAGGTGTCGCCTTCATCTCAGAGAAACTACGCCCCTCCACTCCCTCCCCGCCCACCCTCCTCCCTCTACTCTAGCTTTCTCAGCTTCTTGGCACTGATTTCTGGAGAAGTGGCTTGAAGCAGGAGACAAACTGTGGCTCTTGGCAGGGGGAGGAGAATGGGTTTATGTGCATCTCCTTTATGACAATTTGAGGAAAACTCCCTAAGGTCCCATTGCAGCCCCTCCCAGCAACCATGATATCATCCCTCACAAGCTGTTCCTCGGGATCAGATCAGCACTCCAAATATGGGGTGTCTGGGGTGAGCCTTCTAGGATGGAAGCTTGGGAGTGGGGTGGAACCCAAGGGGGGCACAATGAGCTTCCACCGCTGGGGAAACGTTTTGCTTAGTCAGTCTCTGAGCCTTTATCAGGTGCAAGCCCAGGCTGTGCAGGAAGACAAAAGAGAGAAGAGGCTGCTCTGGGCTCCCACCCTGGAGCAGATGGTGTGGTGGGAGCCCAGTGGGCTATGGTGGCCTCTGAGGACAAGGGAGGGCACAGAGGGGGGCGTGGGGACAGAAAGAGGGAGATTGGAGGGTTGAGTCGTAAGGAAGAAGGAGACTCATGGACTTCGTAAGGACTCAGGAAAAATCGGTCACCGGGGCGCCTTGGTCCCGGAGGGGCTTATCTTCCAGGGACCAGGCATGTCTTACTGGTGAAGGAGGGAGAGGTTCCCGTCAATGAGAGGGGTGCTATCGTTTACTAGGTGGAGGACAAGTGAGGATACCAAATTTGTGGGGATCCCTGACTGTTTCCTGGAGGCTGGAGTGTTTGAGGGACTCAGGGGAGTTAAGAAAGGAGACCCTTAGAAGAGCGGGATACGCGAGGGGTGGGTAGGGAGGCCCTGGGCTCGTGGGAGTGTGTGAGATGGAGAGCGCGCGGCGGGGTGGCCCAGGGGCCTGGGGGAGACGGGGTAGGCCTTAAAGTGAGGGGACGCCCGGAACCTCGCCGGCCTGAGAGGCCCTTGCGCGGAGCCCCCGGGCTGTCGCCGGGTGGGTTGGAGACCTGGGAGGTCCCCGGGCGCCCGGGTGGGAGTGGGGAGTCGGGGGCAGGGGAGACAGCAGGCGCCGGAGGGTGGGGCCGGGCGGGGGAGGAGGAGGGGCCGCGGGGAGGGGGCGGGGAAGGCGCGGGGCGGGGGCGGGGGCGGGGGCGGGGGCGGGCGGCCTGCCCAGGGAGTCACACTCTGCAGCCGCCGGCGCAGCGAGCGGAGGCGGCCGGGCCGCGGCAACCTGACCTGGACGAGCGGCGCGCCCGGGGGCCCAGGCGGGGGGCGGGAGGAAGCGCAGGGCAGCGCCGGCCGCCCGGGCCCAGGAGAAGCGGAGCAGAGAGGAGCGGGGACACGGGCGGGGCCGCCGCAGCTCCGGATGGGACCAGCGCCCTGGGCCCGTTAGTCCAAGCAGGAGCTTCGGGAGAAGCCTTCACAGGGAGATTTACCCCTGCCTTTCCTTCTCCTCCGGCCCAGGCCTCGCTTCGCTGCCCGCCTGCCCATGGTCCCAGTCCTTCCGCCGCGCCGGCCCCCTCCCACCTTATCCCCTTGGTCCTTCTTTTCGCAGCTCTCTGCCCTCCTAGCCCTTTCAGCGGTGAGGTCCCCCCAGGCCTTCTCTTTGTACCAGCCTACCCCCCCGCTCCACCCCATCCCAGTCTCGGATCCCCTTTTCCTTCTCAGCTTTAGATTCATCAGACGGCTTCACCTCTCACTCTCCCCATCCCAGTCACAGGCCCCCTTGGTCCCTCCCTCCTCCTGCCACCCTACTCTTAGCCCTCCTCCGTCCCTGCCCTAGGCTGGTGGACCCACTCCTTACCCACTCCCCGGGGCTTCCTCCCACCTCCTCCTCCCCGATTCCTGCCACTTTCTGTATCCCAGCCTACCTAGCTTATCCTCACTTCTCTCCCTGGCGGCCTTCCCCAGGTTCCACGCTGGGCGGTGCTTGTGGCTCCCCCGTAGGCCAGAGTGGCCCCAGGTTCTGGGGGGGGTGGGGCCGCTATCTCCCCATGGCACTGCCATCACTCCTGCTGTTGGTGGCGGCCCTGGCAGGTGGGGTGCGTCCTCCAGGGGCGCGGAACCTGACGCTGGCGGTGGTGCTGCCAGAACGCAACCTGAGCTATGCCTGGGCCTGGCCACGGGTGGGTCCCGCTGTGGCACTAGCTGTGGAGGCGCTGGGCCGGGCGCTGCCCGTGGACCTACGGTTCGTCAGCTCTGAACTAGATGGTGCCTGCTCTGAGTACCTGGCCCCGCTGCGCGCTGTGGACCTCAAGCTGTACCACGATCCCGACCTTCTGTTGGGCCCCGGTTGCGTGTACCCCGCTGCCTCTGTGGCCCGCTTTGCCTCACATTGGCGCCTTCCCCTGCTGACTGCGGGTGCTGTGGCCTCTGGTTTTGCGGCTAAGAATGAGCATTATCGTACCCTGGTGCGCACTGGTCCCTCTGCTCCCAAGCTGGGTGAGTTTGTAGTGACGCTACATGGGCACTTCAATTGGACTGCCCGTGCTGCCTTGCTGTATCTGGATGCTCGCACAGATGACCGGCCTCACTACTTCACCATCGAGGGCGTCTTTGAGGCCCTGCAGGGCAGCAACCTCAGTGTGCAGCACCAGGTGTATGCCCGTGAGCCGGGGGGTCCTGAGCAGGCCACCCACTTCATCCGGGCCAACGGGCGCAGTGAGTGTGGCCCGGGCTACTTAGGGTCAGGGGAGGAGGGTCGCTGTGTCCCTGGAGCTGAGCACTGGGAAGCTGTAGATGGAGATAGCCGTGGAGGAGCCGAATGTGGTGGTTGGGATCAAGAAACACGTGTGGATGGAGCCCCTGGGAGGGGCTAAGGCATTATATTGGGGGGCTTGTGGATGTTACAGACAGATGTGAACAAGGAGTAAGATGGCCTGAGGGGAGAAGCTTGTGTCGGGGAGAGTGTGGGATTGGGGGAAGTTGAATTTGGGGGGCAGTGTGAGTTCCCTGGAGTAGTGAATGTGGTTGATGGTCACTCCAAAATGTGTGCCTGTCTGTGAGCAGAGACTTCTCAGACTGGGCCGCCAATACCCCTTGGTGGCATAAAGAGCGTGAAGACTCCATAAATGGGCTTTGGGGTGCAGCTGATTAGGTTGGGAAAGACAGGTAAAGCTCACACTGAGAGAAATTCTGAGCAGTCAGTACCTTTGAGCCTAGGGAAAGACAGGGCAGAGTGGGAGAGTGAGGAGGGCTGGCAGGGGGGGAGCAGCAGGCAGGGCTCTGTGAAGAGGGGGGGCTTGAAGGATAGCTCCCTTCCTCTGGGGTCTGGAGTCAGGCTCTGACTTCTGCCAGATGGTCCATACAGTCCCAGGGTACTTATGACATAGACTCCAAGGGGGGAGGGATGGGGAACATCTGCTGGGTGGTTGATAGATTAGGGCCTCTCTTCCTCGCTAAAGATGGAAATGCAGATGGTCAGAGAGGGGGCTGTTTAGGGTCCTGGATGCTTTCTCAGAGTGCCCCTCTGTCATGTACCTGCTCCCAGTTGTGTATATCTGCGGCCCCCTGGAGATGCTGCATGAGATCCTGCTTCAGGCCCAGAGGGAGAACCTGACCAACGGAGATTATGTCTTCTTTTACCTGGATGTCTTTGGGGAGAGTCTCCATGCGGGCCCCACGCGCTCCACAGGCCGGCCCTGGCAGGACAATCGCACCTGGGAACAGGCCCAGGCCCTCAGAGAAGCTTTTCAGGTATCATTTGAGCCAAACTTGAAGGGAGTGGGGAGAGGAGCTTTTTTTGGGTTCTCTGTCTCTCACAAGACCCCATAGAAACCGCAGCAAGAGGACGAGAATTGTGAACCACAGGGGTGAAATGGACGGAGGCTTTCCAAGTCTAGTCTCACCTTTGTGGCTCTTTCTCAGTGTGTCTTCCAAGGCTACCTCCCAAGATCCTGGAACACTGACTTTCCTAAGTACCAATGGTGGATATACCGTGGGGTGGGGGGGAAGTTCAGGGAAAGATCTAGGTCCCGTCCCTGGGAGGGCTTCCACCGTTTCTGGAGAGGCGAGGCATGATTGTGGTGCAGTTAGATGCAAGTACAAGAAAGGATGTGATGATGTGTCCTGGAACAGACACTAAGAACTTGAGTGGTTCAGAGGAGAGAGTCACTGTGGGCTGGGTTTAGGGAAGGCTTTTATAAAGGAAGCAAGACTCTATGGTGACTTTAAAGATAGATGTCATATTCCGAGTCAGAGTGGGAGAGAGGATGCAGGCAGCCGGAGCAAAGAAAAAGAGATGGGAATGGACATGTTTGGGGATCCAAGAAGATGCTGACCTGACAAGAAAGAACGGTTCACTTGGAGCAGATTATAGGAAATAATGCTGCAGAGGTAGATTCAGATTAAGGAGAGCTCTGAACCTAAGACTGAGGCGCTTGGACTTGAATGGTGGGGTCTTTGAGGTTTTTTTGTGATGAGAAATATACTGACAGAATTCAGGTTGGATTAGAAGAGGAGGAGACAGTGAGGCCACCTGCAGTAGGTTGGAATGCGGTATGGAGGTGTGGGCTTGAACTATGGTGATGATAGCAGGAATGAAAAGAGATGGGTATGAGAAACAGTTTGTAGGGAAAATTGACACGACTGTCTTCACTTCACTTCTCTGCTCAAAACTTTCAATAACTTATTTCCTACAGAATAAAGTCCTGACTCCTTATCATGAAATTTAAGATTTTCTACAGTCCTCAACCCACTTTTAAAATCTCACCTCCCAGTACTGCTGAGTACTCCAGCCGGCTAGACCTCGCTCAGACCTGCTACCTCGGGCCTCCCTGCCCCCCTGCCTTTGGGCTCTTTGCTGCTTTTGTCCACAGTGGTCTTCCTCCCCTTACCCCAAATCTCTCCCTCTCAAAATCATACCCATGAATTGCTCCCTGATTCTCCCACCAATTTTACACTTACTTATGTACGTAAGTACTTTTTAAAACTTATTTATGCGTACCCCCTTCTTATCCCAAAAAGGATTTGAGGTGGCATATAGGATAACCTTAAGGTCCTTTCAACCCTGAGATTCTTTGACTCTAAGTAGATGTGTATAAGGGCTGGACTTGGGTGGCCACCTTCTCCAATGAGTAAGGTTTTATGTGGCTGTGATTATATATTTGGTAGTGTCTGACTGTGAATGACATATCTGTTTGCACGCCTGAGTATGAGTCTGTGACCGTCACACTTGAACACGGGCAGTGGCAGGACAGGTTTTGTTGCTGCTGAACTTTTGCCTAAAATGACCTTCTCACCTTTGTGTGTCTGGATAATGCTTGTGTATTCTATAATACTCAGATCAGTTATTTTCCCTTCTAGGAAACAATCCCTGAATCCTCAGGTTGGACTGAATTTCCCACTCTTGTGCCTAACTCTATCTCCTCTAGAACTTACAACATTATTCAGTCAATGTTTGATTCATCTGAAGACTGACTCATTCTGTTAGTGTTTACTGAGCACCTGTTATGTCCTAGTCACTGTGCGAGGTGCTAGTATACAGCAGAGAACATAACAGATGTCCCTGCCTTTTGGAGCCTACATTCAGTAGAACAGACAGACATAAACAAGCAATAGATACAAACATAGAACAAACTGTGATGTGTTACTTAAAAAAAAAAAAAAAAAAGCATAGCGTGGTATGAGAAGAGAGTATCAGGGGTATTGTGCTTTAGCTAGTGTGGTCAAGGAAGGTCTCTCTAACCCTCCCAGGTGGGAAGACTCCACAGCCTTCTGGGCCATACTCTCTTTATGGAGGGAACACCTCTCTTCTTGTGGGAGAATTCCTACCAGCCAAGGGGCCCCAGCACTTAGGGTAGGAGGAGGAGGGATCTAGTCTGCTAACAATTAGCTACATACAGTTGACTCTTGAACATTGTGAGGGTTAGGGACATCCACCCTCCGTGCAATCGAAAATCTGAGTATAACTTTACAGTCAGGCTTCCCTCTTGGAGGTTCCATCCACATCTGTGGATTCAACCAACCGTAGATCATGTAGTACCGTGGTCTGCGTTTATTGAAAAAAATCTGCGTATCAGTGGACCCGTGCAGTTCAAACCCAGGGTTTTCAAGGGCAAACTGTAAATTAATTCTCAGCTCTCCCACTCACTGTAAGCATTATTCAGACAGAAAAACAAAGAGGGAGATTTTGCTACAAGAGAAGGGGCAGTCAAGAATACGCTGAGGGGAAAATCAAAGTGGTGGGGTGGGGTGAGGGGTGATGAGGTATCCTCTGACAAAGCTACTCTTATCCTTTTCCAATCCGGGAAGGATAAGAGTAGCTTATCCTTACCCCGGGCAGGGGGTGAGGGAAGTTGTGTGGTCAGCTCCAGACAAGGATTAAAGAGCAGAGAGCCCACACCCCAGAGATACCTGGCCCACTGGGGTTCCAGACCAGGCCAGCCTGGAAAAGGTGGCAGCAGAGGTGAGGAGTCCCTGATATAGATGCCCACAGCCTTTCCAGGAGGGTGTCATGCCCAAGGAAGGGGTCCCAGCTCATGCTGGATACTAGCTATTGGGGGAGAGGACTCTAAAATTAAGTATGTTGCTACGATTTTTCTCCCTCATTAAGCCATAGCCGCTTGAGGGCAGGGATCATGCTTGTCTTTGTATTCTGTGTGCCTAGCACGTTTGCTGAATTGAATCAAGGTGTGTTTTGGGAAGAGGGAGGACGGGGTTAGGAATTCATTTAGACAGGAGTAGAGCTGGCAGGTACTGTAAACCAAGATGATCAACCAGGAAACGTAAGAATAAGTAGGTACGGTGGAACTAACCAACTGAGTAGGCTCTAAGGATCCAGAGGCTCTGTCTGGACATTTGTGGACCTTCTACAGGGTCAGAAACCCAGGCAGAAGCCACACCTAGGTGACCAGCATGAGACTGGGTTACAGATGGGGGACACCAGCGGCCAGAATGGAAGTAAGCAGTAAACCAAGGGCCGTGTAAGGCAGCATCTCTTGTGGAGACCATTCTGTTAATTTAGGCCACTGTTGACAGCGCCTCCTGCGGCAGCCAGAGTGGGTCTGGGTATGGGTGGGCCCGGGTGGGCCCACAGGCGGAGCCAGGCATCTGCTGCCCTTGCACATTTCCCAGGTGCCCTCCTGGCTTCCACCCACCGCTGTACCCATTTTGGCAGCCTTTGCTTTTTTTTTTTTTTTTTCCCGCCTGGGGTCCCCTGTGGAATGGGACACAGTTACCTACCTTTACCTTCTCTCTAGCCCCTGAGCAAGAACAGAAATTCTTTGGAAGTTCTTCTGCTTCTCTCTCTTTTTTTTAGTAGCTAGTAACCACAGCAAAACAGAGTCGAGCATAGCGGTTCTCAAAGTGTGGTCTTGGGATCCTGGGGGCCTCTGGAATCCTTGTAGGGGGACCATGAGGGCAAAACTATTTTAAAAATAATACTAAGGTGTTATTTGCCTCTGTCACTCTTCATTCTTCCATGATTGTACAGTGGAGTTTTCCAGAGGTTATGTGACGTGTGATGATGTCATCATTCTGGCAGCTATAGGAGGTGTGCTTGTGTATTCTTGTGTTTTAAAACTTTGTCAGTTTTAATTTCTAATATGGTAAATATTGATAGATGTAATCCAAACAAACAAAAGCTCCTTGGGGTCCTCAATAATCTCTAGTAGCGTAAAGGGGTCATGAGACCAAAAAGATTGAGAACTGCTAGTCTAGCAAAGAAACAAACCTAGGGAATTACTTTTTAAAAAGCATTGAAAACATATTATCAACCTTTATAATGAAATAGAAATTGTGTGAAGCCTGATCTTTTCAAGTTTTTTAACTAACTTTTTACATTTTTTGTCAACCATATCCTACCGTTCTATTTTTCTTTTATTCTTTGAATAGGTGTTACTGAACGAACCCTTCTCAGCCCCACCCTCAGTCTCCCTCTCCTTTTTAATTCTGCCTGACAGTGGGAGAGTATTAGCAGTGTGTGATCAAGCATCCGAACGCTCCAGTAAGAATAATTACATCATGAAGTAGACTCCAGTCTAATATAATCAATGTGTATTAGAAACTGACTTCATTATTTCCTACCTGGAATGAATTGATCTATAATAGATCGTAAGTGATATATCTAGTATCTCTATGGTACTTTCTATGACAGGAATTAACACAACTGGTAGAAATGGCTAGTTTTATTTTTTTTAATTTTTAAAATTTTTAATTTTTTTAAAGAATGAATTTTATTTATTGTATTTATTTTTTGGCTGCGTTGGGTCTTCGTTGCTGCGCGTGGGCTTTCTGTAGTTGTGGCGAGCAGGGGCTACTCTTCATTGTGGTGCGCGGGCTTCTCACTGTGGTGGCTTCTCTTGTTGCGGAGCACGGGCTCTAGGTGCGTGGGCTTCAGTAGTTGTGGCACGCGGGCTCAGTAGTTGTGGCTCGCGGGATCTAGAGCACAGGCTTAGTAGTTGTGGCTCACGGGCTTAGTTGCTCCACGGCATGTGGGATCTTCCCCGACCAGGGATCGAACCTGTGTCCCCTGCATTGGCAGGCGGATTCCTGACCACTGCGCCACCAGGGAAGTCCCAAAACGACTAGTTTTAATCTCTCATTTCACAAAGTCACGTTTCACAAAATATATTGATCTGAAGTCTTTCCCCAAAGTTGCAGTGCCAGTTTCCTGACGAAGGCAGAGGCTGGTCTCAGTGATTGTGGAGCCCTGAGGTGGAGGCAGAGGCCAAGAAGTAGGAAGTGTGTGAGGCCAGTGGGAGCCAGGCAGGCATCCCAGTGAAAGACAGAGGCATGCTGACTGTGGCCAGTGAGAAGTGTGCATGACTGAGACCATGTGTGCCCCTGGCTTATCTATGAGATGTGTGTGGGCATGTGACTGTGTGTTTGCCTTGTGACTCATGATGCGTGGGACTATGCCAGTATGCAGGACAGTGCTGCATATGGTGGGTGTTCCACGCACATTAAAGGAGCCGGCTCATGGCTTTTTACAGATGGAATCACTCTCTCAAAGTATTTCCCCCAGTTGTCATAGAACCTGAAATCTCTAATTCACTGGGTGGAGGCACTGTGCTCAAGTGGCCCAAATGAAAATGTAAACATTTTACTGATGACATGAGCAGTAATTAACACCAGGGAGAGGAGCTGTTGCTCAGTGTTGTCCTTGCCAGTAAACAGGCACCCAGAAAGGGTGGGACAGAGGAGCTGTGTTACAGCAGCCCTGCTGGGAGGCCTGGGTGGTAGTAGGGGCTTCAGGACGATGAGGAGCCCGGTTTGGGGGATGGAGTTGACTTCATCTATTTCCCAGTCTCCACCTTCCCAGAACCATCCTATCTATCTGTCTTGCATGGAGGAGTGCCACCTGCTCTCCCCAGAGTATTAAACACACACACACACACACACACACACACACACACACACACACACACACACAGAGTTTAGTATCCTCTCGGCCTTCAGAGTCACCCATGTACATTTTATATCATGTATATTTCCCCAAGTTTCCCTGTCCTGCTTCCTCTCTTCCCCTAATGCCCATCTTGAATCATTTCCACTCTCCCATGTGCTGTTGGTACAGATGGTATTGGTCATCACATACCGAGAACCCCCGAATCCTGAGTATCAGGAATTCCAGAATCGTCTTCTGATAAGAGCTCGGGAAGATTTTGGTGTGGAGCTGGCCCCTTCCCTCGTAAGTAGATCTCTCTTTCCCCGAGAATCAGGCCAGGCTTTGAGGAAAGCCTCTTCTCCCTAACTCAGAATCAAGCCTTGGCCATGGAGCCAGCCCTACTTTGGGGGCTGTCCACTTCCATTCAGGATTTTCTCTTCTGCCTTAGTGTTCAGTGAGGTAGGAATGGCACCTTAGGAATGAGAGGAGGGAAGAAAGCAAACCAGAAAGAGGAGAGGTAGAAGGAGACCCCAGAGATGGAAAAGGGGGCTGGGGAAGGGGCCTGGCAGGACCTTTGGAGAGCACTGCTGAAGTTACCACCCCCAGATGAACCTCATTGCTGGCTGCTTCTACGATGGGATCCTGCTATATGCTGAAGTCCTGAATGAGACAATACAGGAAGGAGGCACCCGGGAAGATGGACTTCGAATTGTCGAGAAGATGCAAGGAAGAAGATACCATGGTAATGGAGAGGGTCAGATGGAGGCCAGAGTGTTGCTGTCAGGCTCAGGAGTGGAGTGGGCAGAAGAAAACACAGACACCAGGGGCAGGAGGGAGAGTTAGTAGGGGTCAGAGAACATGGCAGAGGTGGACACATATTAAGAATGGGGGCAGGGACAGACTGTGAGGTGATTGGAGGGATTGGGAGGATAGGAGAGGGGCCTAGGGTAGATCTCAGAGTGAGGGGTACTCCTTTCTGTCTTAGGTGTGACTGGACTGGTCGTTATGGACAAGAACAATGACCGGGAGACTGATTTTGTCCTGTGGGCCATGGGGGACCTGGATTCTGGGGACTTTCAGGTGATGGGGGACGAGGCAGGGAGGAGAGTGGGGGGCCTGCAAACCCAGCTTTCAGGGGGTCCACGGGGGCAGAGTCACAGGTTCTAGAGGCAGGGACTTATTTCCTCTGCTGGAGCTGCATGGTGGGTGGGCGGTAGGATGGGGAGAAAAGCAGCCAAATAGCTGGGTTTGGGGGGAGGAGGCTGGTGGGAGCAGGCCTGTGGGCCCTGTTTTCTCCTTCCTCACAGCCTGCAGCCCACTACTCGGGAGCCGAAAAGCAGATTTGGTGGACAGGACGGCCCATCCCCTGGGTGAAGGGGGCCCCCCCCTTGGACAATCCCCCCTGTGCCTTTGACTTGGACGACCCATCCTGTGATAAAAGTGGGTGTGTGCAGGGACTGGGAGCAATCCTTCCTCCCTTGACTTTCCGTTCTTTTACCTCCTCCTCGCAGGCTCCCCCACCCTTAGCTCTATCTCCCCTCTTCTCCTATGCCCCCTGCCTGCTTCTTTACCTCTAGAGATCTGTCTGCTCCCTGCACCTAAGAGCATCCCCCCTCCCCGTTCACAGCACCACACACAGTCTTTCTCAGGGCCCCCTCTCCCTTCAGCCCCACTTTCCACTCTGGCAATTGTGGCGCTGGGCACAGGAATCACCTTCATCATGTTTGGCGTTTCCAGCTTCCTCATTTTCCGGTGAGTTCTGGGCTTTCCGCTGACCTACTCCCTCCCTCCCATTTCCACACAGCCTTCTGGCTGAGGCCAGGAGGTCCCTAGAACACGGGGGAGGGAATGCATCCCTCTCTCTCAGTCCTGTGTCTGGGGTGTGACAACTGCAGCTTCAGGAGCTGCCGGGAAGTCCCTGCAACCCCGCTGTTGGCTTCTGGGGTGGTAGGATTGGGCTTGCCAGTCAACTGAGGTGTGCAGTCCTTACAGAAAACTGATGCTGGAGAAAGAGCTGGCTAGCATGTTGTGGCGCATTCGCTGGGAGGAGCTGCAATTTGGCAATTCAGAGCGATACCATAAAGGTGCAGGCAGTCGCCTCACACTGTCGCTGGTGAGCCCTCGTCTCAGCTGTCCCTCTGCTTCCCTCTGAGTGCCTGTCCTTTCGTACCCTGGACCTTTCCCAGCACATCAGCCTGTAATGATAGCACCTGCACTACCACCACCATCTAATGTTCCTTTCATCCTTCCGCCTCCATGTTGCCCTTGGCCCCAGCGGGGATCCAGTTACGGCTCGCTCATGACAGCCCATGGGAAATACCAGATCTTTGCCAACACCGGTCACTTCAAGGTGAACAGTCGTCCACTTGTTCTGGTCCCCACCATTTCATCCTGTCTCATCTGCATCTGTCACCTCTTCCCGTGACCCTCTGCTCCTCATAACCCTCCTCTCTCTGTCCAGCTGAACTCCTGGATGCTCCCACAGTTCTCCAGTCTTTCCCAGCACCCAGAGACCCTTTCTGATATTAATTTTCCTCTTCCCCTTTCACTCCCACCATCAGGGAAATGTTGTTGCCATCAAACATGTGAATAAGAAGCGCATTGAGCTGACCCGGCAGGTTCTGTTTGAACTCAAACATGTAAGTCATGGTGTATGGGTTGAGGGCCAGGGGTAAATAAGAATGGGGAAGGGGAAGGGGAAGGGGAGGACTAGGGAATGGTAAAATTGGCTAGGAGGGCAATGGGTTTATTTATAAATGATTTCAAGTTGTAAGTATAATTAAGAGAAAGGTCCTCTCATGTAGTGGTAGATTTCTGTATCTAATTTTTAGCTCTTTCAATTCTCTTTTTCTTCCTTTTTTTTTTCTAGATGAGAGATGTTCAGTTCAACCATCTCACTCGCTTCATTGGCGCCTGCATAGACCCTCCCAACATTTGCATCGTCACCGAGTATTGTCCTCGTGGGAGTTTACAGGTGAGGGGTATAGGTGGGGATTATAGGGGCAGGGGAGATAGGCCCAAAGTTACACTGACTGTGCAGGTAATAGTGGGGCTAGGATAGTCACATAATCTATTCCATGTCACTTACCAGGATATTCTGGAAAATGATAGCATCAACTTGGATTGGATGTTTCGTTATTCACTCATTAATGACCTTGTTAAGGTGAGTCTTCCCCACTCCTCCTTGAGTTCATCCACTTTAAAATGCCTCCCTCTTTTTATCTTTGCTTATGATTTCTCTTCCTAGTCTAAAAATTCCATCTCTCCATTTCCCCTTATTCTTAAGGTTGGGTAATAATGGGTAAACAATGGATTTGGGGCTTTTAATTGGGGGGAATGAGTTTTATCTGCCACAAAGAGTCCTGTACTTGTAGAGAATTTTTGTCTTCCTGCCCTATCTCAAATCTCAGGTCTCAAATACCTCAAATCTCTCTCCATCATCTTTTCTTTTTCCTCCAAGAGTTTATATTAAAATCTCTTAGCAGGGAAAAATTAATGGGGTCTCCAAACATATTTATCTTTTGTTTTTTTTCCTCATCATTTACTCTCTACCCAATATTTGGCATATCTGCTCTTTTGTTCAGAAAAACTGAAATTTGAAATGAACATTTATTAGTAAAACTAAGAGAAGCCAAGGAAAATTATACTAAATGTTTGGTATCTTCTAATATACTAGGTTTCAGCTATTTTCAAGTGACCCAGAGGTCCGTGGATTTGTGGAGGCATAAATTTGAATCCTGCACAGGTGGGACAGGTGTTTAGAAGCAAGTCCCCCAGCCAGTGAGCTAGCCTAGTGGACCACCTGTACCACACCTGGAGCTGGCTTTGGTTTTTCTGCATAGTTTTCAAGAGGTTATTTAAAAAATTTTGTGTGTGTGTGTTAAAGTTTGCCATCAAATGAGAGAGAAAATATTAGGTAAAGTTGATGTGGTGCTCAGCTGGAGGTGTGATGATAAATATAAGAAAAACATGACTCTTGAGAGAACAGTGATTTGATGGAAAGGTGATTTAGAACAAAGCCAGAAGCCTAATATCTGTATTCACGAGTTTGGAGATTCCCAAAGGTTTGTTGATATCAAGATGAAACGAATAAAAAGGAAGAGTTCACAAAGACTAGGGTTTTGAGTTGTTTAAGCCCAGAGCTAAACATTTAAAGGAGGTTAGCATACAGGACACTGTATCCTTTTTCTGTTCCACCTGAAGTGACTTCCCAGGGGAAGCATTACTCTGCCCTCTTAGGACCTGCCTTAGAGTCCCTCACAGGCAAACTTTCTCTCCTCTCTGGCCCCAGGGGGGCCAGAAGTTTCAGGCTTCTGCATTGGCTTGGTAGCTACCTCCTACCTTTGTCCATTTCCCAGGTTTTTCTAATTTACTATTTTCTCCACTTTCTCTCTGGCCCGACATCCCCTGTAGTAGATCACTTTCCTCCTCCATCTCGACTTGCCTGCCTATACATGGTTGTATGTTAAAGTTTACAACTGGCTAGTCTTCCTTGGTGCATCCAGATACTCTTGATACCTGGACCTCAAGCCATGTCTTCCCGAGTAGTGGCCAAGCATTTGAGGCCACCATGGGTGTTGTATTCTTGGAGTTCACCCTCAGAGTTCCGATCCCTTCATTACTCAGAAGACAGAGCGCCCTTTCCAGGGTAATAACTGATAGCTCCCCTTGTCCTTCCTCTTAAGCATGTCTCCTATCCCTGGTGCCTGGGTGCCGAAATACTGCTTAAGTTACCAGGAAGAGACGACTCTCCTATTTTGCCTGCTTCCTGGGGTGGAAACTGTACAAAGGATGCATTCCAAAATTAGCTTATTGTTTTTATGGTCCCAAGATCTTTAGACAGCTAGCTAATGCCCATCTCACGGAGAGGGGATATCCCAAGCCAGATATGATCCAATCCCATGACTTGATCTGTATCCTGCAGGGCATGGCCTTTCTCCATAACAGCATTATTGCATCCCATGGGAGTCTCAAGTCCTCCAACTGTGTGGTGGATAGTCGTTTTGTGCTCAAAATCACAGACTATGGCCTGGCCAGCTTCCGATCAACTGCTGAACCTGATGACAACCACGCCCTCTATGCCAGTGAGGCCTTCCCCCACAACCTGCTTTTACATTGCCCCCCCTGGCCCTGATCATTTCCGTTTAGGGAGGGTGGGAGAGGGAGACGGAGTGACAGTAATACGGTGAGCATTATGGGAATGAGGCCAGGTGGGCTTGGGGATTCCCTTTTTGAGGACCTGGCCAGCCTGTTCCCTCTTTTCAGAGAAGCTGTGGACTGCCCCAGAACTGCTCAGTGGGAACCCCTTGCCAACCACAGGCATGCAGAAGGCCGATGTCTATAGCTTTGGGATCATCTTACAGGAGATAGCACTTCGCAGTGGTCCTTTCTACTTGGAGGGCCTGGACCTCAGCCCCAAAGGTGAGAGTCAATCTACTACCCAGAGCCTCCTCTACCTGGGGGACCTGTTCTTCATTCAAACCCTTTATCACCCTCAGAGATTGTCCAGAAGGTCCGAAATGGTCAGCGGCCTTATTTCCGGCCGAGCATTGACCGGACCCAACTGAACGAAGAGCTGGTTTTGCTGATGGAGCGGTGTTGGGCCCAGGACGCAGCTGAGCGACCAGACTTTGGACAGATCAAGGGCTTCATTCGCCGCTTTAACAAGTGAGAGGGCACCATGGTGCAGGGGCTCCCCAGGGCTAGAAGCCTCATCAGTCTTAGTGGATGAGGTGGGGTTGGTGGGGCCGAGAGGGTGGGTTGGGTAGAAAGCCCTGGGAGTCTTGAGCATCTTGGAGCAGGTACCCTATCCTGGCCTCCTTCCAGGGAGGGTGGCACCAGCATACTGGACAACCTCCTATTGCGCATGGAGCAGTATGCCAACAACCTGGAGAAGCTGGTGGAGGAACGCACACAGGCCTACCTGGAGGAGAAACGCAAGGCTGAGGCTCTGCTCTACCAAATTCTACCCCAGTGAGACTTCTCTCCCCCTTCCTGAATTTTCCTTTGGTATTCTTCTGTTGGTTTCTGTCGAATCAAGCTCCTGAGAACTCACTTCCCAACCCTTAGAATGCTGCTTTGTTACATCTTGCTACCGTGAGCCCATTCTGGCTCTAGACCGTGTGTTTTCATTCTGTCTCCAAATGAGTTGTGCTGCCTTCTTCCTGGCTTCCCATCCCTTCTTCTTAGGACACTGCTCTACCAGACCTTTGCTCCAGCAAGTGTATGTAGAACAATCCCAACTTGAGACGTTTAGCCCGCATCCCCAGGGATCCCCTTCCAACCCCACACCACTTGTACACCTTACCTTGCCCTGGACTGTAATGTCTTCCCAGCCACCTTCCTTCTCCTCCACCAGGCTTAGCTTTCATGTTCGAACTCATCTCTGCTCCAGCCATACTTTCCTTTCCTCTCTCTCGCCCTCCCACCCTCTTTATCTGAGTTTGGCTCAAACTGTACTTTTGCTTCCTAGTTCAGTGGCAGAGCAGTTAAAACGGGGAGAGACCGTACAGGCCGAGGCCTTTGACAGCGTTACCATCTACTTCAGTGACATAGTTGGCTTCACAGCTTTGTCAGCAGAGAGCACCCCCATGCAGGTGAGAGCCAGGTGAGGGGCAGAGGGTGGGGTAGAGACCTGTGGGAGCTTCACTGGGGCATAGAGATCCTTGATAATAGGGAAGATTAGCTTGGTCTGTAGTTTCCATATCTTGTTATGGCTTGTGTGTTAAGAATTCTTAGAAAGTTAGACACAAGTCTTAAGGCCTCTACTTTCCCATCCCTGTTAGGTGGTGACACTTCTTAATGATCTGTATACCTGCTTTGATGCCATAATTGACAACTTTGACGTCTACAAGGTGAGAGCTGGGGCTGCCCTTACACTGACACTCTTTTAAAACCCAGTCTCCCCGAATCCCACATGCCTTACCTGCTCCAGGGTCAGTTTTCCTGCCTGGGTCTCCAGCATCCTAGTGCTAGAGTACCCTTTGTAGACAAATGAGGCTCTGGCACTGTAATTGTACATTCCCGTCTAATCTCTTGTGAATCCTTAAGGCTTCCCTAATCGGAACCATCACAAGGTCTAGCCCCTGTCTGCCACTTCTTGCCTGGGGGTATAGGCATAGCCTAGTCATCTTTTCTCTTCTCTTCATCCCCTCCAGACATGGAGGAATCATACAGGATGTGGGTATAGAATGATTTATTGGGGTGAGGGACAAGCTATGTAGTGGAAGCTTTTTGTTGAAGTCATTGAGTTGGCACAGGGTAGGCTTTATTGTGCTTAGGAGTAAAAATGATCGGGCTTTGTGACCAACCGTGTGGCCTTGGGCAAGTAACAGAAGCTCCTGAGCCTCAGATGTTTTATCTATGTGATGGGAATAATAAATTTATTGTGGAAAATGCCTAATATTGTGCAGATAATAATATTTATTACCCACTCCTGTCCCTTCCCTTTGGACTTACTCTGCCATCTCTGTTATTACTGTAAGAACTCCCATAAACCCTTTACTTGCATTCACCAATTGTTCATATTTTCCCCTATTTGGTTTATTTTAAAAAAATCTATGTATCCACATATTATTTTCTGAACCTTTTGCAAGTAAGTTTCAGACACAGTGCCCCCTTTTTAAAAAAAATAAATTTATTTATTTTATTTTTAGCTGCGTTGGGTCTTTGTTGCACGCGGGCTTTCTCTAGTTGTGGTGAGCGGGGGCTGCTCTTTGTTGCGGTGCACAGGCTTCTCATTGTGCTGGCTTCTCTTATTGCGGAGCACGGGCTCTAGGCGCGCGGGCTTCAGTAGTTGTGGCTCGCGGGCTCTAGAGCACAGGCTCAGTAGTTGTGGCGCACGGGCTTAGTTGCTTCCCGGCATGTGGGATCTTCCTGGATCAGGGCTCGAACCCATGTCCCCTGCATTGGCAGGCGGAGTCTTAACCACTAGGCCACCAGGGAAGCCCCACAGTGCCCCTTTATCCCTAAACAGGTCAGTGTATAGTTCCTAAAAACAAGGACCTTCTCTTACACAGCTTCAGTACGATTAACAAAGCCAAGTGCCTGCTTTCTTACCTTTGACACTTCAGGCTGTCTGAGGTTCATTTCATTGGGCCTCGTTGACGTCCCCACCAGCTTCTGTGCTCTTCAGGGCAGCCCTGTTGTCTTGCTTCCCATTTCCTGACAGCAGAGGCTATTTGACCGTGTCCTGTTGCAGACAGGGTGTCCATTCAGCAGACATCTGTAGAGTATTCACCAGGTGCTGGGGTGGGCAGGAGGATTTACAGATTCCCTTGACTTCCCCTTCTCCCAGATTCTCAGGACCATGGCACTTATTTTCTAGTCAATGTTCTGCCCTCCAGGCTGTCAGGATGACTCATAGTACCCAGCTTGTCTCCTTCTGCTCTTCCCCATCCCCACTGATACAGATAGAGGTGACCTTTTCATCCCCCTCTCAATCAGGTAGAGACGATTGGAGATGCCTACATGGTGGTATCTGGTCTCCCAGGCAGAAATGGTCAGCGCCATGCCCCGGAAATTGCTCGTATGGCCCTGGCATTACTGGATGCAGTTTCTTCCTTCCGCATCCGCCACCGACCCCATGACCAGCTGAGGCTACGAATAGGGGTCCACACGGGTAAGGCTGACTCTCACTCCTGTCCTCATATAGACTTTTCCCAGGCTCTCCCAACCTATTTCTTCTCATAGGGCCCGTCTGTGCTGGGGTCGTTGGCCTGAAGATGCCCCGCTACTGTCTTTTTGGAGACACAGTGAACACTGCTTCCCGAATGGAGTCTAATGGTCAAGGTGAGACATTAGCCCTCAACCCCAGCTTCAGCCTCAACCTGTGTTGGCCTTTTCTTTTCAGAGTTCCTCCAAATCTCATTCTGAGAGACCACAGTTCCTGATTGCCCCATCCTTGGACATATTTTGGTTCTAGTGCACGTGCCCTGGGAATACTGAGACCCTCCTGAGGGATGGTGGTTGGGTAAAGCTCTCTCCGATACTGCCAGTTCTTCGGTTGCCTTTTCTGATTTTTCTTTCCATCATTTCCCCTATCCCACCCCAGCCCTTAAGATTCATGTCTCCTCTACCACCAAGGATGCCCTGGATGAGCTAGGATGCTTCCAGCTAGAGCTTCGAGGGGATGTGGAGATGAAGGTGATGGCAGGCCACGGGGAGGGAGTCATGGAAAGGGAGGATGAACACAATTATGGGGTTTGTGGGGGGAAGGGAGGGAGATATGAGGAATAACATAGAAGAATCTGAATTATCTCTACTTCTCCGCTTCCAGGGAAAAGGAAAGATGCGAACTTACTGGCTCCTAGGAGAGCAGAAAGGACCTGCTGGGCTCCTGTAAACCCCACTTCTTCCCAAGTCAGACACTCCCCTGCTGCTAGTACCCAGGTGGGCAGTGGCCATCATCTCTCCACATAGCAGAAGTGGACATTGTCACAGGAGATGGAAACCAACATGCACAAAACCCCCACCTTATATGGAAGTTGCTGCCCTTTGCAGCCCAGCCTTGTACATATACCTGTCCCTCTCTGGCCTGGTTCCCTTCCTCCCTACCTTCTGTAAATATCTGTATCTAAACCAGAATATTTTGGCCAAATATAAAACAAACAAAAACAGTCATGGTGACATAGTCTGTGTTAGGGGCAACTCCAAGGAAAGGTTATGGGGTATGGACACGGTAACTCACAGAATCACTGAATGAGCAGTCTCAGGATGAGAGAGAACCCTTTTTATGTAAAGAGCCGCTTCACCAGGTACAGACCAAATTCACTTCCTCCCCATCTCTCCAGTACAGATGGAAGGAGATTCCATATTCCACATCTCCTTCCCTCCTTGACCCTTAGACAGGAGTAGTTCTACCCCTCCCTCCACCACCCTGCCCTCCTCCCTGATGGCCAAGGGAAGATATTTTTCCCAATTGGTGGGGATAATTCTCGGGTTCATAGGGCAAGGGCTGCCCTAGAGACAAAGGCACTGGTGTTGAGAAGCTGCAGTTCTTCCGGAATGGCGTGTCCAGAGTCCTGATGTTACTGACACCCTGGAGGAGTGCCGGAATGAGGACAGAGCCCACTCTCCACCAAGCCGGGGCAGAACAGCCTCTTCCCATCCCTTTCCCCCACTCCCAACAGCTGGTCACCCTCACACACCTGTAGCTGTGGTGCCCTCTGTAGCCAGAAGGTTTCAGGCTGTTCCTTATGGTAGTCGTGAGGCTGTGAGGGAGATATACTGAATAACTCTTGGCCTGAAGCTCCCTCTCTCAACCTCTGGGCCTGCTGCTTTCCCACAGCCTGTCAGGGCCCAGCTGTACAAGTGGGGTGGGATGGGTTCTTACCTTTGTTGGGGCAGGAGGCCCTGATTGCACCAGCTCCTTTCCATAGTCGTGGTGTGTCACAGACTTGACCTCAGAGTCCTTCCTTGTGGGTTCCTGCTCTGCCTGCACCTCTTTACTACATTGGCCTGGGGGGCATCAAGGCCATTCTCCCCTGATTTTTGTCCTCCCCCTCCCTTTTCCCCTTCACCCAGCCTCTCACCAGATCTGGTGGTGCAAGAGCATCTCCAGCACGGCTTCACGCTTCCCTGTGGGAGGTCAGGGAATGGACAGAGTGGGGGGAGTCTGGTTAAGGAACAGGCCCAGAAGAAAAAAAATTGGGGAAAAGGAAGAACTGAGCTTTGCCCTTACACCCATCAGACATTCCTCTCTTTTTTTCTCTGCTAGACTCACTCTGGCCCATTCTCTCATGTTTCACACCTTGAACTGGCTGAGAGTGGTTTCCCGGGGGCTGGTATGAGTCTTTCTGGGTGGTGCTGGAGCACATGGGTGACTGTGGCTCCAGGGTCAGCAGTCCCCGGTGTCCGTGTCGGAAAAAGAAACTCTCAGAGCCATCCTGCATGCTTGGGACTTGATCCAGGTGGTTGGTGGCTCTCTGTGGGCCCCAAGTTGAGTGACCATGATATCCTTTCTGGTACCCACCCTCATCAACTGGGGGCAGCCTTCAAGAAAAGGGAGCAGGTTAAACCCTTAATACCTCCTCCTCCCAGTTGTAGAGAAGGCACTGGCCCCGTGGCAGTGTTTCACTGAGAACCTTACTTGTCCCTTCAACCTCAGGGGGCTTCCACAGCCCTCGGGCACCAGGTTCTGAGACTTGCAAAAACTTCCAGGGTTGTTTCTGAGGCTCCCAGTGGCTGTGGTGACTCCAGGAGGCATAATTAGGGAGCAGATCTGCCCTGGGTTTTCTGAAGCCTGAAGGAGCAGAGGAGCTGAAACCAGGGCCCTGGCCAGAGCCTGGCCTATGCCTAGAATCAGCGGCAGGAGCAGGACCAGTGCCTCGACCACAGCCGTCGCCAGGACCTTGACCAGAGCCACTGCCAGGACCAGAACTGGAGCCAGGACCAGGGTCAGAGCTGAAGCCAAGACCAGGGCTAGAGCTGGAGCCAGGAACAGGGCCAGAGCTGGAGCCAGGAACAGGACCACAGCTAGAGCTAAGGTCATTTGCAGTATAGGGATTCCAAGCAATATGGGAAACAGAGACAGGCTCAAAGCCAAGTCTCCCGTGGCCTATCTTGTGGGTAAATCTGGGTCCAGTGTAGCGCTCCCCAAGAAGACTTTCAGAGGAGGGCTCCATGAGAAGGCTTCGTTCAGAGTAGGGCGCTGGGGTCTTTGTAGATAATGCAGCTGCTTTGGTAGTGGAGGCGGCTGCAGTGGCTGCAGCAGCTGCTGAAGTTTCTGCGGTTGCAGCTTCCAGGGCTGACCTATGACGGCCATCCCAATAAGGAAAGGGATCCGAAATGGACCCTAGTCCTTCGGAGCTGGGCTGTACGTCTAAAGATCTGAAAAAAAGTGAAAGCGGCAAAGTTGTCAGAAGCGCAGCAAAGCGAGTCTATTAACCTTCCTTGTCCCCTTAAGCGTGCAGCCAGAGCTGTGCCTCTCACCGCGACTGTGATCCCTCGGTAGACTCAGTGGTCTCCATCTTCAGAAGCCAGCTACCGGGTTGCCATAGAGACGGCAAATCATTCCAGGAGACTGCGCGGAACCAGAGCTGGGCTGACGGGGAGGGTGGGGGTGGAGGCAAGGTCTCTGCGGGGCGGAAGTCTTGCACCTGGCGTAGTTTGGGAAGTCTGCCTTCTGTCCGGCCTCCCTTCCGCCTCAGCCCGGCTTTTAAGGTTCCGCTGGCCTAAGGCCTCGACCTCCATACCTAAGCAGGGCTTACTGAGGCTTTCTAAGGTGGTTCTTTGCGTTGAACAGGCACAGAGCCGTTGTATCAGATGAAAGTCTACTTGGTATGTTTATGTTGGGGCAACAGTAGTTCATTCTCAAAAGTGGGGGCATCTTTTCAAAAATTTTAAGGATGAAAAGACATCAGACACAGCTTAAAAGCAAAATGGTGAGACATGGGAAATAGTCAAAGGGTAGCGACTTTTTTGGTGTGATTACTTCTCTTTCAATAAAAGGCCTTCACATTGACAATCCTCCTTCCAGACCCCCTTAGAACATGGTTTGGCATCTGAATTAAGCAAGTCCTGGGACTCAGTCTCTTCCTACTCATTCAGGCTTATTCCTACTGCTACTTTTCTAGAGGCCTGACCCAGGTAGACCATGAGTCCTAAGCTCTCAGATATATAGGCAAATGCTCCTTTAACTACAGGATGGGCCTCCTTAGTGTCTCAGACCATAGTCAAGGGGGATCATAGTCTTGAATCAGTTTTCTTTCCTATTTGTGGTATAAATCCTTATATATTTAAGACAGGGATCCAGAATTGAGGGAGAGCAAGTTTATTAGCATTACAGGGTGCCGTTTCCCCCCACCCCCATCCAAGCATCCAAGTCTGAGATCCTTGGTCATTTGGTAGGTTCAACCTGGAGGCCACTGGAGCTGTCGGCCCCCAAGTACGTGAATGTGCAGGTGATACACAGATTGTGCACCCAGCTTCCCATCGTTGATCACTGAAATGGAGCTTGGGTTAGGGGGTCAGGATCATGGGAAAGGTCAAAGAATGAAGATCATACTGAGGGGTAGGTATGAGAATTCATAGGTGAGGGGCTCAAGGGCCAAACGTCACTCACCAAGTCGGTATCCATCTCCCAGCCCCTCAGCCTTTGCTGTCTTCTTGGCCACAAGGAGAAGGTGTCCTAGAAGCTACAGGGAAAGGGGAAGGAGACATGTGGCTTCATTTACAGGGAGCAAAATTTCTAGCTGAGTACAGGGCTCCCCCAGCCAACCCTGGCCCTTTTCTTCCCACCTGCTGGTCTTCTTCTTCAGCCTGGCTAATGCGAGGAATGGGCTTCTTAGGAATGACCAGAAAGTGCACAGGAGCCTGAGGGGCCACATCACGGAATACGAGACACTGGGAGCAGTGACAGGACACAGGCCACCATGTTATTTCAACAGGCTGGATGGTATTTATGAAATTCCTAAGGGGATGGGTCCTAAGGGCGCCCCACCTGCTGGTCCTCATACAGAATGTCAGCTGGGAGGCTTCGATCCAGGATCCGGGAGAAGATGGTTGGGGCTGCCCCACCAGGAGCTGCCTGCTGGGCCTTGGCCACTTCATTCCCATCAGTCACAGCTGCAGCTCCTCGGACCTGAAGGTGGGTCAGACACACCCAAGGGAGGAAGCTGACAATACCTGTCTCATGTACTTAGTTGGGGCTGGCAGAGGCTGGCCATTAACTTCACCCTTCTAAGAACCTGTTAGTGGTTCCCACTCAAAGGGAAAGTTCCTCACTTTCAGAGCATCAGCAGCAGAGAGTAGGGCCAGATAGTGCTGGGCCTGGTTAGGTAACAGGCAGATTTCACTGCAGGATTCAGCAGTGCAATTGATTCCTGCTCCTAAAGGGTTGAGGAAATCTAGCAGTGTTCAGGGGAAAGGATCCAGAATGAGAACCTGGAGGCTTAGGTCCAAGTTCCTATTTCACTATTGAATTACCTTAGATAAATCCCTTCTCTCGGCTTCAAATATAAAGGGGGTGGTTTGCATCATCTCTTAAGACTACTTGGAACTCTTTCCATTTACTCTCACCTTGTTAATAAGTTTCCATTTACTTTCATTACTTGTTTTCTGATCTTTAAGCCGTGTTAACTATCTTATCCAGCTTTTAATACAATTGCCCTGTTTGACACAAAGGTGTCTGGGTATCACATCTGACCTCTTAACTGAATTTTCACTCCAGTCCCCTGAATCGGTGGAGGGAGGAGTTCATTTGAGTGAACACAACCCCAGCCCCTGGGGATTCAGAGTAGGGAAGTCCCAGTTTCCCAGGGACTGAGAGAAGGCTGAAGTCAGAGATGTCACATTGTGGGGAAAAGGGACAGGATGAATCTGACCCCTTGAGTCGCTGTGGCAAAGAGGAAGAAGGGGAGTTAGCATTAGCGCTCAGTAGAAAGCCAGGAGTCTGACGGGGCAGAAGACTGGCTCCCAGGAGAAAAAGCTCACGTCCCGCAGGGGGCACTGAGGAGCTGCCCAGAGTAGGCGTTCGGTCGGCTGGGAGATGGCAGCAGACGCTGCACTGACCCTGTGTCCACCTCGGTGCCCGGGCCTGTGCAGGGCGTCGTTCATCGCCGGTTCGTTTCTCTCGCGGCGAGGCTTTAAGAGAGGCTGCCGTGACCTCACCGCACAGCCCTGGAGCCTGCACCTCGGGAGGGGCAAGGTTCCCGGCCGGGCACTCGGGCTCCGGCCCCGCGAGGCCGCAGGGCTGCGCAGGCCGGGGGGAGCCGGGGAGGAACGCGCCCCCCGGCCCTGGAGGGCGTCAGAGCCCGCGGGACCCCTTCCTCGCCCCACGGCCACCTCTCACCTGCGCCCCCCGCGGCCCCGCTACCGCCACCGCCCGGCGCGCCGCGCACAGCCCGGCAGCCAGCACCGTGGCTGCCGCCATCTTCCCCTCGGCCGCGGAAACCTCCCACCCCGGCCAGCGCTCGAGCTCTGTGGCCAGCCGAGGTGGGGAGACGGGGAGCCGGCGAGCGGCGGCCATTGGCTCCGCCCGCGGCCGGGAGCGAACCCCATCATCCCATTGGGTCACGCTCCTGGGCCCGGCACGCCACTGGCTCCGCCGCCACGGTAGAGGCGGGATCTTTTCATCCCATTGGCTTCTTGTGCCAACTCGAGGGCGAATTTTCTACTCCTTTGGCTTCGTCCTCTAGTCAGAGTGAAAGTTCCTTTACGATTGGATCCCCTTGCTAGTTGCGCTGTGAGATAGTTTCTCACTCCATTGGAAGGATTGAGAGACCTGGAGGTGGGATTTTCTTCCAATTGGCTCACAACACAAGGCCGGCTCAGCTAAGGTTGCGGCTTGGGGGGCGGGGGTGTAGTGGGGCTTTTATCGTATTGGCTTCTCCTATTCGGGTCGGGCCCCTACTGGTGGGCTGGGAGGAAGAGGGCGGTGCTCCGTCACCTGCCGCGCAGAGGCTCAGAGGTTGTGGACCCTTTCATTGCCTTGGCCAGGAGGAGGGCGGGGTTCGGAGAGGGGCCGCTCCGCGCTTATTGGCCCCAGGAACCACCACTACCCCCTGGAATTCCAGGCGGTAGGAGTCCCGGAAGAAAGAGGAGGGTGGAGGTCGCCGGGCGGGTTGGCCTGAAGGTGAATGGGGCCGGTTTTTTTTTTTTTTTTTTTTTTTTAACTGGTGGGATAGATACCCAGCATTATTCCCTACAAGGACAGTATCAGCCCCTTGACCATTTCAAAGATGTTAACTTACTCATCTGAGGGCAGTTCCTTCTTAGTTTATGTGGTTGTTAAAATATTCCAAGACTAAAGATTCTGCAGTTTGTTTTCCGAGCGGTTTTTGCATTTTTCTTTTCCTTTTTTTTTTTTAACGGGCGGGGACAGGAGTGTCCTGTCTTTGCTGCACGACTAATAAGCAAAGGAATATGTATCCAATGTTCTTTCCTAATCAGAAAAAGTATGGGTTACGGTTAGCTCCGTGTCTGGCATTTTCAGTGAGCCGGGCGAGTTTGAAGGACAAGGGAAATGTATTACGGCTAGGTTAGAAGTATATTTCGTTCTGCTGGAATATATATTTTTTGACATCAGAAACATGGGGTCACAAAATGCTAATGTACTCACACCAGGAAAGTTTTAGTCTGAGGTTTAACACAGGAGAAAAGTCACCACCGTATCGTTAGTTTTTTTAGCACATGGCCTGACATATATAGGTGCTCAATAATTATTTGTGGAATGAATAACATTTGGTGTTTTCTTTCACTTGCTTTTCCATAATATATAATACATATGTATTACATATTATATTCTTTTTTTTTTTTTTTTTAATACTTATTTATTTATTTATTTATTTATCCATGGCTGTGTTGGGTCTTCGCCTCTGCGCGAGGGCCCTCCCCAGCCGCGGCAAGCGGGGGGCACTCCCCATCGCGGCGCGCGGGCCTCCCACCACCGCGGCCCCTCCCGTTGCGGAGCACAGGCTCCAGACGCGCAGGCCCAGCAATTGTGGCTCACGGGCCCAGCCGCTCCGCGGCACGCGGGATCCCCCTAGACCAGGGCCCGAACCCGCGCCCCCCGCACCGGCAGGCGGACTCCCAACCACTGCGCCACCAGGGAAGCCCCTACATATTATATTCTTATTCTTCCATTTACAGTCAATTTCCCATATTATTACATAGTCTATGTAAATATACTTTGTAATGGCTGCATAATACTTTCTTGAATGAGTTTATCACAGTAACCATTCCTTTATTGTTGCCTATTAGCTGAGTTGGTTTTACTGAGAGGTCACTATGGTGCTAATTGCATAATAACCAGTAATGGGAAATTCTACTTCTGGAGATAGTAATTATTTCTTTTGAATAGCCATATTATTGTTAGAGAGTCCTTTCTCCTCCAAAGGACAGACATTTGACCCTGTGATTTCCCCCAGGGGTTCTAGCAGTCAAATTTGCATGCCTTTCCTTGGAATAATAGAGGGCCTCCCTAAACGTGAGGGTATGTACACTGGCCTTTTCTGTGCCCTGGATGCTGCCGTTGTCGTGTGCCTCTGGGACAGCAGCAGCCCCTAGAGCTGCTCTGGAGAAGGGCAAGAGATAAAAGGTGCTGGGAAGAGGAAACCAGCCAGGAGCGGTAGGTGAGTACAGAACACTTTGAAACTGTTTATTTCTTTGGATTCTCATAGAGGCAGGTAGCACAGAGGTTATCCTTTTTTATAGATCCAGAAACAGAGGCCCCGAGAGGGAAAGTGACTTGTCTAAGATCACAGAGCTCATTAGTGTCAGAAACCCCTATTCCCCATAAGAATCACCAATGGGCTTCCTAGTCAATCCCCAACACTCACTGATTCTGGCCCCTAGCCCACAGTCTTCTCCACTCCAGGCTCTTGTGATCACTTGCAACTGCTCTCATCTGAAAGCTGCAGCGCTCTGCGGGTTCTGGCCACTGTCTCCTGTACTTTGATCCCTACCACTACATCTGCTACTGGACCTCATGAGACTTCTGTTCCTTTGACTGTTCCCTTTTTTAATCTGTCAATTGCTTCCTGGCTTCACTTTCCTTTCCTATTTGTATGGTCAGCTCCCCCCACATCCTCAAGCCTTCTTTTGCATTATTTTCCTGATTATCCTCCCTGATACCCTTCCCATCACCACCCATTAATCTAAATATTTTGCTTCTCTGCTTCTCTAACTAGGTTTCTGCTTCCAACTATACCTGAATCCCTAATTGCCCACCGATTAGGTTTTTCTCCAGTTTCCCTCATTAGCCTTCCCAAACCTTCACCTCTCTTCCTGTCTCCTACCCCCCACTCTTATCCCTCTCCTCCCCCACCAGCAACTGACCTTGTCTCCTACTTCACAGGGGAACTTCCACCAGATCCTACTCCCTGCAGCTCAGTGAAGGCCCCATCCTTTCTTCCATCCTTTCTTCCATCCTCCTTCCTCCTCCTGGTCTCAAGAAGTGGTGTTTCTCCTGTCCAGAGTGAATCCCTTCACTTTCGCCTTGACCCCATCCTCTCCTTCCATCTTTGGGATCTGGCTTCACGAGGCATCTTTCTCTTCTGTACCCTTCAAGGTCTTTTTCTCTACTGGCCCCTCCCCTTTTCCTAAATAAAAAATGCTTCCTTGACCCCACATCCCCCTGTAGATATTGTCTGACTTCTTCCCTGCTCCTTTCGTCTAAGTTTCTTAAAGAAATTCCTTCACACTCACTGCTGTTTGGTCCACTGCACCACTGAAGCTGCACCCTCTGAAGTCACCAAAGACCTTCTGATTGCAAAATCTGATGGACACTCTTCAGTCTTTGTCTTACTGGAGCCCCTATCTGTGTCTAACATCACTGCTCCTTCTTGAAATCCCCTCCCTCCTTGGCTTCCCTGAAGCCACTCTCTCCTCCTGATGCCAGAGCTAGCAGTTTGAACGTGGGTGCAGTGGAGGCAGATGGCTGGATCCGGCCTCTCTCCTGCCTGGTGCTCTCTCTCACCCCCTGTAGGTGCCAACTCCAAGGTCCTAGGGTGTCTACCCCAGGCTGGGCTCTATCTGCCTCATACAGAGCCAGTCAGATTCCAGTGGCTTTCCCTTTATTGCTGATCTGGGCCAGGCTCACAGAGGCCTGTGCCAGGTGTCTGTCCCTGGAGGAAGGAAGAGCAGAGGTGAAAGGGTCAGGTACAGGGGTCAGATATGGGGCCAGGCTGGACACTGCATGGGCTAGGGAGCCCAGGGGAACTAGGGTGGGAGCTGGGACGGCCAGAGGGCCCCTTCTCCTGGAGGGCCTCGAAGTCAGAGTTGTTGATGATGGCTTCTCGGAGGGTAGGCATCTCCGCGAAAGGCACATAATCTGCTCCTGGGGGTGGAAACCAGTGCGGGTATGGGATGCAGGAGGGAGGGGTGAAGTAGTCCTGGATGGGGTGGTTGGGGGCAGGAGTGCCTTCCTGCCTGGCCTTCTGATTACAGACCCTGGAGTGGGCCCCTACCCCAGGTTGCCCCCTCACTGTGAGGCCTCCCTCCTCGCTGCTGGGTCTCCTCAGTCTCAAAGAAAGTCTCATGTTCTTCCCAGCGCCGGTCACAGGCCGCACAGAGGAAATTAGACTCAAAGCAGTTGCACCAACAGCCTAGGGCAAGGGGGCAGCCAAGAAAAGTACAGGGTATTGGGGCTTCCCCAGGGGCTGACTACATTCTCATCTCTTCCTCACCAACCGCAAGCCCAGGTCTCTCCTCCCAGCTCCCCATCTGCATCCCCAAACTATTTGCAACCTATCCCGACCCATGCCCACCCCTGCACTCCCCTTGCTCTGGAAGGTACCTTTGACCTTGCAGGAATGGGACCTGGTAGCTGTGTGGTCTTCGTGGCTGTGTTTGCAGCGACATTGGGCTCTCCAAGCCCTGGGGTCAAAGGTGGCCCGTCTCTTGAGCCAGAACTCACCCACCTCCTCTGGGCGTGATGGGATAAAGCAGAACATGAGGCAGCGGCACTGGCCCACATTGCAGGGCACGGATATGTCTGTGAGGAGGGGGATGGATGGTAGGGTTAGACCAGCACCTGACAGGGTGTGGCTTTCCCATGTCAACCCCCTCCCGCAAACCAACACACACACACACACACACACACACACACACACACACACACACACACACACACACACACTTGCTCTCATACATCCCAACACATGACAGAGGACAGTTATCACTCCACACCTGAGATGATCTGGTGCTCTCTCAACAAGTGTCCACAAAAGCACTTGGACTCATCCCCAATCCGGAAACAGTCCCATAGATAATGGGGGCAGCGCCAGCCAATATAGAGACCTGGGTGTGGAGGGATTGAGTAATAAGGAAAAGTAAGAAGAAAAAATAGCCTAAGCTCCCCCCAAGGTGTTCTCATCTCTCCCCCCATGTGTATCTATCTCTACCCACGAGTCCTCATCCCTACCCCTTTAGACTTTACTCTTCAAGGTTTTCTCATCGCCCCACAAGTGTCTTCAGATCCCTCCCCACCCTAGGATCCATTCCATCTGTGTCAGCCTGTCAGAGGGAACTGAAGACGGTCTTCAATGCCGAGCAGTAAGATTATATGTGAAATTTTGTTTGATGATGAACATGTATCTCGCTGAGTTCTCTGCGACTGTGGGATTCTCATCTCCTCCCCTCCCAACATTAGAGTCCACCTTTGCTCTTTTTCCTTGAAGTGTCTAAGGTGAGGGAAAGGGAAGATGATGGGCCAGGTGGAGAGTAGATGATGGGGACTGGCTCCTAAGGAGCGTAGTATTGAAGGGACCTGAAGAGGAGGAGGAGGTGGGGCAGCCCTGGTGCCAGGAGGTAGGAGGAGGGCTTCTCTCACTTCTCCAGATTGACACCTTCGTACTTCCCTTCTGCGTTCCTGATGTTACTGAACTAATACCCTCTATAAACTTGAGAAGGGCTGCCTGTGGCTCTCCAAGGGTCAGGAGAAAGGGGGAGGCCAGAAGTCATGAGTGGTGAAAAGCAAAAATATAAGCTTGTGAGGCTAAGAAAGGAGGCATGGAGAGGAAGGTGAGGCTAAGACGTATCCCTGAGAGCGGGCACCAGCAAGAGGCCACCACGCTTGAGATCTGAAGCTGTCTGGCTTCACGGTTGGTCTCTCCACAAGGCAAGGGTGGTGCTGAGTAAATGCAGGAGGAGAACCAGAGCATTTCCCACTCAGAGTTTCTCATCCTCTGTGAGAGCTGAGAGTACCCCAACTTCGAGCCAAGAATCCTGAGTCCCCAAGGAGTGGGGCCTTTAGCTCTAGGACTCTTATTCCCATTTAAAGTTTCCAGTGAACTGTCACCTCCACCAGAAAGTTGTCCCTGACTTCTCCTGTCTGTCTAGGGGCCCTTCCTCTTGCCTTCTGTGGCTCTCATGCTACTCCTATCACAGTACAATGCATTATAATGGACTGTTCACTTGTATTCCGTTAGACCGTGAGTTCCTCCAAGGAAGGGTCAGTCTTTTCATCGATGTCCTAACACAGGACCTGGCACAAAATAGGTGCTCAGAGAATATAGATGCTTGACTGAATAAGTAAGTGAGCAAATTCCTTTAGGAGGGAAGAGACACTCCATATTCCAGGCAAAGCCCTGAAATTCCATAAGGAGAATGAGAAAGAGTTAGTGTCCTCTGGTCTTTGACTCTGGCCAGGACCACAATCCACAATTCTGTGCCTGTCAAACTAGATTTTCTTGTCTTTCCCATGGTCTCTTAGATCTTAAGCCTGACCAGGTGTGGTTTTTGGCTTTGATGCTTCTGACTTGATACTGCCAGCCTGTGGTATTAGTGCCCCATTGCAACAGGGAAGCTTGGGTGAAAGGGCAGATTTTAGGCCTAGTCACAATGCAGGTGGGCAGGGGCCAGGATTCCACTAGAGGAATTCTGAACTCTGTTCAGAGTAGCAGGATACAGTGCAGGAACAGGTGAGGTGCAGAGGTGAACAAGTGTTAGTGCCCATAGATCAAGGCCTAGCCTGAGGGCCTGGGAGAGTCAAATTCAAGCACCGATGTGGGAGTCACTGCCCACCTTTCAGATGAAGAAGACTGGAGTTTGAAGCAGGGGAATGGCAGTTATACCTCAGACTCTACTTGAGGGGCTGCAGTGATGACAGCCTTTTTTTTTTTTTTTTTTAAACTTTTGGCCACACCATGCAGCATGGGGTATCTTAGTTCCCTGACCAGGGATTGAACCCGTGCCCCCTGCAGTGGAAGCGCAGAGTCTTAACAACTGGACCACCAGGGAATTCCCCATGACAGCCTTTTAATGGAGTTCCACCAAGGGGACTAAGGCCTTTTGCTATATCAGAGCAACAAGTCACCTGGAAACTGTCCAGGGTCCTGGGCCATCTCTGCCTTAGGATCTGTTTGGTGCAGGCTATCTGAGCCTTCATTCAGCCACCTGTTCCTGCCTGTCTATATATGAATATCCCCACTTTTTGTCTGCATCCACCCTCATCTGCCTTGGCCTACCTGCCTGCTCCCCTCCCAGATTCCAGGCAGGTGGCATTGCCATTTCCACCAGGGCTATCCATTGAACGGGCAGTTCCTAGATCCTGTTGGATGGGAGGATGGCCATGGGCCTGTCACCAGCCCCTGAAAGGCTGCCTGGGCTCACCTGTTTGGATGGCATTCAGGGCTGCCTCCTTCTCCCACTGGAAAAGATAATTCACCTGAGCACCAAACTTCCCTTTGTGCATTGCCTTAGTCACTTCCACCAGGTCTGCCTGCTCAGCAGGGACCACTGGGTGGATGGTGTAACCTGGGGAGGAAGGGGCTGAGTAATTAAGGGGAAGTGAGGAGGCCCTAAAACTAAGAGAAGGGGCCAGGTCAGAGAGTAACTCAATCTCCTCCTCCTGGGGCAGGTTGAAGACAGTGATGAGAAAGGGGGAAAGGGCAGGAGCAATTACGGCTGACTCCTTTCTTCCCCTTCTTCTTGTCCAGCTGGTGTTCAGGCTGAGCTGCGTGAGCGGTGCTGTCAGTGGCAGCCACCCCTTTCTCTCCCTCTTCTTCCTCTTCCCCATCTTTTGCAGATGTGTCCAGGTGGACCTGGGCTGGAAGGCCTGAAAGGGAGTGCTTTGGAACGCTCTCAGATTCAGAGGTCTGGATAGACCTCCTTGTCCATGAGCCCTCACTGGAGGAAGACTCAGAGAAGGCTTCCTTCAGATAATCAGAGGAAGACACAGAGACACAGCTTAGTGATGAGGTCTGAAAAGTAAGGTGTTTCTCTGGGTCCTTGGAGATGTGAGTCTCCAACTGGGTCTCAGGGGTAGGGGTCTCCAAAGGGACCTCAGAGGCAGAGTGTTCTAAAGGAATCTCAGAGATGGAAGGCTCCCAAGGGGTTTCAGAGGTGTGGGTCTCTAAAGGTATCTGGGAAATGGATGGCACCATATGAGATTCAGAGGCAAGGGGCTCTAAGGGGATTTCAGGGATAGGGGGCTCCTGTGAGTCCTCAGCAGAGGGGTCCTTTGAAGAAAGGCTCTCTTCCACATCCATGGTGGTATGAGGCTCTTCTGTGACCTTGTCTGCTTCCATCTAGTGGTAGAATAGGGTACACGTTTCATTAGGTTGGGATTGGAGGGTCTGCAAGTCAGGATTCACAGGGGGCTATGGAATTAGGATAAAGTTTTCAGTGTACCTGAGATATAAGGGGGAAGCCAGATGAGCTCTGGGCCAGGGTATGGTGCTGGGAGCTTCACCCATGTGCCTAGACCCCATATCGCATACTGAAAGGCTGAAGCAGTCAGAATCCCATCAGTAGATGGTAGCAGAGGAGGGGTCCTAACATAGCATCTTGGCTGGTCCAAGAGCAGGGTTCTGGGCATAACTTAGGACCATGGAGGTCAGGCTGTGGAGTTCTAGAGACTGGGAAGACCAAGCCAAAGTGGGGGTTTGCTCCCAAGAGTGCAGGAGGATGCCATGACCACAGTCTAGTTTTGTCTAGGGGCCCCTCCCCCACCCCTTGGTGATGTCATTCATGTTCAAGGCTTCAGCTACTTCCAGCTGTATGCTGATGACACCTGATGACTCCTAAATCCATATTTCCAGCTCAGACCTCTTTAAACCCCTGTACTTCAGTCATACCCAACTGTCTGCTGGACATTGCTAAATGGATGTCCTACAGGGCATCAAAACTGAACTCTGAGAATTATCCTAGAATTCTCCTTTCCCCTCAGCCTACATCTTAAAATGGGCACCAAGGACTATATTTCCTATCTTCTAAATATCCCCTAAATCCATTCTCTTCTCTCCTTTCTCTCCAATTTTGTTCAAGTTCTCATCATTTTCTACCTGGATTATGTAATAACTTTGCCCCTCTGCTGCCTTCCCCAGCATATTAATCCACTTTCCCATTCTTTCATTGATTTAGGTAACTTTTACAAAGAGCCTAATCTTAACACTTTTACTCTGGTACTGGACTCAGTTGAAAGAATCTGGGAAGAAGACAGGTTAGCCAAAATGACAATACCAACGAGTTGGTGTTGTGCTGGGGTAAGCCCAGGATGCTGTGGGGAGTGGGGTGTGCCTAATTTATCTTGGAAGGATGTCCAAAAGGGGTCAGTCCACCTTAATGACCCAGGCGAGACCTTTCTAAAATGCAACCCAACAACGGCATTCCCTTGCTTAAAAATTAACACTCAGTGCCTCAGCCTAAGTATTAGGTCCAAATTTCTTGGCCCTGACATTCAAGGCCTGTCATCATTTACAACACTGCCTAAGGATTCCAGCCTTACCTTCCCCTGGTCTCTACCTTTGTCCACGCTCCAGAAATACTATATTTATCATTTCTTAAACTCATCAGGGCCTTTCCAAAGGGGAAGTTTGTGTCAGAAAGCAGGGGGAGAGTAGGATGATGGGGAGGAAGATGGCCAGACATTCAGCAAGAGGATAAAGGGACCTGAGGGTGAAGAACCAGAGGATGGGAGGAGAGGAAAGGGAAAAGGGGAGGAGGGAACTGAGTGGAGGAACGGGGGAGGGAGAGGATAAGGATGAAAAGTAGAGAATGGGAGGGGGTTGGACTGAGGTGGGAAGGGACAGGAAGGTATTAGGAGGGAATGGAACGAGGATTTGGAAGAGGGGCCTTTTGAGAGACTACATACCTCTGGGCTTTGTCTCGGCTGTTACAAGTCCTTAGGTCAGGATCTTGTCTGAAGCCGGGAACGGGAAGTACTGGCCCCGAGGGAGAGAAGGCGCTTGTGGTTGTGGACGAGCCCTGGCTGTAGGCGCTGTGTGCTGAGAGGACTTGCCTGCAAGTCACAACTTGAGGAGGGGACTTGGACACCTGCAGAAAATCGCAAAGGAGCTCTGGCCAGTTCTGAAGAAGGGTGGGAGGGGGAGGGACGAGAGGATCCAGGGCCGATGAGGAAGGGTCTTGACTGAAGCTTCTGGAACCCTGGCCGGGAGTGGAGGATCCGTCACCAGGGCAACCGGAACGCCTAGTAGTCTCCGTGGCAACAGCAGTCTGGTCACCTCCTCGGTGAGTGAGGTCTCCTGAGGGGTATGCATTTGACCCGGAGGGGACAAACCTAGAGGGTCACTTCTTTTAATGGGGTTTTGCCGGATCTCTGTGAGTGGTTTTGCGGGATCTTTGTAAGACTCTGTGAGGGTCTCTGGGTAGGGTCTGCAGATATCTGTGGGGACGTCCGTGAGTGTCTGGGTTTATGAAGGTCTCTGTAGGGTTCCTATGAGATGTCTGTGGGGTGGTCAGTGGGGGCTGTGAGAATCTGATGGGGGGATCTGGGCTCCGCGGTTGGGGAGAGAAAGGCGGGGACTCTGGTAGCTGGAGCTGGGGCGGGGTCTGTCGTCGAGCCCAGCAGGGTCAAGTAAGAGACCAATAGAATAGGGCTGGGGGCGGGCTTTAGTGAGAAGGACCAATCGAACTAATAGGGGGCGGAGCGTCATACGACGTCAGGCCGAGGCCGCCGCCGCGGGGCCTGGTTATCGCCCGTCCAGCGCAGCCCGGAGTCGCCCAGACCTGAACTCCTACCCAGGTCCCCGGCCTGGCCCCAGCAGGCTCGACCCCGGCCCCGGGCCCGCGAGGACACCGGAGGTCACCCCCCGGGGGTGGGAGCGGAGCCGCGGGTCAGCTCTGCGAGCGCCCGCGCTGGCCTGTCCGGCCCCGCCCCTGCCCCGGGCCATGGCCCAGCCCTTGTCCCGGCCCCTTTTCCTATCCCGATTCGGGCCTTGGCCCCCGATCCCGCCTTCGCTCCGCTTCCCACATCGGTTCCAGCTCCGGCCTGGGTCCCAGCGAATGCCCAGATCCGGGTCCCAGCTCAGGCCCCCACTCCAGTCCGTGGCCTGGCCCCCATCCCAGCGCCTGCCCCTGTTTCACCTCCTTTCCCAAATCCCAGCCCAGCCCTTGTCCCAGACCCATTCTCAAAATTTGCTTAAGGCCGGGGCCCAACCCCTGCCCTTCCTCCAGTCCCCATCACAGCCCCTCCTTCCATCACATCCCCTACCCTTGCATAAGTCCCAATGCCCAGCCCAGCCCAACTCTTTATCCCAGTCTTTGCCCTCATCTCTGTGTTTACCCAGGTCTCTCCCACTACCCAGCCCTCTCTTTCATACCCTGCCCCTCTCCCAGCCTCGACTCAGGTCTGGGCTCCAGCTGCCGTCAGCCTTACTGCTGCTGTTGCTGTTGTCTGTCCTTGGCCCAGGGGTTGGTGAGTGCAGAAGCAGGAAAGACCGAGGCAGGGATGGGGTTCTGGCAGGGAGGGGTGGACTGGAGGGATTCAGGAGAGGTGGGACCTGGGCAGCTAGATCACTGGGGAAGAAGTGGAGAGAAACAAGAAGTCTTACATAATTGAGAGGAATTGGCAGGGTCAGAAGAGTGGTAGCTGTGGGCTTGAGGCTCAGCAGGTGGCTGACAGAGACTGCAAGGTTTTCTTTCTTGGGGTCCATCCGGACTCCACTCTGACTCTTGCTTTTCCAAGAAAGTCCTGAGTGCTTTGCACGTGCTCATGAAGTTTGGTGGGGGAGACATAGTGCCCCAGCAGAGAGCCTCTAGTCCAGTGTGGGAAGATCTGGCCTAAACCTTTGAGGAACTGGGCATGCCTTAAAACAGGGTTAAGAAAGCAGTTTTGAAAATAACAAGTAGCAAATAACAAAATAACATGGACATGGGTTAGTTGCCATAAAAATGAATTTTCTTCTTGTAACGAGTTTCATTCCAAATAAGCTTGATTTGCTTAGGAATAATTCCTGACACTTTTAAAGCAGGGTTGAAACTCGGAGACTATTTTACAGATGGGGAAACTGAGGCTCAGCAAGAGATCAATTTGCCCAAGATCATACAGCTTGTCAGTGGCAGTGTGGGGCTAGAAAAAAATTTCCTAATTCCTAGCCTATACTGGTGTTTTTTGTTTTTGTTTCTGTTTTTTTTTCATTGCAATATATGCCCAATAGGAAAACATCCAAGTGCAGAAAGGCTCAAAGCACAACCTATCCTCTCCCCTGTCTTCCCACAAGGGGGCTTCATCCACAAACTATCCTCACTTGTCAGTTGTCAGCCCAGGGCCACCATCCAGTGAGGAAGTGACTCGGACAGGAGAGGGAGATACCCAACTTCCTAATGGGTGGAATGTGGGAGGATGAGGGGGTCCTGGCCATAGGGTATGTGCTGTAAAGATGGCCCCATAATAAAGAGTCATCATGGCCCCAACCCCCAGCCACCTCTGGTGGGTGGCACTCTAGAGCTGATGGGGATGTGCCTGAGGAAGTCTTTGGCAATAACAAGTAGCAGAGCAGCTGAGGGTGGAGGGGCTGCGTTTCAGTGAGCTCTGGGGCCCTGGTTCAGTGTACAAGCTTGAGGAGATCAATGCACGCCAAAGGTCACTGCCCCTGCGGAGATGTGCAAGCTCTATGTGGATGCTCACTGGTATCTGGGCACATATGTGTCTGTGTGTGTACCTGAGGGATCTGTGGGAATGCTGGGCATGTGCATTGTGTATATGCTTGTGTGTTGCTAAGTAGGCGCATGTCTGTTGTGTGCATGTGAGCCTGTGTGTCCTTAGTGCCTTATGTTACTGTGTGAGGGGGAGGTACATGTTGTGGCCCATGCATGTTCCTCTTTAGCTCTTCTTGCCCCTCCTGCAGACAGATCACTGAAGCGTCACCTCCAAGTGGATAGTTCCCAGTTGGAGGCAGTGTTGGGTGCCTCCCACAACATACATGAGTAATCCCTCTGCCCCCAGCCAGATTCCTTGTGGGGCTCAGTGTTGGTTACTGCTCAGTGTTGATTACTGCTGCTGGCAGATCGGGCACTCAACAGAGGCAGAAGGCAGGTCAGTTTTTCAGTTTGGGTGAGGGGGAGTCCATTCTGTCAAGCCCAATTCATAGCTTCTATCCCTGCCACCCCAGCTTCTTTGTTCATGAGCCCATTGGGCAGACACTGGGCTGACTAGGAGAGGAGGGTGATTGACAGCCACAGAGCTGTAGAAAGTTGAAAGATGTGGATTAAGACATGATTGCCCAGAAGCAGTTTCAAGTGCTTTGGGAGGATTGATTATAATGAGGTTGGAAATGAGCCCTGACTAGGTCCCACAGCAGGCAGGGCTGCCCTGAGTGCTGTTACTAGTCACTGGCCTGCAGGGGTGCTCTGTGACCTGGTGGTGATGAGAGGTTTCACCTGAGGAGAGACTAGCAGTGTCACAGGACCATGATGGCACAGTCGGTCTCAACAAATCCTTGGGTCTTTTCCTTGGGCTTGTCTGACTGCAGTTGCATAACCCAGGCATGCCTTGCCATTCCAGGAAATGACCTTTTGTTCTACTGAGTGCTGTCACTAGAAGGGCCAGCCTCAGCCCGTGTGTGTGCGTGCATGCGTACGTGTGTGTGTGTGTGTTTCAGGTGGTGATGGAGAATCACTCTAGCCTCATCTGGAAGCACTGGCGCATCCAAGACAGGTTCGTCTGAGCTTGGTTAGGGCCTTACTTGTGCTTCCTCTGGGACACAGCTCTGTAGGTCCTGGTGAAACCCAAAACCAAAGCTTGGAGTGAATGGGGCTGTGGACGCTTTCTCAAACATCTGCCCTCTAGGTTCCTCCCAGCATCCCCAGCTTCTTTTTACTCCCTTTTCCCACCAGGCTATTCTGTGACCTCTGTAGCCCCTAGCCACTTCAGGGTGGCTTAACTAGTCCCCCAGTTCTCCAGGCCATGCCATGTTCCTTTAATCACAGGGCTCTTTGTGCATGTCTGTCTATTGTTTCCTAAAGGTCATTCGCTGCTTTCATCACCAGCTCTCTGAGAATCTGCACTGGGGGCCTGGCCAGCATTTCTTCTAACAGTAGCAATGACCCATCTGATGACCCATACCTGGTACCAGCTTTGAGGAGGAGGAGGAGCCCTTCCCTAATTCCAGCAGGGGGTGCTCCAGTGCTCTGCTTTCCTGTAACAATAGTATCCAGGCTATTCAGCTCTTAGCTTTGTGCCTCCTAGTTGTCACAGCCAGGGCTTCTAGGAAACCTTTCTTCCCCATCCATTGGTTCATTTCCCTTCATCCCTCTCTGATACATCACCACTGCCCTGTGAGTGCTGCTCTGTGAGCCTCTCTGGTTCCTGAGCAGTGCTCAGCTTGCAAGGTGGCAGGTCTTCCTTGTTGACAGTTGAGAGTGACCATGTGGCCTGAACTGCACAGACTAGTCCTTGGGTATAAGCGTGGCTTTTGAAGAGCACAGGCCAGTCTAGGGCTAGTGACCTCCACCTATATAGGACGACTCTCTGCAGGGTGACTCAAGGTTGCTGAAGTTCAGTAGGGCCAACCTTGATCCATGTTCCCTCCTTCAGCAGCCTCCCTTTCCAGATGCTTCTTTCTCTGTTAATTTCAAATGCCTCATTTTTGGAGTTACATCTCCCATCTCCAGAGGGGGAAACTGTCAGAATAGGCAAGGCCTGTGGATATTTCCTACTGGGCTGAAAACTCTGCTTCAAGTTCTCCCCTACCCACTGCCCCTACTCTTGTTCTGAAGCTGCTTGAGTTCCCAACCTTCTCATCTGTCCTGGGGGCATCCTTCTGGGCTTCGCTGGGGCTGGTCTTATGTCTCCAAAACAGTCAGATTCCCCAGAGCTTTGCCTGTCATTTGGGGCCCTCTTCTATCCAGCTGAGCCGCTGGGTTCTTTTCACTGTTACAGCAGTCCTGGTCCCTATGTGTTTGCCTGGTAGCTGCTTACACCAGACTTTCCTGCTCACTGGGCTCTGCTCCTGACAGCCATGATCAGGTATCTTGGCATTTCGGCTACAGAGGGCCACTTTCTCCCCACCTCCCACCCCAGCCTCGTCTGGATATGAATATTCCCAAGTGGTTTGAGATTCCACTGGCTTACCAGTTGACTGCCTCACTGGGCCTCCCTCCAGGAAGCGCCCCCAGCCCCTCCTTCTGAATCCCAGAGGCCCTGCTGGCTCTCCTTTCCCCCTCTCCCTGGGGCTCTTGTGGTGGCCTGCCAGCTCCTGTCCTTGCCTCTGCCACCCAAGCAGGCCCCTTGCAGCCTCACCACATTTTCCCCTCCCCTCTGCCGCCCTGAGCCAGTATACAGACAGCTCTTGTGAAGCTTCTGAGAGTTTTTATTGCTTCTGACCACAGGGGAACAGAAAGGGGAAGAAAATAAACAAGGCAGTTTCACAGTTCCATGCTGACTCCCAAGCCCACAGGTGGAGTTCCAGGCTGCTCAGTAGCCTAAGAGTCCATGCCAGCACAGACACACACACACACACACACACACACGCACACAAACACACGCGCGTACACGCACGCACGCGTGTGCACCATCCACAGCTGTTTTGTTAGGCTTGGTAAGAGGAGAACAATGGCTCCTAAGTGAAGGGCAGCTGTGGGGTCCTCAAAAGGGTCCTGGTTTTGCATTTAGACAAATCAAGGTTTGGATCCTCAGTTTGGTCTAGCGTTAAGCCTCAGTTTCCTTATCCGTAAAGAGAGGTCATTTTTCCCAAGGTCACTGTAAGGTTTAAGGCAAATGATGGCGAGGGGAGCGTGAGACCCAGTTCCCGGCCAGAGGAGAGCCTTTGTTGAGTCAGTGCTGTGGGTGAGGCAGCTTGGTGTGCCTGGGGCTTGCTGGAAATGGCCTGTCCTACTTTGCTCCTTTCTCTTCCGCCTGCTCCCCAGGAGGCCTCTTCCTGACTGACTACTCCACCTGCTCACCCCGCAAGCTGAGTCCCTTCCGCTCCTTTGCCAGCACCGAGCTCTTCCACTTCCATGTTCCCGAAGACACATTCCTGGCCGTGTGGAACCTCATCATCTTCAAAGAGCAGGGGGGAACCTTTGGGGACCACTGCCCAGACCAAAGTGTGACTGTGTGAGTGTCTGAGTTAACCTCCTCACCCCCGCGTCCAACCCCAGGCCACTTTCCAAACGAAAATGCGAGTTTATGAGTATCTAAGCTGGCCTCCTGACCCTGACCCCTGACCCTTGTCCGGATTGAAGTGTGACTGGCTGAGGGCCAAGACCTCTGTCTCCTGACCATTCCTGGCTACTGTGTGACTGTGTGAGCGCCCGAGCTGATCTTTTGCCCCTTATGTCTGACCCCTGACCTGGAACCACTTTGTTGTGTGGGTCAGTATAGCGAATCCACTTGTTTTACTGACGATAAATGACAGTTCTCCTTTCTTTCCCCCGTTTTCCATGTCCCACCCCATTGCCTGCTTTCCTCTTCTCTTCATTCTGGTCCCCCAGGTATTTCCGTTCCGGGGCACCCCCTGTCATCAATCCCCTGCACACACACTTCCCAGGGGACACGGCTGTGCCTGGGGTTTTCTCACTGACTCTCAGCTGGACACTGCCCAACCGCACCTCTGGCATCTTTAACGTCAGCAGCCCCTTACCTGGGGACTGGTTCTTGGCTGCCCACCTGCCCCGGGCCCACGGCCACATCTCTGTCAAGGTGGGTTGATACTGTCCAGGGCAGGAGGGGCCAGAGCTGCTTCTCCATCTCTGGGCTACCTGGCACACCAGCCTTGTGCCAGGGTGGGCAACAGCATAAGGGTGGCTGGCGTGGGGCATAGCTAGAGGTCAGCAGGTCACCTGGTGGGTCAAGACTAGTCTTGTTCTGCGTCTTGGTTGGTGATAGCCCCGCAGACTCTTGTAGGCTTTAGCCCAGTCGTTAGTCCATTTGGGAGTATACGTTCCTCTTCTATCGGAATTTTAGCTCCTGACACCTTATGGAAGATGGTAAGAGAATACTCTGGGGCAGGGAAGCCCTTTCCTGTTAAGAGGAGGCTTTGGGCAACTGGCGTCCAACCTGATTGTTGACGCTCTTTCCCCCAAACATCGGCAGTGATTTCATAGAACAGAGTTTGTTAAAGTCTCCAGTGTTGTAGGGTTGAGGTCAGGCTGCTTCTCCATTCTGGTTTGGAGGGGAAGGAAATGCTGCAGAGTTTTCCTGCCACTCCCAGGTGCTGGGCAGGCTAGACCTTTTCATTACTGTGAGAGGACCTGAAGGTTTCTTGCTCCTGTCCATTGGTGGGAAGGGGGGTGGGATGAGGTGGCCATGTCAGAGTGGGATGGCCACGGGTGTGGGGTCAGTGGTCACGGCAAAGGGCCAAGCGTGAGCTGAGCAGGATTCAAAGAACAAGACATGAAGAATAAGAAAGCGAGTAGGGTTTGGCCACTGAGAATTAGGAGGGGCAGAAATTCCCAGTCAGGTGAGGATTTGACCTGGCCATCTCTCTCCAGGGTGATTTCCTTGAGGGCAGGGGCCCTGGACTGTGTCAGACTCCCCTCTCCTTCTCCTGCTGAGGCCCAGCGTTCAGAGGTGTTACAATGCTTTTGAATGAGCTGAGAATTACACAGGGACAAGTGTATGGGCACTGCTGTTGTCGGAGATGGGAACTCAGGCTGAGGGAGCGTCTCGAGGCCTCAGTGATAGGCCAGTTTTTCCTGAGAGTGATGTACAGGAGAACCTCCTCTGCAGGCCTGGGAACCCTCTGGGTGAGAGCATGTTGCGAACTTGCCCGGAAGTGGCTCTGGGTTCTAGGTTCTTGACTCCCATCAGAACCAAGGGTTCTTCTATCAGGAGGAATGTCTTCTTAGGTTTTTGGCCAAATCCCAAAGAGCCTGTTCCTGGTCCCAGCTCTGATTCTTGACTCTCTTTGTGAGAAGAGAAAATCTTTCTGAAGTCCTGCTGTAGTTATCCAACAACCTTTCTGATTGAGCAGGAGGAATCTGGCGCCTAGGCCTGGGCTGGGATTATGGAAGCTGAAGCCTGGTTAGGAGAGGTCAGAACCAGGCTTGCGGTGCCCGTTTGCATCTAGATATAGCGAGTAGGGCCTGGGGAACTTGGTACTGCAAGCTGGAGTCCTACCCCGTAGAGATCCCTGCGGTGTGGTGAGATTAGAGAGAAGAGGGCGCAGTTACCCCTTGCCTGTGACTGGCAGCCGTGTGTGGACCCCATGAGAGACGGAGCTCTCCAGTCAGGCCTGTTCTAGAGGTTGGGGGGCAAGATCTTCTTTGTGTTTCCTCTAAGAATTTAATTATCTTCTGGAATCTTATATGGGCCTGTAAGGATTCTTAAGTTCTCTGGTTAATTCCCTAGAATCAAGCCTATGGGTGGGTTGTCCAGAGCATTCCTCCAGGGCTCCGTCTTCTCTGCTTGCCTCCTCCTTGTCCCATCGTCCTGACTTCCCATAAGGCTTGGCCAACACAGGAAGTTATTGTGGGTTCAGGGATATCCTTGGGTGGGGACTGAACGGTCCCAGCGGTAAGAAGGCAGCACTGTTCCTCAGCTTTGGGGATGAGTTCAGGCCTCCCTTTAGACCTTAGTCTTTGAGCACCTGCTTTGTCCCAGGCCTTGGGTTGGGTGCTAGGGACACAGATAAATAAGATGTATACTAGTGAGATACAGGAGGTATTTTAAGAGGACAAAGGAGAGGTGGATAACTCAGCTTGGTAGTGTGGTGGAGGGTTGGTTTTAGGAAACTGTTAGGAAGTGAGACCTGATGTTGAGAAAGCAGGGAAGGGCATTCCAGGTGGTGGGAGTAGCATGGGCTAAAGCTTAGAAGGGAGAACTGAAGTTGTGCAGTGTGGGGCGGTCGTTGGGGTGAGTGAGGGAGCTGGAGGGGTGAACAGAGGCCAGATCAGGAAGGGCCTAGAAGTTCGAACTTTATCCCGAGAGTGATAGGGAGCCTTAAGAGGTTGTAAAAGGGAAGTGACTTATCTGGTCCAGTCCACTCTCCTGGGCTGTGGTCCCACACTTCTGCTGGCCTCTGTGTGTGTTATTCACTACTGTATTCCTAGCGCCCAGCACAGAGCCTGGCACATAATGGGGGCCTGGAAAATTTTTGTTGCCCTTCTGCCATCTTCTCAAACTCATGTTTCCCAAACTGATCTCATTTCTCCTCCTTTCCTTTTCTCCTTCTTTCTGTCAGCCTCTTCTGTCTTGACCTGTGCCCTCTATCTCCTCGCCTTTCCTGTGTGGCGCATGTGTTCCTCCTGTGGTGTCCAGCTGCCAGTCTGCCCTGAAGGGCTGCCCT
Organism: Balaenoptera acutorostrata; assembly: GCF_949987535.1. NCBI lineage: Eukaryota > Metazoa > Chordata > Mammalia > Artiodactyla > Balaenopteridae > Balaenoptera > Balaenoptera acutorostrata. Next base: position 88,515,065 of record NC_080069.1, read on the forward strand.
GTGGCTTGTGGGTAACATCTGGCACCCAAATGGCTTATTAGGGGAAGTTCTCCAAATGTCTGAGGCACAGTTCTCCTCAAATGCTTCCTCTTCCCAGCTCCAAGATTTGAAAGTAAGTGAAAGCAGATAAAAGAATGAAAACAACAATAAGGAAAGAAAAGGAGCAGATTGTACAGAAGAAAGGATTCAGTTGAATTCACCCACTAGGACCAAGTGTGGCTCAGTATCTCAACTGAAGTGGTTCAAATCTGCTAACAGTCTTCCTTCTGTTCTTCTTCCTCCTTCTAAATTATTTTATTTGTATTTCAAATAGGTAATATATGCACCTGGTACAACATTCGAAAGGTACAAAAGGCATACAGTGAAAAGTAAGTCTTCCTCTTCCCTTTGTCCCCTTTCAGTCCCCATGTTTCCTCTCCAGAGTTAACTAGTAACTAGCTGTTACCTAGTTCCTTATATTACTCTTTCCTTCTTGAAACATTTTCTCCTCTTGTCCTTTGTGACTTTACAGGACTGTCCGGTTTTCCTCCTGCCCACCGCCCACTCCTCTGTCTCCTTTCCTGGCTTCTCCTCTGCTTGATCTCTTCACGTGTGGTACCCCAAAGCTTGGTCCTGGGACAACTCCTTTTTATTTCTTCATTCTCTTGCTAGGTGTCTCCAGCACAACAGTTTTAAATACCACCTATAAGTTCATGTCTTCCAGGTGTATTAAGTGAGTCCTAATTTCTTTGAATCTCAGACTTTATATCCAGTGGCTTACTTGACATCTCTGATTGGATGTCTAAGACCAGTCTCAAACTTAGCAAGTACATATCCAAACAAAGCCTCAAGTCAAAATCTCTTTAATTCCTATTTCACTTCTCCCAGTCTAAGCCTCTTTGTTCTCTAATCTTCTTCTCAGTAAATGGCACTGCCATTCACCAGTTGCTCAAGCCCCAAATTTAGGTGTCATACTTGATTCTTCTTTTTCCCTTATTTCCCCACAACTAATCCATAAAGAAAAAGTCTTGTTGACTCTGCTTCTAAAGGATGCCCCGGATGCATCTACTTCAGTTTCCACTCTTAGCACACCTTCCCTTAGCCGCCTCCTGGGCCGCCACAGTAACCTGCTAAGTGGTCTCCCTGCCTCCACTCTTGCCCCCTGCCGTCTCTCCAGTGCTCATCTACTTCCATGTTGATTGGTGCTAGCTAACTGTGGGCCGGGGCTGTGCCGAGTGCTGGAGTATTCCCACGGAGAAGGCCAAGATCTTTGGGCATCTTCAGTCTGCAGGCCTCACCCAGAGGCTCAGGCCTTACTAAAGAAACTCAGCCCACCTATGCTAGGACAGTCTAGGAATCAATCTAAGGCCTTCCACTCCAGCTTCTTTCAGATTGCTTCTCACTCCACTTCTCACTTTTGGCCCTCCTGGTCCCTCAAGCTGCCTTGCTTTGGCTCTGTTCCTTCCAAGACCGCTGATGTTGACTGAGTTTGGATTTTCTCACTTGGCTTCTGCCTTGGCAGCTCTTGAGGACCTGACTTCTGGTGCCCTTTCTGTGGTTCCATTACAGGATGAAGGTCCCTGCTGCACCTTCCCTGGTCTCCACTGACTGAATGCTCCCGTCCACAATAAGGGAGGTGTTAGACATGCACATTATACAGTTTAAGGAAGGAGCACATCTTAACTAGAGAAGTCATGTCCACTGATCTTTTAGTTAGGGCAACAGCAAGCAAAACGTGGAAGAAAGTGTTTCTTCCCTCTGGACTGTGTAGTAAGGACAGGAGCCATCTCCCAAGTGTGAGTCCCCACCCTTAGGGCTCATTCACCACAAGATTATTGTGGTGGTGATTCCTACGTTAGGAAGTGGGGTCAATGAAATAACTCGTGAGAGTATTTCTGGTCCTTAGGGCTTGACACAAAAGATGAGGGACATCTGCTTTGGATATCAGAGATGGAGGTCTCTGAGCAACGAGGTGGGTTCAGGAGCTCTCTGAAGGGACCTCTTTTTGACACCTGTTCTTTAACTCAACAGATATTTTCTAGCACCTAGTATGTGCCAGGTGGTGTGCTAGGTATTGAGGGTGCAGTGATGCAAAAGGTACAGGAAAATTCCAGGCAGAAGGTAAGGAGATATTCTGGCCTGGCATCCACCAAGGCCCCCTTCCAACCTTGTGGAGCTTTGCTAGAAGTCAGCAAACAAACAAACAGACAAAACAAAACAAAAAAAAGTCAGCAAACAAGCCTTGGCTGGCTTTTTCCATGGCATGGAACTCAGTGGGATGTCAAAGCCTGGAATTCTTGTCCCAGGTCAAGGCTAATGGTATGTCTTGGTCAGAATAACCACATAAGTGAACAGTGGCCTCTAGTTTATTGGGCCAGCATAAGACCATTTGTCCAGAAGATGAGAGAAGCCTAATCAGGAGCCCCCCTCCCCTGAACTGCTAGGATCGAGGGCCCAGAGAGCTGCAAATGCCACAGAAGAGGAGCCGGAATTAATGGGCCCATCCTCACTGGAGATGCTGCAGGGCCAGAGTGGTGTCCCCCCGAGTAGAGAAGTGTTAGGGATTTTATCCAGAAGAGTAGCTCGGGGAGATGTGGCGGTTCTCCTCCAGTGGCAGAGGAAAGCCAGACTGAGGCAGAAGGAGCAGATGCATCTGTGGGCCCCTGAGGCAGAGCGGTGGTCGGGGGACAGAAGATAGGCTTTGGCTTCATACAGGTCAGAGCTACCCCCAGCTGGGTTGATTCGCTTATTCATTCATTTATTCAGCAAACATTCATCTGTGAGGGGTGCACTTTACTTTAGGCTCTGTGTCTGGGGGAACAAAATAAGACCAGGTTCCTGTTCTCAAGTTACCTGTAGTCTGGAGGTCCTTTGGGAGGCAGAGTGGCTCTTCCCTGGAGGTATTAAAGCAGAGGCTGGACAAGCACTTGGGAGGGGCAGGTGGAGAATAAAGGAAATTAAAGATTCAGATGGGGGAAGTGGGGAGGTTTGGACTGGGAGCCTTTAAGGGGCTTTCTAGTGCCCTTGGAGTGCTAGTGTTCTAAGTTCCTGAGGGCTTGGTGGGGGAATGAGGCGGTTTGAAATTACCTTGAGGGGCTGTCCAGGAATGCTCAGGAGGAGGGGTTATTGGAGGAGGGGCAGGGAAGGCCTGACTGTCAGGAGGGGCCCAGTTTTGAGTCCCTAAACCTCAGCCAATGCTGAGGATCCCAGCAGATCCTGCAGACCTAGGAGGGACCCAGAGCTTAGAGGACCGCGGTCACAGCCCCAGAAGCAGGAGGGCCAGAGGAGGTTTGTCCTCCGCCTCAGCAGGCTGTTCGCCTTCCTTTAGTAGCACCTCGCTGTCTCCCCTCCTGCCACCCCTGCTTGTGTCTCAGGGTCTCCAGGATGAGTGTCAGTACCTCCTTCAGCCGCAGCTGATTGTCCGGCGTTTGTTGGACGTGGCTGTGCTGGTGCCTGGGCGACCCTCCGAGCAGACCCTCTCCCTCCACAATCGCTCAGCCCTGTACAAGTAAGTCAAATACTGCCCCACACCGGGCCCTTCCCATGTTCCTTCCCCGGCCTCAGCCTACCTGCTGATCCTGCTCTCCCTCTGGCCAGGCTGGACTGCTGAGCCACCCAGAGCCCCAGGGTGGTTCCCACCCCTGCCTCCCCCCTCTCCCAGCACAGACGGGAAGACCCGAAAAGGCCTCCGGTTCTTCTGTCCCCTACCCCTCCCTTCTTCCCAGTGTCTCCCTCATCCTGTGTCCCTCTCACCTCTCTGTACCCTGTCTTTTCTCACCTCCAACCTCCCCTCTGCCCAGGGTCTTTGTGCCCAGCTTCACTTACAGGGTTTCAGCGCAGCTGGTGTGCGTGGGGGGCCGCGGGGCATCTGCCTGCCCCCTGACGCTGCGCCTACGTCCCAAGGCCCCACCCCTGCACAACTCAAGCTCTGTGGCCTGTGGAGGTGCCTCGGTATGCCAGCTGGAGCTGGCACTGCCCCCATGGGGGCACTGGGTCTACGTGCGTGTGGAGACACCATCCCGGGGCCCTGGCAGGACCGTCTGCTTCCAGCTGTGCGTGCGGTTGCAAGGTCAGAAGCCCCACACCTGCGCCAGCCGCTCAGCTTGTGCCGACTTCTGTGGCTGGGAGGAGGCAGGCACAGTGGCTGTGTTCACTGGTCCTCGGCCACGTCCCTACGACTTCCCCGGCCCAGCCCAGGCTCCTTTACTCGCCAAAGCCCTCCCACTTGGAGTTTCAAGTCATTGGAAGACCTTCAGATCTTTTCTTGGTACCTGACTTGGGGCTCACTAAGGGACCTCATTACTCTCCTTGATTTAATCTCTTGGTGTCCTGGAGTAGGCAGGGGACAGCTAGGACTTCTGGGACATGGTCCTTGCCAAAGCCCTTGCAAGTCAGTGAGAGGGTCCATCACCTGTTTCAGCAGTGTCCTCACTGCCCTTGGGGCGGGAGAGATGACCTTGAGTCCCTCCAACATGACATTCCATTAGCTGTGACCACTAGGAAGCCCCTGGACCCTGTCCTGTGACCTTAGATGCCAGACGCCAAAGGGACGTTGGATTCCAGTTCTTAGCCTCCCCACCCTTTGTTATACCCTGTGGGGCTTAGATCCGGTGTGTGGTGGGGCTGCAGGGCTGTGAGGGTGGCAGGCCTCAGCTCTGATTTCCTCTGCCCCACAGAGTGCCCACAGCCCAGCCTGTCCCGTGCCCTGGTCCCCGGAGCTGCCATGAACATGCCCCAGTCACTGGGCAACCAGCCACTGCCCCCAGAGCCGTCATCCCTCGGGGCCCCTGCCGAGGGGCCCGGGGCCACATCCCCACCTGAGCACTGCTGGCCAGTGCGCCCGACGCTGCGCAATGAGCTGGACACCTTCTCCGTCCACTTCTACGTCTTCTTTGGCCCCAGCGTGGCCCTCCCCCCTGAACGCCCAGCCGTGTTTGCCCTGAGGCTTCTGCCAGTGCTGGACAGCGGAGGTGTCCTCAGCCTGGAGCTCCAGCTCAACGTGGTACTATTTGTGGAGAGTGGGGAGGTTGCCCTTTGGGGGAACCCGAAGGGGAAGGTGTCGGGGTGAAGGGGCCCTCACCTCCTCCAGGAAGCCTGTCTAGGTTGCTTTCACCTTTCATGGTTAGAGACCATGCCTCAGCCCAATTCTGGTCAACAAACATGCCCTGAGTATTTACTACACATGGGCTGGGTCAGCCAGGGCAGCTGAGCAGTCTGGATTTTCCCAGTTTTATAGGCTTACCTGCCACTCACTAAGGGCCTCTCTCTATGGCAGGTGTTTACTTTTTCTCGCATATCTCCTGTGATGGGGAGCTCACCACCTATTGAGGCCACTCTGATTGCTAGAGGCATTCTTTTTTTTTTCCCAAAGTTTTTTTTTTTTTAAACTTTGGGTTTATTTATTTATTTATTTTATTTTTGGCTGTGTTGGGTCTTCGTTTCTGTGCGAGGGCTTTCTCTAGTTGTGGCAAGCGGGGGCCACTCTTCATCGTGGTGCACGGGCCTAGTTGCTCCGTGGCATGTGGGATCTTCCCAGACCAGGGCTCGAACCCATGTCCCCTGCATTGGCAGGCAGATTCTCAACCACTGCGCCACCAGGGAAGCCCTTTTTTTTTTTTAATAGACATTTTTCAGAGCAGTTTTAGGCTTACAGAAAATTGAGGAAAGTACAGAGAGTTCCCCTCTTTCCCCACACAGTGTCCCCTATTACTCACATCTTGCATTAGTGTGGTACATTTGTTGCATCCCTATCCAATTCTAACAGCCCTTCGGATGCCGCTCAGCCTTGCCAAAGCTGAACAGCCTCAGCATCTTAGACTTCTCATCCTCTGCTGTCTCCTCTGGTCATACTTCTGGTCATCATGCCTCTGAAATAAGTGATCCAAGGTGGTCTGACCTGGGTGGCAGGCAGCATTTGTGCAACCTGAGATCAAGTTACCTCTTTCAGCTGCTGCCTCACACTGTGGGATCACCTGAGGCTTGTGGTGGACTAAGACCTCTGGATCTTTTTCCTTTTTTTTCTTTTTTTGCTTCAAAACAATTGTATACATTTTTATTATAAAAATAATAGGATCACATATAAAGGCTTTGGAAAATAGAGGAAGACACCTCCATAACACAACTGCTTAGCTTTTTGGTATATGTCCTCCTAGTCCTTATCCAAATTAACTGATGTGTTTATCTAGTTGTAACCAAGGACCATGCACATTTTCATGCCCTGAGCTTGGTTCATGTGAACCGCTGCCAATTCCTATCTCATATTTTTGCAGCACACTTTTTAACCTGAGTGGAAGAATTTATGTCCATCTTTGAGACATTGCCTAACACTGGTTTGGACCTTGCATCTTCACTGCTTTGTGTAATTCACACACTTGAAAAGCTGGCCTTCTAAACCTCTTAGTCATTATTTTCAGCACTGAACAAGACTGGGCTGAGGGCAGAGCCCTGTGTCAGGCCATTGGCAACTGTCTTGGGTTGGCGTTGATCTAATTATTTATCTACTGTTCCCTCAGCCAAAAATCCTTTTAACTTTACTATCCCTCAGCTCTGGGGCAGGGATCATTTTCCTATCACCCACCTGAGACCTGGTCTGTGTCTTGAGGTGGTGTTTTATGGGACATGGCTCAGAACTTTCTAGTGATCCTGCTGGTCAGGACAGAGCTGACTCTTCAACCCCAAGATGTTCCTTATTTTCATACTCTAATTCTCTGTGTTCTGGCTAAGACTGTATAAGTTCTGTGTTTGCTTATTGCCATGCCTTTGGGCAATGACAGTGAAGTCTTGATTTGACCTTGAAACTATAGAGCCTATGTCAGAGACCAGCCCCACCCATACTGACTCTTCCTCAGTATCCTGAGAGGAGAGGCCCACCTCCCCTGCTGCTTTGCCCTGTCTCTCTCTGCATTCTTGTCTATTTTCTCTAAAAGGCATCTGCTTACATTCCAGCCATCTGCATGCTATGACACTGCTGCACACCTCAGAGAGCCTGTTCTATTTATTCTGAAAGGTATATTGGCACACCTACTCTGATCTTTTCCTCAAGTATTTTGATGTTTTCCCTTGGATCAAAAACTGGACATTTGGCTCAGAGAACTGCATACCTAGAGGACATTTCTTCTTTGGCTCCCACCAGAATGGCTTTTGCTGAAAAATACTTTGGCATATAGCCCTGGGCTTGCATTGAGGGAAGTTATGAACAAGTTGTATGAACTTCACTCTCGCAGCTAAGGATAGGAGGCGGGGCAGCACACAGTGCTTCTTTGATGTGAATTTAACTGAGAACCACCCCTTTGGGTGCAGTGCTTCTCCTGAGACTCTAACTTTTATCTTGTGGACTCATGTGGTAACTCAAATGTGGCAACTCACGTTTTCTTCTTTGCTTTGGTTGCTTGGAAGTCAGCAAATATATGGCCCACATCTAGGGACAGATTTGTAAATTTCCCTCATGTATTTATTTTATCCTGTTATAGGTATTTAATAAGCTGCCTCAAATCCTTCTTGAATGAGGTGATCTTATGGCATCCTGGTACCTTTATTCTTGTAGACAACCCTTTCCGTTTACTCCTGTGGATATCCAGTTTCTTTTAATCCCAGCCAGTTTGCTACATTTAATCCCGTAGGCGTCCTATTACCACTGCTCAGTACCTAGAATCATTTCACCTGAGGAAGAGTGCATTTCTTTACATGCCTCCCGCCTTCAAGGCCCAGGTGAAGATGTGAAGATGACTGACGAACCTTACAATCACCTTTGTTTACAACTAGTGTCTACATCCAGCAACAGTGCTCTTCCCCTTCCCCCCATCAAGCTAGATAGGACTGAAAAAGTGGGTGTTGTCTCTTGCCTGGACAGAATTTAAACAATTCTTCCCAAAGAAAGGATTCAGAAGTGGCCTTGCCTTCTCATCAGTCTTTGAAAGATCTCTGCTGTGGAAGATCTGGTGTTTCCCAGTTTTTCTGTTGTAAGAACGAGGAGGTGAGGGGTGGGGAAGGTGCTTCCGTGTGGAGAGCACCTGCAGGTACGGGGTGTCCAGTGAGGGCCTGGAGGGGTTTCTGGGGAGGGGTTAAGAGGTGGAGGAGTCTGGCGGGGGAGCTGGTGGGAGGACCTGGATGGTGTGGCCGCCTCATCTTTATACCCGCCCTGCCCAGAGCTCCCTGCGCCAGGAAAATGTGACAGTGTTCGGATGCCTGACTCACGAGGTGCCCTTGAGCCTGGGGGATGCAGCAATGACTTGTTCCAAAGGTGGAGTGAGGAACCGGGCAAGGAGCGGGGGCTGGAAGTCGGGGGTACGGGGGTGGGTATGGAGGAAGGATGGGCTAGGGCGTCTGGGAACTGGGGGCAGGCGGGTGAGGGTTCTTTAGGTCCTGACCCCACACTGACTCCTCCCTTCTCCCCTCAGAGTCCCTGGCCGGCTTCCTCCTCACGGTCAGTGCTACCTCCCGCGTGGCCAGGCTGCGAATCCCATTCCCGCAGACGGGGACCTGGTTCCTGACCCTGCGCTCCCTGTGCGGGGTGGGGCCTCGGTGAGCGGGGCGGGGCGGGGCGCGGCGGGGCGCGGCCGGGAGCGGCGGGGCGGGGCGGGGCGCGGCTGCGCCCGGGCCCGGTTGATTGGCAGTTTGTGCGCAGGTTCGTGCGGTGCCGGAACGCGACGGCCGAGGTGCGGCTGCGCACTTTCCTGTCCCCGTGCGTGGACGACTGCGGGCCCTACGGCCAGTGCAAGCTGCTGCGCACGCACAACTACCTGTACGCGGCCTGCGAGTGCAAGGCCGGTGAGCCGGCTGGGCTGGCGAGGGAGCCCACCCGGGGCGGTCGGGAGGGAGGTGGCAGCCTGAGTAGCCGGGTTTGAGGGGGCACGGAGTCAGGGTGGGACCACCCTCCTCTGGCAGTGGCGTCGGGCTTGAGCAGAGGCCGCCAGCGGAAGTGTCCGCTGAAGCCTGGTCTGCCTTCTCACCTCTTCCACCCTGTGCCTCTCTCATCCGCAGGATGGCGGGGCTGGGGCTGCACCGACAGTGCGGATGCGCTCACCTACGGATTCCAGCTTCTGTCCACACTACTGCTCTGCCTGAGCAACCTCATGTTTTTGCCCCCCGTGGTCCTGGCCATTCGGAGTCGATATGTGCTGGAAGCGGCTGTCTACACCTTCACCATGTTCTTCTCCACGGTATGCAGTGGCATCTGTGTCTTCACCGAGTCCTTACCCATGGTCGGGGGTGAGAGTCTACATTTCCACCACGGGGTTTGGGGATGTCTACACCTTCATGGTATGAGAATGTCTCCTCTTCACTGTACAGCAGTGCTTCCTGACCGCTTCGTATCATGGCATGCGAACATGATAATTTTTATAAGGCACATTGGGATATATGAACAAGGCTCTTTGCGATTTAAGATAACAAATAGTCACTGGAGACAGTGTGGGGTCTCCAGCGACCCGCACCCTGCCTGTCCACTCTAAGGGCTGAGGGGACCTTTACCTCAACACACTGGCTGAGAAACTCTGACCTACAGTTTGGCATTGTGTCCACACAATTCCCCTGAGATGCTACATCAAGGAATCTTTTCATCTCATCCCTGGGCTCTTGGTATCTTGTGATGTACAGTGCCTGCCTATGAGCACTGCAAACATCTTAGATGGATTCAGACTTTTCCACATGTCTTAGCAACAAGGATATCACAAAAACCAATACATGCCTCCCTGTTGTCCAGCATTAATAGATCAGACATATATCCAAATTACAAAAATCCTACTTACCATCCAGGAGAAAGTGGGGGGCAAATGTCCTGAAACTGAGTCATGGTCTAGGGTCCCGGTTGTTTCTCCACAGGTGAGGAACAGTGGGCTGTAACCGAGCCATGTAGCAAGACCTTGGCCACTTAAGCTGCATGAGAACAGCACACCCCAGTTTTGTTTGACTGGTTCCCTTTTTAGGCCTGCTCTGACAATGCCCCACTCTGTTTTTATATTCAACATTGTTTCTCTCTCTCTCTCTTTTTTTTAGTTTCCAGATCCTTTTTATATTGTTGCTCACGAAATCCTCTAGCAACAGCTCTTTCACCAGCGCACTCTTGGTTATGTGCAGATCTAATGTGGTTTGCAATTAGTAAGAACACCTAAGTGTGTCAGGAGCCTGGAGCGTGTGAGGAGAGCGTATCCATTCTCCTGCACTTCACAAAGCATCCTGGGCATTGGCTCCAGGGTATTCAGTATCAGATGACTTCTTATCTTCTGGATTTGATGGCATATCATCCTGAAAAGAAAAGACCTTCCCCTAGTAGGAACACTGGGGGAGTCGAAAGTGCCTGGCATCACATACAGTGCTTCCACTTTCTTAAATAAGGCAGTAAGCAAATGATCAAGGAGAAGGTACTGGCTCTGAGGTGTTGCGTAAAGTCCTGCTTTGACTCCTGTTCTTTTTCCACACGTGCCAAAGTGTAGAGCTACTTGTGATTCATTTTTCCCAGGCAGATTTCCTCTTGTCCCTCTTTCCTGTTCTTTATTTAGTTTAGACTTATTTCATTCCTCAGCAGTCTCCATTTAAGGACCCATCGGTCATATTGCAGGTATCAGCACCAGCATAGTAGGCGACAGTCTTCTTCCTTGTCTTCAAATCCAGGACAGTCTACACCTGGAAGTAGTGTGTCACTTCCTACCCAGAGCCTGGGAGCAGACAGTAGCTTTGTTCTTCAGGAGTTTAAAATTCAAAATATAAATAAGTAAAAAAAGCAAAACAAAGCAAGCCACAAACCCAGCACTTGATTTTGTATATAGCCGACAGTTCAGATAACTATAACAGAAAAACAACATCTACTGAATACATGCTGTGTGTGAGACACTGCTCGTCGAATCCTCCCCATAGCACTGTAATAATAGAGAGGTATTGCTATTATTATTATCCCTTTTTTGCAGATGAGGAAAGTTTAAATATTTTGCCTAAGGCCTGAGGTGAGTGGTAGAACCAAACTTCTCACTCAGCCTGCCTCCTGATCCCTCTCATGTAATCATTGAGATGTAGTGTTCCCCTTGCATAGGGCAGTGAGCGTGCATTGATACATTTCTAACCTGACTTCAGTTTCTCAGAAGTCCTGGAGTATGTAGAAATATACTAACGACCTCACTTTAGTAGTTCTCAAATTCTTAAAAGATAAAAAGAGCCAATCAAAAGGTCAAGAAATATAACCAAACCAAATACAAGAAATCACAGGGAAAATATATCAGACATTGCGGTTGTACACCTCTAACTCATACAGTTAAAGCCACATGTCCTTCACAGTGCTAGAGGAGTCTTCATAATTGGATCCCAAAAGACCCAGACAGAGCTGACATCCTGGGGCCCCTGCAGCCTTCCTTGCTGATTGCTGAGATCCTGGCTGCAAGCCCACCTCCTCATTACCTCTTCTGTTCCTCACACCAGCACAAGTAATTCTCAGTGGCCCTTGGCAAAATCCCATGACTGTTTCCAAGAGGAAGCGGAAGCAGAAAATAAGAGAACAGCAGGAAGTTTCATTCTATCCCGAGTACAAATATTCTAATCTTTGTATGGATTGAATATATTTGCGTCTCCAATTTTAAATTCTGTGGTGCCAGGATCCTCTGTTTTGGAGCGTTAGACAAACTGTATAGTTATGTTATAAAAGTATAAAATTCCACAGAAAAAAACAATTTAGGATAATTTTCCAAAATTATCTTGTAAGTAAAGAAATGTTCAAAGCTGAGGAAGGTGTCAAATTAGATTATACTAATAGAAGCCAGTTAGTAGTCTGAATTTCTTTTCTTAAATCCCCCAATCTTTCTGTGTTATTTCTACCACTTATTTTTATTGCTGATGACAAAAGGAATACTAATCTAAAAATTAGTCCACAATTTTCAGTGAGACAACAATAGTGCAATATATATATATATATATATAATATATATAATTTTTTTTTGCATAAGGGAAAGTTTATTAGTGTGGGGATATTCTCCCATGAATATACATGGCATAAAGTATAAGATGACTATAAGGTGACTAAAATTTACTGGGCACATACTGTGTGCCAAACATATAGGAGAGTATTCCAGACGTTCAAGGTAGAGTTTCCCAGGTGCCACTATAACTCAGCCTTCAGTAGCCCACTCCAACTTTCGGTTGAGCCAGTTGCTTCTAGGTGATGGGTAAATGGTTACACCAGTGAAATCTATGGTGGTGAGCAATTTGCTTTACCTCATTTACTATAAATTGTGCCTCCTGGTTAGAGATGGTGCTGAATGGGTGCCATGGCAATCGATAATGGATCCTGCACCATAAATAGTAAAGCAGGCTGAAGCACTGCAGGCAGAAGAGACAAACATATGCCTAGAATATATGATAACAAGATGCTGTCTCCTTTGGGTTGAGGAGTTTCAGTGAAGCAAGCTGCCACAGGTTGTTGGCGGGTTTCCCCAGCAAAGTGTGCCCCGGGAGGGAGTCAGTGATGGACTTTACTGATGGCATTTTTGGACATTCAGCAGTGACAGTAGCCAGATCAGGATTGGTGAAATGTAGATCATGTTGTTCACCTCACACTGCAGTTTTATTTATTTTTATTTTTTTAATATTTATTTATTTATTTTGGCTGCACCGGGCCTTGGTTGCGGCACGCGGGATCTTCATTGCGGCATGTGGACTTCTTAGTTGCAGCATGTATGTGGGATCTAGTTTCCTGACCAGGGATCGAACCCAGGCCCCCTGCACTGGGAGCACGGAGTCTTACCCACTGGACCACCAGGAAAGTCCCCACACTGCAGTTTTAATTTAACTCTACCCCTAAGGGTTTTCTACAACCTTAAACAATCTCTTTGACTTTCTAGTATACTTGTAGAATAATCAGTCGTAGAAGATTAGAGTGATGATATCTCCCAAAACCTCTCCACTCCAGAGATGATCTCTCCATTATTCCCCACTCTTTTTTTCAATATAGAAATTCCTAGGAGGAAATCAACCTTCAATTAATTATTTTCTTAGATGTGTCTTCAATGTTACGTGATTCAGCTTTGCTTTTTTTCTGCTGAAATATATATATATTTTATAATCTTTTTAAAATTTATTTATTTATTTTTATTTTTGGCTGTGTTGGGTCTTCATTTCTGTGCGAGGGCTTTCTCTAGTTGCGGCAAGCGGGGGCCACTCTTCATCACGGTGCGCGGGCCTCTAACTATCGTGGCCTCTCTTGTTGCAGAGCACAGGCTCCAGACGCGCAGGCTCAGTAATTGTGGCTCACGGGCCTAGTTGCTCTGCGGCATGTGAGATCTTCCCAGACCAGGGCTCGAACCCGTGTCCCCTGCATTGGCAGGCAGACGCTCAACCACTGCGCCACCAGGGAAGCCCTCTGCTGATACTTATCCTCTCTTATCTGAGATTGAAAGATTTATTACAAGTCCCTCTCCCAGAAGTGTTTGGGCATTTCCTTCTATATACGTGAAAGTCAGGCATATGAAACAAGTGCTTGGTGAAGTGTGAAAGGTGAAATTAATGCTTTAAAATAAAATCTAAATCATAAAACAGTATTGGGTAATTTAGTGAGCAGTAGTACGTATATCCGGTCTTGGAGGTAGAGAAATAGAAAAAGGCCAAAATATTGATTTGTTTAGGAACCAAATTAGTTCCCAATTAATCACATATAAGAGAAAGAATTAAAAAATAAACCTTTGAGGCATATTCAAACATTAATTCTAATACTGATATGGGCCCACATGAAAAGTCTCTCCAAGTTTCCCAGTAAGAACTCATTTTCTCAATTTAATAATATAAAAGAGGGATTTATGTCCCCAAAGTTATAAACCCTTTGAAAAGCCTGGGATACTCACTTAAAACATGATAATTCCAGAGCAGTCTCTTCCTGAAGGGACAACATTCTTTACCTCCAAAGTGAAGGGAAAGAAAGAGGATAGGTACACAAGTTTAAGACTTGCAGTTCAAAATGCGAAGGAATCGAACCCAAGGTTTCCCAATGTCAATTAATATCCCTGAGTTTTCTTTTTCATTTATTTTTCTTTTTCTAAACTCCTAGCTTCTCCCTGCCCTTATGTTATTCACCCTTTCCCCTCTGTTGGTTGAAGTTACACATTTTGCAATTTGAATGACTGGATGAAATCTTCAACAGGTTCAAAAGAAACATTAGCAATTTCTTTCGCATCCTTTGTCTCTCAAGACTAAACTTTTGAGTCTGTTTTCCCATCCTGTTGGTGGCAACTCTGCATCTGGGCTGGCTTCTGTCAGCTTTCACAGCAGACCTGCTTCAGTTTCCCACCTGCTTTCCCTAAGGTCGCTGCTGTTTCAGTGAGGTTGCGGTGTCATGGTTTGTGCTATGAGTTCGGGATATAATGCTCCTTTTCCCTGAACTCTTCTTCCTGACCTCGCCTCCACCTTCTCGTTCTCAGCTCTGACTCATTCAAACAGGAGACTAGGTTCTCCCATTTTCATTTTCCCCAGGAGTTACTGAGACCCCACTGCTGCCAGTGAGTGAGATTGTGATATTGCTCCGCTATCTCTCTCCTCAGCTGTGGGCTGGATATCCCTGCCCCCTCCCTACCCACACCCAGAGCCATGCCTCTGGAGGCCTGGATACCTGTCTCACTGAGGTCTGTAAGGCTGTCTCTCTTTTGGGCTCAGAGCCCTTGTGACTTAGGGTTGCCTTTTGATAGAATGATGAAGAAACTGATGTGGGCTGAAAGTAGTGCCTAAAGGGTCCATCCAGTCAGTGATCAAGCCACTTCAAAGGCTGCCTTTTGATGGTACAACACAGCCTTCCTGCCCCAGCTTCGGTTCAGCCTGATGCATTTCAGCCCAATCCTGGCAACTACACTGAGTTGTTTCTCCTATCAAGAGGTGCTCTCAGTAGCCATGGCTCCCTGAGGACCTGGGGTAAAGTGCAGGGGACAGAGGTCAAACAGATTGATTCGCAGAATCTTAAGAGACTTTTTTGATCCCCTAAAATCTGCTGGCGTGTCTCAAACTCAGCTCCAATGAGTAGATTTTGGTCAAGTGTACATAGGTCAAAACCTTTTTCTTTCCCATTATAGCTTTGTAATTTTTCTTAACCCTGCTTCCATTACCATAATAACCCAATCTTCCTGACACGGAGCAGGGGCGATGTTGGGAGATGGGAGAAGTGAGCATGCCACTGTGATGGTTGTTCTCGGTCAGAGCTGTTTGTCTTCAGAGACCTTGCCCAGTCTCTTTTCTTTGGGTGGGCTCGTAAGGCACATGATATAGAAGGACGCGTGTTCCTGCATCTCTGCACCAGATATTCTTGAAACCATCCATGGCCTTAGTGTTTAGCATCAATAAGTACTCAAATTACCTAAATTCTACACAGAAGTTCAAAGAAAGGTGACAGCAAATGTTCCAAGACAAAATAAACTTGAACTCAGGTTATCCCTGGGTCACTGTTTTCGCAATAAGGGAATGCAGGCTGCCGGAGGTCCTGATAGCATTATCCAGCGGGGCACAGGGGTTGCGACCACAGACCCAAGGGCTGATGACAGAGCTTGGTTCCTTAATTGGGGTGCCCAGTATAGCTTGTTCCAGTTCCACTTGTGTCCCCTGCACCCCACCTTTAAGCTCCTGAATACCCTATTCTTTACTGTGTTCCCCACCGTGTAGGGTAGGTGAGCACTGTCCCTTCCCTATGTTCTTCCCGTGGTGTAAAGTGCCATGCTCTTTTCCATGGCTTTAGGGACTGCCTTTTTTCTTACTGTCCCCCCACCTCTTCCCCCACGGCATTGGGCGGGAGAGGATGCAGAGGACCAATTAGTGCAAGGTCTGAAGGTGAAGCATAACTCAGAGTCTGAGCTAACAGACAGGGCTTGGGGTTTGGATTGGCCAAGAGGCCAGATTCCAGCCTCAGAGCTTGGGCCAGGATTACAGGTGGGACCCATGCGAGCACAAGGGGATACAGGCAAGGATTGGCCTCAGCCTGAGAGACCTGGATCCCCTGGCTTGGTGCTCTCACAGCACATTCCAGAAGCAGGAAGATTAGGAAGGTGAGGACGAGGCTTAGGGCTGCCAGATACGTACAGCCTAAGACACAGACCGGGCCTCCCTACCACATTCTTCTCAGGGGTGGGGAGTTGGGAATTTCCCAGTTCTGCTCAGTCTGTGCCCTCTGACCTCCGCTTTTCTGACAGCAGCACGCCACCCCATGGCCTCTTTCTCCGGTTTTGTAGACCTGGACCTTTGCCGCAAGTTCTCTCAATGCCTGTCCTCTCTTCCTCCAGTTCTACCATGCCTGTGACCAGCCAGGCATTGTGGTTTTCTGCATCATGGACTACGACGTGCTGCAGTTCTGTGACTTCCTGGGCTCTTTAATGTCCGTGTGGGTCACTGTCATTGCCATGGCTCGCTTACAGCCTGTGGTCAAGCAGGTCAGTCCAGAGTGGGCCCTGGGGGACAACCATAGCCAAAGTCTACTTGAAATCCACTTCCCCATCTCTCCTGGGGGCATTGCCGAGTGCCTCTCGCCATCCCGGCCCAGCCCCTGGAGACCTCTTTCTCTAGGTGCTGTACTTGCTGGGGGCTATGCTGCTGTCCATGGCTCTGCAGCTTGACCGGCATGGACTCTGGAACCTGCTTGGACCCAGTCTCTTTGCCCTGGGGATCTTGGCCACAGCCTGGGTAAGGTTGGGAGGGCTGGGGGCGGGGAGGTCCCAGCAGGACTTGGGTGCAGGGACTGGGGTATCTGGTTCCCAGTTTAAGGTGGGCTTGGACCCTGTCGTCATCACTGTACTGCTCACAGCGCTGCACTCCAGTCTTGGCAGATGCCTTCAGGTCACCACCAGGGCTCAGGGGAAGCCTGAGAGTGACCAGCAGTGGCTTGGGTTCCAAGGCCTCGCGTTCCTGAGCCCCACTTCTCTGCCTCCCCCAGACAGTACGCAGCGTCCGCCGCCGGCACTGCTACCCGCCCACGTGGCGCCGCTGGCTTTTCTACCTGTGCCCAGGCAGCCTTATCGCGGGCAGTGCCATCCTGCTCTATGCTTTTGTGGAGACCCGAGACAACTACTTCTACATTCACAGCATTTGGCATATGCTCATCGCTGGCAGTGTGGGCTTCTTGCTGCCCCCTCGTGCCAAGACTGACCGCCAGGTCCCGTCTGGAGCCCGGGCCCGGGGCTGCGGTTACCAGCTGTGCATCAATGAGCAGGAGGAGCTGGGCCTTGTGGGCCCGGGAGGGGCCACTGTCAGCAGCATCTGCGCCAGCTGAGAGGGGCTTTGGGCTGCCCTTGGGGAACGTGAACTCTTCCTCGGGGCAGAGAGCCCTTCCTTGGGTTCTTCCTGGGAGCGTGGAGTCCTCCCAGGGATAAGAGACAAGTTGTATTTCTTGGGGACATGGAGTCTTTCTTAAGGACACGGAACTCTTTCAGGGACCGGGCACACTTCCCGAGGGCCTGGAGTCCTCCTGCATCTTAAGGACTGGAGCCCGTGCAGGGCCACAGAGCCCCCTCAGGACCAAGGAGTCCCTCCCAGGGGTGTGGAGCCCTTCCCAGGGTATGGAACCCTCCCGAGGATATGGATTCCTTCCCCGGGAGACCAAGCCCTCTCAGGACATGGCATCGTTCCTAAGGAAACGGAGTCCATCCTGGGGAAGCTGAGTCTCCAGATCTTCCCAGCAGCTCAGCAACTGTGGGCTCAGGCTTCCTTCCCAGAGGCAGCATCTGGGCTGTGCTGCGCTGGGAGGGGGATGCAGGACAGATGGGGCTGGGACTGGGGCTGGGGTGGCTGGTATCCTGAGTTGATGCAGGTGGAGTCTGGTGTGTCTCCAATGAAGTATTTGCTGGTTCTGTGCTGCCTTTTTTTTCCTGGGGGAAAGGGTGTGGGGAGGGGAGGGAAAGAGGGACCCTGAGACAATCAACAGGGGTGATGGAGCCCAGCTGGCATGAGCTGCTGGAGCTATTGTCTGAGGCTTTTGCCCCATTGTGTCAGGCTGCAGCAGCCGGGAGTAGGGAGTTGTGTGAGTCTGTGTGTGTGTACTTGCTGAAATGATTTCAATCAGTGAGACAGACCTCCCTTGTGGTGCCTGCACCCAATAGGGAAGGAGGCTAAGGGCTCAGGAAATTGGACTAGCGGGTACAAATCTCAGATATGCAAGAAATACCACAAGAATGTAACTTCTGTTTTGAGTCTCCATTTTGCCCGAGTGCCAGAAACATAATCTTTTGTCATTTGGGGATTTCTTCTGTTTCCACAAAGGTCACAGCTGAGTCCCAAGGGTCTTATATAATGCTGAGCTATTGCAAGGGTGTTCTCCCTGGTCACCAGGGTCCATGTGGCGCCCCTGAGATTTCCATCATCCCACCTGGTCCCCAGTCAGTGGTACAAGCAGGCCATCCTGGAGTGGTTTCTTGTCCCCATCTGTGTAACCCTTTCAGTCCTGAGGCTCTCCACCACTTCTGTGCCACATGCAAAGACTTGTGAGACCTTGGTTACCCAGAAACACCTTGAAGCCATTTCTACCCTGGGTTCCTGCTCTGCATTTTACTTGACCAACAATGCATGAGTTGCTCCAGCTTTCACACCCCGCAAACCTGTCCAGGGGCTTGGTCTGGGGAGTGGGGCTCAGGGCCCCTCCCTTTTGGGGCCCTATGCCAGTACTCTCACTACCTCCCCATCTCCTTGCTTTTTCCTCTCCCTAGCTTAGGGAATCTTTTTTTAATCTGGAGGTGGGGACACCTACTTTTTCTTACATTTTTCTCCCAAATCTTTTGTTTATGCCTTACGTCTTTTATGTTCCCTTTAGAGCCTAAGCTTTTGAAACTCAGATGCCAGGAAAACATCTCTTTGTTCTCTGCTTTCTGCAATCACATCTCTTCCTTGGGGCACTGAGCAGAGTGTGATGTGAGAAGGTCACATCTCACATCACATTCACCAATTGAATGGTAAGAAGGAAGGAGAGGTGTGGGCTAGGTGTCTGTTCCTGTATCAGAAATATTATTCCACACAGATCACTAGGACACATGAGCCCAAATAGCTGGGATTCAGGACACAGTCAGCAGAGTACAGAAGGCACTGAAGAGGGAGACACAGCTGAGACAGACCCCACCCAGCCAGGAGGGATCAGAAGGGGTTTTCTGGAAGCTGGATGGGGTGGAGGGCATTGAGTGAGGATTGAATGAGTTTCCATAATGCCAAGATGTTGGAAGAGTTTTCTCTCTGGTCACCAGTGTCCATGTCACATTCCTCCCCTGAGATTTCCATCATACCATCTGGTCCCCAAGCAGGAAAGCACTTAGAACACTTAGTGTAGTGCCTAGCCTGGTATGTGGTTAAGTCTCCAATGTATGTTAGCTAAAGGTCAGGTGTTTGGACATGGGAGTCAACGGCAAGGAGGAGACACAGGGGCAGGAAAGACTGATCTTTACTGGGGAACTGGGACTAGTTCAGGGCATCTGGACCTGCAGGGTGTGTGTGTGTGTGGAGTTAGGGTGGAGGCAAGCAGCCGGTGATGAGGCTGGGCAGGTACATGGGGTCTGGCTTTTATCCTAGGGAAATGAGCAATGGCCTCATTGGAGGGATTTAAGCAGGAGAGTAGGAGATCAGATTGGTTTGCTTTTTTTGGGTTATTTTGTCTTTTCAGATAGGTGTTTTGACGGCTGGTGCAGAGGATTTTGGAGAGGATTTGGAGGCTGAAAGTGCAGCAACACAGCTGTTGCACTATTTGAGAGAGAGTTGGTGAAGGCAGTGTCAATGGAAAGGAGGGGACTGATCCGAGAGCTGTTATGAGGTGGATTCTCTAGGACATGGTGACTGATTGGATGTGTGGGGTGGTGGGGGATGAAAGAAAGCCGATGGTGACTGCCACGTTTCTGGCTTGGTGACTTGGGGGGGTGTTGGTGCCATTCCCTGAGAGGGTGACACACCTTTGTGGGGCAGAATGATGAGTTCAGTTGTGGATAGTTTGAGTTTGAGGTGCCTGTGGGATTCCTGGAGGGAGAGGGCCAGCAAGAAGACCGTGCCAGGCAGAGCAGCTGAACCAGGTCTGGAACCCTGGCCTCCTGGGTCCCAAAGCAGGGGTCCTTTGTTGTCTCCTAACTTGTTCAAGTGACTTCCTGGAATACAGGGCTGTGGCCACCAGATACTGCTGCTCCCTGCTCATGTCTGTCCACACGTTTGGACTAAGACCCCGGACTGCCCACAACTGCCTGGAGCACGCCCAGCAGCACAGGATCCAATCCCCAGATGTGACATTGTGAGGGCTTCTGAGGGACAGTTCAGTTCAGTAACCCTCTATCGGGAAAGCTCTGTGGGAGCTGCAGAGACAAGCCAGACCTGGTTGAATCCCGCCATCAAGGAGCCCACATTGTGGTGAAATAGCATGGATGCAAAGCAGAATGGGATAGGTACCGAGTGAAAGATACCAACAAAGTGCTTTGGGATGTAAAGGAAAGAGAGACTATTCAAAGTGCACCAGGAAAGGCTGTGTGAGAGAGCTGGTGTCTAAGGTGGCTTGGGAAAATAGTCCCAGGTCTCACCAGAGATCAGCATGAGCAAGACACCAAGGTGTAGGCAGTACAGACACTGTAGCGAGGGGGTCACCGTGTGAAGGGGGTTAGTGGAACATCGGGCTGGAGAAGTGGGGGGCTGGGTTCTGGAGGGCTTGAACTCAACTGAAGAATTAGGGCTTCATTCTGTGGTTAAGGGGAGCCATCGTAGGTTCTTGAGTAAGGCATCAGCTGGGGTCTGGCCAAAGTAGCAGGACAAGCGTGAGTGATACAAGGGGTCTGTTGTAGAGAACAGAGCTGTCGATTGTGGGAGCAGTTGGAGAAGCCTGTGAAAAGCTGGGCCTCTGCACCTGGTGTCGGGCCTGAAGCTGCTCTTGGGGGGCATGAAGGGGGAGGTGAGGACAGGCCAGCACCCAGGAGGACAAACTGGAGCCCGTGTCTGGGCCTCACTGCCTTCAGGCTCAGTGACACTGGTGACCTGCAGGAGGAGCTGGCACCCTCTGGCGTGGCGCTGCACTTGGCACGGGCCTCCGAGCAGCTGCAGGCGGCGTGGCAGGGCCTGGAGGAGCTGCGCTGACACCAAGGTGAGCCCCAGGCCGGTGACAGCAAGTGAGGGCTCCCACCACGACGGTGCTGCTTCGCCTTCGCCTCCCGTCTCATGCAGATTTCTCTCGTGGTCCACCCGATCCCAGAACCTTACAGGGAAGGAAACTCTGGGAGGCCCGGTTCCACCCTAGTTAGCTTGACCCAGTCCAAAGCCACCACAACAGAGCTAACCAGCACTCTCCTGGGATGATTAACCTGGCAGCAGCCGGTGAAGGACAGTTGGTCCGAGAAAGGGAAGCTCTAGAAATCTGCAGTAGCCCCTGGGTTGACTGTAGGGTGGGTGGTTGTCACTAGGCTCTTCACGAATTCTTCAGTCCTCCCCCTCCTTCCAGATGTCTGGTAGGTGGGTGTCCCCTCCCCCTCGGTGTCAGCCCTGGTGTGTGCCTTGCCTTGGCCAGTGAGGTGGAAGTGGAAGTAACAGGTCACTTCTGAGCGGAAGCTTTAAGAATCAGTGCAGGCTTTGTCATTTTCTCTTTGCCTTTTGCCACTTGGACCAGCAGTGTGCCAGATGGTAGCTGCTTTATCATCCCGAGTCCCACAGGGATGAAGGCGATGGTGCAGAGCAGATCCCCCAGCCAACCTCTGATGGACCTGCAGCGTGAGTGAGAAAAAGAACCTTTGTGGTTTTAAGCCATTGAAATTTTGAAGTCATGACCACAGTGTACCCTAGCCTGTCCTGCCTGATAGAGTTAGAGAGCAACAGGAAAAACGGGACATTTCCCTGGAGAGCAGGTCTCCCCTCAGCAGAGCTATGGTGGCAGCTTTCACCTCTGTGTTCCTCAGGCTGTAGATGATGGGGTTCAGCGAGGGTGTCACAACCCCATAGAACAATGCGATAATCTTAGCCAAGTTGGGGTCCTTGGCCTTGGGCTTGAAGTACTTGAAGGAGATGGTCCCATAGAAAACCACCACCACTGTGAGGTTGGCAGAGCAGGTGGAGAAGGCTTTGTGCCAGCCGGCAGCAGAGGGCACCCTCAGGATGGCAGCAAGGATGAAAACGTAGGACAGGCAGATGAGCAGCAGCGGGGCCAGTGTCACGACAGTAGTGGCCACCATTGTTAGCAGCGCGTTTAGAGAGACGTCCCCACAGGCTAGTTTCAGCACTGCCAAGATCTCACAGAAGAAGTGGTTGATGACATTGTGGCCACAGAAGGGGAGGCTCCAGGTGAGAATGGATTGCAGCGGGGAGTTGGCAAAGCCTGTCCCCCAGCTCAGCGCCGCCATCCACGTGCACGTCTGCCTGCTCATGAGCTCTGAGTACCAAAGCAGCTGGCAGATGGCCACGTGATGGTCACACGCCATCATGGCCAGGATCAGGCACTCCGTGGAGCCCAACGCCAGGGTCAGGAACATCTGCAGGGCGCAGCCAGGGGAGGAGATGGTGCTTTGGGTTTCCAGGAAATTGACCAGCATGAGAGGCACAAAGGAGGATGTGTCACAGATATCCATGAGGGAGAGGTTGCTGAGGAAGACGTACATGGGGCTGTGCAGGCGGGGGTCCAGCATGTTCAGCCCGATGAGGAGGGTGTTCCCCAGCACTATCACGGAGGAGATGCCCAGGCAGAGTACAAACAGCACCATCTCTAGGTTGTGGTGCTCGTGTAGCCCCAGCAGGACCTACTCTGTCACGGCCGTCTGGTTGGCCCCATCCATCTCATTCTCCCTCCTTTCCCGTCTGGACCACACGGGTGTTGGAAAAAGCACCAGCTGGCCTGGGAGCCAAGCAACCTGGATGTCTGACCTGGGGCGGATCAGCCCTGCCTCTGGAATTTAGTCTCACCATCTGTATAATAAGAGAGTGGACTTCAGGTCTGCAAGCCGGCCCTCTCAGCTCTGCAGTTCTGGTGTAACTTAGGGGAGGCGGGGCCCATTCTAATCCCCTAGGCTCTTCTCTCTTCTCCCCTGGGTGGACTCAGGGAAGACAAGAGTAGGGTTCATGTTTCAGGTGCTCCTTTGGAATCTAAAGCGTTCTTGCTTGTTAAGAGGAAGCATCTTTTCTAGGTTATGACTTCATACGGCTAAATTATGCCCATAGTGTTTCAGATTCATTCACTCACTGAACATTTGTTGAATGCCTGCTCTGTGCTAGGTATTGTTTAGGTGCTGGGGCTATAGTTGTACGAAAAATAAGTGGATAAAAAGATGCCACACCTGTCACAAGTGCTGCCCCTGTTTCTTAAGTGAGATGAGCTCGGGAAGGGAGGTGGGTGATGAGTGATGCTCGCTTAGCGCTCCTTTGGGCATAAAGGTTGAACATTTCCACTCCATAGGATGTGTAAGCCTTATTCTGGCCATTCCTCCTTAAGGAATCACAGACCATCCATTGATTTTTAAAAGAACATACAAGAACATACATAGCCCAATAGAGCCGCCGTTCACAGCATTTAACCCTGGTCATGAAAGCCAAGTGACTCTCTTCTTGGCCTCCATATTACTTTTTAGGATAAATAATATCAACAGTAATCTCACACAAAGAGGGAAACCAGGTCTCACGTGGTAGAGGCGTCGTCAGTCATTGACTAGCTTTATAAAGGGAGGGTGGGAAAGGTTGCGGTCTTCGCCCAGGTAGCTTCCGTTGCTCGTCTGAGCTGGTCTCAGCCTCTTTGGGAAACGCCGGTGTCACGAGGGAGCGAAGTGTCAAGTGTTAGATGGGAAAGCTGTCTTGTAGCCCCAGTGATCCCTGGTGTAAGGGAGAAATAGGAGCTGAGGGTGAACTTTAACCTTTCAGAAGATATATACCTACCCCTCCCTCACTCCTTTCACACCTAGCTTTACTGTGAGGCCTCTGTCTTGTGACAACATTGGAACCCTGTCCTTCCTCCAGGGCTGGATCTTCCCCCTCATTCCTCCTGCCTAATTGCACCTATCATTTGTAGGGGCCGATGGGCTCACCCTCTCCTGAATAAACCATGTCTTTTCCCAGCACTACATCTTTGCCCAAGAAGTTCCCTTTTGTAGGCAGTCCTCCATCTCTTCCCCAGTGGGGGCGTTCCTGCTCCTTCTTCAGAGTCCAGCTCATCTCTCCTCCTCTCCCTCCTGCACCCTGCAGAGTCACCTGCCCCCTTCTTGTGCTCCCACAGCCCCTGGCCATCCTCTGTGCTCTTGTGTTGTGCACCTGTCTCCTCTACCACCCTTGAGAGCGGGACTGTCTCCTTCCTCTCGGCACCTCGTACAGCGAGTGCTGCCAAGGACAGTCACTCAACGGATATGCAGCGCAGGATTCTGAAAACCCAGCGTTGCAAGCCAGCTCCAGCTCTAACTAGCTGTGTGATGTTGACCAAGTCACTTGGCCTTTGAGACTCAGTTGCCTTCTGAAAAATGGGGATTCTGTGTAGCCAGATGAGACACACACAGAAAAGTGCTGGTGAGCCGCCCAGCAGCGAGGCTCCAGATCAACGACTGCGTCTTCAGCCACAGGCACCTGCTGGATCTGTGCTCGCCCCCTCCCCGCACAAGAGCTCCAGCGTCTGTCATGACCCCCCCTCTCCCCAGAGCCTGTGTTGGTTTTCCCTCTTCCAGCCTAAATCAAGGTGATTGTTAGGGGTGTTTCTGGAACATACAGGGGTAGTTGATAAATCTGGGTCAGCCAATGACCGTAAATCTTATCCACGTAAACATTTAAAAGTAGTGATTCTCTTGCTGAAGTTTGACAAAAAGTTAAAGAATTACCTGAGTGTGATGGTTCGTTCGTTCCCTCATTCATCAAATTGTTATTGAGCACCTACTGTGTGCTGGGTGCTGGGAACACAGCAGAGGCAGATGCGGCTTCTGGCCTAATAGAGTTTACACTCATTTCGTTGCTCTCTGGTGACCTTGGTCACATCCCTTCCTCTCTCAGCTTTAGAAACCTCTGAGATTCTCTTTGAGTCTGGGATGTAAAGTAAAACCTGAGGTCTGGAAAGAAGAAGTTAAAAGGAAGCATCTTTCCTGGGTTGTGACTTCACGTGGCTGGATTAAGCCCAAAGCTTAATTTCAGATTCAATTATAAGGCCTCGGTCTTTGTTGGGTGTGTTGCCCAAAAAAGACCTTTTTTTTTTTTTTTTTTTAATTTATTTATTTATGGCTGTGTTGGGTCTTCGTTTCTGTGCGAGGGCTTTCTCTGTTGCGGCAAGTGGGGGCCACTCTTCATAGCGGTGCGTGGGCCTCTCACTATCGCGGCCTTTCTTGTTGCGGAGCACAGACTCCAGACGCGCAGGCTCAGTAATTGTGGCTCACGGGCCTAGTTGCTCCGTGGCATGTGGGATCCTCCCAGGCCAGGGCTCGAACCCGTGTCCCCTGCATTGGCAGGCAGATTCTCAACCACTGCGCCACCAGAGAAGCCCCAAAAAAGACCTTTTAACCTCAAATTTTGACACTGGACATAGGTGTGGAGGGTGTTTTCAGGCAGGTAAAAGGTGGGAAATAGCCTGACTCTGCATTTCTCTTCCCCACCCTTGTCTCCAACAAAAAAACCAAGTGGGAATGGCACAGGCATTTGAGGGCTTTTGTCATCAGGCTCTGGTCTGCCCTCCTGCCTCACCTCCTGTACCTTCATGCACCCCTGCTCAGCCTCAGACCACTCCCCACTGATGGACAAATCCCGCACGCTCCTGTCTCGTCCCTTCTCATCCTTTCCTCAGCTGGAGTGGCCTTTCTCTTCCACTCATCCTCCAAGGCTCAGCTCACACACACCTTCTCTGTGGGGCCTGCCTTCCCAGTCCACAGAACTGACCATCCCGAAAACATGACGCTCACACAGCCGCTAGCACAGTTAGTTTGTTGTGTGTGTCGTTCTCTGTCACACAACAGACTGTGAGCTGTGGAAATCAAAGGGCTGTGTCCAGTTCATCCCTAATACCGTGCAGTGCCTGCACACAGGAGGTGCCATTTGAGATCCAGTGCTTTTCTTCTGCCAAAATCCTGATCCCAGATTTCTTACCTTGAGATCACCCTCTCTCGCCTTCCCCCAGAGCACACACCAGCAGAACAACGACGCAGCCGTGTGATTGCTGGGAGGAGAACTTTAGTGGGGCCGGTCTCCTCCCTGCAGGGATAGCTGCTCTCTCTGGAGAGCTAAATCAGGAGAGTGATAGGTTTCCTTACCATTTAAGAGTCTGATCATAACACATTCATGGAAATTAGGAACAGCCCACTAGGCCATAGGCTTATGACCCCAAAGAAATAAGGCTGTGTCTAGAAAATACCATGCTGCCAGGTTACCGACAGCTTTGACTGCAACGTGGGCCCAGGCTGGGACATCAGGGAGCAGCTGTGGTTCCCTTGGTCCATCAGTTAAGATGAGCTGGGTTTTGCTGCAATAACATACAACCTCATAATTTTAGTGGCTTACCACGACAGAGGTTTAGTTCTCATGCTGCATGTCCATTGCAGGTTTTCAGGGGGCTCTGTTCCAGGTCATCATCCTCAGAGACCCTGGCTCCACCACCTGGGACATCACCAGTTGTTACGGCTGGGGAAGAACACACCAGAGCCTCTCACACCAGAAGTTAAGTGCTCCGACCCAGAAGTGACTTGTATCCCAAATACCCACAACGCACTGGCCTGTGCAGTCCTACGACATGCTCAGGAGGAAGAGGACCAGAAACATTGCAGAGCACTTGGGTACGATGGCGTTTCGCAATACACTCAGGAAATCACTCTAGCATCTGTCTGCCAGGCCTCTCACCCTGTCATGTCCTGGAAAGTCAGGTATCCAGAGTGATAGGAAAT
This sequence comes from Balaenoptera acutorostrata, assembly GCF_949987535.1. Lineage (NCBI taxonomy): Eukaryota > Metazoa > Chordata > Mammalia > Artiodactyla > Balaenopteridae > Balaenoptera > Balaenoptera acutorostrata. Next base: position 88,541,806 of record NC_080069.1, read on the forward strand.
TGAGTGTCTCTGAGAGTCATTGTCTAATCCACTCCCCAGTTTTACCCCTCCTGAGAGGCAGGGAGATGCCATGGAAGGAGCCCTGGACTGGGAGTGAGGGGCCCAGATTGGATTCTTGCCTTTGTTCCGATTCTGCTATATGACCTTGGTCCAGTTTCTCCTTGTGTGAAATAGAGCCATTCAGTTAGCTTGTCCCTGGTACTCTGTGCAACCTTCAAAACATTCCCTCCTCACATCTTTCTAGCAACTTCCAACCCTGAGGTCTGACAGACCGAGGGTCACTTTGCATGGTAAATATCATGTCAATTTCATTGGCTGGTAAATCTAGTTTGAACCATTTAATACTTATTTTAGGCTTTACATATTATTTTAAAAGGAAGGTGAGGGGCATAACAAGAAGAAGCTCCTGCTACAATTTCCTGGAAATGCCTGGATCTGGGATTCCCGCTTCACGTTCCTCACTGTGTTAGCAAAGCAGGTGAGTGTGGGCTTTGAGGTGAGTCAGAGCAACCAGGGCCCATGTCCCAGACCTGCCACTTGCTAAGTGTTTTCTCAGCCTCAGCTTCCTTACCTGTGGAGATAAGAATAGTATTTCCTCATGGGGTGATTTTGAGGATCCAGTGAAAGCTCTTAGCACAGAGCTTGGCACATGGTAAGTATTCAGTCAGTGGTAGCTGATATTATTACTATCATTATGTTCCCTTCCCCAAGCAGATATTCTGGTTTTTTGCATGTTTAAAAAAAAGTTCATGAGAAGAGTCAACATGCTAGATGGATTCTCCTTACCTCCTACCTATTGGCCCAGTGGCATTAGTGCAGGCAGGTGGCTGAAGCAGCTGCCCCATGAGGTGACCTGAGGCTTGGGAGAGCAGAGCAAGGGAATACTGAGTTCATTACCAGCAGACACACTGTCCTGGGATGGGCCGGTGAGAGGCCCTGAGGCCCAGCCTCCTGGTCCCTTGCCATGTAGACAGGTCGCGTGCTCCTTGCCTTTGGGGACCTCTCAGTCCCTGCCCAATTTAAAGTTCAAACTCTGCAACTACACAAGTTTGCACATTTGGCAGCTATGGGGCTTCAGAGACCTCAGATTCCCTGTGCTTCTCCAGGAGGGCCTGGCTGGGTGAGGAGGGCACAGGAGAGACACTGGACAGAGAATCTGAAGACCAGGTCTCATTGCAACCCTTCCCCTTGGACCTGAGGCTCGGGCGCTGTGACCCCTGCCCTTGGCCTGGGCGTCCTGGGCTGGGAAATGGGGTGTCTCCTTCCAGGAGTGCTGTGGGGACCTGCACTCATGAAAGGTTAAGGAAAGTGAATTGCTGTACAGGGTGAGACCCCGAGCCCTTGTGAGGGACCATGAAGTCAGGGGTTGAGCCAGGTGCATGAGTTTCTGCAGGTTCCCCTTTCCATTTCCCTTCCCATGTCCTCTTTCCTTCACAATAAAGAATGACAACTTGACACAGTTTAGGGACTAAAAAACAGCCTTAAATAATGCAGCAGCAGTTGCAGATTTTCCCATTATACTATGATTTGTCTCTTGGAATTTTCTTTTTTGTCAAGGACACAGGTCAAAATAAATACTGGAAGATTGTCCCCACTTATTTTCCAGCTGCTTGGGAACGGGGCTGTCTTGCCACCTGTGGTTGCCCGCAAATGCGTCCTAACAAGCTCATCACCGTCCTCCCACCCCTCCAGCCTGATTCTTTCATCTTCCCCGTAACTCAGGGTTTCTTTCAGGGTGGAGCGCGATCCACCCAAATAAGCCAGAAGCCCGGGCACCAGCGCACAGTCCCCCTCTCCCTCAGCCACCTCTGCAATCAGCTGAATGTCCCCAAGGTTTCTCAGCTCCGCCCTCTCTGCCTGACTGCCCACCTGGGTCAGGCCCCGTGGGTGCCTGGGTTATGACACCAGCTTCCACGCTTCCTGCCCTCAGCCCGGGGCCCTTCTCGTCTGTGCTCTACTCTGGAGCCACAGATCTTCCATTTCTCGAAAATAATATTATTTTTAAGTTCAAAGTGATGTTCGTTTTAGAAGTATTGGACAATAGTGGAAAGAATAATTAAGAAAACAGTATTTATCTGTAACCCCATCAGCCAAAGGAAATGACTATTAGTTCACGTTTTGTCTTAATTTTCCAGAATTTTCTACATACATACTTATTCATATATCCATAAGAAAAATACCTTTAAAGAATTAGGATTATAATATGTTCTGCCTTTTTCTGTTAATTACAGTGTGAGAATTTCGCATCATCAAATATCCTTCAAAAAATAGGATTTCTAATGGCTGTGTCACAGTCTATCATTGGGCTCCACCAGGATTTCTTTAAACATTCTGCTATACTTGGACATTAAGATACTTACAATTTTTTGTTATCATAAATAATGCTGTGATTAATATCCATATATATATATATATATATATATATATATATATATGTATACTTATACATAAATCTTTGCACCTCTAATAATTTTCTCAGACTAATTCCTAGAAGTAGAGGTGTTGTGTCAGAAGGTCTGAAGTTTTTAAGTCTCTTGATTCATACCCACAGCTTACTTGGCAGGAAGGTCATATTAATTTATTCCCACCCCCACCAGCAGTGTATGACATTACCTACTTCACTGCACCGTAGTTAACAATAGACATTAAAAACAATTCTTCGACAATTTCATGGGTGAAGAAAGGTATCTAATCAGTGACCTTTCTAAAAGTATCGATAAGTATGATTTTAAACCCAAATGCCCACAGGATAAAGTCCTAACCCCTGTCGTGGCATCAAAGGCCTAGCAGAAGGTCTTAGTGGCAGCGGTCACTCTGGCTTGGTCAGGCTGTGAGCTGTGGGGCTGTGCTTCCCTCCTCTGTGCCTCTGTTCTGACCAACCAAGGAAACAGGAAGAGGGACTGGAGGGGAACTGAGGGCTCAAGCAAGGAATGTGCTTTACCTGCAGCCAGGGGGCAGGAGAGCTGGCCTGCTGCTTGAGACCAAGCTCAGCTCTCCCATCACATGGACGGTGACACTGAGGCCAGAGGGGGCAGGGAATGGAGATGCTCTCTGAATGTGAGTCCATTTCCTCTGTGTGTTCACTGAGCTCTCAGAGAGGAAAGCTGGGAAAAGGCTGAGCACCAGGAAGAGGTAGCTATGGCAGGGTCTTAGTGGGTGGGCTGAAGACAGGTAGAGCAGAGTCTCCCCAAGGCCAGGTGAGGCCTGGATGCCGGGCAGGGAGGCCCCGGAGGCTACTGCTGCTAAAAGGGAGACAGGGGACTCCAGGCCCTAAGCTGCTTGGAGTGATTGGTATCCCGGTGGCTGGGCAGGTCTGGAAATCTTGGATGCTGGGACTCATCACTGCCTCTACTGTCACTTCCCAAGGCAGTAGGTCATGCCTGTCATCTGTGAGCTCCATCTCAGCTCTGCTCAGATTTGGGAAGGACCCCAGGCTCTGCCATTGTCACCCCTACATCGACGTGTTTTCTATTTATCTAAGAAGTCTATTTATTTATTTAAGGGCCTGGGGTTGGGCCGGGCTGGACCTTGGGACAGAGTGGAATCTGATACTACCCGCTCTTACAGTAACACTGAAAATAAAGCAGGAGGAGCACGGTGAGAGGTGCAGAGTGGGGAGGCTTCCTGGCGGAGGTGGCATTCAAGATGGGCCTTGAGATGGGGGCAGGGATAAGTTAGGAGTGTGGAATTAACAGATACACATTACTATATATAAAACAGAAAAACAAGAACCTCCTGTATATCACATGTGACTATATTTAAAAAATAAAAAGATGGGCCTTGAGGGTCAGGCAGTCCTTTTACGCGTGGAGCTGCGTGCTGGATGGAGGCTGCCTTGTGGAAAGAACCAGCAAGGGCACAGAGCTGGGCAGTGCTGGGCAACACTGAGGCTCACGCCCGGCTGGTGTGTGCGGCTGACAGGAGGAGGCTGTGGGGCACAGGACGGGGAGGGGGTTTAGTCAGGGCCAGCTTGTGGGGTCCTCGAATGCCCCGCTGAAGACCTCACAGTTCATCCTGAGAGCTCTGGGGAGCCATCCAGGGGTTTCAGTCAGGAGAGTGACAGGATCACATGTACTTTTCAAAAAGATCCCTCTGGATGCCCCTTGGAGGAGAGATTGGGAGGAACAAGACTGAAATCCTAAGGCCAGACAGGAGGCTGGTGTAAAGATGCAGGCAGTGATGCTGAGAGCGCCCCATGGCTCTGCCGAGGGGAGGAGCTGAGGGGTGACTGTGAGCTCCTCTGTGGCAGGATCAGTGGGACTTGGTGCTGCGTTTCTGGGCTGGAGATTCCAGACCCGCAGCCCTCACTGTAGGCTAATGAAGGCCTGGCCTGCTAGCCTGCAGAGCCCCGGCCTCCCTCACCTGGAGGTCCATCTCCTGCCCCACACCTTCCTGGCAGCCTCCTTCACTTCCTTGTTCCTCAGGCTGTAGATGACGGGATTCAGCATGGGCGTGACCACAGCATAGAGGACCATGGAGACCTCATCAGAGATGCGGGCCTCCTTGCTCCTGGGTTTCATGTACATGAAGAAAAGCAGCACCACAGCCAGGTGCGCCGAGCAGGTGGAGAAGGCCTTGTGGCGTCCAGCGGTTGAGGGCACCCTCAGGATGGTGGCCAGGATAAGCATGTAGGACAGGCAGATGAACGCCAGGGGCACGGGCAGCAGCAGGATGGCACCCACCCACAGGAAGACCTCGTTGACTGACGCATCACCGCACGCCAGCTTCAGGACTGCCAGGATTTCGCAGATGAAGTGATTGACCACACGGTGGCCACAGAAGGGCAGCCTCATGGCGATGACTGTCTCAGTCACTGACTTGAAGAAACAGAGTACCCAGGCGGCTCCCGCCAGCAGCAAGCAGAGCCGGTGGGTTATCAGCACAGGGTACCTGAGTGGCCGGCAGATGGCCAGGTAGCGATCATAGGCCATGATGGCGAGCAGCAGACACTCTGTGGAGCCCGTGGACAGGCTCAGACACATCTGCATCGCGCAGCCAAGAAAGGAGATGGTCTTCTGGGCCGACAGGAGGTGGACCAGCATCAGGGGCACAAAGGTGGACGTGTAGCAGATATCCAGGATGGAGAGGTTGCCCAGGAAGAAGTACATGGGTGTGTGCAGGTGGACGTCCAGCACGCTCACTGCCACGATGGCTGTATTCACCAGCAGGGTCACCAGGTACATGGCTGAGCACAGAGGGAAGAGCAGGTGCTCCAAGGCTGGGTAGCCCGAAAATCCTTTCAGAAAGAACTCAGAGACCTCTGTCCTGTTGACCAGCTCCATACAGCAGGGCCCTGGGGGGCACAGCTGGGAGGCAGGGAAAGAGGGTGCAGGGTGGCGGGGAGCCCACAGAGTCTCTTTAGGGATGAGGTGTATTGCTAGGGTCTTTTCCAGCTCTGACACACTCTCTCTCTGCGACTTTGGGCAGTCCCCAGTCTTCTAGGCTGCGATTTATCCGTGTGAAAAATGAGGATTGATGTGGATCAGAATTTCCCTAAGAGTCTTAATGGAAATGTTAGTAGGCAACCTGAAAAATCAATTTGAAACAACATTGGGTTAATCAAAAGTAAATAATATACTGCAGGACTTCTCAGAGCCTTTAATGCCCCACTGTGATTTGTGACTTTCTGAAAGCAGTGTAGAGTATGTAATTCCCAAACTTATTTGACCATAGATCCTCCTTTTACAGAACACCCATTAACCTCCTGCAAATAAGTATTCTACCAACATAGTCTGGGAAGCAATGGGCTGGATCAAAGGTCCTCAGATCTTAGAATCACTTGGAAAGTTTGTTAAAACACAGATTTCTGGGCTCTATCCCCAGAGTTTCTAACTCATTAGGTCTGAGTGATGCTGCTGCTGTTGGCCAAGGGACCACACTTTGAGAATCACTGGGCTAGGTGGTCTCTGAGGGTCCTCCTGGCTTTCAGGAAGCCTCTGAGCTACTTTACACTGTTCCCACTGTTGGGGATGCCCTTCTTTCTCCCTCAGCCTGCAGAAATCTGACTTGTCTCTGCAGGTCAGCTCTGGTCTCCATGCATGAAGCACACCTTGTGCCTCGCACTGGAGGGGCTCCTGGCCCCTGAGCCTACCAGAGCGCTTGTCCACCTGTCCCCCCATAGGGCCTGCTTCATCAGCTACTGTGTGTGGACTGACCTTCAGAATCTGCCTCCATCGTGTGTTTTTGAGTGAAAATTTGATAGATCTTTTGGCCCTGCCTCAAACCTCCTATTTTCTCTGAACCTGAGCCAGGGCTGCTTTGACTTCATGAACTCCTAGGCATCAGCGTGGAATATTCCCTGAGAGGTCAACTCGTTGGAGCTCCCATTGTGCAGGTAGGGAAACTGAGGCCACACAGCAGATCCCTGGCAAGGCGAGTCTAGAATCCAGTCCTCCCAACAGCATGACAGCTGCACCATGCTCAGAGCAGATGTTTGCCTCTGTTAAACCCCAAATCTTGGTTGGTCTTTTACCGCACTGGATGGACGTCTTTCTCCCAAGTCCCCACCCTGCCCCTAATCTTCTCACCAGCTAAGGAGCATGACTTAACTTTTCCTTGGTGTTTCGGGCACTTGGCACTATGTCACTAAACCCTGGGATGCACCGCCCAAGCCTGGGTCTGGGTTAAGCTCCAATTCCTGTCAATGCCTCCCTTGTAGCAGACGATTTCCTTCTTAGTCCTCCCATTTTTCAGAATCAAGAAGTGATTGGGTTCCTACCATATGCCAGGCATTGTGCTAGGCGTTAGGGGAACGAATGAGAACACGTGTGCCCCCAGGCCACTGGATCCCAAACATTCCCAGGCAGAACTCCTCTCCAGTTCCCACCCCAGCCTCATCCTGCTTCTGTTTGCGCGCCTCTAGTGACAGGAAGCGCTTTACTCCCTTAGACATAACTTCTCTTCTTTTCTTTGTGCCTTCAGGCCACTTGAAGGGTCACAAAATCCTTCCTGATATGGAGTCTCTCTGGGTATCCCTGGGCCTCCACCACCCCGCGAGGCCCAGGCTGGGGGGCCCCTGTGGACGCTCCTCACACATACGAATGCAGGGTCCCGAGCTTTGGTCCCTACCTCAGGGGCTGAGGGGCCTTTTCTGCAGCAAGGAGAGCTCCGACCTTGCCCCAGGTCCACAGATAGGAGGTCTTGCCTCACTTTGACTGTGTCTAGAGACGTCGTGGGTTCGGGGAGTGTGAGCTGTGAGCTCCCTTCTAGTTTCGGCCGGGAAACTCTGAGGCTGGCTTCCTGGAGAGGCACCCTCCCTGGACAGAGTATCAGTAGCAGCAGGCGCTGTGCCAGGGCTGGGGCAGGCCAGAGCTGCCTCTTTGCACGGTTCCATGTACCACATAATTTGTCCCCTACAGTCACTGGCAAACATCTGCAGTGATCGTCTACCTGTCCGAGTATATATACACCCACGCAGGTCCCCACAAACGCACCCACCTGTCTGTGTGTACACACGCCTGCCTGGCAGCCAGGCACACACATTCTCCTGTGAGTATATACGCCACACCAGGCTCGTGCGTGTATGTGTACGGTCATTGGCTTGAGCGTATGTACCTGTGCAGCAGGCACTCACTCTTGCTCTCTCTTTCTCACACACACACACATGCACACACCCCATTAGTGCAGACCCTCGGACCTGTGGCCAGGGCTTCAGAGGACCAGGCAGGACGACTTCCCCGGGAGGAGGTGTGTGGAGACCAGGCAGGGGCTGTGGAGGTATCACTAGAGAAGCAGCAGCCCGGAGGGTGGGAGCAAACTCTGCCCGGGGATGAACCAGGAGGACAAAGAAAGCTCAGAGCAGGGACATGGTCACCAGACCTGCTCAGTGCCTTGTCTGCCTTCCGGCCTGAGTGCTGAAAATCTGAGAATCTGAGCCTCCTGCCGTGCCTTCTCTCCTCCGGCTGGGGCTTGCGGGGTTGGGGGGGGTGGGGCAGTGGGGATGGGGGAGTGCGGGTGGGGGGGGAGTTGCAGGAAGCGGGGAGGAGGAGGGGTGTGGCTGCAGGCTGTGGGACAGACTCTGGTTCCCAAAGCAGGGCCAGGAACCTTCGTCTGCAGAGCCCACGGTGTCCTTCCTGCCTTCAGATCTCTTCTGGGCAAATGCTTTCTGAAAACCAGTTCAAATGCTACCTCTCCCGGGGAGCCTTCCTTTATCCTCTCCCAGGCTACCTGAGCCCTCTGTCCTTTGTGCATCAGGGCCCTGTGTTTGCACCTCCAGAATGGCGCTCACCTCTCTCACCCACTTCCTGCCTGTTGCCTACCCCAGCCAGCCCACAGGGATGCCAGCCCTCTCCCCTCCTCACCCAGATTCTGAAGGCCAAGTTGAAGGCCCCAGCCTGGCCACAGACAACTTCTTCCTGACTTGCTGCCACTTCCTGGGGCTAAGACAACTTGGGAGTGAGCAACTGGCTGCCAGATACGAGCTGTTCCTAGCCTGGATGACACATGGCCGAGCTGGGAGGGGTCTTGCAGGTCAGCAAGGCCACTCCCTTGTTATATATGGGGGAAGTAAAGCTCAGAGAGGGAAAGAGGCTTGCCCAGCACTGCACAGTGAATTAGAGGGGGAAGCCAAGGCTCCAGGAATTCCCCTGGGGCTCCTGACTCCCAGCCCCTTCCTCTGCCCCCATTTCCCCATTTTTTCACTTACCTTCAGGCTCTTCCAGATCCATGTCCCTTGTTCCCTGGAAAAAGTTGCAGAGACCAGGAACCTTCTCTGTCTGGAACTAGGAGAAAACAGGTCAAAGAAGCAGGTCTGAGCCTCCTCTATCCAGGGAACCCCTGTGGGCAGGACCCGGAGTTTCACACTGACTCAGCTTTCCAAACTAAGAAGACATGCCTAGGCTTTTGTAGAATTCAGCGAAGTGTTTGCAACTTGATAGACTAACGTGGAGCTTTTAGAATTTGGTGGAAGTAGACAAAGTACTTAGAATTCAGCGGAGTTCTTTGAAATGTGTCAGGTTTGGTAGAATTAGGAAATTCTGGTGGGCTCAAGGCTGAACAGGGTGCCCGATAGTTTACTATGGGCAGCCAGAGACTGCCTGACCTGGGCAGCTCCCAGCTCCATGCCAGCTGACAGCCTCCCGGGAAGCAGGCACCTTTCAAAGCTCCCTGCGCCAAGGGACTACACCATCCCCAAGGCAATTTAGAGGGAGAAGAGGAAATGTGCCCAGCTTAGAAACTTTGGGGTGCTTCAGGGATGATGTCCCAAAGACCCAATTACACAGAGTCTACTTAGAAATCTTAATTGGTGTGGAAAAGTTGGAGAAGGTGGCTCAGGGCCAGGGATCCACCCTCACAGGTCAGTCCCCAGCCAGTGCAGGCCGAGAATGTTTACAGGATCAATAAATGAATGAATGGATGGATGCACAATTAAATCAATGCATAAGCAATTCTCGGTGAATACATTTAAAGAGAAAGGAATGAGTGAGTGAACAAATGATAGGCAGGGTTGCTTTCCAGGAGGGTTAGAGGTTTTGGCTCAACTCTCATAGAGATCTTAAGAAAATGCAAAATCTGGAAAGAGTGTAACAGGGGAGGGAACTGGAGGGAGAGACAAAGAGAATTACAGAAGAGCAGAGCAGGGGCATCCTCACAGGCCATCCTGACCAACCCTCACTGTATGGACAGGAAAACTGCCCTAGAGAGTGAAGCAGCTGGCTCAGGTCACCTAATGAGGCAGAGGCATGGCCCTGGATTTGTCTGCACTTGAATTGTTTGTCCCTCAGTCAATGCAAAGCAGGTCACCCCAGGTCAGTTAGTGATTGGGTGCCTCTCACCTCCACCCACCCCTCTTCCCAGCCCTCAAAACAGTCATCGTGGTGGTTTCTCCTTGAGGTTCCTTCTAGTTTTCTGACTCCACACCTCTGAGGGCTTAAGGACATCTGTATCAAATAGGATAATTTTTATTTTGAAACTGGGTATTGTCATTGCTGTTGGATTTTTAACTATTTTAAAATTAAAAGTAATTTTATTAGCTTTTTATTTATTTGTGCAAATTGTACATATAGAACATTCTCGTAAAAAATACAAAGAATGCAGAAGTATATAGTGTTAAAGTGACACTCTGTTTTCATGTCCCCTCCTCCCCACTCCCCAAAGGTGACCAGTGTTATTAGTTTTATGTATGTCTATCAGGTACTTTTCTGGTCTTTTATATCTGCATATCTACACATAGAAATAGATTTTGTGATCATGTGTAAGGTTGGCTTTTTAGCAGGCTCTTTTGTTGCAGTCTTACTGAAGATAAGTGATATACAAATGCACACATTTAAATCATATAATTTGATAAATTTTAACATATGTATACAGTCATGAAACCATCACCACAATCAAGATTGTGAGTTTATCTGTCATCCTCAAAGTTTCCTCACGCCCCTTGGTAATCCATTCCTCCCTCCCCCAAGCAGGCCATCACTGACCTGCTTTCTGTAAATATAGATCACTTGCATTTTCTAGCATTTTACATACATGGGACTATACAGAATGTACTCTCTTAAAATATGGCTTCCTTTAAAAAAAAAATGGCTTCCTTTACTCAGTGTAATTATTTTGAGGGTCATTCATGATGTGTGTATCAATAGCTCTTTTCCAAAATAACATCTTTATTGAGCTATAATTCAAATGTCATACCGTTTCCCCATTTAAAGTGTACAATTCAATAGTTTTTATTATGTTTACAGAGTTGTGCAACCATCATCACAATCAGTTTTAGCACATTTTTATCACTTCCAAGAGAAACTCTGTACCCGTTAACAGTGACTCTCCGTTTCCCCTCAAGCTTCCTCTGGCCCTAGGCAACCACTAATCTACTTTCTCTCTCTATAATTCTATTCTGGTCATTTTATATAAATGGAATCATATGATATGTGTCCCTTCGTGACTGGTTTCTTTCACATAGCATAATGTTTTTAAGGTTGACCTATATTATAGCATGTATCAGTACTGAATTTCTCTTAATTCCTAGATAAAATTCCACGTTATGTATGTCTTTTTCCATTTGGGCTGCTGTAACAGAATACCATAGACTGGGAAGCTTAATAAAGAACAGAAATTAATTTTTCATAGTTTTAGAGGCTGGGAAGTTTAAAATCAAGGCTCAGGTAGATTTGGTGTCTGGTGAGAGCCCACTTCCTGGTTCTTGGACTACCGTGTTCTAGCTGTGTCCTCACATGGCAGGAGGGGTGAGGGAGCTCTCTGGGGTCTATTTAATTTAATTTAAATTAAATTAAATTAAATTTTATTTTTTGGCATTCTCTTATTTTCTTGGCGTTCTTTTTTAAAAAATTTATTTGATTGAAGTATAGTTGATTTACAATGTTGTGTTAATTTCTACCATATAGCAAAGTTGTGTTAGTGTCTGGTGTACAGCAAAGTGATTCAGTTATACATATATATAATAGTTTATATCTGCTAATCCCAAGCTCCCACTCCATCCCTACCGCTCCCTCTCTTTGCAGCCACAAGTCTGTTCTCTATGTCTGTGAGTCTGTTTCTGTTTTGAAGATAAGTTCATTTGTGTCATATTTTAGATTCCACGTATAAGTGATATTATATGGTGTTTGTCTTTCTGGCTTACTTCTCTTAGTATGATAATCTCTAGGTCCATCCATGTTGCTGCAAATGGCATTATTTCATTCTTTTTTATGGCTGAGTAGTATTCCATTACATATATGTACCATATCTTCTTTATCCAATCATCTGTCAGTGGACATTTGGGTTATTTCCATATCTTGGCTATTGTAAATTGTGCTACAATGAACATTGGAATCTTTTTGAATTATAGTTTTTTCCAGATACGTGCCCAGGAGTGGGATTGCAGGATCATATGGCAGCTCTGTTTTTAGTTTTTTGAGGACCCTCCATACTGTTTTCCATAGTGGCTACACCAGTTTACATTTCTGGGGTCTATTTTATAAGGGCACTAATCCCATTCATGAGGGCTCAACCCTTATGACTTAATCATCTCCCAAATGCCCCACCTCCTAATATCACATTAGGGATTAGGATTTCAACATATGAATATTTGGGGGACACAAACATTGTCTATGGCAATGGATATTTTAATTTATGCATTCATCATTTGATGGACATTTGAGTTTCCACTTTTTGACTGTTATGGATAATACTGCTATGAACGTTCATGTACAAGTTTTTGTGTGGACATATGTTTTCATTTCCCTTGGGTACATACCTAAGAGTGGAATTGCTGGGTCATATGATAACTCTATGCTTAACCTTTTGAGGAATTACCAGACCGTTTTCCAAAATGGCTGCACCATTTCACATTCCATCAGCAATGTATGAGGGTTCCAATTTCTCCGAAACCTCACCAACACTTGTTATTATCTGCCTTTTTGGTTATAGCCATCCTAGTGGATGTGATCTCATGGTGGTTTGCATTTTCTTGATGACAAGTGATGCTGAGCATTTTTCGTGAGCTTATTGGCCATTTATATATCTTTTTTGGAGAAATGGTTATTCAGATCCTTTGCTCATTTTAAAATTGGGTTATTTGTCTTTGCATTATTGTCCACTGTTTTCAAGAGCACGTTTAGGATTAACTTCTCCTCACTGTTTCAAATAGCGTCAGTTCCTTTGAGGGAGAGCTTTGGAATATTCTCTTCTTATAGACTGCCTCTTCCCCTGAACTAAGTCTCTGAGCCACTGCTGGGTGAGGGGTAGTAGCCTCTGGTCTTCTCAACTTGTCTCTCCCAGTGCCCTGAAAGCTGGGGTGGGTGAGATAGGAGCAAGTATTCTCTGGCTGCTGCATCTGGGGTAGAGCCTCCACCCTATGAGTGGAGACTCAGGGGAGGAAGGGAGCCCCCAATTTCTCAGCTGCACTAACCATAAATTTAGCCTCTGTGACTCAGAGTTGGAGGGGATGAGACATACTGGTGGCCTGCCTGCCCCATGATAAATGTTTTCTATGCATTTTGAAAAAATGTGTATCCTGCTGTTATCGGGTAAAGTGTTCTATAAATATCAGTTATGTCAATTTGGTTGAGAGTGTTGTTCAAATCTTCTGTATTTTTACTCATTTTCTCTCTACTTATCTTTTCAATTATTGACGGAGAGGTGATGAAATCTATGGCTGCAGTTAGAGATTTGTCTATTTCTTCTTCTCTTCGTCAGTTTTTGCTTCATATAGTTTGAAGCTCTGTCATTAGATACAGGAACTTTTACTATTGTTATATCTTCTTGATGAATTGACCCCTTTGTCATTTTCAGATGATCCTCTTTATCACTGTTAATATTCTTTAAAATCTACTTCATATGCTATTACTATAGATTTGGGTCTTTAAAAATTTAATCTGACAACCTCTGCCTTTTAATTGGGATGTTTACACCATTTACATTTAAAATGACTATGGAAGATGCAGAGAACAAATGCATGGATACCAAGGGGGAAAAGAGGGGTTGGGATGAAATGGGAGATTGGGATTGACGTACATACACTAATATGTATAAAATAGATAACTAATGAGAACCTGCTGTATAGCACAGGGAACTCCACTGTACAGTAGAAACTAACACAACATTGCAAAACAACTATACTCCAGTTAAAAAAAAAAAAAGACTATGAATATGGTTGGGTTTAAATCTTCCATCTTGCTGTTTATTTTCTATTGCTCCACCTGTTATTTTTTTCCATTTTTAATTTTGTTCTGTATTCTTTTGGATTAATTGAGTATTCGTTATGATTTCATTTTATCACCTGTGTTGGCATACTAGTTATTTTTAGTGGTTGCTTTAAGTATAACCTATCAGTTTACCTTTAATTAATATTGTACCTCTTCACCAACAGAGTGTAAACCTTTTAACAGTACACTTTTATTTCCCCCCTCTTGGGCTATTGTTGTCCTATGTTTTCATTCCACTTATGTTATATATCCTGTAATACCTTATTACTTTTGCTTCAAATAGTCAACTATTTTTAAAAGAAGTTTAAAATTTAGAGAAGAAAGTCTTTTATATTTATTCACATATTTTACACTTCCAGGACTCTTAATTGCTTTGTGTAGATCTAGATTTCTTTCTGGTATCACTTTTCTTTTACCTGAAGGAATTCTTTTAACATTCTTGTAGATATGGTCTACTGGTGATAAAGTCTCTCAGCTTTTGTATGTCTGAAAACATTTTTATTTTGCCTTCATTTTTGAGAGGTAGTCTTGCTTAGTATATGATCTGACAGTATTCCCCTCACCCTCCTCCATATTTTAAAGATGTTGCACTACTGTCCGGCTTGCATTATTTCTAACAAGAAATCTACCTCCATTCTTATGTTTGTTCCTCTGCATAATGTGTCTTTTTCATTGGCTGCTTTTAATATTTTTCTTTATCATTGGTTTTAAGCAATTTGATTATGATATGCCTTGGTGTAGTTGTTTTCATGTTTCTTCTGCTTGAAGCTTGTTGAGATTTTTGGATCTGTGGATTTGTAGTTTTCATCATATTTGAAAATTTTTCAACCATTGTTTTCTCACGTTATTTTTTCTGTCCACCATTCCTTTTCTTGGGATTCCAATTGTACTTATATTAAGGCACTTGAAGTTTTCCCAAAGCTCACTGATGCTCTGCTCTTTCTTTTCTTTTTCTTTTTCTTTTTTTTTCAGTCACACCACACAGCTTGTGGGATCTTAGTTCCCCAACCAGGGATTGAACCCTGGCCTTCGGCAGTGAGATCGCAGAGTCCTAACCACTGGACCACCAGGGAATTCCCGGTTCTTTCTTTTCTTTTTCAGTTTTTTCCCCTCTATGTTTCATTCTAGATAGTTTCTATTGCTATGTCATCAAGTTTACCAATATTTTCTTCTGTAAGCTCTGGTCTGCCATTAATCCCATCCAATGTATTTTTGTTTTTTGTTTTTTTTTTAATTTTTTTTATTTTTTTATTTTATTTATTTATTTATTTATTTATTTATTTTTGGCTGTTTTGGGTCTTCGGTTCGTGCGAGGGCTTTCTCCAGTTGCGGCAAGCGGGGGCCACTCTTCATCGCGGTGCGGGGACCGCTCTTCATCGTGGTGCACGGGTCTTTCTCTATCGCGGCCCCTCCCGTTGTGGGGCACAGGCTCCAGACGCGCAGGCTCAGCAATTGTGGCTCACGGGCCCAGCTGCTCCGTGGCATGTGGGATCTTCCCAGACCAGGGCTCGAACCTGTGTCCCCTGCATTAGCAGGCAGATTCTCAACCACTGCGCCACCAGGGAAGCCCATGTATTTTTGTTTTTAAAAAAAACCTTTAAAATGTTTTAGGTTGGCAGGAGAATTCCAAGATAGTACATAGATTTCCTGTATACCCTTCACCAAGCTTTCTCTAATGTAAACACCTTATATAAATGTAGTGCATCTATGAAAACTAAGAAATTAGTATTTTTACAACACTATTAATTAAACTAAGGCTTTATTCAAATTTCACCAATTTTCCCACTAATGTCATTTTTCTCTTTCTGGGGCCAATCAAGGGTACCTGTTGCGCTTAGTCATCCAATGTATTTTTTAATCTCAGAAATTGTATTTTTCATCTTTAAAAGTTCTATTTGGGTCTTTTAAAAAAAAATTCTGTCTTTCCTTAATGTGTGAAGCTTGCTTTTAAATAAATTACAATATAGACATTTACAGTGTAGACATTTCAATATACTTATTTGTTTCTTTTAATATGGTACTTAATAGTCTATTGTATAAATATACTAAAGTTTATTTGACCATTTCCTGTTATAAACATTTAGGTTATATCCCGTGTTTTTCTTTTGCCATGCAAACAATCTGCAAAGAATATGATTTTATGCAGCGCTTTGACACACATACAGATATTTCTCTAGGATAGCTGTCTTAATAGGGAATTATTGGATCAAAAGTGTAATTACTTAAATTTTTGAAAGATGCAACCAAATTGCCCTCAGAAATGCTGTCTTTTTTTTTTTTTACATCTTTATTGGAGTATAATTGCTTTACAATGGTGTGTTAGTTTCTGCTTTATAACAAAGAGAATCAGTTATACATACACATATATCCCCATATCTCTTCCCTCTGGCATCTCCCTCCCTCCCACCCTCCCTATCCTGCCCCTCTAGGCGGTCACAAAGCACCAAGCTGATCTCCCTGTGCTATGCGGCTGCTTCCCACTAGCTATCTATTTTACATTTGGTAGTGCATATATGTCCATGCCACTCTCTCACTCTGTCCCAGCTTACCCTTCCCCCTCCCTGTATCCTCAAGTCCATTCTCTAGTAGGTCTGTGTCTTTATTCCCATCTTGCCCCTAGGTTCTTCATGACGATTTTTTTTTTGATTCCATATATATGTGTTAGCATACGGTATTTCTTTTTCTCTTTCTGACTTACTTCACTCTGTATGACAGACTCTATGTCCATACATCTCACTACAAATAACTCGATTTCGTTTCTTTTTATGGCTGAGTAATATTCCATTGTATATATGTGCCACATCTTGTTTATCCATTCATCTGTTGATGGACACTTAGGTTGCTTCCATGTTCTGGCTATTGTAAATAGAGCTGCAATGAACATTATGGTACATGTCTCTTTTTGAATTATGGTTTTCTCAGGGTATATGCCCAGTAGTGGGATTGCTGGGTCGTATGGTAGTTCTATTTTTAGTTTTTTAAGGAACCTCCATACTGTTCTCCATAGTGGCTGTATCAATTTACATTCCCACCAACAGTGCAAGAGGGTTCCCTTTTCTCCACACCCTCTCCAGCATTTATTGTTTGTAGATTTTTTGATAATGGCCATTCTGACTGGTGTGAGATGATATCTCATTGTAGTTTTGATTTGCATTTCTCTAATAATTAATGATGTTGCGCATTCTTTCGTGTGTTTGTTGGCAATCTGTATATCTTCTTTGGAGAAATGTCTATTTAGGTCTTCTGCCCATTTTTGGAAGAAATGCTGTCTTAATTTAAATCTCCAAGTGTGCAACAGTACTAATTTCTCAATACCCTGACAGATGCTGTGTGTTATCAGCCTTTTGTATTTTCTGTTATGATGGATGAAAACGGATACCATATTGTTTTATTTTGCATTTATCTGATTACTAATAAGGTTAGGTATAATTTCATGCTTCAATTTTTGCTGTTATATTTTTTCCTTTTGTTAATTGTCTTGATATTTTATGCCCATTCTTCTAATTTTGAAGAATACTGATTTTCTAAGAGTCCCTTATGTATCCTCTGTGATATTCTTTTGTCTATTATATGTGTGGCAAATATTTCCTGTCATTTGGCCTTTTACAAAAAGGTGCCTTTTTGTTACATAGAAGTTTGTTTATGGTGCCTTTTGTTACATAGAAGTTTAATGATTTTGGGTAATTAAATTTCTCTCTCCTTCATTTCTCCAAGGTTTTAAATATATTTTCATTTCTGTACTTTATTCTAGTACTTTTTAAAAGTTTTGTTTTTTAATTTCACTCTTGTTTTATCTGGATTTATTTATTTATTTATCTATTTATTTATTAACAAGGTAGGGTAAGTTTATTTACTTGCCTCAACACAATTTATTGTAAAGGTAATCCTTTTCTCAGTATTTAAAATTGCCATCTTTATCAATACTAATTTCTCATATATTTACGAGTCTCTTTCTAGACTCACTGTTATGTTCTAAAGAAATTTTTATTGTCTTTTACTGTCCTCATACACACTATTTTATTTAGTTACTGTAGATTTGTAGAGTGTATTGATATCCACTAGGGCAAATTCCTTCTTACTAGCCTTTTCAATAATATCTTGGCTATTCTTTTTATTTATTTATTTATTTATTTATTTATTTATTTATTTATTTTTGGCTGCGTTGGGTCTTCATTGCTGTGCACAGGCTTTCTCTAGTTGCGGTGAGCGGGGGCTACTCTTCGTTGCGGTGTGCGGGCTTCTCGTTGTGGTGGCTTCTCTCGTTGCAGAGCACGGGCTCTAGGCATGCAGGCTTCAGTAGTTGTGGCACACGGGCTTAGTTGCTCCGCGGCATGTGGGATCTTCCCGGACCAGGGCTTGAACCTGTGTCTCCTGTATTGGCAGGCGGATTCTTAACCACTGCGCCACCAGGGAAGCCCATCTTGGCTATTGCAAATTTTCTTTTCCAGAAAAACTTTGCAATCAGCTTGTCAAATTTCATAAAAATTCTTCTGAGATTTTGCCTTTAATTTATTGACTAATTTGGGGGCAGAATTGACATTTTCGTAAAATCAAATTTTCCCATTCAGGAGCATTGTCTTTCCATTAATCCAGGTCTTTTACTATGTCCTGATCACATAGCTCTCTCCTAACATGTTAATGAAGTGCTTTTCATCGATATATTTCCCATGTTGAACTCTCTTTGTATTTCTGGGATAAACCCTTCCTCCTCATGGTTGTTTCATTCTTGTCGGTGCAGGATTGATTTGGGGCGAGCTGAAGGGCTCCAGCTCCTGGGCTCCACCTGGTGGGCACTAGGCCATTCTTCAGGACTTTTGGGGATGGGTGTTGGAATAGCCGTGAGGCCCTGAATTCCAGGGCTCAGGCCTAGGCAGATCCCTATGGCAGCAGGATGATAGATCTAGGAATCTGGCAGACATAAAATCTGTGTGCCCCAGCTATGTGGCTCTCTATCCTGCCACCTTGGGCTCTACTAGTTTCTTACTGCTCAGAGACCCTGGAAGAGACCAAATGTGTATTAGAAGTCTATATTCTCTCAGAATCCAGCAGTCTGTTCACTGACATGTCCTTTCTCTAAGCTTTATATTTATCTTTATGCCGTTTTCGATGAGGATAAACCCTCAAATATAATTTCATTTTTGTAAATCTGGATGGCTTTTCATATCAACAGACTTACAAATCAGAAAACTATGTCCCAACTTTGGTCCAGAAAGTAAGCTCTTGAGTCTTTGGCACCAGCCTAGTTTGGAGCACAGAAGTTGTTTAGAGATCTCACTGAGAGTTGTCTAAAATAGAACTTGTGTATGTTTAAATGAAAATAAATTCTTAACAGCGGCGAAAAATCAGTGAGAGTGAAACCACACTCCCTCTTGGGTGGGACTCGAAGCCAGCCAAAACTCAGACTGGGACTCAAACCCATGGGCTTGGACTTGAAACCACCCGCACCTCGGATTGGGGCTTGAACCCACAATCCCTGACTTAGGAGGGGACTCAAACCCACTGTCTTTTAATTGAAACCTCTCACCTGATGTCAGGACTTAACTGAAGCTCAGGTCTTTTTATCTCAGTGGAGAAAGAATTCAGCCAGAGGCAAAGTGGCAGGCAAAGAGTGAGTTTATTAGCATAGGATGCTTTTGAGAAATGCATGTGGGTGGGCGAGAAGGCTCTGCCCTGAGGACTGAGAGGGCTTTATTTTTATAAACAAAGGAAAAGTGGGAAGGGGGAGAAGACCACC
The DNA here is from genome assembly GCF_949987535.1 of Balaenoptera acutorostrata. NCBI lineage: Eukaryota > Metazoa > Chordata > Mammalia > Artiodactyla > Balaenopteridae > Balaenoptera > Balaenoptera acutorostrata. The sequence continues at coordinate 88,561,177 of NC_080069.1, forward strand.
TTCTTTCTTATTTTTGGGCAAATGTCAAGGCTTACATCGCTAGCTCCTCCTTTGTCCTATACGGTTAAACCAGGACTGTCAGGGCACTATTTAAATCATATGTGTATTAGTAAAAGGGTGGTAACATATACTAAAATATGATAATTCATCTCAGGTTTCAGTATAATGTCCCCTTTCACCTATATTTCTGTCTTGACTACATGTAGAAATGCTACTCTTCAAGGACTATTAACTCCCTGACTTCATGTAACAAGATTCAGACCCCATATCTATGGTCTTGTGGTCCCCCCAGTCATCTCCCACCCCCCACCCCAGTGGCATGTGGGATCTTAGTTCCCTGACCAGGTATTGAACCTGTGCCCCCTGCAGTGGAAGAGTGGAGCCCTAACCACTGGACTGCCAGGGAATTCCCTATTGTCTTGTGTTTTCACTATCAGGGTTTGTGGCTTGAGTGTGTCTGGCGCTTGTAGGCACCTGGTCTTCCTTCAAGGTAGTGTAGATTGTTGCTAGGTTACTGGATGTTTTTTCTTGAGTGGTCATTAGCTTACAACAGTCTCCCAAACTCCCTACAATTCTCTTACTGTCTTTAATTAGTGGGATTTCTTTTCTTTTCTTTTCTTTTTTAATTTATTTTTTGGCTGCGTTGTGTCTTCATTACTGTGCGCAGGCTTTCTCTAGTTGTGGCGAGCGGGGGCTACTCTTCGTTGCGGTGCGCGGGCTTCTCATTGCAGTGGCTTCTCTTGTTGTAGAGCATGGGCTCTAGGCGCATGGGCTTCAGCAGTTGTGGCATGCAGGCTCAGTAGTTGTGGCGCATGGGCTTAGATCTTCCCAGACCAGGGATCGAACCCGTGTCCCCTGAATTGGCAGGCGGATTCTTAACCACTGAGCCATCAGGGAAGTCCCCTAGTGGGATTTCTAAACTGACTAATTATCCTACTCTATCCCTATCAAGAGTGCCACCAACAGACCAGAAATGTGGAGGAATTTCTGAAAAATGGTAAGCAAATGAGGTTAGATTGCTAGAGGAAACCACAGCTAAACAAAGTAAGAAAGCGATTACTGCAGTAAAGGGAGTGGTCTGGGGGGCAAGCTCAGCTCAGAGGCAACAGTTACAAGGAGTAGGAGGAAGGGCCTGAGACCACCATCCAGATGACTGGTAGGGACTCTAATTAGCAGCAAGTGGGCAGGTCCAGGTAGTGGGCATCAGAGATGGTTGCCCTCAGACTGAGTCAGTAATTGTTAATTCTTGGACGGGAGACTAAGAGGAGTTCATGGAGGAATGGGGGAGCCACCAAGCCCAGATGATATCCTCTCAGTAACACCTCCAGCCCCTACATCATGATTCCTGGAGGTGGTAAATGGAAACTGAATCCACAGACAGGCCAATAGGGAATCTTCAATAAGAAGATGAACCTACCATGTGGAATTATATGGTATTTGTCTTTTTGTGACTGGCTTATTTCACTTAGCATAATGCCCTCAAGGTTCATCCATGCTGTAACATAATGTAGAATTTCCTTATTAAGGCTGAATAATATTCCATTGTATGTATGTACCACATTTTATGTATCCATTCTTTGCTTAATGGACTCTTGGGTTGTTTCCACATTTTAGCTGTTGTGAATACTGCTGCTATGAACATGGTGTACAGATATCTCTTCGAGACCTTGCTTTCATTTTTGGGGGTTATACCCTAGAAATGGAATGCTAGATTGTATGGTAATTCTTTTAAAATTTTTTTAAAAATTACGCTATTTTCCACAGTGACTGTACCTTTTTATATACCCACCAATAGTGCACAAAGGTTCTAATTTTCTACATCCTCACCAACACTTCTTTTTTTTTTGATAGTAGCCATCCTAATGTGTGCGAGGTGGTATCTCATTGTAGTTTGGATTTGCATTTCCCTAATGATTAGCAATATTGAGCATCTTTTTATGTGCTTACTGGCCATTTGTGTATCTTCTTTGGAGAAATGTCTATTCAAGTACTTTGTCCCTTTTTGGATCAGATTGTGGGTTTGTTGTTGAGTTTTAGAAGTTCTCTATATATTCTGGATATTAATCCCTTATCATATATATAATTTGCAAATATTTTATCACATTCTGTGGGTTGCCTTTTTACATGAATAGTGTCTTTTGATGCACAAAAGTTAAAACTTTTTACAAAGTCTAATTTGTCTATTTTTCTTTTGTTACCTGTGCCCTTGGGGTCATATCTAAGAAATCATTGCCAAATTCAATGTCCTGAAGCTTTTGTCCTATGTTTTCTCCTAAAATTTTTATTGTTTTAGGTCTTACATTTAGGTCCTTGATCCATTTTGAGTTAATTTTTATATATGGTGTTAAGTAAGGGTCCAACTTCATTCTTTTGCATGTGGATATCCAGTTTTCCCAGTACCATTTGTTGAAAAGGCCATCCTTTCCCCATTGAACGGTCTTGGCACTCTTGTCAAAAATCATTTGACCGTATATGTGAGGGTTTATTTCGGGGCTCTCTATTCTATTCCATTGGTCCACATATCTGTCTTAATGCCAATACCACACTGTTTTGATCACTGTAACTTTGTAGTAAGTTTTGAAATCAGGAAGTGTGAGTCCCCCAGTTTTGTTCTTTTTCAAGATTGTTTTGGCTATTCAGGGTTCCTTGAGATTCCATATGAATTTTAGGATGAGTTTTTCTATTTCTGCAAAAAAAGTCATTGGGATTTTGGTACGAATTGCATTGAATCTGTAGATTGCTTTGGGTAGTATCAACATTTATACTCTATTAAGTCTTCCAATCCATGAACATGGGAAGTGTTTCCATTTATTTATGTCTTCTTTAGTTTCTGTCAGCAATGTTTTTTAGTTTTTATTGTACAAGTCTTTCACCTCCTTGGTTAATTCCTAAGTATTTTATTTTATTTTTTGATGCTATTGTAAATGGAATTGCTTTTGTAATTTCCTTTCAGATTGTTCACTGTTCATGTATAGAAATGCAACAGATTTTTGTGTGTTGACTTTGTATCCTGGTACTTTCCTGAGTTCATTTATTAATTCAAACAGCTTTTTTTGTGTGTGGAGTCTTTAGGGTTTTCTACATATAAGATCATGTCATCTGCAAACAGAGATAATTTTACTTCTTCCTTTTCAGTTTGGATGCCTTTTATTTATTTTTCTTATTTATTTTTCTTATTTTCTTATTTCTTTATTTCTATTTCTTACTTCTAATCGCTCTGGCTAGAACTTTCAGTACCATGTTAAATAAAAGTGGTTAAAGCAAGCATCCTTGCCTTGTTACCGATCTTAGAGGAAAAGCTTTCAGTCTTTCACCATTGAGTATGATGTTTACTGTGGGTTTTTCACATGTGATAATTATATTGAAGTAGTTTCCTTCTGTTCCTATTTTGTTGAGTGTTTTTATCATGAAAAGGCATTGAGTTTTGTCAAATGCTTTTTCTGCATCAATTGAGATGATCCTGTAGTTTTGACCTTTATTTTGTTGACATGGTGTATTACGCTGATTCATTTTCATATATTGAATAATCCTTGCATTCTAGGAATAAATCTGACTTGGTCATGGTGTATAATTCTTTTAATGTGCTGTTGAATTCAGTTTGCTAGTATTTTTATTGAGGATTTTTGCTTCTATGTTCATCAGAGATATTGGCCTGTAGTTTTCTTTTCTAGTGGTGACTTTGTCTGGCTTTGGTATCAGGGTGATGCTAGTCTCATAAAATGAGTCTCTAAGTGTTCCCTCTTCTTCTTCTTCTTCTTTTTTTTTTTTTTGGAAGAGATTAAGAAGGATTTGTTTTAATTCTTCTTTGAGTGTTTGGTAGAATTCACTTGTGAAGCCAACTGGACCTGGGCTTTCTTTGTTGGGAGGTTTTTGGTTACTGATTCAGTCTCCTTATTTGTTATTGGTCTGTTCAGGATTTTTAATTTCTTCTCAATTCAGTTTTGGTAGGTTGTGTGTTTCTAGGAATATATCCATTTCTTCTAGGTTATTCAATTTGTCGTGTATAATCGTTCATAATAACCCCTTATACTCCTTTTTATTTCTGTGTCATCTCTTGTAATGTCTCCTCTTTCATTTCTGATTTTATTTATTTGGGTCTTTTCTTAGTTTTGCTAAGGGTTTGTCAATTTTGCTTATTTTTTAAAACTAACTCTTGGTTTTGTCGATTTTTTCTATTGTTTTTCTATTCTCTACTTGATTTATTTCTGCCTAATCTTCATTATTTTCTTTTTCTGCTAACTTTGGTCTTCCTTTTTCTCATTTTTTAAGTTCATTAAATTTCAGATTTTCTTTTTTTTCTAATATAAATGCTCTTTTCATTTCACTCCACAAGTTTTAATATATACTATTTTTGTTTTTGTCTGGTTCTAAATAATTTCTAATTTTCACTATTATTACTTCTAGTTATTATAGAAGGATATTTCTTAATTTCCAAGCAAATGGAAATTTTTTGGTAAATCTTCTAATTTTTAAAATTGATCTCAGCTTGATTCTAATTTAATTTCATTATAGTCAGCAAATGTGGTGTATACGATATATGTTATTTAAAATTTGTTGAGATTTGCTTTATGACCTACTCTCTGGACATTTTTTATAAGTATTATCTGTGTGCTTGAAAATAATGTGTCTTCTCTGTTGAGGGCAGTGTTTCTATATATGTCCATTTTTATCAAGGTTTATAATTACTTTGTTCAAATCTAAATCCTTATGGATTGTTTTGTCTGCTTCAGTTCTCACTTACTTAAAGATATGTGCTAGAATCTTTCTCTTTATTATGAATTTATCAAATTCTGCTTACAGTTCTATAAATTTTTGCTTTATATATTTTGAGACTATGTTGTTAGGTACATATAAGTCTAGAATTGGTATATCCTTCTGATGAAAATAATCTTTTATGTGTATATAGAGATCTTCTTTATCTCTAGTAATCCTTTTTGCTTTAAATTTTTACTTTTCTATTATTTATTTATTTATTTTGAAAATAAATTTATTTATATTTATTTATTTATTTTTGGCCGTGTTGGGTCTTCGTTGCTGTGCATGGCCTTTCTCTAGTTGTGGCAAGTTGGGGCTACTCTTCATTGCGGTGCGCAGGCTTCTCATTGTGGTGGCTTCTCTTGTTTCAGAGCATGGGCTCTAGGTGCATGGGCTTCAGTAGTTGTGGCACGAGGGCTCAGTAGTTGTGGCTAACAGACTCTAGAGAGCAGGTTCAGTAGTTGTGGCGCACGGGCTTAGTTGCTCCGCGGCATGTGGGATCTCCTGGACCAGGGCTTGAACCCCTGTGCCCTGCATTGGCAGGCAGATTCTTAATCACTGTGCCACCAGGGAAGTCCTACTTTTCTATTATTAATATTATTACCATCTTTCTTTTGCTTAGCATTTTTTTAAAAAATTTATTTATTTATTTTTTATTTTTGGCTGTGTTGGGTCTTTGTTGCTGTGTGCGGGCGTTCTCTAGCTGTGGCGAGTGGGGGCTACTCTTTGTTATGGTGCGCAGGCTTCTCATTGCGGTGGCTTCTCTTGTTATGGAGCACGGGCTCTAGGCACATGGGCTTCAGTAGTTGTGTCATGTGGGCTCAGTAGTTGTGGCTCGCAGGCTTAGTTGCTCTGCGGCATGTGGGATCTTCCCTGACCAGGGCTCGAACTCCTGTCCCCTGCATTGGCAGGCGGATTCTTAACCACTGCACCACCAGGGAAGCCCTTGCTTAGCATTTGATTGACATATCTTTTTATATCCTTTGCTTTCAACTTTTCTATAGCCTTTTTTTAGACTTTTATAGTAAATAGTATTACTATACATAGCTTTAAAATTAAAAAACAAAACAAAACATGGGTAGGAAGGAAGAGGAATGAAGCCCAAGGGGGATCACTTCAAGTATCTAGTTGCCAGGGGCTCATGACATCAGGCATTGAGACAGGGAATCAATCTCAAAACATCCCGCTCCACCCTATCCCTGACCCTAATCCTTCTCTCTTTCTCAGGAACCTCGTTTCTTGAGTCACTCCTCTCCTCTTGTGACTCCCCTGAGAACGTAAGGCTTAGTCTTGTATCTTTAAAATAAAACCTTCTTTGACATAATTTCCTCCTCCAGCTGCAGCCTTCTCTCTCTCCTCCCTTCACTGACAAGTTTCTCAAAAAGTTATTCCTGCCCATTCTACCACTCAGTGGCTCATTCCAGAAACCTGGGAGTTATACTTGGCTCCTCCTTCTCCTTAATTCTCCTCATCAAAGAGTTAGAATGTCCTCTTAATTCCATCTCAAAAATATACTTTAAATCTGTTCCACCTGTTCCTCTCCCTGATACTGCCTTGATGCAGGCACCCATCATCTCTTGCCTGGGCTTTTGCACCTTCTTCTAAGAAGGGATTTCTGAACCCCTCATGAGGTGGCTGTGATTCCCCCTCTCCCTCTGAGTCCTTACACCTTTACCTATTCTTCAACTAAGGCCTTCTGAGGTCTGTGGAATGTTGACACTCCATGTCCTTCAACTTGAGGTATGTGGGATACCCATCCACACTCCCCATCTCCCATAGCTCCAGCCCCTAAGATCGGACCAAAGGGATGACTCATTTTCACTGGGCACCATTCCCAGAAATGCTCTGTTCCTGTGGCATTTAGGGCCTGATGCTGAAGGGTGGTGCCTTGAGCTCTGGAGACAGGCTCTCAGAAGGCTAATTAGGCTAGGCTAATTGAACACTGCCGTTGGCAGTCTTTATAGCCAGACAGGTTTCCTGCTGGAAGCCAAGCCCTTGGGTGTCCCTGACTGTCCCAGCTGTTTTTCTACCCTTAAGGAGATATGAACTGGATTATGTGATTCAGTACCCCAAGAAGTTCCTTGTTCTTGCCTGCACAGAAATAATGGTGCTGCCTTCTCTGGGTTGGAGAACAGGCCTCAAAGTCCTCATACAGAGGACAGAAACAGGTGTGTCATTCTTTCTCTACTTTTGGTTTCTCAACAGGTACCTTACTGGTGTTTTGGACAGGAAAATTCTTCCTGGACTAGCCCTGTCATTGTGGGATGTTTACCATCCCTGGTTCCTGCGTGTGAAGTGCTGATCACCCTCCCCAATCAACCTGACAAACTCAAACACCCCCACATATTTCCAAATGTTCTCCAGGAAGATTCTGTCCCCAGGTCTAATCCAAAAGGCACCAAGTGGGTACCTACAAGCAAGGAAGTCACTGAGATTCCTAAGATGCTGAAATCCTCTGATGTTTTCAGGTCTGTCTTGGCTTGTCCCCAGGACCTAGACCTTCAGCTCTCTGAGGCTGTGACTGTGTTTGATTCAGCACAGGGCTTGGTCCAGAGCAGGTGTGAGTGAACAAAGGACCAGGACTGGGGGTGACCGGATGCTCTAGAGGGCTCCGTCCAGTAGAAACATAACGCAAGCTGCGTATGTAATTTAAATGTGTAGCAGGATTAAAAATGTAAAAAGAAACAGGTGAAATTAATTTCAAGAATGTATTTTATTTAACCCAATATATCAAAATGATCGTTTCGACATGTAAAAAAGATAAAAATGAAAAATGAGATATTTTCCATTCTTTTGTGTACTGAGTTTTTGACATCTAAATTACACATATAGAACCTCTCAACTCAGACTAGCCACATTTTATGTGCTCAATAGCCATGTGGCTAAGTAGCTACCATATGGGACAGCACTAGGAAACTCTATTCTCCTATTGCCCCCCAACTATTGCTTAATTTCCCCTGCTTCCAACATTTTTGTGTGTGTGTGAAAATTTTCAAACACGTAGAAAGGCTGAAAAAAGTATAGAGTAAATAGCCATGTACTTAAAATCTAGTGTCCACAGTTGTTAACCATTCCCTGCATTTGCTTTATCACATATCAATCTATCTATCCAACCATCTTATTTTTTTGATTATTGCCTATTTTTTTCCCCTATGGCTATACCTCGTGGGATCGAACCCGTGCCCCCTGCAGTGGAAGCGTGGAGTCTTAACAACTGTACCACCAGGGAAGTCCCGATTGTTGCCTACTTTTAAGAAGACCTTTTGATTGACTGATTGATTGGTGCAGGATAGGTTGGAAAGCCACTCAGGAACCTATTATGTCTTTGAACATTTCACTACAAAAGCCTCACTAGGAGCTTTTCAAATTTTTAGGGCGAAGGTCCTTGAAAGACTCTTCCTTTTTTCTCTCCATCATCCTCTCATGTCCTCCTTTTCCTTTCCTGTGGATTCTCAGAGGTACGATTTCTGTTTCCGAGGGAGACATCATGCCTTCATGGGTTCCATCTCAGTCTAGCACAGTGTCGCCAGGGGTTAGAGGTGGGCTTTGGGGTCAGACAGGCCTGGGCTTGATTCTGGCTCTGCCACTTCCTAGCTATGTGACCCAGAGCAAGTGTGTTAACTCTGTAAGCCTCGTATATAATGTGGGGATAATGGAGTTTTTGTGAGGTTTAGGTGAGGTAAATTTGTAAAGTGTAATTATTGTAGCAGTTATTAAAATAGTAGGTTGGGGAGGAAAGGGAAAGGAGTTTATTGCTTATGAATGACCCTCTCCTTTGCACTTTCCTGGGGCCTTGAGAACACTTAGGTTCCAGTATTTACCAGGTACATTGTAATCGCTTATATTTCTGTCTCCCATCCAAGGTAACGAGCTCCTAGAGGACAAGGACTGTGTCTTTCTTCTCCCTAGCCTCAGCACCAAACACAGGGCCTGGTTAAATAGATGTTAGTTAGGGACTTCCCTGGTGGTCCAGTGGTTAAGAATCCATCTTGCAATGCAGGGGACGCTGGTTTGATCCCTGGTTGGGGAACTAAGATCCACATCCACGGCGCAACTAAGGCCCTGCGCCACAACTAGAGAGAAGCCTACATGCCGCAACGAAAGATCCCTCTTGCCGCAACTAAGACCCGTCGCAGCCAATAACTAAATATTTTTGAAAAAAGATGTTAGTTAAATGATGAATATAATTCTACGTGTCACAATTACAGTAGTTCCCCCCTGCCCCAATCTGTGGTGTTGCTTTCTGCAGTTTCAGTTACCTGTGGTCAACCGAGGTCCAAAAATATTAAATGGCGAGTTCCAGAAATAAACAATTCACATGTTTTAAATTGCATGCTGTTCTGAGTAAGATGATGAAATCTTGTGCTATCCAGCTCCGTCCTGCCCAGGACCATTAGACACTTAGTGGCTGTCTAGGCTATCAGATTGAATGTCAGGGGACAGCAGTGCTTATGATTAAGTAACCCTTATTTTACTTAATAATGGCCCCAAAGTGCAAGAGTAGTGATGCTGGCAATTCAGATGTACCAAAGAGAAGCCATAAAGTGCTTCCTTTAAGTGAAAAGGTGAAAGCTCTTCTTAATAAAGAAAGAAAAAAATCGTATGCTGAGGTTGCTGAGATCTATGACATGGATGAATTTTCTATCTGTGAAATTGTGAAGAAAGAAAAAGAAATCACCTGGAGCAGATGATCCTCCCTCTGACGTATTGTCAGGTCAGTGGTAGCCTTACGCTACATCACGATACCTGTGTCATTCATCTCACTTCATCTCATCATGTAGGCATTGTGTCATCTCCCATCATCACAAGAAGATCGGTGAGTACAGAACAAAAAGACATTTTGAGAGAGAGAGAGAGAGAGAGGGAGAGAGAGGGAGCACATTCACATAACTTTTATTACAGTATATCGTTATAGTTGTTCTGTTTTATTATTAGCTATTGTTAATCCCTTACTGTGCCTAATTTATGAATTAAACTTTATCATAGGTATAAATGTATAGGAGAAAACATAGTCTATATAGGGTTCAGTACTATCCATGGATTCGGGCATCTGCTGGGGGTCTTAGAACATATCCTCCTGGTGGATGGTCGGGGAGGGACTACTGAAAGCATGGATACTTATCAGTCAAATCCATTTCACCTGCCTTCACTAAGCAAGGTCATTTAAAGACTTGCACGTCCTCCAGGCAGCAAATTGCCTAAACAAGATGTTTGCCCGAGTTGTTTTCCAGGAACTTGAAGTCAGCTGTGTCTAGTTCAAGCTGAGCCAGTTAAGACTGGGTAGGACCGCTGACCCTCCAACTGGGTGTCTGTTCAGTGACCTTTTGACATCAGAGGGCTGAAAACCCCACCCTTAGATCGTGCTAAGCATCTCCATTTTTGACTGTGCAGAACCTGTAGCTTAGTTATGCCTGAGCAGAATGATGATGACCACACCTTTTCCCAATCACCTTTCCCCGCGCTCGCCATGCTCCCCACGCCCCCTAAGCCTCAGACCACCCTGCTGCTTTATTCTTTATCCCATTGATACCCCGAACCCTTTGCCTTCTGGGAGGCACATCTGAGACTTGTTCTCCGGTCTCCTTGCTTGGTTGCCTTGTAAACAAACCTCTCCTTGCTGCAAATCTCGGCATCTCAGCATTTTCACTTGCTGCACGTTGGGCAAACCAAACCTGGTTCGGTAATACTATTGTTTTTTTGTTTTTTAAGAATAGAAATGTATTCTCTCACAGTTCTGAAGGCTGGGAGTTCAAAATTAAAGTGACAGCACGGCTGAGCTCCCTCTGAAACCTGTAGAGGAGAATCCGTCTTCCCTCTTCCGCTTCTAGCGGCTGGGTGGTGATCCGTGGTGTTCCTCGGCTCACAGTGTAGCACGTCAGTCTCTGCCTCCCTGGTCACAGGGCGTTCATCTCTGTGTCTCTTTTGCTCGTATAAAGACACCAGTCATATTGGGTTAACGGCCCACCCTACTCCAGGATAATCTGATCTTTGCTAATTATATCTGCCATGACCCTGTTTCTTTCTTTTTTAAAAAAATATGAGTGAGGAAGCACTACTTTATTTTTATTTTTTGGCTGTGCCACTCAGCTTATGGGATTTTAGTTCCCTGACCAGGGATCGAACCCAGGCCTTCGGCAGTGAGAGTGAGAAGTCCTGACCACTGGACCGCCAGGGAATTCCCGATCCTATTTCCAAATAAGGTCTCATTCTGAGGTACTGGGGGTTAGGGCTCCAACATATCATCTTTGAGGGACACAGTTCAACCCATAACACTCAGGGTTGCTTCCTAGTCCTCTGTCAGTTCCCTTAGCCCTGCCCCTAGCTCTTCAAAGTACCTTTTCATTGAAACTTCTTCAATTACCCTTTTGTGTATGCTCTGAAGTCGATCTTTGCTCTGACCCTTACAGGCTGTGTGATCTTGGGTAAGACACTTAACCTCTCTGAGCCATGGTTTCTTCACCTCTAAAGTGGAAATAATTTTCATACCCGCTTTATCTACTTTACTGTGTTGCTGAAAGCTCTTTATAAACCAAAAAGGCCCATAGCACTGACTGGGGTCATAATCATCCTGTGTGTGTTGCAAGATACAGTTGGGAAAGGGCTGTGTCTAGACCAGAGAGCCCCAACCCCCGGGCTGCGGACCGGTACCGGTCCACGGCCTGTTAGGAACCAGGCCTCACAGCAGGAGGTGAGTGGCGGGCAGGCAAGTGAGCGAAGCTTCATGTGCCGCTCGCCATGCTCCCCATCGTGGGCATCACCACCTGAACCATCCACCCCCCCCCACCCCATCCATGGAAAAATTGTCTTCCACAAAACCAGTCCCTGGAGGAGATTAACCAAGATGGCGGAGTAGAAGGACGTGCTCTCACTCCCTCTTGCGAGAGCACCAGAATCACAACTGGCTGCTGGACAATCATTGACAGGAAGACCCTGGACTTCACCAAGGAGGACACCCCACGTCCAAGGACAGAGGAGAAGCCACAGTGAGACGGTAGGAGGGGCGCAATCAGAGTAAAATCAAATCCCATAACTGCTGGGTGGGTGACTCACAGACTGGCGAACACTTATACCACAGAAGTCCACCCACTGGAGTGAAGGTTCTGAGCCCCACCTCAGGCTTCCCAACCTGGGGGTCCGGCAAAGGGAGGAGGAATTCCTAGAGAATCAGACTTTGAAGTCTAGTGGGAATTGATTGCAGGACTGTGACAGGACTGGGGGAAACAGAGACCCCACTCTTGGAGGGCACACACAAAGTAATGTGTGCATCGGGACCCAGGGGAAGGAGCAGTGACCCTGGGGGAGACTGAACCAGACGTACCTGCTGGTGTTGGGGGGTCTCCTGCAGAGGCGAGTGGTGGCTCTGTTTCACCGTGGGGATAAGGACACTGGCAGCAGAGGTCCTGGGAAGTTCTCCTTGGCGTGAGCCCTCCCAGAGTCTGCCATTAACCCCACCAAAGAGCACGGGTAGGCTCCAGTGTTGGGTTGCCTCAGGCAAAACAACCAACAGGGAGGGAACCCAGCCCCACCCATCAACAGTCAAGTGGATTAAGGTTTTACTGGGCTCTGATCGCCACAGCAACAGGGAGGGAACCCAGCCCCACCCATCAACAGTCAAGTGGATTAAGGTTTTACTGAGCTCTGACTGCCACAGCAACAGTCATCTCTACCCACCACCAGAGCCTCCCATCAAGCCTCTTAGATAGCCTCAACCACCAGAGGGCAGACAACAGAAGCAAGAAAAACTACAATCCTGCAGCCTGTGGACCAAAAACCACAGTTACAGAAAGACAGAGAAGATGAAAAGGCAGAGGGCTATGTACCAGATGAAGGAACAAGAAAAAACCCCAGAAAAACAACTAAATGAAGTGGAGATAGGCAACCTTCCAGAAAAAGAATTCAGAATAATGATAGTGAAGATGATCCAGGACCTCGGAATAAGAATGGAGGCAAAGATTGAGAAGATGCAAGAAATGATTAACAAAGACCTAGAAGAATTAAAGAACAAACAAACAGAGATGACCAATACAATAACTGAAATGAAAACTACACTAGAAGGAATCAATAGCAGAATAACTGAGGCAGAAGAACGGATAAGTGACCTGGAAGACAGAATGGTGGAATTCACTGCTGCGGAACAGACTAAAGAAAAAAGAATAAAAAGAAATGAAGACAGCCTAAGAGACCTCTGGGACAACATTAAACGCAACAACATTCGCATTATAGGGGTCCCAGAAGGAGAAGAGAGAGAGAAAGGACCAGAGAAAATATTTGAAGAGATTATAATCGAAAACTTCCCTAACATGGGAAAGGAAATAGCCACCCAAGTCCAGGAAGCGCAGAGAGTCCCATACAGAATAAACCCAAGGAGAAACACGCCGAGACACATAGTAATCAAAGTGGCAAAAATTAAAGACAAAGAAAAATTATTGAAAGCAGCAAGGGAAAAACGACAAATAACATACAAGGGAACCCCCATAAGGTTAACAGCTGATTTCTCAGCAGAAACTCTGCAAGCCAGAAGGGAGTGGCATGAAATACTTAAAGTGATGAAAGGGAAGAACCTACAACCAAGATTACTCTACCCAGCAAGGATCTCATTTAGATTTGATGGAGAAATCAAAAGCTTTACAGACAAGCAAAAGCTAAGAGAATTCAGCACCACCAAACCAGCTCTACAACAAATGCTAAAGGAACTTCTCTAAGTGGGAAACACAAGAGAAGAAAAGGACCTACAAAAACAAACCCAAAACAATTAAGAAAATGGTCATAGGAACATACATATCGATAATTACCTTAAACGTGAATGGATTAAATGCCCCAACCAAAAGACATAGACTGGCTGAATGGATACAAAAACAAGACCCATATATATGCTGTCTACAAGAGACCCACTTCAGACCTAGGGACACATACAGACTGAAAGTGAGGGGATGGAAAAAGATATTCCATGCAAATGGAAATCAAAAGAAAGCTGGAGTAGCTATACTCATATCAGATAAAATAGACTTTAAAATAAAGAATGTTACAAGAGACAAGGAAGGACACTACATAATGATCCAGGGATCAATCCAAGAAGAAGATATAACAATTATAAATATATATGCACCCAACATAGGAGCACCTCAATACATAAGGCAACTGCTAACAGCTATAAAAGAGGAAATCGACAGTAACACAATAATAGTGGGGGACTTTAACACCTCACTTACACCAATGGACAGATCATCCAAAATGAAAATAAATAAGGAAACAGAAGCTTTAAATGACACAATAGACCAGATAGATTTAATTGATATATATAGGACATTCCATCCAAAAACGGCAGATTACACGTTCTTCTCAAGTGCACACGGAACATTCTCCAGGATAGATCACATCTTGGGTCACATATCAAGCCTCAGTAAATTTAAGAAAATTGAAATCATATCAAGCATCTTTTCTGACCACAACGCTATGAGATTAGAAATGAATTACAGGGAAAAAAACGTAAAAAAGACAAACACATGGAGGCTAAACAATACGTTACTAAATAACCAAGAGATCACTGAAGAAATCAAACAGGAAATAAAAAAATACCTAGAGACAAATGACAATGAAAACACGACGACCCAAAACCTATGGGATGCAGCAAAAGTGGTTCTAAGAGGGAAGTTTATAGCTATACAAGCCTACCTAAAGAAACAAGAAAAATCTCAAGTAAACAATCTAACTTTACACCTAAAGAAACTAGAGAAAGAAGAACAAACAAAACCCAAAGTTAGCAGAAGGAAAGAAATCATAAAGATCAGAGCAGAAATAAATGAAATAGAAACAAAGAAAACAATAGCAAAGATCAATAAAACTAAAAGTTGGTTCTTTGAGAAGATAAACAAAATTGATAAGCCATTAGCCAGACTCATCAAGAAAAAGAGGGAGAGGACTCAAATCAATAAAATCAGAAATGAAAAAGGAGAAGTTACAACAGACACCGCAGAAATACAAAACATCCTAAGAGACTACTACAAGCAACTCTATGCCAATAAAATGGACAACCTGGAAGAAATGGACAAATTCTTAGAAAGGTATAACCTTCCAAGACTGAATCAGGAAGAAACAGAAAATATCAACAGACCAATCACAAGTAATGAAATTGAAACTGTGATTAAAAATCTTCCAACAAACAAAAGTCCAGGACCAGATGGCTTCACAGGTGAATTCTATCAAACATTTAGAGAAGAGCTAACACCCATCCTTCTCAAACTCTTCCAAAAAATTGCAGAGGAAGGAACTCTCCCAAACTCATTCTATGAGGCCACCATCACCCTGATACCAAAACCAGACAAAGACACTACAAAAAAAGAAAATTACAGACCAATATCACTGATGAATATAGATGCAAAAATCCTCAACAAAATACTAGCAAACAGAATCCAACAACACATTAAAAGGATCATACACCACGATCAAGTGGGATTTATCCCAGGGATGCAAGGATTCTTCAATATACGCAAATCAATCAATGTGATACACCATATTAACAAATTGAAGAATAAAAACCATATGATCATCTCAATAGATGCAGAAAAAGCTTTTGACAAAATTTAACACCCATTTATGATAAAAACTCTCCAGAAAGTGGGCATAGAGGGAACCTACCTCAACATAATAAAGGCCATATATGACAAACCCACAGCAAACATCATTCTCAATGGTGAAAAACTGAAAGCATTTCCTCTAAGATCAGGAACGAGACAAGGATGTCCACTCTCACCACTATTATTCAACATAGTTCTGGAAGTCCTAGCCACGGCAATCAGAGAAGAAAAAGAAATAAAAGGAATACAAATTGGAAAAGAAGAAGTAAAACTGTCACTGTTTGCGGATGACATGATACTATACATAGAGAATCCTAAAACTGCCACCAGAAAACTGCTAGAGCTAATTAATGAATATGGTAAAGTTGCAGGTTACAAAATTAATGCACAGAAATCTCTTGCATTCCTATACACTAATGATGAAAAATCTGAAAGAGAAATTATGGAAACACTCCCATTTACCATTGCAACAAAAAGAATAAAATACCTAGGAATAAACCTACCTAAGGAGACAAAAGACCTGTATGCAGAAAACTATAAGACACTGATGAAAGAAATTAAAGATGATACCAACAGATGGAGAGATATACCATGTTCTTGGATTGGAAGAATCAACATTTTGAAAATGAGTATACTACCCAAAGCAATCTACAGATTCAATGCAATCCCTATCAAATTACCAATGGCATTTTTTACGGAGCTAGAACAAATCATCTTAAAATTTGTATGGAGACACAAAAGACCCCGAATAGGCAAAGCAGTCTTGAGGCAAAAAAATGGAGCTGGAGGAATCAGACTCCCTGACTTCAGACTATACTACAAAGCTACAGTAATCAAGACAATATGGTACTGGCACAAAAACAGAAACATAGATCAATGGAACAAGATAGAAAGCCCAGAGATTAACCCACGCACCTATGGTCAACTAATCTATGACAAAGGAGGCAAAGATATACAATGGAGAAAAGACAGTCTCTTCAATAAGTGGTGCTGGGAAAACTGGACAGCTACATGTAAAAGAATGAAATTAGAATACTCCCTAACACCATACACAAAAATAAACTCAAAATGGATTAGAGACCTAAATATAAGACTGGACACTATAAAACTCTTAGAGGAAAACATAGGAAGAACACTCTTTGACATAAATCACAGCAAGATCTTTTTCGATCCACCTCCTAGAGTAATGGAAATAAAAACAAAAATAAACAAGTGGGACCTAATGAAACTTCAAAGCTTTTGCACAGCAAAGGAAACCATAAACAAGACGAAAAGACAACCCTCAGAATGGGAGAAAATATTTGCAAATGAATCAACGGACAAAGGATTAATCTCCAAAATATATAAACAGCTCATTCAGCTCAATATCAAAGAAACAAACACCCCAATCCAAAAATGGGCAGAAGACCTAAATAGACATTTCTCCAAAGAAGACATACAGACGGCCACGAAGCACATGAAAAGATGCTCAACATCACTAATTATTAGAGAAATGCAAATCAAAACTACAATGAGGTATCACCTCACTCCTGTTAGAATGGGCATCATCAGAAAATCTACAAACAACAAATGCTGGAGAGGGTGTGGAGAAAAGGGAACCCTCTTGCACTGTTGGTGGGAATGTAAATTGATACAGCCACTATGGAGAACAATATGGAGGTTCCTTAAAAAACTAAAAATAGAATTACCATATGACCCAGCAATCCCACTACTGGGCATATACCCAGAGAAAACCGTAATTCAAAAAGACACGTGCACCCGAATGTTCATTGCAGCACTATTTACAATAGCCAGGTCATGGAAGCAACCTAAATGCCCATCAACAGACGAATGGATAAAGAAGTTGTGGTACATATATACGATGGAATATTATTCAGCCATAAAAAGGAACGAAATTGAGTCATTTGTTGAGAAGTGGATGGATCTAGAGACTGTCATACAGAGTGAAGTAAGTCAGAAAGAGAAAAACAAATATCGTATGTTAATGCATGTATGTGGAACGTAGAAAAATGGTACAGATGAGCCAGTTTGCAGGGCAGAAGTTGAGACACAGATGTAGAGAATGGACATATGGACACCAAGGGGGGAAAACTGCGATGAGGTGGGGATGGTGATGTGCTGAATTGGGCGATTGGGATTGACATGTATACACTGATGTGTATAAAACTGATGCCTAATAAGAACCTGCAGTATAAAAAAACAAACAAAACAACTAATACTAAACTTTCATTGGGTTATTTGTATGGAAATATGTTAATATAAATGTTTCAGACATTACATGAAATTTCTAAAAATCTTATATTTGTATTTGTATGGAAATATGTATGGAAATATGTTAATATAAATGTTTCAGACATTACATGAAATTTCTAAAAATCTTATATTTGTATTTGTATGGAAATATGTATGGAAATATGTTAATATAAATGTTTCAGACATTACATGAAATTTCTAAAAATCTTATATTTGTATTTGTATGGAAATATGTATGGAAATATGTTAATATAAATGTTTCAGACATTACATGAAATTTCTAAAAATCTTATATTTGTATTTGTATGGAAATATGTATGGAAATATGTTAATATAAATGTTTCAGACATTACATGAAATTTCTAAAAATCTTATATTTGTATTTGTATGGAAATATGTATGGAAATATGTTATTAATATAAATGTTTCAGACATTACATGAAATTTCTAAAAATCTTATATTTGTATTTGTATGGAAATATGTATGGAAATATGTTAATATAAATGTTTCAGACATTACAGGAAACGTCTAAAAATCTTATATGTTCTGGTATAATGTTATAAGTAATAATCCTAGTTATTACTTTAAAATGTATATCTCAGAAATAACTAATTTTCTTGTCAACTGCATTATTATGAACTTTCATCAAATCTTTAACCATGGTCATTTTTAAGTCTTTTGTCATTTACAGACAGTTCTGGGTGTACTCTGATGATTTTGCAAATATGTTCCTATAAAAGAGTTTCATCTTCAAGAAATTCATGGAAAAGACTCTGACAAGTACAGGTTTCTGGTAACTGACTGTACTGCTGAACTGAATGAATAAGCATTTTCAGAACTCTAATGAAAAACTGAGGAACTCATAAAAGTGCTAACAAAAGATCAAGATGAAAAAAAAGAAATTAATTACATGGGACTGAGTGAACTGATGAGGATGAGTATAATTTTTGTGACTTTCTGTCTGAATTAAAAAAAAAAAAATCCCACAAGGACTCAGAGGAAAAGAATATACAAATCAATTTTCACTGCAAAGTAAAGGAGCTGTTACAGTGGAGGATTACTGGACTGAATGTCAATATTATGACATAGTATAAGTGTGTTTCATGTTTGGTAATTGCAATCATTGTTGCTTTTGTTGTGGTCATCCATGTACAATGCTTGGTGTCAGTCTATCTATCCCTTGTAAAAATAAAATACAGTGTGTGTGTGTGGAAAAAAAACAAAACAAAACAAAAACAAAAAACAAAACCAAGACCACCAAAAAACACAACCACTCTCATTTTGTGACATAAAAACAATTCATTAGAATGCTGATGAGTTTTTATCTGCTGGCTTTTGAGGAAATAGCAACGGGCTCACTCTGGCTGGAACCAATATTCATTAAGCAAACTAAAATTATCTCTGTTTATTTCTCCTCAAAATGGAAATAAAATATAAATTCCTTTTTAAAAAAAAAAAAAAAAAAACCAGTCCCTGGTGCCAAAAAGGTTGGGGAGCGCTGGTCTAGACTGTTCTGTTTGATCTGAACCAAACCTAGTACCACATGCCGATACATGCCAAATAAACCCTTCTTGACGTTGTCAGTGATGTATCTCGTGCATCCTGGCCTGGCCTTGAGAGGCTGAACACTGAGCTGCTTCTCAGAATACAATTTATCCAGGGCCATTTTTTAAAATTTCTTATATTTTATTTAAAATTTTTTTTAATTTTAATTTTTTGTTGAGGTATACTTGTACAATATTATATGTTCCAGGTGTACAACATAGTGATTCACAATTTTTAAAGGTTAGTACTGTATCTTTATTTTTTTTTAAAGAATTGAACCACCTCTTTTTAAAAAATATTTATTTATTAATTTATTATTTATTTATTTAGGCTGTGCCGGGTCTTAGTTACGGCACGCAGGATCTTCGTTGCGGCATGCAGACTTCTTAGTTGTGGCATGCATGCAGGATCTAGTTCCTCAACTAGGGATCGAACCCAGGCCCCCTGCACTGGGAACATGGAATCTTACCCACTGGACCACCAAGGAAGTCCCACTACTGTATCTTTAGATAGACATTTCAGAAAGTTAGAGCTTTGGAAAGGCAGAGAGGAAAGAACCTGAGATTCAATGTCTCCAATCTTTCCCTCGTTATGCATAGGGGAAACTGAGACGCAAGAAAATTTACTACGTTAACTTGCATATGCACATCTAAAAGCCCATGGGCACGCTATTCGGGGGTGGGGTGGGGAAAAGCTCCCTTTGTATTAATGAGCTCCCACACACCCCTGAGGATAGCCAATCTGGTACACTTCTTCCACTTTTGGGCATCTTTAAGCTGACACCAGTTGAGTTTATGATTCTGGAGTCTGGCTGCCCTCATCTTTGGTGAATGAGGTGGGTCACTTGGCCAGGATTCAGAACTATTCTGTTCGGGTGGCTCGGTTTCTGAATATTTTTCAAAAGCTATAACTTTTGTTGTTTTCATTATTCTACAAGTAACATGTTTATGGTTGAAATTTTAAAAATATAGGTTGCCAAAAATAAAAGTTGATCCCCTATAACCCTATCAGAGGGGAACACTGTTATGACACTGTGAGCAACTCAGCCCTTTGCCTGTGTGTTTACAGTTGTAACATGAACAGTCCCAGCACTAACTGCCCCGAATGCACAAATGGGGTCACATTTTCATGAATTCCCAGATTTTATAGCGCATATTTCCCATCCAAATAACATCAGTGTCTCAGTTTATCCATCTCTAACCCATCCTTCTGCAGTCTATTCATTTGTTTTGGGAGTTCCCCAGGGGCTGCCTCACAAATTTCATACTTCGTTCCTCTTCTCTCTCCTTTCTCCTTTCCATCATCACGTGGGGCCAGAAGAGACCAGGCTTCCCCTGGCCCTGGATATCATGGCCTTTATCTTCCTGAGAGCTTCAAACCTCTGCTACTCAGCTGTCACCCGTGGGATGGAGTGGCTTTCTGCATTATGAGGGAACTCCATGGCTGCGTCCTCAGCTTGGTTCTCCATTCAGTAGTAAGTCCCCTACTCATGAATGAGTTCCGTTCCGAGAGCACATTTGTAAGTCCAATTTTTTGTAAGTCCAACAGAGTTAGCCTAGTTAGCTAGTACAATCAGCTATATAGGACTGTACTGTACTGCATTAATTTTGTATCCTGCAACCTTACCAAATTCATTGATTAGTTCTAGTAGTTTTCTGGTGGCATCTTTAGGATTTTCCATGTATAGTATCATGTCATCAGCAGTGACAGTTTTACTTCTTCTTTTCCAATTTGTATTCCTTTTATTTCTTTTTCTTCTCAGATTGCCATGGCTAGGACTTCCAATACTATGTTGAATAATAGTGATGAGAGTGGACATCCCTGTTTTGTTCCTGATCTTAGAGGAAATGCTTTCAGTTTTTCACCACTGAGAATGATGTTTGCTGTGGGTTTGTCATATATAGCTTTTATTATGTTGAGGTAGGTTCCCTCTATGCCAGTTTCTGGAGAGTTTTTATCATAAATGGGTGTTGAATTTTGTCAAAAGCTTTTTCTGCATCTACTGAGATGATCATATGGTTTTTATCCTTTAATTTGTTAATATGGTGTATCACATTGATTGTTTTACATATATTGAAGGATCCTTGCATCCCTGGGATAACTCCCACTTGATCATGGTGTATGATCTTTTTAATGTGTTGTTGGATTCTGTTTGCTAGTATTTTGTTGAGGATTTTTGCGTCTATGTTCATCGGTGATATTGGTCTATAATTTTCTTTTTTTGTGATATCTGTTTCCCTCTGCAATTTTTTGGAAGAATTTGAGAAGGATAGGTATTAACCCTTCTCTAAATGTTTGATAGAATTCGCCTGTGAAGCCATCTGGTCCTGGACTTTTTTTTTTTTTTTTTTTTAAATTTTATTTATTTATTTATTTATTTATGGCTGTGTTGGGTCTTCGCCTCTGTGCGAGGGCTCTCTCCAGTTGTGGCAAGCGGTGGCCATTCTTCATCACGGTGCACGGGCCTCTCACCATTGCGGCCTCTCCCGTTGCAGAGCACAGGCTCCAGACGCGCAGGCTCAGCAGCTGTGGCTCACGGGCCCAGCCGCTCCGCGGCATGTGGGATCCTCCCAGACCAGGGCTCGAACCCGCGTCCCCCTGCATTGGCAGGCAGACTCTCAACCACTGCGCCACCAGGGAAGCCCTGGTCCTGGACTTTTGTTTGTTGGAAGATTTTAAATTACAGTTTCAATTTAATTACCTGTGATTGGTCTGTTTATATTTTCTAATTCTTCCTGGTTCAATCTGGGAAAGTTGTACCTTTCCAAGAATTTGTCCATTTCTTCCAGGTTGTCCATTTTATTGGCATATAGTTGCTTGTAGTAGTCTCTTATGATCTTTTGTATTTCTGCAGTGTCAGTTGTAATCTCTCCTTTTTCATTTCTAATTTTATTGATTTGAGTCCTCTCCCTCTTTTTCTTGATGAGTCTGGCTAAAGGTTTATCAATTTTGTTGATATTCTCAAAGAACCAACTTTTAGTTTTATTGATCTTTGCTATTGTTTCCTTTGTTTCTATTTCATTTATTTCTGCTCTGATCTTTATATTTTTTTCCTTCTACTAACTTTGGGTTTTGTTTGTTCTTCTTTCTCTAGTTCCTGTAGGTGTAAGATTAGATTGTTTATTTGAGATTTTTCTTGTTTCTTCAGGTGAACTTGAATTGCTATGAACTTCCCTCTTAGAAATGCTTTTGCTGCGTCCCATAGGTTTTCGGTTGTCATGTTTTTGTTGTCATTTGTTTCTAGGTATTTTTTAATTTCCTCTTTGATTTCTTCAGTGATCTCTTGGTTATTTAGCAGTGCACTGTTTAGCTTTCATGTATTTGTGTTTTTTACAATTTTTTTCCTGTAACTGATTTCTAATCTCATAGTGTTGTGTTTGGAAAAGATGCTTGATACAATTTCAATTTTCTTAAATTTACCGAGGCTTGATTTGTGACCCAAGATGTGATCTATTCTGGAGAACATTCCGTGTGCACTTGAGAAGAAAGTGTATTCTTCCGCCTTTGGGTGGAATGTCCTAAAAATATCAATTAAGTCTGTCTGGTCTATTGTGTCATTTAAAGCTTGTGTTTCCTTATTTATTTTCTGTCTGGATTACCTGTGTATTGATGTAAGTGGGGGGTTAAAGTCCCCCACTATTACTGTGTTACTGTCAATTTCTCCTTTTATGGCTGTTAGCATTTGCCTTATGTATTGAGGTGCTCCTATGTTGGGTGCATAAATATTTATAATTGTTATGTTTTCTCTTTGGATTGATCCCTTGATCATTATGTAGTGTCCTTCCTTATCTCTTGTAACACTCTTTATTTTAAAGTCTGTTTTATCTGATATGAGTATTGCTACTCCAGCTTTCCTGTGATTCCTTTTCATAGAGTATCTTTTTCCATCCCCTCACTTTCAGTCTGTATGTGTCCCTAGGTCTGAAATGGGTTTCTTGTAGAGAGCATATATAGGGTCTTGTTTTTGTATCCATTCAGTCAGTCTGTGTCTTTTGGTTGGAGCATTTAATCCATTTACATTCAAGGTGATTTTCGATATGTATGTTCCTATTAATATTTTCTTAATTGATTTGGTTTTGTTTTTGTGGGTCTTTTTCTTCTCTTGTGTTTCTTGCTTAGAGAAGTTCCTTTTGCATGTGTTGTAGAGCTGGTTTTGTGGTGCTGAATTCTCTTAACTTTTGCTTGTCTGTAAAGGTTTTGATTTCTCTGTCAAATCTGAATGAGATCCTTGATAGGTAGAGTAATCTTGGTTGTAGGTTTTTCCCTTTCATCACTTTAAATATGTCCTGCCACTCCCTTCTGGCTTGCAGAGTTTCTGCTGAAAGATCAGCTGTTAACCTTATGGGGATTCCCTTGTATGTTATTTGTTGCTTTTCCCTTGCTGCTTTTAATATTCTTTCTTTGTATTATTTTTTGATAGTTTGATTAATATGTGTCTTGGCATGTTTCTCCTTGGATTTATCCTGTATGGGACTCTGCACTTCCTGGACTTGATTGACTATTTCCTTTCCCATGTTAGGGAAGTTTTTGACTATATTCTCTTCAAATATTTTCTCAGCCCCTTTATTTTTCTCTTCTGCTTCTGGGACCCCTATAATTTGAATGCTGGTGCATTTAATGTTGTTCCAGAGGTCTCTGAGACTGTTCTTAATTCTTTTCATTTTTTTTTCTTTATTCTGCTCCCCAGCAGTTATTTCCACCATTTTATCTTCCAGCTCGCTTATCCATTCTTCTGCCTCAGTTATTCTGCTATTGATTCTTTCTAGAGTATTTTTAATTTCAGTAATTGTGTTGTTCATCACTGTTTGTTTGTTCTTTAGTTCTTCTAGATCCTTGTTAAACGTTTCTTGTAGTTTCTCCATTCTGTTTCCGAGATTTTGGATCAGCTTTACTATCATTACTCTGAATTCTTTTTCAGGTAGGTTGCCTATTTTGTCCTCATTTATTTGGTCTTGTAGGTTTTTACGTTGCTCCTTCGTCTGTAACATACTTTTTTGTCGTTTCACTTTTTTTTTTTTTGATGGTTGGGCTGTATTCCTGTCTTACTGATTGTTTGGCCTGAGCTGTCCAGCACTGGACTTTGCAAGCCGTTGAGTAGAGCTGGGTTTTGGTGCCGAGATGAGGACCTCCAGGAGGCCTCACTCCGATTGATATTCCCTGGGGTCTGAGGTTCTCTGTTAGTCCAGCGGTTTGGGCTTGGCTTTCCCACCACAGGAGTTCAGGCCTGACCTCTGGCCTGAGAACCAAGATCCTGCAAGCTGTATGGTGTGGCAAAAAAAAAAAAAGGAAAAGAAAAAGGAAAAAAGGAGCAGTACAATAACAAAGAATTTAAAAAAAGTAAAATTAGAAAGATAAAAAATATATTAGGAAAAATAAAAATATAATTGAAACAACTTCAACAAGGTAAAATAGAACCACAACAGAAAAAGGAAAAAAAAAAGGGGGAACAAGCCAAAAGGAGCAGAACAATAACAAACTATAAAGAATAAAATAAAATTAGAAAAATAAAAGATTTATTAGAAAAAATAAAAATATAAACAACAACAACAACAAGGTAAAACAGAACCCCAACCTGAAAGAAGAAAAAAAAAAGCCTTGGCTATGGGCAGTGGAGTTTTGGTGGGGGGGGCGGGGTGGAACTTAGGTAGGGGCGGGGTTTAGGGTGGGTGGGGCCTGGGGGGGATGGGGGGTGGTGAGTTTCAAGCATGGTCGGGGCCTCTGCTTAGGACCTGCCCAGAATGGAAGAGGTAGCACATCCAACAGGGGGCTTCTGGAGTGTGGATTTCTGGAGTTGGAGGTAAGGCCCTGGGTGAGGGTGTGTGGGTGGGGTTTAGGCCCAGCGTGGTTGGAGGGGGTCTCAGAGGGGCTACCTCTGAGTGTAGAGGCAGGGCCCTGGGTGGGGGTGTAGGGGTGCGGCAGGAGGGAGGCTCCGAGGGCAGAGGATTAGGCCTGGGAGCCCAACAGGCTCCCCGGTGCCTAAGTGGACAGGCAAAGTGCTGGCCGTGTTCCCTTCCGTTCCTCTGCCCCCCACCCAGCATCTTCCCTGTCTCCACTGGACCCCTAACTGTGGGTGGGTCCCGCTGGGTGTAGGAACTCCTCCTCTCCGCCAGCCGCCCCTCAGGGGTGCCGGTCCCGTAGGTCCGGCCTTTACTTTTGCTCTGCCTTCTCTCCCTCCCACTCCCTCAGGACCTGTGTGGCTGGAGGGGGCCTCGGTGGGCAGAGGATGAGGCCCGGGATCTCAGCAGGCTCCCAGGGGCCCAAGTGGGCACGGGAAATGCTGGCCATGCTCCCTTTTGATCCTCTGCCCTCCCAATGGTCCCTCCCTTTCCCTCTCTGGGCGCGGGATCCCTTTCCCTCCCCCAGCCGCCCCTCAGGGGCCCCGGTCCCATCCTGCCTCCACTTCTCCTCCCCCCTCACTCCCCCCAATGCCCAGGTCCTACCTGGTCGTTGGGGGTTCCTCCCATTCCCTTAGGTGTCAGTGGTCCCCCACCAGTGCCTGGTAGGTGCCCTAGTTGCGAGGAGACGCGAATTCCACGTCCTCCTAGCCCGCCATCTTGACTCCGCCCCACCGTGAAAAAACCTCCTTGATTGTATTTCTGCATGCGATTCTCTACTTAAACATAACAAAAATGTTCCGTTTTTAAAACAAATTGTGATGGGTGATGAAAACTGGATACTGTACAATAATGTGGAATGGAAGAGATCATAGGGCAAGTGAAATGAACCACCACTAACCACACCAAAGGCCGGTCTTCATCCAAAGAAGGTGATGTTGTGTATATGGTGGGATTGGAACGGGGTCCTCTATTATGAACTCCTTCTCGGGAAACCAAACGATTAATTCCAACAAGTACTGCTCCCAGTTAGACCAACTGAAAGCAGCACTTGATGAAAAGCGTCTGGAATTAGTCAACAGAAAATGCATAATCTTCCATGAGGATAACGCAAAACTGCATGTTTCTTTGATGACAAAGCAAAAACTGTTACAGCTTGGCTGGGAAGTTCTGATTCATCCACCGTATTCACCAGACGTTGCACCTCCAGATTTCCATTTATTTTGGTCTTTACAAAATTCTCTTAATGGAAAAATTTTCCATTCCATGGAAGACTGTAAAAGGCACCTGGCACAGTTCTTTGTTCAAAAAGATAAAAGTTTTGGGAAGATGGAATTATGAAGTTGCCTGAAAAATGGCAGAAGGTAGTGGAACAAAAGGGTGAATATGTTGTTCAATGAAGTTCTTGGTGAAAATGAAAAATGTGTCTTTTATTTTTACTTAAAAACCAAAGGAACTTTTTGGCTAACCCTATACCTAATCCAATATTTCTACCTTTTATTTTATGTTCTTATTTAATTGTACTAAGCTGAAATGGTGAGAATAAGCATGCTTGCTTGTTCCTGATTTTAATGGGAATGCCTATGTTTTTTCACCATTAATCATGATGTTGGCTATTGGTTTGAGATATTTTTCTTTTTAATCATGTTAAGAGAGTATCCTTCTATTTTTCTGTTCATTTGCAAAATTTATTAGGAATGCATAGTGAATTTTATCAAATGCCTTTTTGCCATCCGTTGAGATGATTATATGGTTTTACTTTTTTCATCTCTTTATATAAGTAATTACAACAATAGATTTCTAAAAACATCAAACCACCTGACATTCCTAGAATAAACTTTACTTGTTTATGGAGTGTTAGTCTCTCAATATTCCGCTAGGAATATAAATATGTTATTTGTTTTTTAGAATTTTGAGGTTTGTCTGCAGTGTTTTTGTACTGTCATTGTGAAGGGTGTCAGGATTATGCTAGTTGTATAAAGTAAATTATATAAATTTAAAAAAATCTTTAAAGGTTTCTTTCTTTCTCTATTCTTTGAAACAGTTTAAACAGCTTCAGCTATTTGTAAGATTATTTTCTTTATTCTTTTTTAAAATAGACTTTATTTTTTAGAGCAGTTTAAGTTCACAGCAAAATTGAATTGAAGGTACAGAGAGTTTCCATATACTTCCTGTCCCCACACACAGGCAGTCTTCCCCACTATTAACATCCCCGTTTGTTACATTTGTTACAATTGATGAGCCTACATTGACACATCATAGTCACCCAAAGTCCATAGTTTACTTTGGGGTTCACTGTTGGTGATATATATTCTAAGGGTATACCGTATCCACCATTATAGTGTCCCATACAATAGTTTCACTGCCCTAAAAATCCTCTGTGCTCCACCTATTCATCCTTCCCTCCTCCCTCCCCCCTGGCAACCATTGATCCTTTTGTCTCCATAGTTATACCTTTTCCGGAATGTCAGAATGTCGTATAGTTGGAATCACATAGTATGTAGCTTTTTCAGATTGGCTTCTTTCACTTAGTAATACACATTTAAGATTCCTCCATGTCTTCTCATGACTTGATAGTGAAGTAGGAGATAGATGGGCTCCTGGGCCAGACAGCTGGTGTTTGTCAAATGGAGCAAAACTGAAGTTTTGTCCTCAGCCAGACAAGAACAACACCAGTTTCCCTTCCTCCATTGATATGGAGGGAATGAAGTAGCAGTGGGGATTTTGTCGCAGCAAAAATAGAAATGAGACTTTTCTTTTCTGATAAACAAGGAAAATAAGGAAACAATAAACAGGCTAGGGAAATAACATAAACAGGCCTTAAAGAGTTAAGCAATCTTGGTTATTCTTTAGATGTTACTACTAACAAACACTTGTAGCTAGACTTGTCCTTCACAAAGCTGATTGCTCTCTGACTCCATATGAATTACCCTTTGCACCTGGCATTTCTTCTCCCCCTACACTCCCTTGTAGCACTCTTCATTTCAGAAAGAAGGTCACGGGCCAATAACTTCAGGGGCACCAGACCCGGTTGCTCAACCACTTGACACCAGCTTTGGCCGTGAATTTGCAGAAGAAAAGAAATGCAAAAGACCTTAATTACTTTGAGCCTTATCACCTACCCCAGACCATGATCCCCAGGCTATATAACTTTTTCCTATTCCGCAGGGAATGGGGACACGGTTCTTGAGGCGCTAGCCTTCTGTGTTTTCCCCTTTGCCAGGTAAACATTAAAGCCATTTTTCTTGGGACTTCCCTGGTGGTCCAGTGGTTAAGAATCTGCCTTCCAACGCAGGGAACTGGGTTCAATCCCTAGTCGGGGAACTAAGATCCCACACGCTGCGGGGCAACTAAGTCTGTGTGCTGCAACTACTGAGCCCATGCTCTCTGGAACCTGCGTGCTGCAACTACTGAGCCAGTGCTCTGGAGCCTGTGTGCCACAACTAGAGAGAAGCCTGCGTGCCAGAACGAAGAGCCCACGCACTGCAACGAAAGATCCTGCATGCCGCAACGAAGATCACGCGTGCCACAACTAAGACCCGATGCAGCCAAATAAATAAATTTTTAAAAAGAGTAACCATTAAGGGGCGGAGTCAAGATGGCGTACTAGGAGGATGCAGAATTTGCGTCTCCTCACAACTAAGGCACCTACCAGGCACTGGTGAGGGACTGTGGACACCTAAGGGGATGGGAGGAACCCCCAGTGACTGGGTAGGATGTGGGGCATGGGGGGAATGAAGGGGGAGGAGAAGTGGAGGCGGGATGGGACTGGCGCCCCTGAGGGGTGGCTGTGGGAGGGGAAAGGATCCCACGCCCGAAGGGAGAAATTGGGGAACCATTGGGAGGACAGAGGATCAAAAGGGAGCGTGGCCAGGTTTCCCCTAACCACTTGGGCCCCCAGAAACCTGCTGAGATCCTGGGCCTGATTGTCTGCCCACCGAGGCCCCCTCCAGCTGCGGGTCCTGAGGGAATGGGAGGGAGGGAAGGGGGAGCAAAAGTAAAGGCCAGACCTCCAGGACCAGCACTCCTGAGGTGTGGCTGGGAGAGGGGAGGAGTTCCTACATCAAGTGGGACCCACCCACGGTTGGGGTCCAGCAGCAATAGGGAGACCCTGGGGGAGATGGTGGGGGAGGGGAGCAAAGGAACAGAAGGGAATGGGGCCAGTGCTTTCCCTCTCCACTTAGCCACCTAATCCTCTGTCCTCGGAGCCTCCCTCCTGCCACGAAGAACCCAAGACCCACCCCTACACCCCCACCCAGGGCCCTACCTCTACACTCAGAGACCCCCTCCAATGAGCTGGGCCTAAACCCCACCCACACACCCTCACTCAGGGCCCTACCTCCAAACTCTGGAACTCCACACTCCAGAGGGCCTCCTTTCCATTCGTTGCCTCTCCCATTCCACACAGGTCCTAAGCAGAGGCCCTGCCCGATGCTTGAACGTCACCCTGCCCCACCTACCTAGGTCCCGCCCCACCCTAAACCCTGCCCCTGCCTAAGTTCCACACCCGCCTAAACTCCACCCCCATAGCCAAGACTGTTTTTTTTGTTTGTTTTTTCCTCTTTTAGATTGGGCTTCTGTTCTACTTTCTTGATTCATTGTTCTTGATTCTTTTATATTTTTATCTTTCCTAATAAATCTTCTATTTTTCTAAATTTATTTTATTCTTTATACTTTGTTATTGTTCTCTCTTTCTGGCTCCCCCCACCCCCCGTTTTTTTTCTTTTTTCTGTTGTGGTTTTATTTTACTTTGTTGCAGTTGTTTCAATTATAGTTTATTTTTCCTAATATATTTTTTATCTTTCTAATTTTATTTGTTTTTTATTCTTTGATATTGTACAGCTCCTTTTTTCCTTTCTTTCTCCCTACCCCCCCCCCTTTTTTTTAACTACACCATGAAGCTTGCGGTATGTTTGTTCCCAGGCCAGAGGTCAGGCCTGAGCTCCTGTGGTGGAAGCTCTGAGTCCAAACCGCCAGACTAACAGAGAACCTCAGACCCCAGGGAATATCAATCGGAGTGAGGCCTCCCAGAGGTCCTCATCTCAGCACCAAGACCCAGCTCTATCCAACTGCCTGCAAACTCCAGTGCTGGACGTCTCAGGCCAAACAACCAGTAAGACAGGAATACAGCACCACCCATCAAAAAAAAAAAATGAAATGACAAAAAAAAAATGTTACAGACGAAGGAGCAAGGTAAAAACCTACAAGACCAAAATAAATGAAGACAAAATAGGAACCTACCTGAAAAAGAATTCAGAGTAATGATAATAAAGATGATCCAAAATCTTGGAAACAGAGTGGAGAAAATACAAGAAACATTTAACAAGGATCTAGAAGAACTGAGGAGCAAACAAACAGTGATGAACAACACAATTACTGAAATTAAAAATACTCTAGAAGGAATCAATAACAGAATAACTGAGGCAGAAGAATGGGTAAGTGAGCTGGAAGATAAAATGGTGGAAATAACTGCTGGGGAGCAGAATAAAGAAGGAAGAATGAAAAGAATTGAGGACAGTCTCAGAGACACCTGGGACAACATTAAATGCAACAGCATTCGAATTATAGGGGTCCCAGAAGCAGAAGAGAAAAATAAAGGGGCTGAGAAAATATTTGAAGAGATTATAGTTGAAAACTTCCCTAACATGGGAAAGGAAATAGTCAAGTCCAGGAAGCGCAGAGAGTACCATACAGGGTAAACCCAAAGAGAAACATGCCGAGACACATATTAATCAAACTATCAAAAATTAAATACAAAGAAAAAATATTAAAATCAACAAGGGAAAAGCAACAAATAACATACAAGGGAATCCCCATAAGGTTAACAGCTGATTTTTCAGCAGAAACTCTGCAAGCCAGAAGGGAGTGGCAGGACGTATTTAAAATGATGAGAGAGAAAAACCTACAACCAAGATTACTCTACCCAGCAAGGATCTCAATGAGATTCGATGGAGAAATTAAAACCTTTACAGATAAGCAAAAGTTAAGAGAATTCAGCACCACCAAACCAGCTTTACAACAAATGCTAAAGGAACTTCTCTAGACAGGAAACACAGGAGAAGGAAAAGACCTACAAAAACAAACCCAAAACAATTAAGAAAATGGTAATAGGAACAAACATATTGATAATTACCTTAAATGTAAATGGATTAAATGCTCCAACCAAAAGTCATAGACTGGCTGAATGGATACAAAAACAAGACCCATATATATGCTGTCTATAAGAGACCCATTTCAGACCTAGGGACACATACAGACTGAAAGTGAGGGGATGGAAAAAGATATTCCATGCAAATGGAAATCAAAAGAAAGCTGGAGTAGGAATTCTCATACCAGACAAAATAGACTTTAAAATAAAGACTATTACAAGAGACAAAGAAGAACACTCCATAATGATCAAGGGATCAGTCCAAGAAGAAGATATAAAAATTGTAAATATTTATGCACCCAACATAGGAGCATCTCAATACATAAGGCAAATGCTAACAGCCATAAAAGGGGAAATCGACAATAACACAATAATAGTAGGGGACTTCGACACTCCACTTTCACCAATGGACAGATCATCCAAAATGAAAATACATAAGGAAACACAAGCTTTAAATGACACATTAAACAAGATGGACTTAATTGATATTTATAGGACATTCCATCCAAAAACAACAGATTACACTTTCTTCTCAAGTGCTCATGGAACGTTCTCCAGGATAGACCATATCTTGGGTCACAAATCAAGCCTTGGTAAATTTAACAAAATTGAAATTGTATCAAGTATCTTTTCCTACCCACAACGCTAGGAGACTAGATATCAATTACAGGAAAAAAACTGTAAAAAATACAAACACATGGAGGCTAAAAAATATGCTACTAAATAACTAAGAGATGACTGAAGAAATCAAAGAGGAAATCAAAAAATACCTAGAAACAAATGACAATGAAAACACGATGACCCAAAACCTATGGGATGTAGGAAAAGCAGTTCTAAGAGGGAAGTTTATAGCAATAAAATCCTACCTCAAGAAATAAGAAAAATCCCCAATAAACAACCTAACCTTACACCTAAAGCAATTAGAGAAAGAAGAACAAAAAAAAACAAACCCAAAGTTAGCAGAATGAAAGAAATCATAAAGATCAGATCAGAAATAAATGAATAAGAAATGAAGGAGATGATAGCAAAGATCAATAAAACTACAAGCTGGTTCTTTGAGAAGATAAACAAAATTGATAAACCATTAGCCAGACTCATCAAGAAAAAAAGGGAGAAGACTCAGATCAACAGAATTAGAAATGAAAAAGGAGAAGTAACAACTGACACTGCAGAAATACAAAGGATCATGAGAGATTATTACAAGCAACTATATGCCAATAAAATGGACAACCTGCAAGAAATGGACAAATTCTTAGAAAAGCGCAATCTTCCGAGACTGAACCAGGAAGAAATAGAAAATATTAACAGACCAATCACAAGCACTGAAATTGAAACTGTGATTAAAAATCTTCCAACAAACAAAAGCCCAGGACCAGATGGCTTCACAGGCTAATTCTATTAAACATTTAGAGAAGAGCTAACACCTATCCTTCTCAAACTCTTCCAAAATATAGCAGAGGGAGGAACAATCCCAAACTCATTCTACAAGGCCACCATCAAAACCAGACAAAGATGTCACAAAAAAAGAAAAATACGGGCCAATATCACTGATGAACATAGATACAAAAATCCTCAACAGAATACTAGCAAACAGAATGCAACAGTACATTAAAAGGATCATACACCACAATCAAGTGGGGTTTATCCCAGGAATGTAAGGATTCTTCAATATGCGGGAATCAATCAATGTGATACACCATATTAACAAATTGAAGGATAAAAACCATATGATAATCTCAATAGATGCAGAAAAACCCTTTGACAATTCAACACCCATTTATGATAAGAACTCTCCAAAAAGTAGGCTTAGAGGGAGACTACCTCAACATAATAAAGACCATATATGACAAACCCACAGCCAACATCGTTCTTAACGGTGAAAAACAGAAACCATTTCCTCTAAGATCAGGAACAAGACAAGGTTGCCCACTCTCACCACTATTATTCAACATAGTTTTGGAAGTTTTAGCCACAGCAATCAGAGAAGAAAAAGAAATAAAAGGAATCCAAATTGGAAAAGAAGAAGTAAAGCTGTCACTGTTTGCAGATGACATGATACTATACATAGAGAATCCTAAAGATGTTACCAGAAAACAACTAGAGCTAATTAATGAATTTGGTAAAGTAGCAGGATACAAAATTAATGCACAGAAATCTCTTGCATTCCTATACACTAATGATAAAAAATCTGAAAGAGAATTTAAGGAAATACTCCCATTTACCATTGCAACAAAAAAGAATAAAATACCTAGGAATAAACCTATCTAAGGAGACAAAATACCTGTATGCAGAAAACTATAAGACACTGATGAAAGAAATTAAAGATGATACAAACAGATGGAGAGATATACTATGTTCTTGGATTGGAAGAGTCAACATTCTGAAAATGACTATACTACCCAAAGCAATCTACAGATTCAATGCAATCCGTATCAAACTACCAATGCCATTTTTCACAGAACTGGAACAATAAATCACACAATTTGTATGGAAACACAAAAGATCCCGAATAGCCAACGCAATCTTGAGAACGAAAAATGGAACTGGAGGAATCAGGCTCCCGGACTTCAGACTATACTACAAAGCTGCAGTAATCAAGACAGTATGGTATTGGCACAAAAACAGAAATATAGATCAATGGAACAGAATAGAAAGCCCAGAGATAAATCCACGCAAATATGGTCACCTTATATTTGATAAAGGAGGCAAGAATATACAGTGGAGAAAAGACAGCCTCTTCAATAAGTGGTGCTGGGAAAACTGGACAGCTACATGTAAAAGAATGAAATTAGAACACTTCCTAACACCATACAAAAAATAAACTCAAAATGGATTAAAGACCTAAATGTAAGGCCATACACTATAAAACTCTTAGAAGAAAACATAGGCAGAACCCTCTATGACATAAATCACAGCAAGATCCTTTTTGACCCACCTCATAGAGTAAGGGAAATACAAACAAAAATAAACAAATGGGACCTATTGAAACTTAAAAGCTTTTGCACAGCAAAGGAAACCATAAACAAGACTAAAAGACAACCCTCAGAATGGGAGAAAGTATTTGCAAATGAAGACCTAAATAGACACTTCTCCAAAGAAGATATACAGATGGCCAACAAATACATGAAAAGATGCTCAACATCACTAATCATTAGAGAAATGAAAATCAAAACTACAATGAGGTATCACCTCACACGGTCAGAATGGCCATCATCAAAAAATCTACAAACAATAGACGCTGAAGAGGTTGTGGAGAAAAGGGAACCCTCTTGCCCTGTTGGTGGGAATGTAAATTTATACAGCCACTATGCAGAACAGTATGGAGGTTCCTTAAAAAACTAAAAATAGAACTACCGTGTGCCCCAGCAATCCCACTACTGGACATATACCCTGAGAAAACCATAATTCAAAAAGAGACATGTACCACAATGTTCATTGCAGCACTATTTACAATAGCCAGGACATGGTAGCAACGTAAATGCCCACGACAGATGAATGGATAAAGAAGATGTGGTACATATATACAATGGAATATTACTCAGCCATAAAAAGAAATGAAACTGAGTCATTTGTAGTGAGGTGGATGGACCTAGAGTCTGTCATACAGAGTGAAGTAAGTCAGAAAGAGAAAAACAAGTACTGTATGCTAGCACATATATATGGAATCTAAAAAGACAATGGTTCTGATGAACTTAGGGGCAGGACAGGAATAGAGACACAGACGTAGAGAATGGACTTGAGGACACGGGGAGGGGGAAGGGTAAGCTGGGACAAAGTGAGAGAGTAGCATTGACATATATACACTACCAAATGTAAAATAGCTAGCTAGTGGGAAGCAACTGCATAGCACAGGGAGATCAGCTCGGTGCTTTGCGACCACCTAGAGGAGTGGGATAAGCAGGGTGAGAGGGAGACACAAGAGGGAGGGGATATGGGGATATACGTATGCATATAGCTGATTCACTTTGTTGTACAGCAGAAACTAACACAACACTGTAAAGCAATTATACTCCAACAAAGATGTTAATAAAAAAAAGAGTAAACATTAAAAAAAAAAAGCCATTTTTCTTGTTCCTCCAGAACTCTGTCTCTATTTCTTTTCGACATTGATGCACAGAGAGCCAAGATTTTGGCAACAACAGCTCATTTCTTTTTAGTGCTGAATAATATTCCATTGTCTGGATATATCTTAGTTTATCCATTCACCTACTGAAGGACATCTTGGTTGCTTTCAAGTTTTGGCAATTATGAATAAAGCTGCTACAAACATCCGTGTGCAGGTTTTTGTGTGGACATAAGTTGTAACTTTGGGTAAATACCAAGGAGTGTTTTTGCTGGATCATACAGTAGATAGAGTATGTTTAGTTTTGTAAGAAACTGCTAAACTGTTTCCATAGTGGTCTACCATTTTGCTTTCCTTTAAACCTGTTTTTCACATGACATTTTTACTATTAAAATTTCACCTGGGGGCTTCCCTGGTGGCGCAGTGGTTAAGAATCCGCCTGTCAATGCAGGGGACACGGGTTTTCGAGCCCTGGTCTGGGAAGATCCCATATGCCGCGGAGCAACTGAGCCCGTGCGCCACAATTACTGAGCCTGCGCGTCTGGAGCCTGTGCTCCGCAACAAGAGAGGCCGCGATGGTGAGAGGCCCGCGCACCGCGATGAAGAGTGGCCCCCGCTTGCCACAACTAGGGAAAGCCCTTGCACAGAAACGAAGACACAACACAGCCATAAATAAATAAATTAATTAATTAAAAAAAAATTTCACCTGGATATACCTAGATGGTCTGGTCTGGCCTGTCCTGGCCTCTTCAAATAGTTTGCCTAGTACTCGGTGCAACTTTTTATCTAAAGACAATTCTTCAGGTAGGAAATTTTCTTTATTTCTTTAACAATTGTTTCTCCATGGGCTCTGTTCTCTACTTCTGGAATGTCTATTATGCAAGTATGCAGTTGACCCTCAAACAACATGTGTTTGAACTGCATGGGTCCCCTTACACGTGGGTTTTGTTTCCAGTACTGAATACTACAGTACTACACGATCCATGATTGGTTGAATTGTGGATGCAGAACCCCTGATATGGAGGGCCACCTATAAAGTTATAGGTGATTTTCGACTGTGGATGGGTTGGTGCCCCTGACCCCCCATGTTGTTTAAGAGCCAACTGTGTTTGATTTCCTGGGCATTTCTTCTCTCCCTCTTTCTTTATTCTTTTTCAGAGTTATGGGGAAGGTTTTCAAAGCAGTCTTTCTTGAATGGTTTTTAATTTAAAGGTAAATTTCTTGTTTTGCATATTTCCCAAACTCACATATGGACTGAACTTTTGAATATTATTTAGAATATAAATTTGAGAATTTTACTAAGTGTCTGTTTTCAAGATTCTAGCAATTCTGGTAGTAAGGATACAATACCTTATATCTTTTTTCATGTGTCTAGTAATTTTTCTTTATTTATCCCCTTTACAGAAGGACCTACCTAGATCTATGTTTGTTTGGGATTAGAATTTGAAGTGGTTCTAGAAAAGATTATGCAGATTATTTTCAAGCATATTGGTTCCAGGCAACGGAGAAAGGAAAAAAAAAGCCCGCTTGTTTATGGTGTAGTTTTCTAGGTAGGGGCATCCAGTTGGCCATGATTAGTGCAGGGAGGGCTCTTGAGAGAAGTTTGCCACTGCGCTGGGCAACTTCCTTTCAGTATTTATAGAGGCAGCTCAAGGTTTGCTGGAGAAATGTCTCCTTTCTCTAACGGGCATAAGCACACAGGTTAGGAACCTTGTGGCCAATGTCTCTGCTTTTATGTGCAAACCAAAAGATGGGCTAAGTCTTGGCCAACTACCTTGCGAGCAGACACTTTTGCAGTTCTCAGCATCACCCAAAATGTTTCCTGCCTGTGCCAACCTCACCCTAATGCATAGTCCTGGCTGTCTATCATGGGGCTTAGGGTGGCTCTGCTGGAGCAGCCCCTCAGTCGGGCTCCCTGGTGATGCCCTTCCTTAGTCAATACATCCATCGGTCTGGTTCCATCTGCACTAGATCTTGTAGAAATTCCTTACAGTTTCTGGACCAGAATTTGGGACAGAGAGGAGTTAAGAGGATGGGTTCAAATTAAGATCTATAAGCAAAGATCAGGGAACTATAACTTGACAGGTCCGAATACAAAACTGATTTATTTACAGTGTCACCGCTAGGTGGTGCCACCAATTAGTGAAAACAATGGTTGCTGTCATGGGACAACCGAAAACCACTTGCAGCCAGTACGAGCACAAGTTTGTGAGCTTGTAGGGAACTTGTGTGCACTTGTGCACTTGTGTATAAGTGTGTGCACACACAACTCTTGGTGCATGAGTTCGCTTTCCGTGCAATGTTGGTTTACAAGTGTACACATGTGTGCAAGTCCATGCAGAGGCCTGTGCACCCTGGAGAGCATGGGCGTGAAGCTAATGATATGAACTCCAAAAGTCTTGACCCATCAGCCGTATGTATTGTCTGGAACTCTGGCCCCTCATCTTGGAAGGCTGCTTGTGGAGCGTGCAGAAGCCCCGACCCTAAGGGAGATATACAGCGACAACGCCACGGGACAGCTTTTCTGAGGCAGGGAATCCCTAGACACAGCCACACATCCTCTAAGGTCATCAGTCCTGCAAGCCCTCCAAGGAGGTCTCAGTCACTTGTGATGTCCTGGAGGACAGT
This sequence comes from Balaenoptera acutorostrata, assembly GCF_949987535.1. Lineage (NCBI taxonomy): Eukaryota > Metazoa > Chordata > Mammalia > Artiodactyla > Balaenopteridae > Balaenoptera > Balaenoptera acutorostrata. The sequence goes on from NC_080069.1 coordinate 88,598,978, forward strand.
GGTCTCAACACCTTCCCGAGTGCCCAAAGCTTGCAATCAAATGCCCACCTTGGGATTGTATCTTCTGTCCAGATGGGGAGTGACCCTGCACTTAAGAAAATAAATGTGTGTGTATGTGTGTGTAGGATGGGGAGCTCCCCCAATTCCCTGCCCCCCACAAAGTCATCCAAATCCGCACACCCTTTCCCTGTTATCTCTGTGGACGGTCCTCAGCTGATCTCAGCTCTCACTCTGGAGCCCCCCCTCACTCCAGGAATTGTGCTGTCTTGATCATTTGCTGTCTAGAATAGCCCACAAAGCTGGGGTACCTTAGGCAAGTCCCCTCCCTCAGTTTCTCTGGCTCTCAGTGAGGGCTGGGTCTGCGTGATTCCAAGAGGCCCTTAGTGCTGACTGGAGTTCTGCCAGTGGCAGGACCCTGCCCCCCTCCCGTGGCTGGCGTGGAGTGGGAGTCTCCTTGCAGAAGCTCCCAAGAAGGAGAAAGTTCTGTTTGGCTTCCTCCTCCTCCTTCCAGCACACTTCCCTCCTAACAGGCCCCCAGGGAAGGCAGCTGGGCTCGAAGGCCTCTAGAAGCCACAGGGGGGAGTTCTCACTTGAGCATCATTAAAAGTTCAAGTGGCTTCCTCCCTCCACACGCACCCCCCCCCCCGCCCCAGGGTGAAAGCCCCAGGACTCATTAGACCCGCTGCCCCCAGAGCCCAATTTGGTTGAAGGGAATGCTTGGCTTTTCCATCCAGAGGAGGTTTGCCCTAAGGGTTTGGGGCTTCCCTGAGAGAGCTCGTCTCAGATTGAGGTCAGAGAGGGAAGGTCCCCAGAGGTCACCTCTTACCCTGGCACTTTTCCAGAGGAGGAAACAGGCTGCAGGGGAGGGGCTTGTCCAAGGTCCCACAGAGGTGGGCTCACTGTGGAGGGCCCCCGGGCGTCCGTGGTCTCAGGATGGAGGTGCAGAGCTGGGGGCTTCGGGGAGGCCCTGCAGCATGTGAGGAAGAGCTGTGAGAACAGTCCGACAAGCCCACAGCAGAAGGGGCTGCCCAGGGAGATAGTGGGCCCCCATCCCTGGACATGTGGGTGGGACGGGTAAGCGCTTGTCTAGATGAACAGAGGATTCGGGACCAGGACGGGGAGAGGGATCCGAAACTGCTCAGGTCCTGCCCCCTCTGTAAATTCTCCCCCAGGCAGGAATGGCGTGTCACAACTGCTGGGCAGGGAGGCTGGGGTGGAGCGAGGGCCTGCCGTTTATGGCCAGTTGAGCCTGTTGGTTGGAAGCCAGGAGGCTGGCACTGGGCCCTCTCTGACCTCAACGGCCTCCTTCCTGCCTCCTGCAGCCCTGGGCTAACACCCAGACCCTCTTAGCTCCCAGATCCAGCAGGACCGAGGACGCAGAGACAGTTGTTCAGCTTCCCTGGATGATAAAACCCTGCCTGCGGGGCCTGCCTGAGGTCCGGAAGTGTGGGACAATTGCACGATAGAACCTGACTCGTCCAGGAGGCCTCTGAGGGCTGCAGGACAGGGAGCCGCAGACTCTCAGATGGCACGAGGTCTCCCAAGTCGACTGGTCCAAACTCCACTGCCTTAATATCAGTGGCAAATGTGTCAGGACCTGGTTTAAGTGCCTTATAAATCTTAACTCCTTGAATCCTCAGAAAACCCTATAAGGAAATATACTCTAATGAGCCATTTTACAGATGAAGAAACTGAGGCACAGAGAGTTTAGGAAACTTGTGCACAATCACAGGGCTAGTGAGTCATGTGGTTCGAGAACCCATGTGCTGTGCTCTCTCTTAGAGAGGAGGGAGCAGAGGCCCAGGGAGGGGACAGAGCTGGCCCAGTCACTTGGCCAAACGGCAGGATTGGGGGCGTAGACTCTTATCTCCAGCCTCTGGCCTCTCCCCACCCTGCAGCCCCTCCTTTCAGCTCCTCTGTCCCGACCAAGCCTCGCTGTGGGCCTCCCCAGAGCTAACAGTGGCCAGGCCTCCCCTTGGCTGGCAGCTCCAGCCCAAAGAGGCTGCACCCACATTCCCTGGCTGCTCTCCAGCCCACAGGAGCTGAGAAAACAAAGTCCAGTGACTGTGAGGGCTGAGCAGAGGCTGCTGAAGGGGAGGAAGCAGCGAGGAGCCACCGAGCGGAGGCCGCTGTCAACTCCCAGATGCTGGGCCTCCTGGGGAGCACGACCCTCGTGGGCTTGATCATAGGCGCTGCTGTGGCTATTCTGCTGCTGCTGCTGCTGGCCGCCTGCTTGTACTGCAGGCAGGAGGAGCCTGACGTGGAGAGGAACCACCCCGCTGCAAGGAGAAACCGAGTCCGGTGGGCCCAGCCTCCGATCTCCTCAGGCCGGGGCCACCTGGGACGCTTGCACCATTTCCGTTATTCTGGCCGTGTGCCTCACATGCCCCACACGGCCTTCCATCACCACCATCACCTCGGCCACCACCACGCCCACCACGCCCACCACGCCCACCAGGCCCAGCGAGGCCGCTGCTGATGCCTGAATGGCAGCCTGCCCCACCATCACCAGGATGCGGGGACCCCGAGGTTCCCGTGCAGAAGGGCACCTCTCGGTGGTGAACGTCAGGACCTGCTTGGGCTTCATTCGCCTACTGTGCCCTGTGTGCTACGGAGGCGGAGAACTGAGGAGCACCAGGGGTGGCCCTGCGCACACCGGAGGGTGACGGGGCTGAGAGCAGGGGTGGCGGTGGTCCTTTGGGGGCGGACGCCACCTTGTGACTGTAAGTCCCAACGGGCACCAGAAGTGACGGCCAGTCTGGTGCAGGTGCACAGGGGTGTGGGGATGCGCAGAAGGTGTATCCTGCTCTCTCCGAACAACCAGGCCTCTGGCCGGGCGTAGCTGGGAGGCGCCCTGGTAACGCCCTTTCATTTGCAGAAGGCAGTTTGAGGCTGCACAGTCAAGTCAATGGTGCCTTAATACAAGAAAATAAAAACCACTAAGAAGCTTTTGTGAAGAGGCTCTTGATTGTAACTCAAGTGGGAGGGAGGGAGCGGCCAGCCCTGTGTCTGCCTTGCCCTGGACCTTCCTCTCCGGTGGGAACGAGTGCCTGGTGCGGGCCCTGCAGTGGGGGAGATTGGGCGGCTCTGCAGGGCTCGTGGACAGTAGGTGAGAAGGCCTGGGGCCTGAGCTCTGATGAGGGGGAGGTTAGGGTTTGCAGGCAGCCCTGCCCAGAGAGGGCTCATAGAGAGGAGGAGCGAGGCCCTCCACGCTGGCCCCTGGGCTCTACCTCCAGGGCTCTTTTCAGTCCATCTCTAGGACAGACTGTGCTCTGGAATTGCAGAAGCCCTCTTCCATGGGCTGTGCTGAATTAATGTTTCTTTGGTAACTGGGTCAGGGTTTCCTATCCAGGCCTTGAGTCTCCAGCCAGCCTGACCCACCCGTGCGTGGCTGGCACTGTGTCTGGGAGGGAGGGTGTGGTGCTGGGTGGCCTTGGGAGAGAGCTCGCCTCCTCGGAGTCTCAGTTTCCTCTTCCCTGAAATGGGATAGATGACAGAAACTTCTTGCCAAAGCCTGGAGGCCTTTTCCCAAATACCCCAGAACAGCTGACGGAATTCCAAAGTGAGCACGGAAATCTTGTTCTGAGGCCTTCCCTGAGGAAGGAAGTCCCGTGAGCCAGGGTGGGAAGTGGAGGGGGAGAGGCTTGGGGGCCAGGCCAGGTGGTGGGGAGGGGCTGGAGAACAGGCCAGAAAGTCCGGGGCCTGGTGACTGACTCACTGGAACAGAATGTCCTGTTTCTTTTCTATTTCCTGGTGGATTCTCTGTGAGGGCTGGGATGGGAAGGGGTGGGAGGGGAAGAGGGAGGCAAATTCACACTGAGAGCTGGACTAGACTTCAGGCTTGGGAAAGTGGATCGGGATCTACGGTGCCTTTTGAACCCACCTCCCCTCCCCTCCCGCTACGGCTGCCCTTAGCTCATCCCCAGCCTGGACTCCTGCCACAGGCCCTCGGGGTCTGCCTACCTCCAGCCCTGCCCCTTTGTGAAGCGTCCCCACACTGTAGCCTCCTCACTGCCCTGGGAACAAAGTCTCTGCCCCTTGGTTGGCCATTCAAGGCCCCCTGGTCTGTTTCGTGCCTACCCGTGTTCCTTTTGTCCTATCCGCACTGCTCCAGTCCTCAGGCTCAGAAAACACCCTGCACCTTCCCTTCTCTGTGTCTTTGCCCAAGACGAATTTGTTACTCACTCCTATGGGTTTCCAATTTATTATTATTATTGTTGTTGTTATCATTACTTCTGTTGGCACACTGGAAACACTCTCTTTCCCTAGAGATTTACGGCAAGATTCAAAGGCCCCTGCCCTCATAGGTCTGAGAACTCTTTGAAGGCTCCCCACCGCCCAGGGTGGAAGCAGTCCACACAACAGATGCTCAGGAAGGATTCCCAGAGCCTCATGCTCTCTAGAAAAGTAAATGTGCTTGGAATAACCACTGCCAGAAGCTTGGGGCTTCAGGGACACAAGGTATAGCAGTAGGACCCTGCAAGGATTAGGCCGTTGAGCTCCCGGGGCCTTGCTGAGGCAGCTTGTGTTCCTACCCTATCTCCCCAGTGTTGGAGGTGTGTGGAGGTCTGTAGCCTGCTGGCTTGGACCATGCCCCCCATCCCTCTGCAGAGCCCCATGTCAGCCTTGGCTGGCCTGTCTTTCCTAAGTGTGGCTTCAAGCATCCTCTGGGAGAACCAGGATGCCTGCTATCACCTTTTCCCTTGTTAATATAAGTGGGATGTATGGGGGACTTCCCTGGTGGTCCAGTGGTTAAGACTCTGAGCTTCCACAGTAAGGGGTGCAGGTTCGATCACTAGTGGGGGAATTAATATCCCACATGCCATGTGGTAAGGCCAAAAAAAAAACCCAAAAAACCCCACTATATATATATATATATATATATATATATATATATATATATATATATATATATATATGGAATGTATGGGGCGTGGTCTTTCTTCTGACCAGTAGACAGTGATGGATGCTGGGATGACAGATGTGTGTCTAAGTGGTAGACATCTTTGGGAGCCCCATTGCATCTGGGGCTCATGGGCAGGGACTGTCTATCATAGGATTACAGAAGTCGCAAGAAGAGAAAATACCTGGAATAAACCCTTAGGACAAGCAGTTCCCCTGGTGCCCTCTGTCTCCCAAACTGACTAATTGATTTTGGTAATTCAGTCTGAAACCACAGGCCCCACAGATTGGCTCATCATGTTTCCTGTCTCCTTCTTCTGGTCGCCCCAGTTAATACAAATAATTCAAAGTGTCCAGCTTCCTGTCACAGCCCCCGCTGGCTCTGGGCTCCTCCTCTGTGTGGGTGTCCGGTCATCTTAGAAAAGGGAAGAGAGAGAATTTAGCAGGGTATCATTTACTCCGAATAGTCACTCTCCCATTCTGTGTGTAGGCAGTTTCCTACAACTAGTACCAAAGAAAGTTCACTGGGCCTTGGAGAAATTGAAAAGGACCCAGGCTGTGTGACCCTGGGCTAGGCCTTGGCCCTCTCTGGGCCTTTGCACTCTGATCAGTAAAACTGTAGAAGGAGGCAATTGCTCTGTGGACCGGTGGTACCTAGAGAGAGCATCGAACTAAGAGGAAAGGGAGGAAGCCCCTCCTAGACTATTTGGTACTCTAGTTATCACTACTAACTAGCAGTAGGCCGTGGGCAGGTCATTTAACCTCTGTGACTATGGGCACTGTTATCTCTGAGATGGAGATAATATCACTTCGCAATGTTGCTGGAACCATGATACTAGATAGTGCCTGACTGTGTCTAGTACCTGGAATTCTTGTTTCTCACAATACCTTTTCTCCAAGGTTGGGTAAAGTGGGGCTAATAACCCAGTCTACTTTGCGGAAGTGGTGGTGGTCTCAGGAGGTGTTGGCTGTGGAAGGGCTGTGACCGAGTGACAGTCAGGATGGAGCCCCTTCTGGAAGACTTACTCGTGGCCTGGGCCTGGCTCACCCCCTCCCCCGAGCCGGTGAAGTGGAGACCCTGGCAGGGAGCAGGGCTGGAGCGGCATGGGTGTGCACGGGGGTGAGGTGGGGTGAGTGCAGTCACCAAGGGGGCCGGCAGCTGTGCGGGTCCTGGGCCCTCACTCACAATTGGAGGAAGGAATGCAGGAAGTGCTCACAGCCGCTCAGACATCTCAGAGCCTCGTCCCCGGCAGGACCAAGGCTGCGGTACCCTGGGAATGCGTGTGCCATGGCCTGGCCCCTGGGGTGGCCGCCGGCTCAGGAGCCCACGGCACTGCGTACAGCCAGAGCTGTCCCTCGCGGAGCCCAGGGTAAGTTTTCACGGCAGCTGAGTGTGAGCAGCTGGCACGGGCAGGCAGCGAGGCGGGCTGCGGGGAGGCTGGAGCAGGAGATGGAGAGAGGGACTAAGGAGCCCACAGTAGTTACTGAAGGCTCAGATATCCCGCCCGGAGCATGACCTGCCTTATCTAAACAGCACTCTCCCAGCCCGTGCAGAAAAGGAGGCCGAGTGAAAGGGCACTTGTTTCCTAGCAGCACTCCCTGCATCTGGCCCAGAGCTGCCATTGCCTCCTCCCCACTTTCGTCCCTGCCCCCAGCACAGGGCCAGGGGTTCGAGAGGCAGCAGATAGGCTGATTCAAGGACTGGCCCAAGGTTCATCCAGGGGAGGAGACTGGGCTCATCTCGGATCCACAGGATGGGGAGTATTTTGTCTTTTGTCTGAGTGTACAAACACTCGTGAAATCCATATGCGTCATCAGAGGGCCGGGTTAGTGAGGCTCCCTCTGAGCAAAGTCTTCTGCCTTCTCCTTCCAGCCCCCTGCATCCAGGGAGTCTTGAGCTCACATCTTTCAGGACAGCGCTTCTTCCAGAGCTGCCAGGGGAGTTGCCCATGGCTCTTAGAAACCTGGCCCGAGGCTTAGAAAACAGTGACAGAGACCCACTGAGGTCGGAGTAGAGCCATGTGGGGCACCCAACGGCCCAGAGGGGGCACCAGCCAGGGCCTCAGACCGGTATCTTCTTAGAAGACCACAGGGAGAGCAGCTGGAGGAGCAAGGGTACCTGCCATCACCAAGAGCCCCTCGCTTCGGATGGGGAGCTAAGGTCCGAGACGCATCCCGGGTTGCTCAGTGGGTCAGTGGCCAAACGGGGCCATGGAAACGGCAGTGATTGGAGTGGTGGCCGTACTATTCGTGGTCACCGTGGCCATCACCTGCATCCTTTGCTGTTTCAGCTGTGACTCAAGGACCCAGGATTCTCAGGGGAGCCCACGCCCTAGCTTCACGGTGGCCACGTTTCGCCAGGAGGCTTCTCTCTCCACGGGGCCACGTCATCATGCCCAGCCAGTGGCGGGTGTCCGGGACTTCTGGACCTTCATGTGAGACCTACCAGCCCCCAGGATTTGCTCTGCTGGTGGTCAGACTCATCTACCCCCCAGCAAGCCTTCTCTGATGACCCACTCCTCCAAGCCCGGCATTCCTGTCCTTCCCTGCCTGTATCCAGAAAACTCCCTGTCCCATCCCATCCCAGCTTGCCATGCCCTCCAGTCTGGGAGATCCATGGTGATGGGACCAGGTGGGAGTCAGCTCTGACCCCTGAGAGCTCAGCCGGACCCAACCCACAGGATGGGGCTTAGGAGAGGTCTGGAGCTTGAGTGAACGGGCAGTGTTGGATGGCATGGTGGGCCAGCTCTTCTGAGCTTCACGGTGAACTGAAATATCACTGGACTTTATTGTGAACAGAGTGTTGGTTAACTCAAGTTATCCCAGGATGCCTATGAAACTGGTTCTATTGCCACCAGAGGAAGCAGCGCCCTCAGTGGACAGCTTTACAAACCACTTCTTATCTGTTCCTCTAATTGAGTCATTTTGCTACTTGCCTGTGCATATCCTGAAGAGCCCACCCCTGAGATCTGCCTCCTACCCTTTACCTGAAATCAGCCCTAAAATTCTGAAACCAAAGGGCTGCTTCCTGGGAACTGGCGATTTATTTTATAATTGAAAATGCATATCCTTTTATGGGTCTCCCAAGAATCAGGGTTGGGGAATCACAAAAGGAAACAGAAGAGAAAAATAGAGTCACAGAAAGTACAAGATGTTTTATTAACAGGAAAGCCAGAAAGAAGACTTTGAAACATATTTTGAATGAGACTTTATTACTATATTCTTATAGGTCACTTCTATTCTTAGAGACTGTAAGTGACTTGTGTCACTCAGGAATGATAGAAAAATGATAGAACTCCAAATGACAGAACTGAAAGTTAATTTCGAATAAGTTAAAATGTTATGTTATATTGACAGTATGTAACAAAGCTCTTGTTTGCATCACAAATAAATAGATGTTCAGTTTTTATTTATAGAAAATCTGTTTTCTCTGTACCCTTGAAATAAATGCCGGGCCATATTTAGCATATGGTTTGAAGGGTGCAGAATTCTGAGTCTCCTGACTCATGTCTCCAGCCAGCCCTGAAGGAATGACTCTCCCAGGACCTGCCTGTTGAAGGGGGCAGGACTGACCTTGAGAGGAGGTCTGGCTCCTGAGGGTGCCCGGATGGGCCACTCTGGCCACGTGGCTGCCATAGGAAGGACTCTCAGAGAGAGAGGCTTAGGGCTGCAGAGGTGCAGAAGGGCAAGGGGACAGGGAGAGAGTCAGGCTGGTGGAGAGGGGTGGAGTGGGGTGAACATGGGGAAGGAAGAGGCACAGCCCAGGGACAGGAGCTCCTGGGGACTGCGTCTTGGTCACTCTGGACCCTAGAGCCCGCAAGCAGGGCCTTCATAGAGCATGTGGAGGGTACTGGCTGCAGGGAGGACCTGGAGGCCCTCAGTTGAGTGGAGTGAACTGTTCAGGTCATGTTCTCTGAAAGTGAAGCCCAGACAGAGTTTGGGGTGCAAGATATTTATAGGGATCAACATCTGTGAGGGGAAGGAGGAGGAAGCAGGATTAGATAGAGGAAGGAGACAAATAATGATGCAGGCCCTTAATATCCCCCCACCTTTGCTGACTCTGAGTGCTCCCCCCAGCCCCCCAAGTTTGACCTCAGGCAAAGCAGCTCTGCAGCTGAGGCTGGCCCTGAAGTCCTTCCTTGAAGGGGTCCTGGGTGGTGCATCTCCACAGGAGCTCAGCAGCGGCCCGTTCTCAGAGGTGCGCAGACCAGTCCGAGGTGGGTGAGCGTGTCCAGGGACAAAGAAATAACGGGCACAGGAGCCCCAGGTGGGCAGAGACGGCAGTGCGAGATCTGGGAGGGGAGAGAAGAGTGGGCCTCAGCCTCTCTCTGATCTCAAGCAGAGTTAGCTATGTTCTAGGTCGGGCATCTTCAGCTGGACCCAAGTATCAGGACCCCAGGCCCAGGGCTTTGCCTCTGTATAGTGTGGTCACATCCTTCCCTGGGTCCGTGGAGGGAAGGTCTGTAGGCTGGACTCACACAGCTCTGAAAACAAGCAATGTGGGGGGCAGCCTCACTCTGCAGGCGGGCACTCTGTCAAGCCCTGAGGTCTCCTTATTTGCTCATTTGCTCATCCACCCACTCATCCATCCACCCATCCATCCACCCACTCCATCCACCCATCCACCCACCCACTCCATCCACCCATCCATCCACCCACTCCATTCACCCATCCACCCATCCACCCACCCATCCACCCACTCCATCCACCCATCCACCCACCCATCCACCCATCCACCCACCCATCCACCCACCCATCCACCCACTCCATCTACCCATCCATCCACCCATCCATCCACCCACTCCATCCACCCATCCATCCATCCATCCACCCATCCATCCATCCATCCACCCACCTATCCACCCATCCATCCACCCACTCCATCCACCCACTCCATCCACCCATCCATCCAGCCACTCCATCTACTCACTTAGCCTTACTTCCTCATCTACTCATGCATTCATTCATTCATCTCATCACTCATTCACTCATTGTCATTCACTCCTCCATTCAATAAACACTGGCTGAGCACTGACTGTGTACCAGGCCCCGCCCAGGGAATGTGGGAGTCAACCAGACCTGGTCCCAGCATTCGATGAACTCCCAATATAGTCACCTGGACAAGGGTGCAAATAACACAGGTGCTCAAGGGAGGGAGAGCTGGGAGACCCAGGGAAACCTGGGAGGAGGTGGCTCTTGAGTTGGACTTGAAGAAAAGTTGGCACTTCAGCAAGCGGAGTTTGGGGGCGGGTGTCCAGACAGAGGGAATGGCGGCATGAATGGAGGTTCAGAGAACGTGCGGGCAGGGAGTAAGCAGTTCAGCCCGAGCAGGCGTGAGGAGACAAGGCTGGGCCACAGCCAGCTCCTGACGGAACCACTTCTTGCCACATCTGGCCAGCATGTTTCCGGGCAACAGAAGATGAAGGCAACTAAGAGGCAGCCTTCCTTGTCAGGCTGGGCAGGAGCAGTCTTCCCTAGCGCGCGCACACACACGCATGCGCGCGCGCAAATACACACACACACACACACACACACCAGCGTTGCAACCTGCTGTTGCTACAGGGGAGAGGTGGCTCCTGCAGCAGGAGCTGAGAGAAGGTTCTTGGAGACTCAGGGGGTGGCCGGCCCGCAGTGGCGGTGGAGCCGAGGGTGAGGGAGAGGCTGTTCCAGGAAAGCAGGGAGTTTGAGAAGGGCAGGCAGTCAAGGCCAGCACCCTGGAGCAGGCTGGCGGAAAGGAGGCACCAAGGAGGAGCAGCTAGAGAAGGGGCAGGAAGGTGGGGAGCGAGGGGGGCAGAGAAGTGGGGAGTAGGGTTACCCGATTTAGCAAATAAAAATACAGGACATCAGTTAATTGTAATTTCAGGTAGACAACAAATAATTTTTAGTATACATAGGTCCCATGCAGTATTTGGGACACACTTACACTAAAATATTACTCGTTGTCTATCTGAGGTTCAGATTGAACTGGGTGTCTGGTATTTCATCGGACAACCCTACGAGGGAGAGTGGTTGTCAGAGAGGGCGGGTCAGTGGGTTGAAAGCATCAGGGGGGCCAGCGAAGGTGAGCACCCAGAAGAGGCCTTGGGTTATGCAACGTGACAGTTGACAATTGACAGTTGACAATGACCTTGACGAGAACAGTTTGAGAGGAGTGAAGGGAGCAGCCCTACGGTGGTGTGCGTGTGCGTGGGCACGTGTGTGCACAGAGGCGGTGGAGTCAGTGGGAGCTGAGTCAGCAGGAGATCACAGCTGAAGATAATTTGAAGGGAAGAAGGGTGATGTATTGTGGCCAGAGGGAGAGTTTACTATTGGTCTTTTTAAGAAGGGGAGGGAGGTTGAACCTATGGAAGGCCCGAAGGAGAAGGATTGCAGAGCGAGACACTGACAGTCGCCAGCAAGGCAGGGACCCACAGAAAGGTGGGGCTGAGAGCTGGAGCACGCAGAGGGGCTCCGAGGGGTCAGGTCTGGATGGCAGATGGGGGGCAGGGCAATGCTGCTGGGAAAGATGCTTGAGGATATGGGTAGATGCTCATGTTGTGTGGGGGGCACGTGGGGAAGGAGGGAGATGAGGGCATCATGCCAGATAGTCTGTTTCCTTGGTGAAGCCGGAGCATCTGCTCAGAGATGGGTCTAGGGGAGCTGGGGTCAAGGAGAGCCTGGAATGATGCCCCGGAGAAGGGAGGAGCAGCTCCCACAGTCCTGCTTTTCTTACGTGTGTGGGTGCGAGAATGTGTGTGGTTTGGGTGTGGTGTGTGCGTGTGGCATCTGTGTGTGCATGCTGTATGGTGTGAGTGTGTATGTTGTGCGCGTGTGTGTGTTGTCAGGCGTGTGTGTATGTCAGGCGTGTGTGTGAGTATGCCGTGCTGTGTGTTGGCCTGAAGTGCTCCTGCCGTTCCTCCCAGTGCAGCCCATTGTGTAAGAAGAGGGAGGGGTTCTCTAGCAGGCCAGCACGGAGCCCCTCTATCCTCAAGGGAGGAGGTGGCAGTGTAAGGACAGAGGCTAAGGCTGGCCCCAGGAGGCTGGCAAAGCCGGGAATGTTTACTTGGTGGCGGTGAGGGAAGAGGCTGCTCAAGGTCACCTGGAAGTCTGGGTGGAGCCGCACTTGAACCCCCAATCTCTCAGTCTCCAAAGGCAGCATTCTCTCTGTTCATTCTGCTAATACTAGTTCTTATTTACTGGACTCCTACTGTGTGCCAGGCACTATGCTTTCTGCGTTTCATCTTGTCTTTGCTCACAGCGACCCCCTCATCTCCATTTTACAGCCGAGGGACCTGAGCCCCCGCTGTGGGTCGCTCTGGGCCAATGCATCCCAGCGCTGCTAGAACCTGCAGACACAAAGTGAACCTGCCCTTTTCCTCTGTAAATGGGGGCTGCAAGTCTAAGCCGACCCATTTCATATCTTCAGGATGAAGGAAAGGCTGGAGCACCAGGGATCTGATTTGCCCTGGGTTTCCCTGTACAAGAGCCTTGCTCACACGTGACCCACCTGGATCTGTCTTTGAAGAAGGAAGAGGTCTTTGCCATATACAGTTTGAACAGGCAGCCCAGGAAACCTCACCCCAGATAACTCTGCCAAGGGTTGGACTTCTGGGTTAACAGGCCTCAGCCCCGGGCTGCCCAGCCAAGGCCTCCCTGCAGAGGTATAGACTGTGCCTCTCCACGCCCAGGTCTGCCCCCGGACAAAGGGGAGGGAGAACCCTGCCCAGCTCTGTCCCAGCGCTGCCCACTCCACTCACTGGCTGGGCCTCAGCCTGGTGCAGAGGAGGTGAGAATCCTGCCCCCTTGTCTAGAGGCCATGTGAGGGAGGGAAGAGCCTGGAAACCCAGCTGTCAGGAGCCCCTGCCCCTCCGCCTGCCCTTCCTCCACACTCCTGACCCTGCAAGCAGCTTGGTGTTTCTCTCTGGGACAGGCTAGATTCTGGAATCAGGAGACCCTGAAATAACATGTTTTCCGGAAAAGTACCTTCCTTAAAGGAAACCACTTGTTCCAAGGAGTTGAAAAGGGCCATTGTGCTCTGCCAGTCCCCGCTCCCCTCAGGACACGACACTTGAAAAGACACACACTGCTATACGCGCTTGCACACACACACACACACACACACACACACACACACACACACACACACACAGATGCATTCATCCAGTGCATTTGTAAGAGTGAAAGTTAGGAGCAGACTAAACACCAATCAGAGGGGGGCCGGGCAAATCCTAGCAGAGACACAACATGACACTAGGCAGGTGTAGAAACAATGAGGCTGGTGTAGAAACAATGAGGTAAATTTAAACTCATTACCATAAACTCATTACCATAAACTCATTATCATATATCAGTAAGTAAAAAGTAGAGGGAATTGGAGAACTATAAATGTGCCCTGTGGTAAAATTCTATTTCTGTTAAAATACACTTAGATGCATAGAAGAGGGTGTGGAGAGCTACATGCCCAGGTGTTAAGTAGTGATTGTCTCCAGGTGGGCGGGATGTTTGTGCGTTTCATGTTTTCCCTTTTTGTTTATCTGTATTTCCTGTAATAAATGGTTTGCTTTTGGATAAGAGACAGCAAGAAACTAACAAAGGAAAAGAACAAAATTAATTTTTCTAAGTTATAAAATGAACCAACTCCAATCTGAGGAAGAGATATAAAAACCCAGTCAAACACAGACGTAGAAATGGTGACAAATTCTCAGGACCAACAGACAGACACACACATATTCTGCGTAATTCACAGGGTTGAGGTAGAAAAGGCTGAGGAGTGGGGGGATGGTTGCTAAGTTTCTAGGAAACGCTGGGATCTGGATGTGAGGGTGACTGCGGGGACTTCAGGGCCTGGGGGGTGTGTTTGGGTGGCTTGGGGAGGGTAGAAGGAGTGTCCTGGGACTCAGCCTAGCCTGCGGGAGAGGCTTAGCTAGACACGCACCTACCTTCTGTCTCCTGAGAGGGCGCATGGATTCTTATCCCCGGTCCCCAGTTCAGGGAAGGCTGAAAAACCTGCCAGGGCCTCTCCCGCCTCTGGCCCCTCCTGCCTCCGCCCCACACTGTTGTGGAGGGAGATAGCAGGGCCCACTGCTGGCAGGGGCTGCCCTGCCACCACTCATATTACATGGCAAAGGGAATTACAGTTGCTGATGGAATTCCACTGGCTCATCAATTGACCTTAAAATAAGATTATTCTGGATTGGGACTTCCCTGGTGGCGCAGTGGTTAAGAATCCGCCTGCCAATGCAGGGGACACGGGTTCGAGCCCTGGTCCGGGAAGATCCCACATGCTGCGGAGCAACTAAGCCTGTGCGCCACAGCTACTGAGCTTTCACTCTAGAACCCGTGAGCCACAACTACTGAGCCCACGTGCCACAACTACTGAAGCCCGCGTGCTGAGAGCCCATGTTCTGCAACAAGAGAAGCCACCGCAGTGAGAAGCCCGCGCACCACAACGAAGAGTAGCCCCTGCTCACTGCAACTAGAGAAAGCCCACGCACAGCAAGTGAAGACCCAACGCAGCCAAAATTCAATCATTCAATCAATCAATAAAAAGATTATTCTGGATTATCCAGATGAGTCCAATGTAATCAAAAGGGTCCTTAAATGTGAAAGAGGGAAGCATGAAAGTCAGGTCAGAGTGATATGAAGGCCACCAGCTAAGAAATGAGGGCAGCCTCTAGAAGTTGGAAAGGAAAAGACAAGGAAACAGACCTAGCGTCTCCAGATAGGAACTCAGCCCTCTGACACGAGTCCCAGTGAGTCCCTTCTTGGACTCTGGCTCCAGAACTGTAAGATAGTACCTCTGTATTGTTTTAAGCCACTAAGTTTGTGGTAACTTGTTACAGCAGCAGAGTATCCTTGGCTCCGCCATTAGTGTTCACCAAGGCTGGAATTTGCCCATCAGGAATCCCATTCCTGGCTGTCAAGGAACAAATAAGGTGGCATCTGAGGGGATGCAAGTATTAGAGCTGAAGAAGGCGGTTGGGCTCGGGGGATAGATGGGCTGGACTACTTTAGAGAAAAGGATGGGAAGATAGGAATCATACTTGTCAGATGAGTAGGGTGAGAGTAACAACACGGTGACCGTCAGGCTGTGCTAGGTGTTATGCGATGTGTATCTCCAACAATCCCAGCCCTGTTCCCTGGAAACAGCCATACAAGCACGCAAGGGTGTTCTTGCAGTTTTATTTTTGATAGCAAAGTATTATAAAGATCCAAGTACCACCAACAGAGAAATATATAAACAAATTGTGGTACAGCCACAAAATGGAATAATAGTCATTACAAAAATGTACTGACTTGGAAACTGCCTACTAAAAATAGAGAAAGAAAAGTAAGTTACAGAATGGTCTTATAAGAAGAAAGGGGGAGCAAATAAATATCCTTTCTTCCTAAGGAAAAAAAAGAACCAAAAAACTCCTAAATTACACTTATGTGTATGTGTTTGTATAAACATAGAGAAAAGTCTGGAAGGATATGATTACCACTAGGGATAGGCTCGGAGGGAGAAGGAAACACTGTTTTCTTTATATTCTTCTGCATTGTTTGAATATATTTTAATAAGAATTTGTTGCTTTTTTTTCCATGTAACATTATTTTTTAATAAGATGGTACAAAGGTTAAAAAGAGCAAACTTTACTATTACTGTTGTTATTTGCAAAAAGAGCTCTCTGGCCGGAGGAATGCCAGAGCTCCACTTAGCAGGAACATCTGGACACAGATGAACAAAATTGATTCCTTTTCCTGTGTGAGCTTAGCTGGGGAACGAGGCAACATGAATCCTGTGAGTGGAAAAACGGAGTCATCCTAGCCCGCCTGCCCTTTTACAGATGTGTGACCTGATGTTCTGCGAGGGACCTGACATTTCTCTAGACTGTATGGCAGTTCCAGGCTGAAATACAACTTTCTGGCCCCCATTTCAGTGAACTTGGAACTTCCTCAAAATTCAAACCCCCTTTTCACAATTCATAATTTTCATGTGAGGAATAAAAATGTCTGTGTTTTGCTGCCTGATCCCACTTTAAATCTGAGGTCTTGTTTACGTCTTGAAACCCCAGCTCTTAAAAGGAAGGGACACTGGCAGAGAGAGAGTCCTAGGAAAGTAGCCAGGGTGGGGCATGGAGTCTGGGGTCCTTGCTCTTCCATCAGGCTCACAGCACAAGGGCTGGATCAGGTGTGTGGAAGTTCTCTGTCTGTCTAGCACTTGAAGCTCTACAAGGTGTCCCAGGTTTGCAAAGCTCTTCTGCAGCATCATCGCAACTGTCTCCTGCGATATGCACGGGGACCCAGTGGAGCGGTATCGACCGTAGTTTACAGATGAGAAAACTAAGACCTCGAGACACTAAAGTGATGAACCCCAAGCCATTCAGCAATTTGGTCGCAAAGTTTAGGACAGAGTCACATCTCCTTATTCTCCCATCTCCTTCAGCCAGAGTTTCATTTTTATCTCCTTTATATCTTCTATTTCCAAGGTAGATTTTGTTTGATTGAATAAAGGTCTGCCGCTTCAGAAAGTTTGAAAGTCAATGATCCAGAATGATGTTTCCAAATTCCCAACTGATAGTAATGTTCAGCAGTCAGGAACGACAAATTGCAATTTCCAGGAATTCTTGAGAATTTCTGAAATCATAACTTATTATGCACTATTCATAACACTTATTTACACGCTTTTAAATAATGAGTGACCTAATAATAAACAGTGAATAATTTTCTGTGATAGAATGATGCTAAAAGTTTCAGAAGTTTTCAGTAAATAACATAGTTTTATAGTTTGTTATTATTATGAATCAATATATTATGCCAAGATTATTTCAATAACATGGAAAAATGATCTCAACCTAGTACAGACATTGGATATAGAAAACGTTAAAAGGAAGGAAACATTAACCCCAAATAAATTCCAAACAAAATCACTTAAAATTGAAAGAGAATACCACAAATATTTGATATTTAAAAGTTATACTTTGAAAAATGAACTTTAAAAAGACAAAGAATTAATTGCTCCAACTTTAAAAAGACAAGAATTAAAGATAGCTTGATCTTTGCTTTGTGACAGATATTCCAGACATAGAAAACTTTCATTTTGCATTGATGTAGGTTGAATTAAGAGTGCATCCCAAACATCTTCAAGTTGAGTGTTAGGGTGCATGTTGCTTCATAGAAGCTCATTTCCCTTTTTAATTATAATTTTTTTTTTTTTTGGTCTGCTTGCCTCAATCTTGATTTTGCCATTGAATTTAATATTGCCCTTTCTGGTGGCTACTGCCTGGACCTGATTGGAGACCCCTGTTTGGTAGTCCTTACTTTACTGAAAGTTGTGGAGATGGTGGGATGTGAAAATGAATAGTGAGCAAATAAATCCAGCGCTTGGGTTTAAAAAAAAAAAAAATTGCTCTTGCCAATTCAGATTTTAGAGCAGTTTCTGATTTCATGTTGGAGTGTTCTACAACAACAATCACATCTTTTTCTTTTGCATCTCTTCTGTTAAGTATTTACAAAGAACTGTAGCCTATGGTGAATACTCAAATATTTGGAAATGCCAACTACATTATTGGAAAGTTTTCATATAGTATTAATGTTCAGACCTGCTAGCAACGTTAATAGCACTACACAGAATCACTTGTTGAAATTGCCAATATAAGGACTTATTTTGCTTCCAAAGTTTGTTATTTTTTTCTGACACCACTCATAGGATTTGTATAAATATCCTATGTGTATGAACTCACTAATATTTATTTTATTTGTAGAAATGACTTGCTGTTAGAAACAGACCAGGCCACAAGCACACACTTATAACCAGTGTGTGCTGGTAAACTGACTCCCTGGGGGGGGGGGAATGTCATAATATGTAGCTTTTGTCAATTTCTGAGGGGAGATGTAAATATTCCCACTAGGGTCAATTTCAAGCTACCGAGGTGATGTCACCGAGAGTCAGAAAGAGATGCTCGTAACTGGCTGCTCTCTCTCTCTCCTTTGTGAGCCAGCTCTACCACACCACAGGCAAGACTGATTAGATTGTGACCACATCTCTCCTTCCTGCTCCCATTCCATACTGGAACTGTCGACCTTAATTTTCCAATACATGCTTTTGCGTTTTCTACTCTCGCTTTCGATTTGGTATTAGTGGATTCCTTTGAACTAGTGAGATCTCTATGTTGATCATTAAGTTTTAATTCTCACAGGGGAATAGTTTTCTCAGGTTTCTAGATTCCTCAACTTATTTTTATTAGGATTTGGGCTTTGGAAAAACATAACATTTCTGAGAAATGCTGGGAAGGAATTCCTGCAGAGAAACACTAATCCAGAAAATCTGAGTTAAAACATCCCATTTGTTTGAATGATCATGATTCTACTGGGTATGTTTTCATTGGTCCCAATTTTGCCCACTGGTCACTGTCATTCATCTTATTTTAGGGCATTTTAGGTGTGGAGTCCTATACAGTTTGGTGTTAAGTTTAGTGATTTTCCAGAGAGACTGACCACCAGGATTGATTAGTAATCACTTGACCTCTGTCTGATCTTGTACACGTGGCACAAGTTAGTCGTCAGCATAGCTGGTTGTCTCCAACCTGTTTTCTCCTTCATTCTTTTTTTTTAAAAATATTTATTCATTAATTTGGCTGCACTCTGTCTTTGTTGCGGCATGCGGGGGATCTTCGCTGTGGCTTGCAGGATCTTTGCTGCGGCATACAGGATCCTTTTTTAGTTGTGGCATGCGGACTCTTAGTTGAGTCATGTGGGATCTAGTTCCCTGACCAGGAATAGAATCCGGGCCGCCTGGGTTGGGAACGTGGAGTCTTAGCCACTGGACCACCAGGGAAGTCCCCCCCCCCCCTTCATTCTTATTCTTAGCACAAAAACAACACAGCCTCCCTTGGAGCTAGGAGTGGCCAACAAAGTGGGGTGCAATGTCTGGGAAATGTCCTTAAATAGGGAGGGCGTACTATTCTTTTCTTTTAATCACTCACAGCTAAAATGAATTAAATGGCAGACTAACCCATCTGTTCCTATGGAAAGCACAGACCACTAGCAAGAAACTTAGAAAGGTCAGTAACGGAGTATGATCAATGAAAGAACTCAGCATTATTCAGGGCCTCGGGAGGCCTGGGGGAGGAGATTTGACCTACACGTGCAAATGATATAATTTGTAATGTAAGAGACTGTAGCCCCCTGGGTGCCTGCTGCCTGTCTGCCAAGGTTGACGAGTAAGTAAAATTTTTTTAAATAGATCTTTACTGGAGTATAATTGTTGCACAATACTGTGTTATTTACTGTTGCACAACAAAGCGAATCAGCCATATGCATACACATGTCCCCTCCTTCTTGAGCCTCCCTCCCACCCTCCCTATCCCACCCCTCTAGGTCATTGCAAAGCACAGAGCTGATCTCCCTGTGCTATGCTGCTGCTTCCTACCAGCCAACTATTTACTGCTCTGAGTTGGTTAGCCTGGGGAAAGAAGTTTTCAGATTTCTAATCCTTCACGGGATCTTTTCAGGAATGTCTGTAATCTTAACTTTGTAACAACCAGACTCCTGGAAGGCATAGAATGTACTTTATTGCTCCGCCAGCTGAGAGTATAAGTACTGGCTGAAGGAACAAGGGGATTCAGCCTAGGGAAGAGATCATGAGAGGTGAGCGCTGGGGATCTGAGAGCCACTTTCACATGTCAAAATAAAAAAGAGTTTAGGCTTCTTCATGGAGACCCCCCAGGCCAAAATCAGGACCCATGCGTAGAGGCTGCCAATTTTACCCTTACTTAAAGAGAAACCTATCTAGCAGAGCTGGAAGGAGGTAGTGGAGGGGGGCACCTCTCCACTGCTGGGAGCACTTAAGCCAAGGACACTCTATTGTAGAAAGAATTTATCAACTGAGCACCAGTTCCCAATTACCAGGCTATACATTGGTACCTGTCCATAAAGATTTCCAGGTCTCATTTTCCTATTGAAGAAAGAAAAGACAATGTGGAACATTTTTTTAAAAAAAATAATCATGAATCTCAATGCTTTTTTAAATAATTAATTTATTTATTTATTTATTTATGGCTGTGTTAGGTCTTCGTTTCTGTGCGAGGGCTTTCTCTAGTTGCAGCAAGTGGGGGCCACTCTTCACCACGGTGCGCGGGCCTCTCACTATCGCAGCCTCTCCTGTTGCAGAGCACAGGCTCCAGACGCGCAGGCTCAGTATTTGTGGCTCATGGGCTTAGTTGCTCCGCAGCATGTGGGATCTTCCCAGACCAGGGCTCGAACCCGTGTCCCCTGCATTGGCAGGCAGATTCTCAACCACTGCGCCACCAGGGAAGCCCCCTGGAACATTTTTTATAAAGTTAAATATTTGATATTTGAAGTACATTTCCTTTGTTCTGAGATTATGTTCTATTTATTGTTAGATAGTAGGTGGTATTTGTTATTGTTGTTTAACATGCTAACTCAACAAAATAAAATCTCGACAACTCCATGTAAGTCTCCATTAAAAATAAATTATATCTCTGTGAAATCTGGAAATCTGGTAAACCGCAAGGTGGATGAAATGACACCCAGGCTCTCTCGGACTTGACCTTTCAAGGAGCTGTAGTTTATGCTAGTGGCCACTAGATGCCACTCTTGTTTAGTTACAGCTGCTAGATAATTTCATGGGGCAACTAGAGAAGCCAGAAATGGGATCCACTTGCTTTACAGTAAATTAAACTTTATTAACAAAGTATTCATTTTTTCCATATATAGCTACTTTTTAATAAACACTGATTTTTTATTAGTGTTTGAAAACAAAATTAATTTTCAAAGTTCAATTCTTAAAATTGAAATGATTACTTTCTTAAATGCTTTCTTTGAATAAAAGTGTCCAATAGTCTCAGAAATTTAGTGTACCTACAATAAACTGTTTCCCTTGATCAAAAGCCTTCTGTGAGCATCTCAACTGGCTGATGACTTTATTCACGAGAGCAGGGTCTATGTCCTGTCCATTTTACAGAGCACACAGCATCTAGCACGATGTCATATTAATGTAATTATAATAATCTCCATTTGTCTGGTGGTTTACACTTTACGAAGCCCTTATAGTTTATTCCCTCTCAATGGCAGTTCAAGTTGCAGAGAATGACCTTTTCTTTGTTCTTCTTTGTTATAAGCCAAAGTGAATCTAATGCACATTCTTCACAATGAAAGCTTTCTTCCTCACTCACTCATTCATTCATTCAACAAACATTTATTGAGCACTGCTATGTGTTAAGCACTATACTGTGCCCTGTGCTGGGCACCATGTGTTAGTAATAAACACAGCAGATGAAGCCCCTTCCCCCATGGAGTGGACATTCACATGGGGAGACAGTCAGTAAACAAATGAAGAGATTACTTGTCAGGTGGTAATGAGTGTTATGGGGAAGAATAAAGTAGTAGGGGGAGGGAAAGCAATGGCAGGGTGTCCATCTTAGGTAGATGAGAAGCTGTGCTTCATGCAGATGCCTGAGTGATGTGACAGAGAGCGAAGTTTGGCAATCTGGACAAAGCACATTCCAGATTTTGTGGCAGAAAGGAGCTTGGGAGTTTGGTGTCAAGTAAGGAGCTTGGGAGGACGTCAGTGTGGCTGGAGGGAAGGGAAGGAGGGGCGAGTGGTGGGAGATGAGGCTGCAGAGGTGGACAGGACATGGATTGTGTGGGAATTGGGATTTATTTTCCCAGTGCGACAGGATGCCATGGGTGGGTTTTGAGCCGGGGAGGAACATGCTCTGAAACATGAAGAATGGGAAGCACGTGCACCTGCTGAATAGGCTCAATTTGTATATATTTTGAAAGAGGCAGACAGGACTCCCTGATACACTGGATGGAGAGGGTGAGGGAAAGAAGAGTCAGGGAAGATCCATAGGTTTTCAGCCTGAGCAACCAGGTGGGTGGTGATGCCCCATTTACTTATATGGGAAAAATTGGGGAAGGAGCAAGTTGGAAGAGGGGCATTGAGAAACTGAGAGTTCTATTTTGGACTTATTAAATTTGAGGATTCTACTGTACATCCAAGTAGAGATGTTGAGCAGGCAGGTGTTATTCTAGTCTGGACTTTGGAGGATGGGTTGGGGCTGGCAGAGTTGCTCTGAGATCCATTCTTGTGGACCTCTGCTACCTGGGCAACTTAGGTACAATAGGAGTTATTTAACTTATTCTAATGGCACCTGGGAATTTAGCACGACCCCATAATATCTTCACTGAATTTCAACTGGAATATTTAGTAAGTTTTACACCTACTGAAGCTGTCAGACATAAGACCAATATGTTTCAAAACATACAAAGTGGGCTTCCCTGGTGGTACAGTGGTTAGGAATCCTCCTGCCAATTCAGGGGACACGGGTTCGAGCTCCGGTCCGGGAAGATCCCACATGCCGCGGAGCAACTAAGCCCGTGCACCACAACTACTGAGCCTGCGTGCCACAACTTCTGAAGCCCGTGCTCTGAAACGAGAGAAACCACTGCAATGAGAAGCCCGCGCACTGCAACAAAGAGCAGCCCCCGCTCGCCACTACTAGAGAAAGCCCGCGCGCAGCAACGAAGACACAACACAGCCAAAAAAAAAAAAAGAAAGAAATACAAAGCATATTTTGAAAAGTTAAAGATTACACTTTTCTATTAAATTTACTTAACTAATTTAGCAGTTACTTTGCTTCTGAATGACAGTTGTATCAACTGGAGAGGGCTTTCCTTTGAGCACCTCCTGCTGGTGAGAGCATCAGGGATCAGATGATACCTGTTGAACCAGCAATCCCCTTCTAGAACTCAGTCCTAAGGAAAGCATTAAAAAAAATGAATCAAGTCTTCTCAACAAAAATGTTCATCTCATCATCATTTACAAGAGAAACGTTGTAAACAAAGTGTCCACCAATAAGTGGCATACTCAGTAACTGTGGTGTAGTAATGGAAATGGAAAATTATTCACGCATCAAAAGATGTTAACAAAGGGTTTTTAAATTATTTATTTATTTATTTATTTATTTATTTATGGCTGCATTGGGTCTTTGTTTCTGTGCGAGGGCTTTCTCCAGTTGCGGCAAGCGGGGGCCGCTCTTCATCGCGGTGCGCGGGCCTCTCACTATCACGGCCTCCCCTGTGGAGCACAGGCTCCAGATGCGCAGGCTCAGTAATTGTGGCTCACGGGCCTAGTTGCTCCGCGGCATGTGGGATCTTCCCAGACCAGGGCTCGAACCCGCGTCCCCTGCATTGGCAGGCAGATTCTCAACCACTGCGCCACCAGGGAAGCCCTAACAAAGGGTTTTTAGTAACATAGTAGGGCTGGTTATGATATAAAATTAGGTGAATCATAAGATATAAATGTGCACATACAATAATATTCTCAATCACATAAAAATGTGTATAAAAATGAACAATTAAAAAATTGTAATACATTACTTATACCACAATAAAACTACAAAAAATTAAAAAAAAAATTAACAGAGGGAACTTATTTCAAACTTTTTAGAGCAGTTAACTCTAGGAGATCAAACTCCCTCTTATACTCCTTTGGTTTTGTCCAAACTTTCTACAATGGGCATGTGTTATTTTGTGCTCTGAAAAAAAAAATCATCATTTGGATTGAAAATAATGAAAAAGAAATGGGAAAATGGAAAGAACTAGCTTTGGCCTGGGGATCAGGAGCTAAGGATTTGGGTCCAGAGTCCTGGCTCACCCTCTGAGCAGGGCAGACTCCCTTCTTTCTCTGAGCCTCAGGTTTCTCACCTGCAGAATGTGGATAGGAATCCAGCCTGTCTGTCTCCTGGAGTAGATGTGAAGATCTAGCAATGATGCCAGCAAAGGCGCTGATCCCAGAGGTAATTCAAAGTCTGGAATGTGAGGTGTGCTCTCCAAGGCTCTAGGGATGATGTCCTGCCTTCCCATGAGTGCAGAGTTAGTGGGAGAAGGTAACTGAAGGGGGAGAAGGTTCACAAACACAGTGGCTCCTCTGGCTACCCTGTTCTGGGCCCCAGGGAAGAAGGTCTTCAGTGTCCACTGGATGTGAGCCTGATCCTAACTCATTCATGCCTTAGAGATTTGGTGGATAAATGGGAGAGATCTCGGCAAGCATCTGATAATAATACTAATTTTATAGTTGTAGTTATTGAAAATTCCCAGTGTGTCAGGCACTGTGCTTGGTGCCTTTTACTAATTTTGTTCATCAGTTCTACCCAACAAATATTTACTGTGCACATTCTATGTGTCCTGTCTGTGCAGTTTGTGTTAACTCCATTTTTATGTGGCAGGATTTCCCCACTCCTTACCCCTTTATTAGGGCCCGTCACACACCGTCTCCCTTTTGGCATGAGTGAGACACACCACACCAAGGTGGGATAACAGGAGTTCACCTTTTTGTAGCACAAGTCGAAGCACAGAAAGAGACAGAGACTTTTGTGGCATAATAATACATACACGATATATTAAGGGTATATCAACTTATATGGTAGTCAAGAAACTTGCCTACATTTCCGTGGTTATTAAGTGACGGAGCTGGGAACGGAACCCAGGACTGTTTATCTCTACAGCCTGTGCTCTTTATGACTGTGCTACTTCGCCTGTTTCTAGCCCATCCAGGGCGGAAGCTGTTCTCCCCGGCATCCTCTACTCAAGCTCTGCCCTCTGGATACCTCCTGAGTCAGGGCATCCCATTGGAAGGTTTTTTTCCAGGATGAGCGGTAACTTCGATCCCCTCTTCCTGTCTCATGCCAGAGGAGCCTTGCCTGACCACTGCCACACTAGGCTAGATTAGGCAGCCCATCCTGGGTTTCCAAAGTGTTCTGTACTCCTTCATGGTGAAACGGAGCAGGACCCTATGATACTCCCCCCACCCGCCCGCCACATCCTCAGCCTGCCTTTTGTCTGTGGAAAAAATTTAGCCAAAGAATAAGTTTAATCAGAGAAGTGAGATAATGCAGAAACAGAGGAAAACAGTCAAAGGAGACCAAATAATAATAGTTTAGTCATTAAGCATAGTCAAGGACTTCTAGTTCCTCCTTAAGGGCTATAGATAATATTCTGAACCATATCCTGGGAGCTGTCTGGTAGATACTAAAGCCCCCATCAGGAGGAAGAAGTTAACTATATGATGACCAGGCTGTAGCCATGACATAAGCTGCCACAATTCCAAGAATTGGCCTCAGAGAAATGGAAACAAACCGACAGTAGAACTGAAGATTAACTGTACCTAAAACAATCGAGATGACGCTGGTCAGACCACCGATGACCAACTTCAAGATGACTGTGAGAGCTGACTGTATTGTTTCTGCATGTAGCCCCCTCCCCTATCTATAAAAGCTCTTGCCCCTGATTGTCAAGGGGGGAGTCGGCCTTTGGACAGGCGTCCGCCTTCCCCTCCGGTGGCCGGTCTCAAAAATAAAGCAACCTGTCCTTTCCTACCAACACTCGTCTCTCGAGAATTGGCTTTTGAGCAGCGAGCAGCCAGACCTGGGTTCGGTAACAATGGCACTCTCCGCACTTAGAACTCCTTCAACGTTCATTTTCTCCTCTTGGCTCTAGCTCCATGGAAGCAGGGTCTTCCTTGCTACATTCACTGCTGTGTTGCTTGTCACTCGGGCTGTTTGCCTGATGTGGAGGAGGTGGACCCTAGGCACGGCCAGGTCACTACATGAGGATGAGTTCCCTGGAGGGTTGGCATCCTGGAAGGCCCCAGTCAGAGGACCCATAGAGTCCTCAGCCCTAAGCCCGTGGTGCTTGCTTTGGATTAGAGACACATGTGGTGGAATGGGTACTTAGGTAACACTGCAAGAATTAGATTATTTCCATGGGCTTTGACATTTTAGAGGTAACCGAATATTGTCAGTTATCTTTCAGGGCAAGAGAAAATGAAAAACAGTGACTGCAAAAGCAGGAGATGTTTAATCTTGCGAGCAAACTTGCCATGTGGATCCTAGATAGTAATGGGATTTTCTTAGAATTGCTGCTTTATCATTTTATCTGTTTTCTGCTTTTGTTTTTTGTGGTAAAGCTCCTGGTATTTGGCCAAAGGGATTGGAATTACAGGTAATGACCCCTAGTATTCAAGATGACTATGGAAGAGCAGCTGGGTATGGGTGGTGAGTGCCCAGCACAGGGATTTCAGCCATATGGAACGGCTCTCACCTGATGTTTGTGGCCTGGTTCTTAGGGAAAGTGAGGACATAGGGGCTTACGGGAATTGTCATACTTACTGTCTGGGTAAAAGCCATCTCATGGCAAGGCTTGCTTTCTATGATAATTTTTATTTATTATTTGTATTTCTTTTTATTTTGTACATTCAAAGATAAAAGGAAATTTAAATTTGCTATCTGGGGAGACTAAGAGGATAGATTTTTTTTCCATCTTGAAAAGAACGTGTGTTTATTCTTCAAGAATAAAAGTTAGTTTCTAATTCCCTTACTTATATTTTATTGCTATTTTCCGTTTTTATTTTTGCTATGCATTATGAAAGTCGCACTCTTTACTTACGAAACTAAATTGATATCATTTTTTACCGGGGTAAAGTATACACAACATAATATTTATGATTTTAAAGTGTACAGTTCAGTAGCGTTAAGTACCTTCACACTGTTGTGCAACCATCACCACCATTCATCCCCAGAAATGTTTGCCTCCTCCCAAACTGTAACTCTGTACCAGTTAAACACTATCTTCCCATTCCTCCCATCCTCAGCGCACCATTCTACTTTCTGTCTCTATGAATTTTAATACTCTAAGTACCTCATATAAGTGGAATCATACACTATTTGCCTTTTTTGACTGGCTTATTTCACTTAGAATGTCTTCAGGTGTTATCCATGTTGTAGCATGTGTCAGAATTTTCTTCCTTTTTAACAATAATATTCTGTTGAATGGATAATTTTTATTTTAAAATTTCTAGTATGGCAAACTTCAAACATACATAAAAGCACAAAGAATAGTATATTGTGCTCCTAGGTACCCATTATCCCAATGGAAGATTGTTTATTCCATTTATACTTCCACCCAGTCCACAGCCTACTTTTGGAAGCTAATTCCAGAACTATCACTTAATCTGCAAACAGTCCAGGATGTATTTAAAATATAAGAACTTTAATTAAAAATGTAACCACAATACCATTATCACAACACCCTGAAACACTGAACAATGATTCCCTACTATCATCAAATATCAAGTCATTATCCAAATTTCTATATAATTTTAAATGTTTTAGTTGATTATATTTTCTTATATTTGTAACTGGCCATTTCAAGCCTCTAAAGATCTGGTGGTAGTAGAAGGGGGTTAGTTCTAAATCAAGGTAAATGAGATTTGAACTAATCAGGCTCCAGGTAAACTTCATGTACAGGTACTTGAAAGAATCTTTTCCTGGCTTGTCTGTTCCAAAGGATGTTTGCTTTCTTCTAAAAGCTCCAAGAGTAGTGAAGCAATTGTGTCTTTGCAGTTGAGCACTCCCAAAGATTTAGCCTTTTAATTATTTGTGCTCTCTCATTTGGATTTGGCCTCTTATGCCCTTCCCTAGGGAAATTTAGTAGTTTCTAGTTTTGAGATAGGTAAGAGGATGGACTCTGGAATATACTTGGTGCTGTTAACTGCAACTTGAAATTGAAAAGGCTTATGAATGAAAAAGAAAAAGGAAATGAATGACGGATATTGGAGGATATTGTAAGACAGACTCAAGGATAAGGGTAAAATAAAGGGACTAGCTGAGCAATTCCTGTTATAAATGGTTGGCAGTAGTATTCCCTGGGGGAAGGGACAACATAAAAGAGGAGACTCAAGGCAGGATTTTTAGCAACAATCCAAGGTACAACTTTCTTCTTCTCCTTCTTCTTATTGTTTTATATTAAATTAGGGCTGCCAGATAAAACATAGGTTGCCGGTAAAGCTTCAATTTCAGATAAACAGTGAATACTTTCTAAAGTATTATAAGTATGTCCCGAAGTGTCCTGGGTACTTTTGCCGTAAGCATTTTTGCTGTAGATACCTTTGCCGCAGGCATTTTCACCGCAATATTTTTGCCGCATCACTAATTGGCCGTAAGGCAATTTTGCCGTGAAAGAGAAAATAACGAGTTGACAGTTTTGGGTTTGACAGGTTGGTTAACTGGTTGAAATGTGTTAGCATTTCTTCCAGTTGGCGACATTATTGATGGCTTTATCGAGCTGACAGATGAGGATGGGATGATCTGCCCCCCAGAGTTGGCTTCCAATTTTGAAACACACTAGGGTGGAAGAGAAAGAGACCTCGGAGTGTCTTGAAGGCATACCGTTGAACCCACACTTCCCACAGAACTTTGGAACGTCTATCAATAGACATGTGACAATGTGCCAAAAACAAACAACTGTGTAGAAGCTTTCATTATGCAATACAAACCTCGGTCACAAACGTGCACTCTAGTTATTGGGAACTAACACCTCTCTTTTAAGTTTATTTTTATTTTTATTGAAGTACAGTTGATTTACAATGTTGTGTTAGTTTCTGGTGTACAGCAAAGTGATTCAGATATATATGTATATGTGTATATATATATATTTTTTTTCTTTTCCATTATGGTTTATTACAGAATATTGAATATAGATCCCTGGGCTATACAGTAGGACCTTGTTATTTATCCATTCTGTATATAATAGTTTGCATCTGCTAACCCCAAACTCCCAATCCAACCCTCCCCGCAACCCATCCCCTTGGCAACCACAAGTCTGTTCTCTATCTGTGAGTCTGTTCCTGGGAACTGACACCTCTCTTTTTGGCCTGCTGCACCGCTTGTGGGATCCTAGTTCCCTGCCCAGGGATTGAACGCCCGGCCCTCGGCAGTGAGAGCATGCAGTCCTAACTGCTGGACCGCCGGGGAATTCCCGACAGCTCTCTTAACAAGGGAACCAATTTTAGCAAAAAAGAAAAAGTGTGATGCTGAACAAGGACAGGAATCAACAAAGCAAAAAAAAAAAAGGGCGGGGGGAGGGCGTATAAAATACGAGAGACTCAGAAGAGAAGTGCTTCGGTACAATGCACAAATAAAGTCAGTTATTTGTGCATTATTGCCATGAATCTATACACATTCTAAATGTATTCAATGTTTTGTATTTTGCAATAAAGTCTGTTTAATTTTGTTATTCATTTCTCATGTTTCATTGTGTCCTTTTTAATGTTCGTTCCCCTTTTATTTTTCGTTCTTATCTTTTACGGCAAAATTGCCTTACGGCCAATTAGTGATGCGGGAAAACGCTTGCGGCAAAGATGCCTCCGGCAAAGATGCTTCTGGCGAAAATACCTGACACGGTCCTGGGTACGTTGACATCTTTATACTAAAAAAAGTATTCGTTGCTTATTTGAAATTCAAATTGAATTGGCTATTCTGTATTTTTATTTGCTAAATCTGGTAACTTGGCCGTCAATGCGTAGGGACTCCACCTGTGAAACAGGGCTTTTGACCTTTAGGCCCCTTAGTTTTCTTAGAGGATGGTTGATGGTTGAATTTTCGTTTCTTTATTCAGTCTCCTTGTCCTGCATGTTCTACCTAATATCATAGCTTTTTATTAAAAAAATTGACGTAGTTTACATTAGCACCAACAGAATATGAGTACTTATTTCTCTCTAGCCTCATCAACATCTAAAGCTATTGTTAGTCTTTTAATTTCTGCTAATTTTCCGGACAAATGTTTGAGAATTGCTGGTTTAGAGCACTTCTTAAATGAGACGAACTTTTGTGACGCCTAGTATCAAGGTTTTGGTTAAAAAGAATTTTAAATTTTATTCTATATTGTAAAGAATTTTACAATGGAATGTAATGACTTACAACACGTTAGCTGTTTTTAAATTCCAACAGTGGATTTTCCAGCTGCTTCCAACAAAACTGATCTTTTCTGTGCATACTCAAGGCAACACTCAAGAATTTCAAATTAGCTTTAGCAAAATCAAATATTTATATTTAAAAAGAAAACATTTGAACTTAGAACTCGTTAAGATAAAAAAGTTAACAAGCTGAAGATGCCTTGTTATTTAATGCCACTAATGGCAACATCTAGGTCAGATAAGTTATAGTGATTTAAAACAGCATTCCCACTAGCTTTGTGTAACCATATTTGTAATTATTGCCATAAGTGATTTAAAAAGTCCCATAGTCTCTTTAGTCTACATTTCCACAAAAAGCTCTTGAAAGAACAAATTCTGCTCAGTTGTTTTTCCCTTTGCTTAAAAAAAAAAAAGTGCCAGGAATCTCACCCCACCCTGCTGCTGGGTAAAAGTCAATCATTTATTATTCCTGGATCAAACACAAGCATTCATGTCTAGGAAAACATTTTGCAATGAATGGGATCTTGGTCTCTACTAAAAACAAAAAATGGCTAAAAAGAGACTTCAATTTATTTTCAAATTCTATGGCTAAATTCCTATAATTCCTAACTGGTGAAAATATTGGCAAGCTACTAGATTTTACTTAGGATCAGATTTACTTCTTTGGTGTCTGCCCAGAGGAGCTATTGAGAGCTACTTGTGGCTAGCTTTTAAGAGACCAAATGGACCTCGAATGGAATGAATATTGACACTAGTGTACAATGCACAAGGAGAAGCAGAAGAAAGAATTGAATACTTTTATTTTTTGAATAGCTAAGTATAACCAACTTTCACTTCAAAGTTTTAACATTTGGCAAACCAAAAAGGTTACTTCTCAAAACGACCAAACATAACTGAATCCTTTCTTTGCATTTTGATATTAAGCTGGGAGTTATATAGCTTATCAAAATTCTTATCTAATCAACTAATTCAGGCTCACCAAATACAATCACTGTCAATCCAGACATACTCAGTGGTCTTCCTTTCCTTAAGCCTAATCAGACCTAAAGCTAATTAATCCCCCCAAAATAATCAGTTCCCCTCAAAGTGATCAAATCCCTTCCCCCAAGCATTCCCAATCATCTAGTCAACCACTAGCCATGATCTAGCAATCATCCATTAAATAAATGTCATTGTGGCAGGGACTGATAATCTTTCAATATCCACTTTTCATTAACCCTTTCACTAATAGAAACCTCTAAATTTTAAGCATCCGGCTTCCTGGCTAGACACTATATTTCCCACCATCCTTTGCATCTGGGCATGTCCACGTGACTAAATCTGGCCAATGGGATTGAGTGGAAATGATGTTTTCAACTTCCAGGTCAAGTCCTTGAGAAAAAAACTGTCCACGCCTTCTCTGTCCCCCTTTCTTTCGGCTGGAATGTTTGAATTAAAGTGGTAAACCAGCTTTGATCAGTTGGATGAGGACAACAACATAGGGGAGAGTGGAGCAAAAAGAAAGAAGTGGGTCCCTGGATCACCTTGTAGAGCAGCATGACAGAAGTGCCAGTGAAGTCTCATGGTCATCCAGTCCAGATGCATGTAGGCCAAGGGCTGTTTCCTAACACCTACAGTCATGATGCGGTGTCCTTCTGTCCCACAGGTCAGTTCTCAAGGTGTGGCCAACCATAGAGGGGTTTTGAAGGGCTCAGTACTTTCCAAGTCCTTGTCACTCAGATGCTGAAGCCTGTGATTAACCAGCAGAAAAAGAAGTTGGCCCCCAAGTACCCCTCTTGCAGTCTAGGAAGGTGAAGTCACCTAAGACTTCTGGTGAGAAGTCCTTGTGTTCCCTTAGAGGTGAGCATTGGTGAGAGACCAATGAGATACTTTAGAGTTATGGACTATTAAAACTAAATCTGGGTAGAGTAGAAGCCTTTAGCAAGACCTATGGGTCATACCTATAGACATTTAACATCTGTGGATGAGTCAAAATGTTATCAATTCTCAATATTTTCAAATGGATGGTGAACCAGCTTCAGACACCTCTTTGTGGTTCCTGCTGCCTCCTTGTATGCCCTTGAGTTTGGTGAAATTGGTTTAATTATATCATTAGGCCCAGCTGCCTCTTGAGACAGGATTTCCTGCCAGAACATTCAGTTGTGCACTTTGAGGACTGTTTACAAGAGTTGGTGAAGTTGAACAGTGAAGTGTTTCATTAGTGGGGGAATCAATTCTGCTCGAAAGTCATCTTTATGCTCTTACACTAGGAACATTATTAGAGAATCAGAGGATACTCAGAGACATTTAGTTAGAGCACAGTATATGGAGAAGACAAACTTTGCATAGATTGTCTCCTTGGACAGAGATGAAGGTGAGGTTTATAAAAACAAAATCTGCAGATGATCTTTGTTTTTGGGTAAGTTCATTGGCTCCAAGGAAGGCAGTTTGTGCTTGAAAAGGGCTGACAGAGTTATGAGGAAAGACAATTCTTAGTTGTATGTGGGTTTTTCTGAGAAGCCTTATGATTTCAGCTGTAGTACGTTCGTCGTGTGTCCCTCTCTGTATCCTAGCAGCCGGTGTCCTTCCATTGGTACCTGCATGATTTTTCTCATTGGAATTTCTTTGGGGAATTAATAATATGGGAATTTCATGATGGTGCTTTTGGACCCAAGCTGAAACATAAACATACATGTATGTCATGGCTGTTGATCCCTAGCTTACAGAAGGGGGCATGAAGCGAGCATACTGCCTTTGTTATAGGACTGTGTGGATCATCTGGCTGTGTGTTTGATGTAGTACAACACGTGATGAGATCTTAGGCAGCCTAGATAATAGGATAGGGAATTGTGATAACTATTATCAATACATTTCATCTTCTCTGAGAAGCACAAAGTGAAGCTTTACTGTCATACTTGCTGGGAACATGTCCCAAAAGATGAAAGACATTTTAATTATCTGGATCCAGTTAAAGAATCTGATTCCACATCCAAACATATTACTTATTATTTTAGATGTACACGACAAACCATTATCCATAATCCAAATCACAATTATGCTGCCCAGCTCCATCTCTGATGAACCTGAATGAGAATTAAAGGTGAAGAATGTGTTGATCACTTGATGAAGAAATTCGTAATGCCACATTAGCTAAATTTGATGTGTATTGCCCATAGTTCGAAGTCTTATGATAGCTATTTTATCATGAGCTAGCATTGTCCTGGCAATTGTGCGACCAGCTGGGAAACAGATACGTATGGAGATGAAATTTCTAAGAAACTATTTTGTCAACTCTTTTATTTTTTTCCCAGTGTAGCTGAGTAAGTTTCTATAGACAAGGGGCTTTCTGGGAGTGAGTGGCAGCTCTTACATTAAAAACAATATAATGCAGAATTAGAATTATGGAGGATTTTGTGGTAGAAACTGTTTATTGTTCCACAATATCTGGTCATCTCTTCTTTCAGAATCAAAGAATCCCCAATTTTTAACTAGGTCACATGTTTGCACAGAATTAAGGCTGTATTTCTCAGCATCTCCTGCAATTAACTACAGCCACGTGACTAAGGCGAATGGATTGCAAATAGAATTGTAGCATGACAGCCTCTAGAAACCTATCTTATAGGACAGCTGGCATATGCCCTTTGCTCCCTGTATTATTCAGGATTCTCCAGAGAAACAGAACCAACAGGAGATATTTATTTGTTTATTATGAGGAATTGGCTCACAAATCATGGAGCCTGGAAGTCCCACAATCTGCTGTTTGCAGATCCTGGAGACTCAGTCTGAGTCCAAAGCCCTGAGAACCAGGGGAGCTGATGGTGTAAATCCCAGTCTGAGGCAGGATGAGATGGGATATCCCACTGAATTCCTCCTTCCTCCACCTTCTGTTCTATTTAGGCCCTCAACATATTGAATGATGCCCACCCTCATTGGGAAGGGCAGTAAACTTTATCAAGTTGACAAATTCAAGTGCCAATCTCATTGGGAAACACTCTCACAGACACATCTAGAAACAATGTTTAATTTGAGCATTCCATGGTCAGTCAAGTTGACACATAAAATTAACCAGCACCCTCCCCTTCTTCTTTGTCATTCTTTCCATCCTACCACGTGTAATGTGGCATGAGAGCTGGAGCTCTAGCTGCCTTCTTGGACTATGAGGATAAGGACTACACCATTGTAATAAGAAAGCAGTAAACTAGAAGGAGGTGGAGTCTTTGAGGAACAGAGATTCCACAATATCCCTGGATTACCTACCCTGCACAGAGAAATGAGCTGCTATCTTGTGTAAGCATTACTAATGTGAGGCTCTGCTATATTTGATTAAACCTAATCCTCACTGATACAAAGCCTTATCTTTATGTTTACTTGATTCTTCATGGGCCTTAGTCAATGAGTCTCTAGCCATTTCCCCTCAGTGGTAAGAGGCCAAACCTTGGTTCTTAGGATAACAAACTCAACATGTTAAGAATAGGGACAGGTCCAGTGAATCTTAAGGACTTAAATTTTCCAGCTGCTTCAGTTGGTTCTGAAGATAATAGCCACGAGCTCTATGAGGCAATGTGATTACATTTTTACTCTTCAGAGAGCATTGCTAATGCAAAAAGTATACCTATCCTTTGCCTAAGGATGTCAATTCATTCCTGAAAACCTTGCTGCTAAGGGAAAAAAGTCAATAGATGGAAAAAATTTTCTAATGATTTTAATACGAAAAATTAGGATATGTTTCATCGTGACCCAAGATACCCTAAACAGTATTCACAGATAGAAGAATATATTAATTGAACAATGAAAACAAGTTTATGTAATAAACAGCAGTTAGAAAGTAAATAAATAGAGTTTATATGTAAAATGTAATATAATGAAGTTTACAGTACTTTCCAAGGGAAGAAGAAGGACTTGATAGTGGGTGGGGCTGGGGGGAGAAGGGATTCTTTGGAAAGTGGAGTCTTCTTTCTGCCCTATTTTCTTCAACAATATTTCAGCATTTTGGGGGTTCGTGGTAATCTTGCATTCAAACTGCACTATAAATAAAATCATATCACAGAAAATATTTCTAGGGCAAAATAAAAATAAATACACAAATGCTTCAAAACATGTAAAAAATAGTGCATGTGCACAGCGCACTGAAGAGTCACAGGAGGTACTGCCTCTTCATTCGTCTCGCTTGGCAATACATTTGGGTTCATCCCTATGTGGCAAACATCTCCTGTTTGTTCCATATGATATTTTCCAGCTAGAAACTGCTGTGCTGAGTAATAAGTTGGTGAGTATGTCTTTGCCTGAAACCAAAAGTCAAAAATCTTGTAGTATATGACATTGGGTGAGAACATTGTTATTCTGAAAAAAATTTTTTTTAATTTAAATTATTTTAAATTTTTTAAAATTTAAATTATTCCACTTTTCAGACAGTGACTCCTTTAAAAAATTAAAGGAGTCACTGTCTGAAAAGTGGAATAACCTTCAAAGCCATAATGGCAGCAAATCATTACTGACTGGTCATTATGTGGGGTACGTGTATGGCTGGGGAGGAGGGGTCAGGAAGAGGCAGCAACTCAAATCTCTTTACAGGGGTCTTACACTTGGTAACAGTGAGCTAAGTCCTTATGAGGTGTGGTAAGAATGCCAAACTGCAGGCAAAACTGCCACATCTAGCCTTTTTGCCAGGGCCCTAGGCCTAAAATCGCTCCTGTGTTTTCTTTCAGCCAGACTTGAGGGATGCAGGGTGTGTGTTCCCCCGTCTGGGAGAAAGAACGGGATAGTTCACCTGTACCTGCTTGCTCGCCTCCCCATTTTCCTGAAATCTCTTGAACGCCGGCTGGGTCTATGCTCGCTCTTTTCCGGCTCTGAGCCCCACCGGAAACCTCGGTAAGTGCTGCTGGAGCCAAAAGTCATGGGCTTTGGAGTCAGACGAAGTTGGATTCAAATCCTGGCATTTCCTTCTCTGAACACTTTTAAGTCTTTCTTATTCACCTCCTCCCTCTTTTCCCCCCAGACCTTCCTCTGACCTTGCATTCTCCTCAAGTTACATCGTATCAAGTTTTTTCTTCTCTAACTTCACTGTGTTACACGTGTTCAATCTGCCATCTTATCAGAAAGACTTTTTGTGCTGGACTCGACTCTCCTGGAGTGCTCTTGGCATGTTTTTGTTCCTCTGGAGGTTCGCTCGCATCAGGAAACTTGTTTCTCTAGGTTCTGTTTACTCCTCTGTCTGGCTGCTGGGTGCTCTGCTGCTGGCGCTCTTTAGGCAGCCGCATCCTGGGAGTGGGCCAGGCACTGTAGTCTGCCCGTGTGCGTTAGGGTGTGAGACACTGGCCGCTTGTGAGTCCTTTAATAGGCCCCAAGCTGCCAAGACGAGTAAAACCTGCATAATTCTCTACTCTGGGCCAGAGAGACAGACCCCTGGGCTCTTCCAGCGACCCTGACATGGAAGCAACAGCCGTGCCCCTCTGTGGTCCAGAAATCGCCCAACCAGACTCTCTTAGATACCACAGCGTTTCCTCTTTCTTGCCCCAACACGTGATGCTTGTCTCCAGGATCTCGTACAGAGGAGTAAAATTCCTGCACCACTTCCATCTTTTAGGACTCTCACATAGCCTCGGCATTGCCCACGGCTCTGAGTCTCAGCAGCTGCCTGTTCTAGGAAAGTAGAGTAGCTGGATTGGGGTTGGGTTGTGACGCATCATGGATTCTACAGAACAAACTGCTGTTTTCCCAGAATCCTCAGAGGATTCTCTAGTAGAATCTTTTAAGATTTTATTTTTTTATATTTTAATCTTCGACTCCTCTGGAATTTATCTTGGTATTTGGGGAGGGGTCTTATGGAACTGAGACCCAGAATAATGAGCCCTGAGAATGTGGAAAGAAGCAGGACATTGGAACCAACTGATGTAAGAAGCAACTGCTGCTGCTCAAAGGCATTGTGGGGCAACAAGGACGGGAATAGGGAGCAAACCAGAAGGAGCAAGTCCCTTTTTCCTCCTCCAGCCTTCCACTCTCCCTCTAGCGCCCCCTATGGGCAGCACCTATAGGGAGCCAGCTGGCAAAGCAGAAATGTGGTTTGGGATCCCAGCCCAGCAACATAAAACTGAATAGTATAGAAGGATAGCTTTGGAGCTGAGAGGCAATAGCTTAATAATTAGCACGTATTAAATGACCATATATATTTGGGTCTATTTCTAGACTCTATTCTGTTCCAATGATCTATTTATTTCTTCACTAGTACCAAACTTAAAAGAAAAATTACTGTACTTTTACATACATTTTGATATCTAGTAGGACTAATTTCCCATTGTTGGTCTTTTTCCAAATATTTCTGGCTGTTCTGACATGTTTTTCTATATGTATTATATTATATATAATATATAATTTATTTCTGTGTGAATTAGAGTTAGCTTGTTAGTGACTGGGATTGCATTGAATTTCTGTACTAATTTCGGGAACTTGAGAAGTTTACACTAGCAAGATTTCTTATCTGAGTTATATTTTTCAATTTATTCAATATTCCTTTGAATTCTTTCAATAGAGTATTATGCATTTATTCATGTAAGTATTGTGGATTCTTAACTTTATTCTTAGGTATTCCCCCCTCCAATTCATTGCTAATATAGACGAATTCTTTTTCCCCCGTAATATTTCCTCCTGGATACTGTTTGTATGAAAAACTTGATTTTTGCTTGTTAATTTCATAACCAACTTCTTTGTTGAATTCTCCTATTTTTTTTTTTTTTATAAATTTATTTTATTTATTTATTTTTGGCTGCGTTGGGTTTTCGTTGCTCCGCGTGGGCTTTCTCTAGTTGCAGTGAGTGGGGGCTACTCTTCGTTGCGGTGCGCGGGCTTCTCATTGCAGTGGCTTCTCTTGCGGAGCACGGGCTCTAGGCACGCAGGCTCAGTAGTTGCGGCGCACAGGCTTAGTTGCTCCGTGGCATGTGGGATCTTCCCGGACCAGGGCTCGAACCCGTGTTCCCTGCACTGGCAGGCAGATTCTCAACCACTGCGCCACCAGGGAAGCCCGAATTCTCCTATTTTTAAAAAAATTTATTTGTTTACATTTAAAAATTTTTTGGCTGCATTGGGTCTTCGTTGCTGCGCACGGGTTTTCTCTAGTTGTGACGAACGGGGGCTACTCTTCGTTGCGGTGCATGGGCTTCTCATTACGGTGGCTTCTCTTGTTGCAGAGCACAGGCTCAAGGTGCACAGGCCTCACTAGTCCTGGCTCGTGGGCTGTAGAGCGCAGGCTCAGCAGTTGTGGCGCACCGACTTAGTTGCTCCGCGGCATGTGGGATCTTCCCGGACCAGGGCTCTAACCCGTGTCCCCTGCATTGGCAGACAGATTCTTAACCATTGAGCCACCAGGGAAGTCCCGAAGTCTCCTATTTTAGAAAAATTGCTTTTCAATCAATTTTCCTGTTTCATCGAGGTATAAAATTATTAGTATATGTTATCAATAATAATAAAAGTACTCCCCACTTTCTTCTATTTTCACTCTATATTTCTTTCTGTTCTCTAATTAAATGGTTGGTATTTCCAGAACAGTGTTAAGTTGTAATGGGTTTGATCTACTGATTCATCATTAAGCATGTTGCAGACTTTTAAAATTAGAGACATTTTAATTTTTTTTAAGAACACACCTGTTCCTATTTTATTAGAAGTTTTATAAAACTCAGAATTTGATTTGTTAAACTTTAAAAAATGACTTTGGGGGAGCTATTGAAATGGTTATTTTTTCCTCCTTTGACCTGTGAATGTGATGAATTATCCCAGTAGGTATCCTTAAAATTTTCCACCTTTACATTTTAAAAGTAAATCCACTTGGACATTATTTTAATGTATTGCTGAATTCTATTATATATGTATAATACCTATAATATATGTATATACACAGACACATACATTTGTGAGATGGGTCTCTGGTTTTCTCAGTTGTACCTTCTTTGTCATGTTTTTAATGTTTCAGTATCATTGTTATGCTGGCTTGGTTAAAGGAATCTGGAAGATATCTTTCTCACTGTATGCTCTGAAATAATTTAAACAGTATTAAAACCTTTTATTTAATAGCATTCACCTGTGAAACTCCCTGGGCCTAGAACATCTTCAGGTGGTCAATCTTTGACAATTTCTCAATTTCTTCTTAGGTAGTTGGTGTTTTAAGATTGTCTAAATCTTAAATGGTTAATTGGGTCCTTTATTTTTTCTTAGAATATAATTTTTCCCCAGATTCTCACATTTATTTCTGAGAGTAGAGCAAAAATATGCTTTTACAATGTTTAATTTTCTTGGCTACAGTGGCATGCATCATAATTGAGTTGGGTGGTCCATCCGGATTGGGGACCCCTGGGGGGTGGAGATGAAGGGCAGGCTGAGCAAGTGGAACCCGCCTCCCTCCACTGTCTCCCACCTCCATTCTGCCCCCAACCCTGCCCTGCTTCCGCCAAAGCAGATCCACTTTATATTTGAAGTTTCAGCTGAAAGATTTCATTGGGGATTTGGTCAGTAAAATAAAAGCCTGAAAAAGCACAGATCCAGAACTGTAAAGTTGAAATAATACATTTGTTTGAATAAGTATAATAATATGATAGTATTCCTGTACCCCCAAAGAATTTATCCATTCTAGTCATTTTCATTTGGGGGATTTTAGGAATGAGTTCCTATATTGTATGATGTCATATCAATACTTTTTCAGAAAGACTGATGACCTAAGTCAGTGAAAAATTTCCTCAGTCTGGTTGTCTCTTCTTGTTCCTGTTAATGCATCTTGTTCTTTTTGAAAGCGTCGGCTAGAAGAAAGGTGACTGACATTGAAAGGCAAGAAATGTGAAGCTGGAGTAGGGTTAGACATTGTTCCTAGAGAAAACAATTAATGTGATTTCTAATTTAACAGTTACATCAGGATCATGTAGTTTGTAATATAAAAGGATACAGCTGCCATTAGAGGAAAAGAAAGTAGAGGACAGCCTACTAAGAAGGTAGACTTGTTCTCAGTGTTTCTCAACGTCAGTCTGATCTCAGTTACCCTGGGGAAATAGAGTTAGCTTAGCAGTGTTATTATTCCCAAGGTATTTTCAGAAATATCACATCCTTTCTATTGCTGGAATGAACAAGATGATGCTTTAGACACAGTTTGGTACCTCCAGTTGGGTAATGTTGGGTGATTTTGGCACAGGAGGAAGGGCTGGGGCTGTTTGGGCTGGAGGGGAATAGCCTCGGGAAGAACTATCTTTATATGTCAGAGGGAAAGGGATTAGGTGCATTTCGTATAGAGGCACAAAGCTGAATTAGGACAGGAAGGTAGAGGCTACAGGAGGGTATATTTTCATATAATTCAAGGAAGAATTTGCTAGTAGGGCTGAATGAAACAGCTAGAATCTGGAAGTATTGAGTTCTTCGTCACTGGAGGTATCCAAGCAGATGCTGGATGACTGGCGTCAGGGATACTGGAGAGGAACTCCATGCATCATATAGCTCTGGTTGAACAAGAAGACCTCTGAAGCCTCATCTAAGGATGATGTTGCACGGCTCCACAAGTGTCTGAAGTTTGCTTAAATTGCCACTAGATGTCACTCTTGTATGTTTGCAATAGCAAGATTTTTTTTTTAATAGGTTTATTATTTATTTATTTATTTATGGCTGCATTGGGTCTTCATTGCTGCTCTTCCTTGCTGCATTGGGTCTTCAAAGCTGCAGGCTTTCTCTAGTTGCGGCGAGCTGGGGTTACTCTTTGTTGCAGTGTGCGGGCTTCCCATTGCAGTGGCTTCTCTTGTTGCAAGCATAGGCTCTAGGCGCACTGGCTTCAGTAGTTGTGGCACGCGGGCTCAGTAGTTGTGGCTCGCGGGCTCTGGAGCGCAGGCTCAGTAGTTGTGGTGCACAGGCTTAGTTGCTCCATGGCATGTGAGATCTTCCCGGACCAGGGCTTGAACCCGTGTCCCCTGCGTTGGCAGGCAGATTCTTAACCACTGCGCCACCAGGGAAGTCCTTTTTTTTTTTTTTTTTTTGCTGGTGCAAAGTAGAAATCAGGAACATGACTGATTAACATAAGACAGAGAAATTTTATTAACAAAATGTGCATCCCTGTCTTATACAATTCATTTTTAATAAATATAAGAAAACTGAAATATCACTTGAAGCAAAGATTTCCAAGATCTACTATATTCTCAAAATTGGATTCCTTTTCTAAATTCTCTTTTAGTTTTCCAATAGTCTCAGAATTTAATATAACTTGCCATAAAACCGCTTCTGTTCATCCACTGCCATCTCGAATGTCTCATCCGTCTATTGTTCTAGATAGGAACTATGTCTTGCTCTCTTCCACATGGCACATTAGCACTCTGCGGCCCTCATAATAATACTTCTAGCAATATCGTACATTTCTATGCTGCTTACTATTTACAGAGGACTTATTTATAGTGTCTTATCTAATCCACATAAAAAAAATAAAGTGGTTAGGTTTTTAAAATATGACGAAATAAGCTGAGAGATGTTAAGCAACCTGCCCAAGGTCCTAAGTAAGAAAATGCTTCCCAGTTTTATTGTGCTAAACTATGGAGGCTCAGGAAATCCTACAGACTTTATGTCTCTTGGACATTTGCAGTGTACATTAGTATATTAAAGTCTCTGAGAATTCCTGGCACCTTTAACCCCCCCACCCCAAAGTCTTCAAACATATGTAGCCACTATCTGTTTCTTTCTTTATCTATCTACCTGTCATCTATTTTTTTTTTTCAGAATGTGAGTTATTATGTAACAGACTACTAGCTTTTCTATTGGGAATTGCTGTAAGCAATGAATATCAAATTCAAACCCTATACTCCTTCTTCAGTTTAATTTGATTGACTAGCAGTGTTTCAAAATGTGCAGTGCATCAAGAAAAATATAGCTTCAATTTTCTCATAGATAAAAAAGAAATTTATTTAATCAAAATAGGTTATTCTCACCCAAAGTCTTTCTATGTGGCAAATTTTGTCTCTTCTGAGCATTTCAGGCAAACTCAATCTAATATACAGAAGTCCATGATGAAAATGTCCACTTCCTCCTTGCTCCTCTGACTCTCCCTGTGATTCCAACAGGGGTGGCAAAGCTGCTGTGAGAGCCATCTTACCTCTCTGAACTAACTCTGCAGTTTAGGCACAACACGGGCCATTAGGCTTGCTCTAATGGTCCCTGTCTCCTTGGTTTAACATGTTTTCAGAATGTCTTCATCCTTCAATTAGAGGATTTATTGTCTGGCATCTGTTGAATGTCAGACATGTGGCCAAAACTCAGGAAATACACTCTGGAAAGTTAAACATTCCCTGAAAATGGACTTAAGGGCAAGAGATCATTCCAGTTAAGTTGACTTGGCTTTAGAATGGCAGCTGTAATGATTGAAGTCCTTTCTTCCATGGGAGTGAGAACCACAGAAGACTCCTACAACACTGACTGAAGGATTTCTGACTCACCAGTTTCCTCACAGCGGCCTTCACATCCTTGTTCCTCAGGCTGTAGATGATGGGGTTGAGCATGGGGGTCACCACCCCATAGAAGAGGGGAATGAGCTTGTCTGAAAGATCCTCTTTGTCTACCCCCAGGGGGTCCTTAGACTTGGGCTTCCCATACATGAAAAATAAGGTCCCATAGAATATTATCACCACAGTGAGGTGGGCAGAGCAGTTGGAGAAGGCCTTTTTCCTCCCCTCAGCTGAGGGGATCCTCAGGATGGTAGCAATGATGAAGACATAGGAGGCAGAGATGAACAGAACTGGGACCCTCAGGAAGATCACATTGGTCACGCCCATGCTGATCACATTGATGGAGATGCCGGCACAGGCCAACTTCAGGACAGCCAGGATCTCACAGGTGAAGTGGTTGATGATATTGTCCCCACAGAGGGGCAGCAGAATTGCCAAGGATGTGTGTACCAGAGAAGCAGCACCACCAATAGCCCAGGAGCTGGCAGCCATGGGCACATAGGCAGCCTTGCTCATGACCGCAGGGTATCTAAGGGGGTTGCAAGTGGCCATGTAGTGGTCAAACGCCATCATGCTCAGGAGCACACACTCTGTCCCTGCCATGGCAAAGGAGAGGAACATCTGCACGGCACAGGTGGAGAAAGAGATGGTTTCCTGGGGGGCCAGGAAGCCATCCAGGACCAGAGGGACTGAGGAGGCTGTGTAGCAGATGTCCAGCAAGGAGAGGTTCCTCAGGAAGAAGTACATGGGCTTGTGTAGGCGGAAGTCAAGGATGGTCACCAGGATGAGGACCCCGTTGCCCAGCAGGGTCACCAGGTACATGGACAGGATGAGCACAAAGAATGTTTTCTCCAGCCTTGGGTGGGCTGAGAGGCCCAGGAGAATGAACCCCACTGGGGGGAGGTCTGATTAGCTTTTTCCATGTGATATCCCCTCTCTCCTCAGCAAATTACAAAAGTAGCACATCAGGCTTTCTTGAAAAGAGTCCCAGGCATCTGGTATGCGGTCACTCCTGCTGCGTAATAGGAGAGCATATGTGTGTTAGAGAAAAACAACTGAAAGAGACAGCAGGGTGTCCTCAGCTCTTACACGAGAGAAGGTCAGAGTTGGAGCAGAGCTTACAACGGGCCAGCATTGGGCGAGGGCCTCAAGTAGTCTAGGTGTGTGAGGGGTTTTTCCGGAGTTGCTACATCCTCTCATCGCCCGTAAAAGCAACTGAGACCTCGAGAGGGAAGTGACCTGTCCGAGTCTTCTAAGTTGGTGACAGAGACAGGACTTGACCCCAGCGGACCTGATCCCCAGTCAAGGAGAGATTTTCTTCCACATTATGACTAGCGGCTGGAAAATCCTATGAATGATTTCTCTTTAATGTAAATGTGTAGACATTTCATTTAATCTGAGTTTTCTTAGATTCTCAGGGAGGAAAATCCCCAAGCTGATCCAATTCTTAGAACCAGTAAATTTTAAAGCCTCTTTAAATTTTGACTACAAAACTTGTATAAAATGTCAATCCACTTCCAGACAGAGACAAGCCCAGGTAAAGACTCAACCATACTGAGAATGACTTCTCCAGTCTGCCTACCATAAATGACACAGACTTGATGTTGTCAGCATTGGAATCTGCCTATTTTAATACAGATTGATAGCAATATATGGGGCGCTTCCTATATGGGGAGGAACTTTATGAAGTCAACACAGGATTGATTGGAGTGATTGAACACACACTATGGGCTGACAACTGTGCAGCTTACTAACCAGTTAACTCAGTGATCAATAACCATATGAACTACACATACCAGGTAGTAGGCTGTACAGCATTAACTTCTAACCTCATCTCCCTGGAATATTGGTGAACTTCTTAGCCAGAGGTAACTAAGAAATGTTTTTCCTTTGTCCTTTTATGCTATATTTTATCCTTGTGTAATATTCTGGCTTTCTGACCCCATCCTTGGGTTCCGTACAAGCAACTAGCTTATAGGGAGACCTATATGCCTTTGTGCAGAGGATTTCTAGTCTCTTAGCTGCAGTTGCTCAGACTCTAAATTCAGAATCCTCATTGATAATATTTCTCTAGCTCCTTCTTAATTGCAATGGGTGTGTGTGTAGGAGTGGGGGCATGGTGGAAGCTGAGTGGTAAATATTAAGGAGCATCTACTCTGTGCCACATTCTTTGAAACACCCCAAGAAGAAGATACTGTCATTCAAGGTTTATAGATGAAGTAACCAAAGCTCGGAGGAGTGGAAGATTTTCTCTCTGGGGTTGAATGACAGATTGGGGTTGAATGATTTTCTCTCTGGGGTTGGATTGCAGGCTCCAATTCTGAGTTCTTTCCACCAAATAGTTGCCTTGATGTCTTGGTGCACAGATTTTTGAAAGCTCCTGTCTCTCCAATACCAGCTCTATATATTCTC
This sequence comes from Balaenoptera acutorostrata, assembly GCF_949987535.1. NCBI lineage: Eukaryota > Metazoa > Chordata > Mammalia > Artiodactyla > Balaenopteridae > Balaenoptera > Balaenoptera acutorostrata. The sequence goes on from NC_080069.1 coordinate 88,643,453, forward strand.
TGATCCATCTCTTTGTTCAGCATGCCTTTGCTTCACTCATGGTGGAAGAGTTTATGTCAGATGTGTTGTCAGGCAGTTCAGCTCCTGCCCTGAATTGAATCCAGTGTTTCTCAACCTCAGCACTGTTGGCATTTGGGGCTGGATAATTCTTTGTTGTGAGGGGCTGTCCTGTGCATTGTAGGATGTTTAGCAGCAGCATCCCTGGCCTCCACCCACCAGTTGCTAGTAGCACCTACTCCCTGAGTTGTAAAAGCTAAAAATGTCTCCAGACATTGCTAAATGTTTCTGGGAGGAGAGGGGTGTGCAGAGTTGCACCCAGCAGAGAGCCATTGACCTAACCCAGGAGACGGCTCCCCCATTATGCAGTCACGGGTTTCATTGTATTTCCTGTGCAAGCCTATTACCCTCCCCCCAGTCCCTCAGCACATGAGGATGTTTCTGTTTGCTCCAGGCAGGTCCACTCTGTGTGCCCCGCCATGAACTTCTGCCCCAACTTATCTCACATTCCTCCCAGTGTCTCTCCCAGCTCTTCCAGGAAATGAAAAGTAAACATTATGGTCAGTGTCACAAACAAAATTTGATAGTGACAAGGACATGCTGTGCTGGCAGAAGCCAAGGAAAGTGGCTTCTGTTAGAGAAGCCGTCGTGTCCACTCCCAGCAGACAAATCTGTGCACACAGAAAGTCCTGCCCATGAACAATGCGATGTGGGCGTGAGTGATACACAGGATTTGACCTCCGTGAGAGCTGCATCCATGGAAATCTTAGTGCCTGTCACGTGGGAGATGCTGAATAAAAGTTGGTTCAATCAGGATGAACTGAACAGCTAGGAAGACCTTGCACACCGAGACCGGAGCTGTGGGACCCACCCCTGCCCATGACATGGGTCTTCTCTGTGGCTTGAGCGAGTCCCTTCTCCTCCTGAGGTCTCAGTTTCCCCATGTGCATCCCGAGAAGGCTGAATCAGGTGCTTCCCTGGGCATCCCAGCTCTGTTGTGGACTATCCCGTGCTGGGAGCAGTCTTTGGTAAAGGTGGCTGCCCACTCCTTCGGGTGTGGTGTGTGTGTGTGTGTGTGTGTGTGTGTGTGTGTGTGTGTGTGTGTGTGTGTGTGTGTGTGTGTGTGTGTGTGTGTGTGTGTAGGGGAGATAAAGTAGGGCTGTGTCAGGCTTTGGAGGGGACTCAGGATGGAAGAAAACAAAGAGCTCTGACTCATACAGCCCAGTGAGAGGAGGGAGAGGAGGCCAGCCGGGAGAGCAGGGAGAGGAACGGAAGCTTTCACCTTTGTGGGGCTGTACGTGCAGGTGTGGCTCCTTGGCTTGTCCCGAGGACCTGGCCTGGCTAGTGGTCCCACCTCTACCTGTCTCTGGACCAGCAGGTAGCTGAGGAGTGGAGGCAGCTCAGGGTAGTCAAAAAGCCCCTTATGTGTTCATACAGCCTTTCTGAGGAGCTCTTTGCCTAGAAGAAGTAAAAACCTGAAAAACCTGCATACCCATCACCTTAGCAATTCCACCTTTGGGAAATAATTCTACAGAATCAATGAGAGTAGAGGGCCAGTGTCTCACAGTAAAGGCTTTTACATAGCAATATTAGCAAGTGAAAATAGGAAACAAAATAACTGTCCACCAAGAAATGCCTAAGTAAATTATGCCACTTCATATAATGGAACATAAATTATATATATATATATTTAATATATAAAGTTATATTTGTGATTTTTACACCATAATATTATTCCACTATAATGGTAAATGAAAAGGGAGAATACAAAATTTTACACACTGTTATGATCTCAATTAGGTAAACGATATGTGTGGATTAAAGTTACCGGAAGGAAATTATAGCAAAATCAGTAAGGGAGGGATTCCTCTTTGTACCTCTTCAGTATTACCCCATTTTCTATTAATACAATGGGCACAAGTTACTTGGTATTCAGGGGGAAAAAAATCTTAGTAACTATGAAAGGAAAGTGAGAAAAACAGAAAGAACTAGCCATAGACTGGAAACCAGATGGACCAGGCTCGGGTCTGCTGACCCTCTGACCCTGAGGAAGACCATTCTTCTGAGAAATCTCTGCAGGAGGGGGATGACGGGAATCCCATCTGCCTCCCTCCCTGGGTTCCTGTGAGGAGGGAGCAGCAAGGGCAGGGCAGGGGCTTGGAAAGTGGTGAGCCCTGGAGAGCGTGATGGACTGCCTAGCGCTTCCTCTCAGCTGCTCCTCCCTGCTCCAGCTGCGGGAAGGTTTCTCAGAGCAGAGGCAGGGGAGGGGAAAGTACATCTTTGGGAAATGCTCTGCAGAAGGCATGGCCAACTACCTCTGTCCCCGTCACAGCCCAGCTCTCCCCACCTGTGTCCTGCTTGTGGCCGCCTCTCTGAGTCTCCTGATCCCAGACACAATTCTCAACTCCTCACTGCACCCCAGGACCAGACCCTAGATGCCAGGGAAAGACCCAGACACTCCCCTGCCTGACTTCCTTTACCTCTGAGACCCTCTTTCTTCTTTTTCCCCCTGAATCCTTATGGGAACTTTAGGCTCTGGTGGTTGTTTCTCTCATGTCCTTCCTCCCAGCTCTGTTGGCTGAGCCCTGGGTATCTCAGTTACAGACTCTTCCTGTACAGGACCTGTCATCCTTGTCTGAGGCTGAGGAATCCCAAGGGTCCATTTTCCCCAGCAGTGAAGGGAGTCCTGAAGCTGCAGCCGTGGACTCCTACAGGGACCCTGCTAGTCCCAGAAGCAATTTAAACTTTGGAATGTCGATTGTGCACAGAGTGCTGGGGCTTAGCATACTTGGGGGCTCCACATCCCCGCCGTCCATTGCAGTTAGAGGCAGTGACTGGGACATGGCCAACTGGAGATGGAGAGGTGGGCACGGCAGATGCCGCCTTCCTCCTGAGCCTTCCCCAGGGTCTCAGAGAAGCCAGTGCTCGCTTTAGGGGCCAAGCACCTTGTCCCCAAGGTGAAGGCCTAGACACCCAGAATGGGGAGGCAGACAGATATCTAACAGCAGCAGCTGCTGCAGAATTAACTACATTCATTGAGCTCCCCCATGTTCCCGTCACTGTGACAAACACTTTACACACATTATGTAAGTTCAGTAAAATCCAGCAATGCATGTATGTTAAGTATCTACTTCCAGTCTTCCCTGGGAGGTTGTATTTATTATCCCCCTTTTTTTTTTTTTTTTTTTTTTTAAATTTTTATTTATTTTTATTTATGGCTGTGTTGGGTCTTCGTTTCTGTGCGAGGGCTTTCTCCAGTTGTGGCAAGCGGGGGCCACTCTTCATCGCGGCGCGCGGGCCTCTCACTATCGCGGCCTCTCTTGTTGCGGAGCACAGGCTCCAGACGCGCAGGCTCAGTAGTTGTGGCTCACGGGCCCAGTTGCTCCGCGGCACGTGGGATCTTCCCAGACCAGGGCTCGAACCCGCGTCCCCTGCATTGGCAGGCAGATTCTCAACCACTGCACCACCAGGGAAGCCCTCCCCCTATTTTTTTATTTGAGGGAACAGACTTTAAAAAGTTAAGCGATTTACCAAAGACCACATCTTGTGAACAGCAGAGCTGGGATTTCAATCTCAATACATCTAATTCTCTTTGCCATTATTGATAGCACCATCATCATCATCATCATCATCACTGTTATTTAGTAGGTATTACTTGTACTTGGAACAAAATTTATAAGGTATAGAAGGTATAATAAAATTAAGCCTCTGTCTCCAGTCACCCAGTTCGTCTCCCTCGAGGCAAACAATATTAGCAATTTCTTGTATGTTTTTTCTTCAGTGGTGTTCTATGCATCTTGTTAAGTAAGAAAGGCAAGATAGTAAGACATTGTGTATTTGTGCTAAATTTGTCTCCAAAATAAAGTTAGCACAGATACACACTATCTTACTGTCTTGCTTTTCCTCACTTAGCAATATACCTTGGAGATATATACCTTGAAGAAAACATATGTAGTACTGCTTCATTCTTTTAAATGTCTGCATATATTCCATTGTAAATACAGATAATCATTTAATTAACCAGTCTGATATTGAAGGACATTTAGATTTTTCAGTCCTTTCCAATCTTATGCTATTACAATCAGTGCTACAACAAACATCCTTGCATATTTATAATTTAGCACATGTGGTAAAAATATATGTTTTATGTACATTTGTAATTTTTATGGATATTGCCAAATTTACAAGGTCTTATCAGTATATGAGAATGTCTGTTTTCGCATACTCTGTCAACATAATATGTTGGTCTTGAGACTTTTTGGTCTTTGCCAAACTGATAGTTGAGAAGTGACATCTCATTGCAGTATTTAAAACTTTTGGTATTTAAAATGATTAAAAATGTGAAATATAGCACATATATGTAAATGCATATGAAAGTATATAAAACATATATTTTTAATTTAAAGAATAATAAAGCAATTGCCACCTAATTTAAGGAGTAGAACATTGCCACATTGTCAGCACCTTGAAATCTTCCTGGGTATTCCTTCCCACTCCCAGCTCTCTCTCTCTCTCCTCCCAGAGATAATCACACTCCCTACTTTTGTTATAATCATTTCCTTGCTTTTCTTGAATTTTATCACCTATGGATGCATCTTTAAACAATGTACTTTAGGTTTTCCGCTTTCTGAACTCTAAAAATCAAATCACTTGTAGGTGTTCTTTTTGACTTGTTTCTTCATTCAATATTATGTTTGCGAGATTCATTCATATTTGTAAGTGTAGCTAAACTCATTAGTTTGTATTGCTATATTCCATTATATGACCGTAGCACAGCTTATTTATACGTTCTATTTTGATGGATAATTGGGTTGCTTCCCAACTGAATGCTGCTATAAATATTTTATACTTTTCTCCTGGTACACACATGTCTTCCCAATTGTACTAGTTGTGTTTATAGCCCATCCTTTCTCCACCAGTCTGCAGTACCATCTCTGTCATATATCAAGTCTCCCAACATAAATGGATCTGCTTCTGGGATCTCTATTCTTTTCCATTGGTTCGTCTATTCCTATGTCAATGCTATACTGCCCTAATAAATATTGCTTTATTGTATGTTTTGATTTCTTGTAGGGTAAACCCCTTTATTCCCCCCCTCCAGTACTTCTAATACGTCATGCCTGTTCTTGGTCTTTTGTTCTTTCATATAAATTATTGAACCAGCTTCTTAAACTCTGGGGATTAAAAATTTGGGATTACACTGAATATATAGAGATCAATTTTGGGAGAATTAACATCTCTATAATACTGAATTTTCCTACCCATGAATGAGAAGTATTTCTCTCTTTAATATCATTCAAAACATTTTATAATTTATAATTGTATGCATAAAAGTCTTGGAGCTGTTTTACTAGGTTTACCCCTGTATGGTGGTATTTATATCTTAATATATAAATATCTATATTTATATTTCTCGATATCTTTAAAAATATTTCATAATCTGCTGCTGGAATATAGAAATGCAATTGGGTTTTTTAAAACATTGATTTTGTCTAGGAATCTTGCTCAACTCTCTTTTAAATACTTATATCTCTAAATTATTTTAGATTTCCTATATAGTAGGTATATATAGTAGGTAATCTGTGAATGATGACAGTTTCTTTTTCTTCCTTCAAAAATGTTAGATTTGTAGTCTTTTTTTCTTGTCCTGCCTCACTGGCTGGGGCTTCCAGTTCAGCGCTGAAAGTTTTTATCATGAATGAGTGTTGTTTTTTCAAAAGCTTCTTCTGTTTCACTTGATATAATCATGTGATTTTTTTCCTATTTAGCCTGTCAATATGGTAGATGCATTGACTGATCTTTGAATATTGAACCAGCCTTGTATTCCTGGGAGGAGGGGATTCTCCTTACTGCTGGGTGAGGAGTGGGAATTTCAGCTCCCTACTAGGGCTCTGCTGATTCCCTTCTGCCTGGCAGAGGCAGGAGTGCCTAGTACTACTCCCACGGCCTCCACTGACACTGTGGGAAGGGGTGGCCTCATTAGCACAGGCACAAGTCCTGACCCTCCTTTAGGCCCCCTCTGATACCACCCAAGTGGGAAGGAGAGGAGCTTCCCACGTGGTCTCCACTGACACTGTGGGTTGGCATGGGGACTTGTTACTGCCCAGCAGATATAAACATCCCACCTCCCTATCCAGCCTCCTCTGATACCACATTGACAGGGTAGTGGTTGGGTTGCTTTGTCATAGCCTGGTTAGAATGGAAGTCTAGGCTGTCTGCTCAGCCTTTGCTGGTGGGGTGAGGGTGCTGTTTTTTTTTTTTTCCCTGAGCTGTCTGGCTGGAGTAGAGTGGTTTTTGTCAAGACATTGAATTTTTAAAAATTAATTAATTTATTTATTTTTGGCTGTGTTAGGTCTTTGTTGCTGCGTGTGGGCTTTCTCTAGTTGTGGCGAGCGGCGAGTGGGGGCTACTCTTCGTTGCGGTGCACAGGCTCTAGGCACGAGGGCTTCAGTAGTTGTGGTGCATGGGCTCAGTAGTTATGGTGCATGGGCTTAGTTGCTCTGAGGCATGTGGGATCTTCCCGGACCAGGGCTCGAACCCATGTCCCCTGCATTGGCAGGCGGATTCTTAACCACTGAGCCACCAGGGAATTCCCAGGACATTGAGTTTTATCAAACACTTTCTACATCTATTGAGATGATCATTTGGTTTTTCTTCTTTAATTTATTAATGTGGTAAATTTTTAATGTTCACCCTATCCATGCTTTTTTGGGATGAATGCAACTTGCTCACAGTGTATTATCTTCTAAGTGTATTACTATATTTGTTTTATTGTAATTTAGCATTTTGACATCAATGTTCAGGGAGAGTGCAGGCCTGAAAAGAGTTTATTCCTTCTGTTTTATTTGAAAAAGAGCCTGGAATTTGATCAAGACTAGTTTGCAGTTTTTTGTATCTCAATTGGGAATTATCTACCATGTAATATAAATATAGGATTGCAGCTGGAGTATGCAGTGGTCAGCAAGAGAGGGTGACTTTGTAAAGATGCTTTTACTTTGGGCTTTGTAATTGTCAGGACTTTGTAAGTTTCTAGATAGAAAACTTACTCCAACCAGCATAATCCCAATACAAACTTTAATGCTCATACAACTGAGAAGTTCAAGGGTGGATTCAGTCTCAGGCACAGCTGGAATTAGGGACTCACCAATGTCATTAGGACTCTCTGTCCCTTCATCTGGTTCTTATCTCTCCTTGTCTTTTCCTGGCTTCATTTTAAGCAGACTTTCTCACGTGCTAGGGAAGAGAGCTGTCAGCAGCCTAATCCACATTTTTCTATTTGAGTCTCCAGATAAGAACTGAGCCTTGGCCAACACCTTAGACTGCAGCCTTGCAGAGGACTTGCTTGAATTCCTAACTCACAGAAATGGCAGGATTATAAATGTGTATTGCCTGAAGCCACTAAGTGGTGATCTGCTATGCAGCATAGAAAGCTAATACAGGACCCCTTTCTTCTTGCTCCAGTTGAAATATGCTGGGGAATGGTTCTGATTAGTTTGACCTAGGTCACATGCTTTCCCTTAGACTGATTGCTGTGGCCAAGCGTTGGTGTAGTACAATTGGCAGCCCCACTAGAATCACATGATAAGAGTGAGAGGGCAGTTTCCTCCCCAAACAATAGATGCACAGTGAAGATGTAAGTGACCTCTGTGACGGCATCCTTAGGAACTCCAACAATACTGTGACTTACATGTGCTTCTAGCAGAGGTCGTAAATTGCAACCCATAGCCAAAAATGGCTGAGGAACAAATTTTGTTTGGTCCTCATAATACTTATACTGTTGAAGAATTATGGGGAGCACTCAACTCTGCAAACACCAGAGGTAAATGTGGCGCCTGCAGCAGAGGGAGCAGCTCTTTGCATTCCCTCCCCGCCCCCTTCCTGCATTCCTGCCTGGCAGCAGCTGGCTGGACCTGAGGAGGGAGAGGCAGTTAGCTCCTGCTTTCCCACCTGGTCCTTCCACCAGGACCTGCTCCTGGTCCTTTCCCACCTGGTCGTGTCCACAGGGGACACGTTCCCTGTCTGGCATCTGAAATGCTCTGATTCCTTAAATGCTCTGATTCCTTAAATGCAGTTTGGGTGATTACATTCTAGACACGTTGTCTGTGATCATCTGTGATGTTTGATTAGGTCATATTTTGTGGTAACCTTCATTAGATACTATACTCTCTTGAAGATTTTAGGGATCATCCTAAATTGAGAGAAATGGTCACCAGTAGTAATCAGGTAGAAATCAATTTGCACGTATGCAGAGCTCTGAAAGACTCCATTTGTCAGTGGTCTGGTTTAAACTCTGGTTATCTTCAAAACCAAGGGCTGGAGTAAAGACTGGTTTTCTTTGCTTCTGAGAACCTTTGATGAGTGAGCCTTTGTGTTTGCCTCCAAGCCCGGGGCTTGGACCTTTTCCCAACAAATAGGATGGACCTGCTGTAGGGATGGGAAAATGGATGGAGCATGGGTCATCCCAATCTGTTAGAAAGGGGGAAAAAGGCTTTGAATGAGGGCACTTGGAGGATGCTCTAGACTGCCCTGAAGTTTACATTCAGGGCTTTTCCTCCCTCCAAAATGAAAACATCTTTTTAAAATATCTTCTGTTAATGCATGACCATTGTAAATATATGATGTACTCAAACTTCTTTATGTATTTTCCCTAGGTATTTTAAAGTTGTGACTGGTGTGAATTATATACAACCCCCCTACTGTACTTTCTTACTAGTTGTAGTAGTTTTGCACTTGATTAAACTTTTTTCCGCAGTAAACAACATCTGTTTACTTACTGAATAGTTTTCTTCTTTTCTATATTTTGTTCCTTATTTATTTTTCTGATCTGATTTAATTAGCTAGAATGATGCAGACATGGAGAGCAGAGGTCCTAATCCAGACATGCATTGTAGGCATGTCACTGGTATTCTGCCATCAAGTATGCTGTTTGCTGTTGTTCTGATACTTTCCATTCTTGTCAAGGATGGTTTCTTCTATTCAAGTCCACTACTTTAAAAAGTCAGAAATAGATGCTAGATTTTACCAAATGACTTCTCAACATTTGTGGATGGGATTACTTTTTCTTCTTTAATCTGTTAACAAAATGGTTGTAGTAATTGATCTCCTAATGTTCCTAATATTAGAAACCTTGAAATTCCTAAAAAAAAAACCCACTGGGTAATGTGTATTATTTGTTTACTGTACAATGATTTAAATCTACTCAGGTTCAATAAATGAGATTTTTCATTTGATGAACTTTCTTTGTTCTTTCATAATCCTCTGATTCTTTCAAAGAAAGAATTCTAATACTTGTCTACTGGTATTTACTCGTAAATTTTCAACAAGCATGTTAAGACTTTTGTTGCATTTCAGTATCAATGCAATGGATTGTATTTATAAGAACCCCTTCCCACCATATCCTTTGTAAGATGAGGCCTTCAGTGGCCTTTGCTTCTCTTTCTCCATTTCCCAGCTTAATGAAGTCACCTAGAATTGTAACTGGAGCTCCATCATTGCTTTGTTGTCACTGTTTACCTCAACATGATTGCTAATAATTCCTTCATATATTCGTCTTTGCAAATTTGGTATAAGAATTGACTAGACTTCATTGGTCTTATGCATTTCATCATTCTCCACTGTCTCTTCTATGGCATATCCATCACATCCTTTCATTTATTTATTTTTAACTGTTTGTTGGGAGAATGTTCTAAATAAATGTTTTTTCAGGAAGGGATTGCAGGGGTATGTGCTTTCTGTGTTTACACATGACAGCAAGTGTCTTTTTAACCCTCGTATCAGTGCAATGATGAGGGGTATGTAGAACTCGGGACTCACAGCCCATTTCCCTCAGAACTTAGTAAACCTTGTTCCACTGATGTCTACATTTAGGGCTGCAGAACAGCTGGCCAATGGCAATCAGATTCTCATTCCTTCTTAGGAAATATGCTTTTCTTCTGTGTAAAAGTCTATAGAACTATTTTGGTATATATAGGAATCAAAACTTATCCTTGAATAGTTATCCTAGGTAGGTGTGTCTTTTGCTATAATTCTTACCTGGTGATTGATGAACATTTTATGAACAAAATATCTAAAACTTCTATTCAGTGAAATGTGTTTTTTTCTCTTTAGTTATTATTTGTCTTTCGTCTGCTCTGTTTTCTCTTCATGATTTCCATGATGGATCCCCCTGGTCTATCTCCCATGCCTCTCATCTTTTCTCAAATAACTTAAATCTCTTTGTTTTTCTCTCTGAAGTCTAGGAGAGGAATTTAAGTTATTTTTAATTTTAAAGTTCATTTTAAAAAATTGTGCTATCTACTTTTAAATACTTTCTACTGAATTTTATTTGATCCAGTAAGTGGAATCTTTCCCTTAAGAAAAAGTTCTTATTTCCCAGTTATCTTTTGTCCTAGCTTCTTTTTTTATAGACTTCTCTTGTTTTATTGATTCACTACCCTCTTGAATTCTGCTGAGAAAACCACTGAGAATTTTCTTTAATGCTTTCACCATCTTCCTGCAATAACTCTTTTTCAGCAAAGGCTGATTGTTTCGATTGTTAGTTTCCTCTCTATTGGATTAAAAATTGATATCAACTGTCAGATGTTTTCTATTCTGCTCATTCTATAACTAGACTTCTAGATTAATTACTCTACAGAGCTGCCTTGGAATTCCTCACCAGTCATGTAGGTGATTCTTAGATGTCTCCTCCTCCCTCTGAGCACCACCTCCTCTCCCTCTGACTACCGTGTGGCTTTGGGGTTTCTTAGGTAGGAAAGCAAGTGATGGTCACCCCTTGGCTGCACACTCGGTCAAGCCAGGTCAGGTGGTTAATAGAATTCATTTGATTCTCCTCCATACCTCTCAGTTTCGACATTACTCTGATGACCCTTGGAGGACAAGGATATCTAGGGAAAGAACACAGGGATGAATAACATTTTCAAAAAAGGGAAAAGAAAATAGGCCTGAACCTTTGACCTTTGCATCAGTTTCGCCACACCTTACTCTCCTCTCTGCTCCAAAGATGTAAATGATTTTCTGGTGGGGGACTTGGTTAAGGACAAGAGAAAGAGGTTAATTTTGAAGACACAGGAGGAGAATGATTCAAGAAACAGTTTTAAGAATTTAAATGACAATAAGGAGAAAGAGGCAATGAGAATAGGATAAAAAAATTACTGTTATTTAATAATGGAGTAGGAAGAGTTGATAGGTGACATAAAAATAAGAACCCTTTCAAATATGTTCAAAGGGCGAGCCAAGGAGTAATTGAATTATGGTCCTACAGACTAGAGCTTTTCATGAGTTAAACAATATATCTTGAAGAGTTACTTTTCCTTGACATCAATTTGTTTAGTATGCATCACAGATATAGAGAACTGTAAGGCTTGATCAACAGGAATATACTTTTGTAGAATCGCCTATAGAATGAGGGGAAAATTCACATTAAATGCTTTCTGTTCACACAGAGCTCTTGGGTGTAATGAGATTCCGTGTAATTAGATTTACCTACGTAAACTTGCATGAAGTTAGCCCTTCATCTTATCCTCTGAGACCCTCAGGTGAGAGAAACCAGGGAACAGGAACCATCAGGACCCCTCCAGCATCACTGGGTGAAGTGTTTCCGAGTTACCAGGTTCCTCACAGTGGCCTTCGCCTCCTTATTCGTCAGGCTGTAGATGATGGGGTTGAGCATGGGGGTCACCACTCCATAGAAGAGGGAGGTGAGCTTGTCTGCAAGGTCCTGTTTGTCTGCCCCCAGGGGGTCCTTGGATTTAGGCTTCCCATACATGAAGAGGATGGTCCTATAGAAGATAAGCACAACTGTGAGGTGGGCAGAGCAGGTGGAGAAGGTCTTTTTCCTCCCCTCAGCTGAGGGGATCCTCAGGATGGTAGCAATTATGAACACATAGGAGAAAAAGATGAACAGAACTGGGACCTCCAGGAAGATCACATTGGCCACCACCATACTGATTATATTGATGGAGATGTCAGCACAGGTCAACTTCAGGATAGCCAGGATCTCACAGGTGAAGTGGTTGATGACATTGTCCCCACAGAAAGGTAGTTGCATTGCTAGGGATGTCTGCGTCATGACAGTGGTGCTTCCAGCTGCCCAGGAGCTGGCAGCCATGGGCACATAGGCAGCCTTGATCATGACCTCAGGGTACCTCAGGTGGTTGCAGGTGGCCATATAGCAATCAAACGCCATCATGCCCAGAAGCACACACTCCGTGGCCCCCATGGCAAAGGAGAGGAACATCTGCACAGCACAGGCTGAGAAGGGAATGGTTTTCCTGGGGGTCAGGAAGCTGTCAAGGATGAGGGGGACTGAGGAGGCTGTGTAGCAGATGTCCAGGAAGGAGAGGTTCCTCAGGAAGAAGTACATGGGCTTGTGTAGGCGGGAGTCAAGGATGGTCACCAGGATGAGGACCCCATTGCCCAGCAGGATCACCAGGTACATGGGCAGGATGAGCACAAAGAATGTTTTCTCCAGCCTTGGGTAGGCTGAGAGGCCCAGGAGAATGAACCCCACCGGGAGGGGGAGGTCCAGTTAGACCTGTCCATGATGCCTCTGCTCTGTCACCTGTAGGAACTCAAAAAGCCAACTTCATGATTCTCTGATGCCTAAAGTAGCCAGAAAATCAGTGAGGAAACTTGTCCTGCTGAGCAGCTAGACAACAGCTCTAGCAATCTGGGGGGTTCTTTGTGTTGTTCTAAGTAAAACAGAGAGAAATTGATCAAAATCTACTTTGTGATATTTGGCTGCCCATAGAGGTGTTTGACATGTCACCAGATTGGATTGAATTTTTCTAATCATAATCAAGATTGATATCACACATTTACTTCAAGTTATACCATATGTGGCCAATTCATTTTAATCAATTTTGTGAGAAGTATTAACATTCCCTTTGTGTGATTTCCCCCGCTTTGGGGTATAGGACTGGTAGAAATAACTGATCTTCTTTATCCTCAATTCCTGACCATTCCTCTCCAAGCACTTTTCGATATTACCTTCCTCATCTTTCATAGTTCTCTCTCTTACAATCCCCAGGCCCCTGGGATATTCATTCCTTTATTCCTTCACTCACCTGCCAAACTCTGTGGAAGAATTTTCCCAAAGAGCTGGCCTTTGCCAACTACTCAGTGCCTGGGAATCATTAAGTCCCTTTTCCTCTTTGGACATCTGGCTCCCTAATACTCACTCTGGAATGGATTATTTTTAAAGGTTTTCCATCCCAGGAACTAAGTGATCTCACAAATTTCTTGTTCTTGGACTTTCTGTCACACCACTAAGATGTCCTTTTCCTTCAAGTTCCCCACATGCCACTTAATCACAAGGAATGAAGCCAGGAATGGGGCTGGGCCCTCAAAAGTTTACACATATATATATGTGTATATATATATATTTTTTTTTTTAAAGTGTTCTCTTACCTTTTTTGTAAATAGATCGATAAAGAAAATCACTTTTCTTCGGTCTGGGAATAGTCCAGAGGCCTAAAATAGCCAATCTGGTCTGAAAGTAGCAGCCAGAGGAGTTAGCGCCTGAAATCGATGAAAGCTAAGTTTTCTTGTCTTTGTTCTGTGTTTCAGAAAAATCCACAAAGGACCATACATTGCATATATGAAGCCATTTAAATCCCACCCTGCTATTGGGATTACTCTAGTCCCTGAAGTGATTTAAAGTTTAGAAATTGAAGTGTGACAAAATTTAGAAACTTTATACATCTGAGATTATGTCCCCAAGATCCAATTATTCTGAAGTCCCTCCAGAAATACTTTCTTCCCCCTCCCTCCCTTTGTATCCATCCTGCTTAGCTACTGGAAGACGTTAGAGAAGAAGGGTCATTCTGGTCCTGCCAGAATTAACATGAACCCCCAATCAATTAGAACTCTCAGCAGAGCCCACAGTAGATCTGGGAGAATGTGAAACCCACTGCACAGGACAAATCCTTGTAGCACCCCTGGCATTTCAAATTCAGGATCTCAGGACTGGAAAGAAGCAAGTGACCTAGAAGTTTCCCTCTTGTCTGTGTCCCACTAAACAGATTCTGAGTGCCTACCATAAGCCAGACTTTCACAGGGTATTGGGAGAGTCATAAATGAATCTGGTCCTGGCTCCTGCCATGAGAGTTTCACAGGTACCGCAGCTGTGGGCTGCTGTAAAAGGTCAGTTGTAAAAAAGATCAGGTGATCGCAGAAGTGACGTCCTTTTGCTTGAAGTCTTTCTTAAGTGCATGTGTTTTATCCTCTCCAGAGAATAAACTTTTTGTTGGGTAAGTAAGGGACAATCGACCAATGTCATGGAATGAGGGAGGGGGTATAGGAACTCTGTTTCTTATCTGTTTTTTTGCCTAATCCTCCTTATTTTAGCAGCACTCCCCTTCATCCCTGGTCCCAGAGGGACCTGGTGCAGCGAGTCCTCTGTGCTGTAGGTCTGGTTGTGTCTCAGCTCTCCTAGTTTCTGGCTTAGGATTTGACTCTATCAGATCTGCTGTGGCAACGGCCACTAGTCCATTCACTTTCCAGCCTTCAAAATGTTATCACTGTGATGTCTCCCTTCTTCTCCTTAACCTTGTTGATTTTGTTATTAAAAACAAAAATTAAACAAAACAAAATCATATTGCTGTAGTTTTTGTGGGTTTCAGGAAGGAGAAAAATCAGATGCATGTGTTCAGTCCTCCTTTATGCCTCAGTCCTGATTCCATGCAGTTTCTAACACCCTCTATTATTTTCTTATTTATATTAGTCATTGTTTCTCTCCTGATAGAATGTAAATAAGTTTCACAGAGACAGAGGTTTTGTTTCTTTTTTCCTGCATTGTTCGCAGATGTATCCTATGCATAAAAACTGTACCTGGCTCACAGTAGCCACTCAATGAATAGTTGCTGAATGAATTAATAAGTAAATTTGTGACCTACCCTTGTTTTCTTCTTTGCCCCATGTTAGCTCTTCTTTTTTATATTTTATTTTATCTCTATCCCATCTTTTTAATTTCTATTTTTTAAATAAATTTATTTATTTATTTTTATTTATTATTTTTGGCTGTGTTGGGTCTTCATTGCTGCACGCAGGCTTTCTCTAGTTGCAGCGAGCGGGGGCTACTCTTCGTTGTGGTGCGCGGGCTTCTCTTGTTGCGGAGCGCGGACTTCAGTAGATGCGGCGCATGGGCTCAGTAGTTGTGGCTCATGAGCTCTAGTGCACAGGCTCAGTAGTTGTGGCACACGGGCTTAGTTGCTCCGCGGCATGTGGAATCTTCCAGGAGCAGGGTTCGTACCCGTGTCCCCTGCATTGGCAGGCAGATTCTTAACCACTGTGCCACCAGGGAAGCCCTTTAATTTCTATTTTTATAAGCATTTTATAATGTACATAACATATTTGTACATAACATCTATACATTTATAAAGGAATAAACAAACATACAGTGTAAATTGTAAGAAAACATGACTTTAAAACCTAGGAGACCATTGACCCTAGGAGACCACTGACCCTAGATACCTAGCTTCTGGCTGCGGCTACATCCTTTTAAATAGTCAGCAAACCTCTGTTAAACACTGGAAACCTCTATCTTGAACAGAGCAGCACTGCAGAATTCAGGGCTTTTGGCCTCATTCAGAGGAGATCTGCCAGCTTCCTTCTTGTCTGCACCAAACACCTTTTTTTGCCAGACGCCACCTATGGTGAACAGGGGCAGGTGACTGCCCTCACCAAGATTCTGGAAAGTCACCCCTGAGCTGTAAGATGCCTTAAGGGTCTGGTTTGGAGTCTTTCTTTCCCCCTTTGGGTTTCTCCCTGAACTCTTCCCCAGCCCGTTGCCCCCCACCCCCCGGTACTCTACTCATGAGTTCGGGTCTCCTGTGGAAAGCTCAGGGGTAAATGGAAGAGAAGGGCCCACATCGTTGCCTCAGGTGTTATAACTGGCCCCAGTTACTGCCAGGAACATGGGAATCAGGATACATATCACAGGGACAACTTGACTCACTTCTGCTCTTTACAGAGCCGTGCCCATGTTAGCTCTTGACATAACTTCAAGGCCTCTCCATACTTTTCTGGAATGAGGAGATAGTACTTGGGGGAAGAAGTCAATGAGGTTAAGTAAAAATTCTGTGGATCTTAATTTGAATTGTACATATGTATTTTCTTTGCACGGAAAAGGCCTAGAAACTATGACAAACTCAATAGCACCCATAGCACCCAGATTGTGGTTTTTAAATACCAAAAGGAAACAAAAGCTCCTTAGAGAAAATGGTTTTTTCCAGGTCTGGAGAGGAACTGTACATGTTGAGCCTGGAACATCTAGATAGAACCAGAAAGCAAAGAAGCCATCAAAGATACTAGGATCCTGTCAAAAGGTCTCAGGAGCCGTGAGCTCATCACTACACTGAAACAAAAACCTCTCAAGTATCTAGATGTAATCACCAATTTATAGGAAACACAGGGACAGATACTCCAGGACTGTAATCAGCAAAATGCAGATTATGGTAACATGGTACTGTGATTTATAAGAAATACATATTTGTTCATTCAGATGACCAAAATATTTTTATCATGTATATTTGGTCTTTGTCCACAGTTCCTGGCTTACAGCTGCCAAACCTGTCACAGCTCTTAGAATCCTTGGAATTTCCTGAGTGATAAGAGCAGTGGGAGCAACTTTCGTCATAGTATTTGGTCTTTTATCCCCAGTTCCTGAAAAACACTTTAGAGCCATAAGGTGAAGTGGGTGTCTTGTTATTCATAACAAGGCCATTTCAGCCACAAGGAGGTTTATGTTAACTAGGTGACTTTTGGAAAGCACCTAAGATTGGAGTCAGTTGCCAGGGGAACCAACCCTGAATAGAGAGTTGGAACTTTCAGTCTCACCCCCTGATTTCCAGGAAGGGGAGAAGGGCTGGAGGTCGAATTAATCACTGGTGGCCAGTGATTTAATCAGTTATGCCTTTGTAACGCTGTCTCCATAAAAACCCGAAAGGACATGGTTTGGAGAGCTTCTGGGTTGGTGAACATGTGGAGACATGGAGGAGTGGTGTGTTCTGGGAGGGCATGGAAGCTCCGCACCCTTTACCCATCCCTTGCTCTGTGCACTCTCCATCTGGCTGTCCCTGAATTATATCCTCTTATAATAAACCAGTGATTTAGTAAGTAAAAGGTTTCTCTGAGGTCTGTGAACCTGTCTAGTAAATTAATCAAACCCAGGTTGGGGGTCGTTGGAATCTCTAATCTACGGCTGGTCAGTCAGAAGCACAAGTGACAACCTGGACTTGTAACTAATGTCTGAGTAGGGGAGGGGTGAGGGGAGAGAGCAGTCTTGCAGGACGGAGCCCTTAACCTGTGGAATCTGATGCCATCTCCTGGTAGATAGTGCCAGAATTGAGTTAAATTGTAGGACACTCAGCTGGTGTCTGGGCTTTGCTTGGTGGGAGGTGGGGAATCCCCACTCTACACCCACACATTGAAATTGGTACCAGAACTCTTAGGTAAACTCTACAGTTTCCCTAGTGGGAAACTATTCCTTCCCCAAAAATGTAAATTAAAAAGGAGGGGGAAAAAAAAGACTAATTTTAATATATAGTCTTATTTATATTCTAGTTCAAATAAACTGAGATCAAGCATATATGAGACATTTGGGGAAATATAAATGCTGGATAATTGATGATATCGATGAATTACTTTTGAGTTTTCGGTATAATAATAGTGTTGTCGAATCTAAGTTCGTGTGCCTGACACACAGTGAGGCCAAACAAACTGAACTGTCGGAGTTTGGAGCAGAGAAAGGTATCTTAGTTGAAGAGGTGCCAACCTGGAAGATGGGAGGCCTAGATTGGTCTCAACTCCATCTTGCTGGCTGGCCAGGGTGCAAGGTTGCAGACTTCCTGGCACCGTCTCGTCACTCAGTGTGTCACTGGTGATTGTGATTGATCTATGTGTTCCTGCAAAGCAAACTAGTAAATCATGGTCTTGTGATCACTTCTTTCTAGGAGAGAGCAAAAACAATGGTTGAGGCATTTTATTATTTACTTAGAGCCTTCATGATGGTTCAGAAGTTTCAGTTTTTGATTGACCCTCCTGGTGTCATCAATATTAAGTCCGCTTGGGGCCAGCTGGTTGCAGCCACAGGACATTATCTCAACAGTTTGGGGTCATAAATCAAGGCATAAGGTTAAGCTAACAATCATGGAAAAGATTATGTTGGGCTTGCTTTTCCTTGTTTCTGCCTTCCCTCACGTCCCTAGTTAGTAACTGTTTGAATCTGCTCTTCGTAACTCAGGGAAGGTCTATGAGGCTAAGGCCTTTTAAAATTTATTTTTTTAATTTATTATTTGGCTGCGTTGGGTCTTCGTTGCTGCCTGCGGGCTTTCTCTAGTTGTGACGAGCGGGGGCTGCTCTTTGTTGTGGTGCGTGGGCTTATTGCGGTGGCTTCTCTTGTTGCGGAGCATGGGCCCTAGGCGCGTGGGCTTCAGTAGTTGTGGCACGCGGGCTCAGTAGCTGTGGCTCGCAGGCTCTAGAGCGTAGGCTCAGTAGTTGTGGTGCACGGACTTAGTTGCTCTGTGGCGTGTGGGGTCTTCCCAGACCAGGGATCGAACCCGTGTCCCCTGCATTGGCAGGTGGATTCTTAACCACTGCGCCACTAGGGAAGTCCCTAAAGCCTTTTTATACAAACAGGAAACTGGGGACACGGAAAAACTTTTTTGTACCCAGGAGGGCCTCGCAGGGTCCTGCTTGGTTTCAGTAGTAATTTATTTATATTTTACAAGAGTACTAATTTTTACAGATAAATACTGAAATATTAAAGGATGAAATGCTATGATCACCTAGGATTTGTTTCAAAATAATCCAGGAGAGGGAGAAATAATCCATGGGGGTATGGATGAACAAGATTGACCACGAACAGATCATTGTTAGTTAGCCATTTTATTATTCTCTTTATTTTTCTATAGGTTTAGATTTTCCCACAAAATGAAAGAAAAAAAGACTTCTCCAAGTCTTAGCTAATGTATTGCAGCCTCTATTTCTGTTTTCATGGTTCTGTTTGTGTCTTTGATTTGTCATCTCTCTCTGCAGATCAGCTTTCTCTTTCTTGCAAGGGACATGTCCACATCAGACCTGGATTTATGTGGTCAAGAGCCCTATGCCAACTAACAGGGGTCTCTATATCCAAATTCCAAATTCCTTGGAGAAAAAATATGATTAGCCCAGTTTTGGGCAAGAGTCCAGTCATCTGTGGCCAGAGGGGCATGACTGTCCTCTCATCAGGTGCTAAAGGAGGAGACATTTCACTGCCAACAGGGCTTTCTAGCTAGGATGCCACAGGCTCCAGATATGCCAACCTCAGGGTCCCCAGGGGGTCACTAAGCAGAACATGTAGTGACCTAAGTCCCCAGGTGAATTGCCTTCAGCCATGAGTAGACTCATCCACTTAACCCAGGATGCATACAAATCCCATTATTTTCTATGTGTTTCATAGCAAGAAAAAGATAGCAAAACACTGAACTAGAGAGGTAGGCAGGGTGTGGTGGTAGGAAGATGTCAGAGAAGTTATATACAGTATAAAACAAACTTCAAGGTTATAACCATGATAAAGAGAGGAGCTGGAATCTAACCAAGGTCTGGTTCCAGAGCTTCTGATGCTAACACAACTATTCTACATGATTTTTGCTAAGTATCACCAGTGTCCAAGATTCTGAAAAGAGAGCATGTGTTACTTGAGCATTGGACTTTGCATGGTGTCACAGTTTGGTTTTGCCAGGAAGCAAACTCTGAGACAGAGATTGGGGTGCAAGAGGCTTATTAGGGAGTACTCTTAGGATCAGTACTGGTGGAAGGGAGGATGAGGACGGAGGATTGGGCAGAGGGGGAAGTTGGGCTGTGATGCAGTCTCAACAGAGGCCTCAGTCAACCCCTTGGAGGACTCTGGTACTGGGATGGCCCTTCAGAGTTGTCCCTAGTGGGGGCAAGGCATTTATATCCCTTCGCCAATCAGTCATTGGATATGGGCTGCCTTGGGGAAAGGAGCATGACCTTGGGTGAGTCAGCGGTCTTCAGCTAAGAGCCCTCTTATCTAATTCCCAAAGATGACTGACAGCTGAAGCCTGTCTGCCAGCCGCTCTTTCAGCAACTGGGGAACACCTCCTTTGGTCCTTTCGAAAGAGTTGGGTAGGAACTAGGCACAGCTCTCTAAGCCAAAACTAGTGAAATAAAGTATGTTGAAAAGGAACTTTGCTCTACAAGTACGTTTCATTTTTAAGTCAACTCTTCTTGATTTATAAAGGTCAGAATTAATCCCGAGTTGATGTCCTCCTCCCTGTAGTGAGCTGAGAAGGGCGTACGCGGGCTCTGTGCTCAATCGGGAAAGGCAAATCCACCCCCAGGGTGGGACAGATAATACTGGGGATGAAAGGGTGGGACAGGAACATGTCCTGCTCTTGCACAGCCCCAGAGACTGTTGAAGAAGCCACGCAGGCAGTGACCGTGCCTGAGTTTCTGCCAAGAATGGGCAGGAGAGCGCTGTGGGGACCAAGAGAGTGGCTGGACATGTCTCAGGCAGGAGGAACCCAGGACACCCAAGCGAGGCAAGCTGAGAGCATTTGTTTTCACTAGAAAGTTTTGATTCTCAGGGAAAACAGGGTATCCGACTGCCTTGAAAAAAAAGAGGCAGTTTCTCTCCCTTACGATATCTTTGCCCTCTTTTGTGTCACTGCTGTCTGAGAGCCTCACACATTTTACCTCTGGACCTCTTGTCAGGTACACGTGAACTGGCTCTGCCTTTCAGTTTTATCACCCCAGTTCTCCTCAGCACAGCCACCTTGCTCCATCTTCTGCGGTCACGTTTCACCGTCCTGACTCCAGCTTCCCTCAGATCACTGTGGTGCCCCTGCCCTGCTCTCCCCATAGATCCATCCTTTAACTCTCCAAACTACAGGACCAGACTGTGTACTTAAGACTTACCGAGGGGGCTTCCCTGGTGGCGCAGTGGTTAAGAATGTGCCTGCCAATGCAGGGGACACAGGTTTGAGCCCTGGTCTAGGAAGATCCCACATGCCGCGGAGCAACTAAGCCCGTGCGCCACAACTACTGAGCCTGCGCTCTAGAGCCCGTGCTCTGCAACAGGAGAAGCCACTGCAATGAGAAGCCCGTGCACCGCAACGAAGAGTAGCCCCCACTCGCCGCAACTAGAGAAAGCCCGCGCACAGCAACGAAGACCCAACGCAGCCAATAAATAAATAAATAAATTTTAAAAAAAGAAGAAAAGACTTACCGAGGGCAGGAAAAGAAAGCTTAAAACCACATTCCAGGCTAAGACCCTCCACACACGTGTTACAGGATCCACCTTACTTGCCCTCAGAGGAAATGCCCTACCTAGAATCTACAGGATCCCAACTCCCCTGAGTCTCAGGGAAAGGAAGAAGACTGACTTCATTCTTTTCTCCAGCCTCAGCCTTGCTTCCAAGAAAAATAAAAAGACGTGCCATTTCATCTACAAGGAAGACTATCTTTTATACTGCTATGTCATGAAGTCTTGCCCCACACTGTCTCCACAGTGCCTCCTTTGAGAGCAGGATTTTGAATCTTTCTGCAGCACCAAGGCAAACTAAGCTGTTTTTCTCAAAGTGAAGGAGCAACCTGCTCACAAAGGTGAATTCAGACTTGCCCAATAGAGAAGCGGGAAAATCACTAATTGTTCTCTCAGCAGCATTCCACTTCCATCCCCTCGCGTCACACTCCCATCAGGTTTTAGGTTACATTGTTTTTAAAAATTAAGTCCAGTAACAGCTAAAATTTTGCATTATATGTGTAATTCAGTTTTCTGGTAATCACTCTGCATGTATCTTCTTTGGGAGGCACATTCTTCTGAGATTCATGGGTGAAAGCAGCCAAGAGGCACAGAACTCCAGGGGCATCTGTCCTCCAAACACCACCGGGTGAAGTGTTGCCGACTTACCAGGTTCCTCACGGTGGCCTTCACATCCTTGTTCCTCAGGCTGTAGATGATGGGGTTGAACATGGGGGTCACCACCCCATAGAAGAGGGAAGTGAGCTTGTCTGCAAGGTCCTGTTTGTCTGCCCACCGTGGGTCCTTGGATTTGGGCTTCCCATGCATGAAGAGGATGATCCCATAGAAGATGACCACAACTGTGAGGTGGGCAGAGCAGGTGGAGAAGGCCTTTTTCTTCCCCTCAGCTGAGGGGATCCTCAGGATGGTGGTGAGGATGAAGATGTAGGAGACAAAGATGAACAGAACTGGGACCCCTAGGAAGATCACATTGGTCACCTCCATACTGATCACATCGTTGGAGATGTCAGCACAGGCCAACTTCAGGATAGCCAGGATCTCACAGGTGAAGTGGTTGATGACATTGTCCCCACAGAAGGGCAGCCTCATTGCAAGGGATGTTTGAACCATGGAGGCAGCACTTCCAGCTGCCCAGGAGCTGGTAGCCATGGGCACATAGGCAGCCTTGCTCATGACCACGGGGTACCTCAGGGGGTTGCAGATGGCCATATAGTGATCAAACGCCATCACGCCCAGAGGCACACACTCCGTGGCCCCCATGGCAAAGGAGGAGAACATCTGCACAGCACAGGCTGAGAAGGGGATGGTTTTCCTGGGTGTCAGGAAGCTGTCAAGGATGAGGGGGACTGAGGAGGCTGTGTAGCAGATGTCCAGGAAGGAGAGGTTCCCCAGGAAAAAGTACATGGGCTTGTGTAGACGGGAGTCAAGGATGGTCACCAGGATGAGGACCCCGTTGCCCAGCAGGATCACCAGGTACATGAGCACAAAGAACGTTTTCTCCAGCCTTGGGTGGGCAGAGAGGCCCAGGAGAATGAACTCTGTCACAGAGGCTGTCTGGTTGGTGCTTTCCATGGTCTGTCTCGTCTTTCAACTGAATAAAATACTCATTGATCCAAACTCAACATCCTTTGTCTCATGTAGGTCCAGGGCATCTGGTCTGGAGTTCCAGTCTGGGTGAGTGATTGAAAAACCATTGTGAAAGTCCACAGTCTCTATTTGTTTCCAAGAAAAAGGAGAAATAAAATTAGAAATTACTTTGGGGTCACAGAATATCAAATCTACAATGTTTAAAGTGATGATTCTGATTATTTAATGCATTCGATCAGAGACAAGATACATAACATATTCATTTTAGTGGTTCTGTGTCCTATATGGCAGTTCATCTCATTAAACTTGGCCAGAAAAGTGACTTTAAGTTTGCTCTGTGTTCTCCCACTTTGTGCTAGGTACTAGGGAAATCATTAGTTGTGAATACTCACTCTGTTTCTCCAGATCATTTTCACAGAAAACATACTCCTGTTGTTCCCAAGATCTCTTTTCTCATGAGCAATGCTAGCTCCAGGGCTTTCCATTCATCTGTCTGTCCAGCCACCTGTTTTGTCCGTTTGTCCATCCATCCATCCCTCCATCCCTCCATCCCTCCATCAGTCTATTTGTCTGTGTCTGAATATCCATCCATCCGTCCATCAAAACACTTGTTGATCACCCAGTATATGGGTGTGAGAATTCCTATGAGGAACAGGGGTGACCCATGGCCCAGGCTTAAATGGGCACACAACCTGTCAGGGAGGGGAAGCAGAAGGATTCAGGAGAGACCAGAACATCCAAAAGGACATGCAGTGTGTTGATAGAACAGGGGTCATGAAATGCTTCTTAAGTGATGTAGAATCTAGCTGGGCTTTTAAGGACAAAAGGACACTGGACATGGAGAGTTACCTTGGGGAGGTCTCCAAGGTAATTTTGTGATCTGGAAATGCTGATATGTTCCTAATAGTTTGAATCTGATGTTTTATGAAGATAGACAGAGGACTGTCTCCAAAAATCCACAGTGGGTCACAGCTTCTGGAAATCTAGTTCTCTTAGATAACTAAAAGCAGTGCTTTTTTCTTTTTTTTTCAGTCTTGAATATATTTGACATAAAACATGTAAATTTAAGGTATACAATGTGTTACTTTGATACATTTACATATTGTAATATGATTGCTGTTGTGATATTTATTATATTACATAATTATGGTACAATATTGCTGTCTATATTCATTGAACTGTGCATTAGATCACTGGGTTATTTACTACTTGTCGCAAGTTTGTACCCTTAAACAACGTCTATTTTATGTTATGTTATTTTATTTTTTTGTTATCATTCCCTCCTGGTGAATGTCCACACAGGAATCAGTGGACATTAATAGTCCTTGAACCTTTTGGCTAAGCTTCTAGGTATGTTACACAGACTTATATCGTGATTATGCTTCCCCAAATAATCTAGTCCAACTCTGTCTGCCATTGTAGATCTTTTTCTGCACCACAGTGATGCATGGCTTTTCAGTTTCAGCTTGATTTCCTCTAATGATGAAGAGCCCACTACATTCCCAAACAACCTACTCCATATTTGCAGAGCTCTAGAGTATTAGAAAATTCTTTTTCGTATTGAGCCCAGCAGGCAGTTTTCTAAGTTTTTCTTGTTCATATGATGGTGGTCAGCTTCCTTCAAGAATTGCATTGAATTTGTGCAAATACACCAGGTCTGTAACCACAGAGATTTGGGCCGCATTCTAACCTGCTGTGTAGACTTCAGTACTGCTTCCCTCTCTTAGACCCTCAGGTTACCCTATTCTATGTTGGGGTTGGAAGAGATCAATGATATTCAAACTCTTTAAGAAAGAGAACTCTTGTTTTCTTAAATTCAGACTCCCCCCACCCCCCCAAGGATAAAGCAGAGCTGCTGTTGCTGAAGTGGTCAAGGAGGGCTCAGAAAGTCTGGGCTGCTCAGCCCATGAGGCCCCCCAGAGGCCAGACCACAGGGATACGCAGCTCCTGGAGACTCTGTTTTCATTGTGGTCAATGTAAATGACACCTCTGTAACATAACAACAGTACAACTCCAGCCATTTCCATGGCTACAATGTGAATGGTGCTCCCTGGAGTTGTACAAGAAGAGGCTCTGAAACTGTGGGATCATCTCATCCTGGGGGTGTCTTTGAAGTTAGAGGAATCCATGAAATAAGACAAAGTTTCACAGGCTTCTTGCCGTCTAGGTTTTTCTGACCAAGGGGTTTTGCATGGCCCTCAATCTTTGAAATAGTTTCATTTTCTCCCTTCTCAAGCGCCAACCCCTTTGAAAAATCAAGTCAGAAGCTGGAAATGTCCCTGGGCCAATAAAAGGTTGAGGATTACTCTTATAAGAACTCTCACTTACCTTTTTCAGGAACCTACTGAGAAAGGGTCCCTATGGCCTGGGAACAGTACATGGGCCAGAAGTATCAACACTAGTTTGACAGGCCCAGGCTGAGTTGTCCACCTCTGATTTGAAAAAGGGGTGAAAGCCAGTTCCTCCCACTCTTAGTTCTGTGTTTTAGGCAAAATCTCTAAAGGAACAACCAGTCCATGTAGAAGGCAATTTGAAATCAGTACTGCAGTTAGGACTATTGTGTTCCCTGAAGTGATTAAAAGTTTGGAAATGGAATCATACAAAGTCAGGAAGATTTTTATACTTCTGGGACAATGTCCCCAAGATCCAATTATGCTGAAAGCACTCCAGGAAAACTTCTTTTTCTCCTTCCTTTGTTCCTGCTGTAACTTTCCACTCTTAGGCCACTGAAGGATATCAGGGGAAGCATTTCCATTTGCTGCTTGAATTTCTACAAACTTCAAAATGCTTAAACTTCTTGAAAAGAGCAGTTGGGGAGATAAAAATTATTTAGGAACACTCTATGTTCATAGCATTGTGGAACCAGCAGGATTCCTGGCCACCTAGGCATCTCCTCCCCTCCACTGGGTGACCCAGGGTGTGTGCTCTCTCTCTCTCTCTCTCTCTCTCTTCCCCCCGCCTCCCTCACCCTCTCTCTCCCCCACCAGCCTGCCCTCCACTCTGAACAATCTCTGTGCTACAAACATGTCATGTGTGCCAGGCCTTGTGCCAGGTACCAAAGGGTAGGGGTGAGTGGGGGACACGATGGCAGAAGGGAGTCTTTGCCTTCAGAGAATGTCCAGCGGAGTGGGAACATCCAGAGACTGAGGCAAGGCTGAGAATGTCACAAAGCTGTCCAGGGGGCTGGTCACGGGAGGAGCGGGCAGAACTAGCCCAGGGTGACAATAACAGGGACGGAGGAGAGAGTGGCCCTGGGAGACGTTTAGGAGGAAGAAATGATAGGATTTAGAGATCTGGGGTGGGACATGCAGGAGAGAGGAAAATGAACAATGGCTAAATCCCCAGATCTTGTGAACGGGAAGGAAGACCTGGAGGAAGTTAGAAGGAGAGCCTGTCTGGGCTGGTGGAGGTAGGGTGGCTACAGGGTTATCTCTGACATTTCTGTGTACAGTTTCTCTACATCTTTGTGCCCAGCTCCAGGCTGGTTACTAGAAATAGAGATATGACTAAGAGATAGTTTCTGTGATTGAGGGAGTTTACGGCCAGTTTGATTTGTTGTATTTGAGATAATGGTGAGGTATTAATATTAATATGGGTTGCCATTAATTTACAACTGTTTTCTTAATCTTATCTAATGCTCCCCAAGCCCCATGAAGGAGGTACGAGGGATACTTGGATGTAAGCGGGTGGAAGGACCCTCCTTCGCTGGGCTGTAGTGACTTGTATTCGGGATGTCTAGCATCTTTGACCTCTGCTATCTAAATGCCAGGAGCCTCCCCCTCCTTCACGCTTGGGCTTCCTCAAGGGTTAGGGGATGTCTTGGGGTTCATGGGGGACAGTGGCACAGTCGGGCCTCATGGTTGAACAGGCACTGGACTGTCAGTCAGGATCTGAGTGGCTCCTGCTGGTCCCTCTGTGGCAGAACTCTCTGTCCCCCGCCTCCAGGGGCGACTGCCCAGGGTCCACCATGTTAGAGACTCAGCCACCCTGGCCTTGCTCCTCCTCCTCCAGCTGGGGCTAATTACCCCCTACCCTTCTCCCTGTGACTCAGCTTCAGCTCCCACAGGCCAGGCCTCTCCTCACTACCCACTTTCTTTGTGTTACTCTGGTTTCTCCTTCCTGTGCTTCCTTCCTTACACCAGCTGCTGACTCTGTTCTGGTGTTTTGAGTTCAAGCTCCTGAGAGACAGAACTAAGGGGTTTGGTTAGTCATCATCCAGTATCGGCCACCAGACAGCCCATATGCTGACTGCCCCTGGGACAGGGGTCCACTGGTCAGTCAGGTGAGTCCTGTGGCCAGGGTGCCACGTGGTACAGAGCATGGAAACAATGTAAGGGACCTCCTCAGAAGGAGACTGTGATGCTTCCTGGAATGAAGCAGCGAATCGGGCAAATATTGTATAGACGATCCAGCGTTCAGACATGAGAAATTATACACTTACTTCTCCCCTGAGTGCTTGCTGCATGAGTGGGCTCCCCTCCATGAAGGCGCAGTGCTTTGGCCCCTCTCCCCTCCACCTCTTCCCTTCTCCCTCTTCAGGGAAGTTCTGTCTCTCTGACCTTTATAGCACCTGATTCCAGCCCTGGTATTATCTCAAAGTGGTGGTGGTTCTTTTCCACCTTTACAGAGAATGTGCTGTTACTCATGACTCCCAACAGCATCTCAAAGTGTTTTGAGCAGGGATCTGGTTACAGACCTTATGAACTTTGCGGGGTGTCACGTCCACATTTGTCCTTAGAAAGCCACAATCAACAGATGCCTCCCAGGAAATGCGGGGGTTGGTGGAGTTCAGACTACCCCTTTGGTCCAATTATCTATGGCAAACTCACATTTACACACATTCACACAAACACACTTGTAGAAAGGAGATTTCTGACACACAAAGCTTAGTCTTGGCCGATTAAAACCCAGTATCCCGGGCTTCCCTGGTGGCGCAGTGGTTGAGAATCTGCCTGCTAATGCAGGGGACACGGGTTCGAGCCCTGGTCTGGGAAGATCCCACATGCCACGGAGCAGCTGGGCCCGTGAGCCACAATTGCTGAGCCTGCGCGTCTGGAGCCTGTGCCCCGCGACGGGAGGGGCCGCGATAGAGAAAGGCCCGCGCACCACGATGAAGAGCGGTCCCCGCACCGCGATGAAGAGTGGCCCCCGCTTGCCGCAACTGGAGAAAGCCCTCGCACGAACCGAAGACCCAACACAGCCAAAAATAAATAAATAAATAAATAAAAATAAGAAAATCCTTTAAAAAAAAAAAAAAAAAAAAAAAACCCAGTATCCCCTTGGCTGGTCTGTCCGAGGCTTCCCTAGACAATGAGGAATAATGAGGAGAAGCATTTTCTGCAATACCTCAAATTTCAATGCCCTGAGACCCTACACACTGAGTTAGTAAGAAGCCTAACTCTGGGCTACTCAGTGTGACAAACAGAGGGCAGCATCGGCCTCACCTGGGAACTTGTTAATGCAGATTCCTGGGCCTTTCCCGGGACCTACTAAATCAATCTCTGTGGGTGGGGCCCAGCAGCCTGCCCATGCACCTGTATGTGTGTGCGTGTGTGCGTGTGTGTTTCCAGTCTGTGTTTTAACATTCCTCTAGGTGATCCTGATGCATGCTACTGTCTGAGAAGCACTGGTCTATCTAGACTTTTCCTAGGATTGGGGTCCCAGTTATTCCTTTTAAGGAATCCAAGAGGAAGGAGGGTGTTTCTTATGCAGGATCAGAACAGCTGCCTGTAATTCCTCTGCTCTGGAGACAACTGCTCTTCCAGTCCTTGCTTGCCCCTAACTCCTGACTTCTGACCCTTGACTGTCCACACCCCTGCTGACCTCCTCTGGGTCACTGGTCTCTGGGGCCTTACCCTCTCCTCTGCCAGCAGTGAACCTCGTTCCTATCCTCAGAATCCATTTGCTTAGAGGGTTCTCATGACAGAGTGGATGGGTCCCTAGTGGCCCAGAGGTCAAGGAAACCATGTAGATATTATGAATTGCATTTCAGGGGGCCCCCAACAATCTTGCATGGCAGTACAGTTAGACTTGTAGCTACAGACAGCAGAGCAGTGCTAGCATCTCCAGGGTTCCAGCCACTCTCCCTAAGTGCTGGATAAGTTGATGAGACTCCAGCTCAGACATCTCCCCCATCTCTAGCTGGAAGTTCCTCAAACACACTGTACTCCAAAATGAATTCATCTTCTCCCCAAAAACCAAAAACTCGGTTGATATTCTCTACTCTGGTGGTGTCACCATCATCCACCCATCATTTCAGCTAGAAATATTAATTCTATCCTCTTTCCCGCCTGCTATATCCAACCAAAATCTACTATTGTATTTTGTACTTACCAAACCTTTCTTGAATCTCCCCATCTCCACCCCTCAATCACTCCCCAGTCAATGTTCTTATCTTTGTTTGCCTGAAGTGTTTCCCTGTCTCTTTAGACCTTGTCCTACTGCCCCCAGTCTTGCCTCGACATTGTGCCCAGAAGGATCACCCTAAGATGCAAATTTCATCATGTCGGACCTTTACTTAAAATTTCTAAGTGCCTTCTCATCCCCTACAGCAGAAAGTCCTAACTCCTTAGGATGTCCCAAAAGATCAGCTTGGGTCCAGCCCTGCCTTCCTGTCCATCAGCAGCCCCTTTGTGCTCCAGCAACACTGCACTGCTGGTCACTCCTCACTCCTGGGGCTCTTTCTCATTTCTGTGTCTTTGGTTATGCAGCCCCCTCTGCCTGGGATAATTACCCACTCCCCTTCATTGGGCAGATTGACATTCCTCCATTCCAGTGGTGTGCTGGTGAATATTTAACGACTGCCATCTCCAAGTCAAAAAAAAGCCCTGATCTGGAGCATTTGATGATTTCTGTGATATAAACACTCCCAGGATGGCCCATTTCAAGCTACCAACAAAGTCACTGAATCGGAGTTGGGAAGAGATGTGCACAATTGCGAGCCAGCGCCAGCACACCACAGACCTTGGGTCACCTCCTCCAGGAGGTCTGGCCCCTGCCTCCTCTGGGCTGCCACATCAGCGTGGGCATTCTCCCTGGCCTGCACTTCCTTCCTTGTTTGGTAGTTTTCTTTTCACATTCCTGTCTCTAGACCATGGTTCTTGGCACATTTCTGCCTTCTATGTAGTACACACTTAACAATCGTTTGCTGGGTAAAGGAGGGTACCCATTTTCTGGACCCATCCCTGTTCTGGGTCACATTCTGTCCGTGACTACCGTAAGGTCTAGGAGCACGCGTGCAGATGATAGGTCACTGAAAGGACAGTGACTTAGATGGATGCCAAGTGAGGATTCAGGAAGAACACGGCAGGTTACTTCAAGGGCCCTAATCCAACAAGTTGAAAATCCAGAGGAGAATATAAGATATTCACTCAGACCCCTAAAAACCACTGCATAAGCACACACTTGGGGTAATGAGGCTTGACAACAGCACAGGAGAAAAGACTTGGCGTCTGAGTGAGTCATGTTCTGACCAGCAGGCTGCTGGACTCTGTTAATGGGATTATGATGTTCAGAGAGAAGGAAGGGAGGGAGGGAGAGAAGGAGGGAGGGAGAAAGGAAGCAGGCAGTAAACTTCCTCCAGTGCCTTCAACATAATTGGATCTTGGAGATGTAATCCCATAAGGATACAAAGTTTCTAAACTGAGTCAACTCACTTTCCAAACTTTAAATGACTTCAGGGACTAAAATGGTCCCGAAGAACAGACTGGAATTTAAATGATCTAAGGGTGATGGCCAGTCCTTTGGAGATTGCGCCCTGAACACAGGAGACAGGTGGAGGGCAGAGGACTGGCTGGACCCTTCACCTGTCACACATTCCGAACCCTCACCCTGATGTTTCCCACCTGGTATTGCTATTTCTGATATGTGACCTCTTCCCAACTCTTAGGAAGCAGATCCTTCTTGCTCACCATGTCTCTGATAAAGGTAAGCACAGGATTTGATCACACCAAAAGTTTCGTTAGTGCGGCTGCATTTCGGCCGTCAGACTTGATTGTAATGGAATGGAGTTGAAAAGGGGAGGTGGGAAGCCCTTTCATTGATATGATGTTATTCTCACAGAGTCAAATAGACCCATCAAACTGCAAATGTCTCTGAGGTCCTCTGCCCTCACCCCACTTTGTGCCGACGGGAAAGGTCTTGCCTGGGGCCCCGCAGTCCTAACCTTCTCACACAGTTGTCTCTTCTTGATTGAGACTGGTGTGTGGGGTGGTGCTGTTTCTTCTTTTGTAGTTAAGAATCCAAAGTCCAGCGATAATAATGAGCCACGATTCTGGATCTCGTGATGATGACATGGAGGGAATATCTTCTTCACAGGATCCAGGTTTTGGAGAGAGGTTGGAGGGCTGGCTGACGTAGAGTGAAACCCCATCCTGGGACTGATCTACTGCCCCAGAACACACATCCACCTAGCAGTGTGGCACGTGAGCCATCCTCAAGCTGGGGGCCGTTCTCAGTGCTGACCAACCTTTGTAGTCAGTTCCTGGCTGGTACATTTGCCCGTGTGAGAGATATATCTGTTTTAAGGCCCTGGGAGGAAAAGGGAGATGGACTCTTGTTTATCTTCATGCTGAAGCCAAGCTATTTCTAGACACTTGGAGGGCTGTCTGTGGAAGAGGGATTAATGTTGCAAAGGAGCAGATTTTGGCTCAGTATCAAAGGGGAACTACTTCAAAGTGCAGTGAGCCTTGCCAGGAAGTACAGCGCCCCACATCATTCAAGGAGCCAAATGCAGGCCAGAGGACTGTGAGGAACGCAGCAAAGGGCTTTCCACATTGGAAAGGGAGCAGATTGCGAAACAGATCCCAAGGCCTGTTGTCAGTAGCATCAGAGCGATCTTTGGGTTGATAAGGATGAGGATGATATAATCACTTGTGTGTGTGACTATTTGCATGACTATTTCCGCTACTAGATTTTGAGCTCTTTGAGGTTATGGGCTGTGACTGTCTTTGCTGTGATCCCAGCACCTAGAATTATGCCTTGCTTAGCACAGATGCTCAATAAATATGTCAACCTGAATTGAATTATTGTGGCACTGACTTGGTCACAACTACAATGCTGAGCACCGCCAGAGGAGTGTCTCAGAGCTCCCCAGGCAGGAAGGGCCCCCATATAATTGAGGCAGGGGCTGGATGACTGAGAGCACTTGAAGAGATGGAGATCTGGGAAGTTCATGAATATTTTCGATACAGAGCAAATAAAACCAAATGCCCAACATCCTCAGTGTCACCTACAGTTTTTCACTGGTCCAGAATAAATCCTAGTTTGGGGAGCTCTTAGAAGTCTGAGGAGAGATTCAAGCTTCCCAGAAAGAAGACCTGACCGAGCAGGACTCAGGGCTCTGTGAACAGTCTAGGAAGAAGCCAGTGCCTCTGGTGAGGCATATGGAGAATGAAGAAAAGAAGGGACATTCAGTCAAACTCTCCTTCAACTTGGCCACAGTGCACAAGAGGCTCACTTGTACCCCCAAATGTACAAAAGGATCAACCGGAGGTTAAGACCTTGGCACTGTGTCTGGGTTAATTCTCTCAACAGGCAACACCAGGGCAGAGGAACTGCAGGCTCCCACCTCCCCCTAAGAGAAGAGGCTTGATTTTCTTTTTTTTCCTGTTGGTTTTCATTTATGTTGTCTTGTCTCCTGTGTGCCTTATTCTTTTTCAATGTGTGCTGGATGTTGTATTTGCAAAATTACTTGTAGACATGATTTAGAGATGGGGTGATACTGCCTTCCTTCAAGGTAGATTTATGTTTGCTTCTGTTAGGTATTTGGGAGCATCAGAAATTTGGGACCACCTCAATCCAATTTCAAGGCTTGATTTGAAGCTGAGCTGCAGCACCTGTAAATGCCTGTTTCTTTCTGATTCACTCATTCCTATGGTACTGCCCTTTGGGTTCCCTACCAAAGGGAGGCGGTTTAGTTAGGAGCCCTTCACAGTGGGCCTTGCACTTCAAAACCTGTTCCCACCTCCAGGAGGCTATGCATAGTGCTTCTTGGCCTCTCAGTGGCCACCTCCAGAAGCTGCAAATGCCCTAGTTGAAACATAGCCTCAAATGCTAGATTTACTTCTCTGAATTCCTTTTTTCCCCCAGAGTTATGACCCTATGATTCTTTGTTGTCTTACTTACCTCACCAGTGCTTTACATAGATGTTTTAAATCATTTGCCCAGTTTTCTGTGCTCTAGAGCCCGCGAGCCACAACTACTGAGCCCATGTGCCACAACTACTGAAGCCCGCGCACCTAGAGCCCATGCTTTGCAACAAGAGAAGCCACTGCAATGAGAAGCCCGCTCACCGCCACAAAGAGTAACCCCCACTCGCTGCAACCAGAGGAAGCCTGTGTGCAGCAACGAAGACCCAAGGCAGCCAAAAATAAATAAAAATAAATAAATTAATTTATTTATTAAAAAAAATCATTTGCCCAGTTTTTAAAATTGTCACCTGCAGATGAGTTAATCCAAATTAACTCTTCATTCTTACTGAAAACAAGTTAAATACTGATCTCTACTATATTTTTTCTAGAACCCCTTAGACATGACAGAATTGTCAGAGCTATTCTCCAGTTGCTCAGCAGGGTGAAGATTTTTGCCCTGCTTCCCAGGTACTTTTGGAGTCAGAGAGTGCTGAGATTGACCTCAGAGACTTCCTTCAGGTGACAGATCAGAGGCACCATGGACAGGTCCAATCAGACCTGCCCCCTGGTGGGGTTCGTTCTCCTGGGCCTCTCAGCCCACCCAAGGCTGGAGAAAACATTCTTTGTGCTCATCCTGTCCATGTACCTGGTGACCCTGCTGGGCAACGGGGTCCTCATCCTGGTGACCACCCTTGACTCCTGCCTACACAAGCCCATGTACTTCTTCCTGAGGAACCTCTCCTTCCTGGACATCTGCTACACAGCCTCCTCCATCCCCCTCATCCTTGACAGCTTCCTGACCCCCAGGAAAACTGTCTCTTACTCAGCATGTTTTGGGCAAATGTTTCTCTCCTTTGCCATGGGAGCCACAGAGTGTGTGCTTCTGGGCATGATGGCGTTTGATCGCCATGTGGCCATCTGCAGCCCTCTGAGGTACCCCATGGTCATGAGCAAGGCTGCCTACGTGCCCATGGCTGCCAGCTCCTGGGCAGCTGGTATCACCAACTCTGTAGTTCAGACATCCCAGGCTGTGAGGCTGCCCTTCTGTGGGGACAATGTCATCAACCACTTCACCTGTGAGATCCTGGCTATCCTGAAGTTGACCTGTGCTGACATCTCCATCAATATAATCAGTATGGCGGTGGCCAATGTGATCTTCCTGGGGGTCCCAGTTCTGTTCATCTTTTTCTCCTATGTGTTCATCATTGCTACCATCCTGAGGATCCCCTCAGCTGAGGGGAGGAAAAAGGCCTTCTCCACCTGCTCTGCCCATCTCACAGTTGTGGTCATCTTCTATGGGACCATCCTCTTCATGTATGGGAAGCCCAAATCCAAGGACTCCCTGGGGGCAGACAAACAGGACCTTGCAGACAAGCGCACCTCCCTCTTCTATGGGGTGGTGACCCCCATGCTCAACCGCATCATCTACAGCCTGAGGAACAAGGATGTGAAGGCCGCTGTGAGGGACCTGCTTCATGAGAAACACCTAACTGAGTGACTGTCACAGATTCTCCGACTGCCAGAGTGCAAGGCCTCCAAACTCCTCATTGTCCTCGTGGGGGAGTGGTAACCCAGGGAGGTCCTCAGGTTGTCGGTGGTAAGAGCCTTTTCATTTCTGGTGCTGCTGATTAGTTTGTTGGCTTCACCCAGAATGATACTGTATCATATCATAGCTTATTTTGCTGCCTAAATCTGAAATCCTCTGATACCAGAATTTGATGAATACCCATAAAAAAGTTATAAATATAGTCAAAAGAGACAAACAGAAATTTTGGTGGTACTGAGACTTTCGAGTATTTTGTTTTTCTCTGTGTATATCTGTTACCAAAAGTGGGGTCCAGCTACTTGCTGCTCAAAAGCCAATAAAGAGGCAAAGTTAGTGGAAAGGAAAGATTGCTTTATTTTGGAGGCTGACAACTGGGGTTGGGGGTGGGTGGCAGACTCCCGTTCGAAGGCCGATTCCCCCTCCACTGACAATCAGTGGGCAAGAGCTTTTATAGGCAGAGGGAGGGGCTACATGCCGAAACAGCACAGTCAGCTTTGACAGTAGTCTTGAAATTGGTCATGCGGTGGTCTGATCAGCATCATCTTGATTGTTTTAAGTGCAGTTAGTCTTCAGTTCCAGGGTCAGTTTGTTGCCATTTCTTTTGAGGCCAGTTCAGGGAATTGTGGCAGCTTATGTCATGGCTACAGTCTGGTCATCATGTAGTTAACTTCTTCCACCTGATGGAGGTTTTAGTATCTACAAGACAGCTCCCAGGACATGGCTCAGAATATTATCTATAGCTCTTGAGGAGGAACTAGAGGCCCTTGACTTTAATGACTAAACTATTATTTTGTCCTTTGCTTCTGCATTTTTTTCATTTCTCTGATTAAATTTATTTTTTGACTAAAGATTTTTTTAACAGACAAAAGGCAGGTGGAGGACACGGGGGAAGGATCATAGGGTCCTGCTCCGTTTCAGAACTGTTGCTTCCCCTGTTCTGCTTTGGTCTCATCCTAGAGACCTCGGCTTCATCTGATAAATTGGAAAATGACAACTGCCTCAATGTACAATAGTGCTTGTTAGCACCATGGCAGGCATTCCTCTCGTATGTTAGCACTAGACATAGTGAGGCTTATCTTGAGCTGCCGCTTTGTTTTGATCTGATGGACACTAAGAATATTGTCATGTACCATGTTCTCCTCTTTGTTGTCACTTCAGGGAAGTCAGAGGTAAGTGTGCCACTCCGCCGCAGCAGAAGTAGAGTGCCGCAGGACAGGGGGCCTGCAGCTCCTACACTAGTGTCCACGCAACCCACATGGCTCATGGATGCCAGTTACACCCAGCACACACTCCATGAGTATGCCCACACTGAGATGAAACCCCAGAAAGACAGTAGGAAAGCAAATGCAGAAATGTTCTCAACCCTACAACTAATGAGAGCAGCAGTGTTGGTCACCCCTTACCTTCTGTGGCACAGGCAAGATGGGCTGTGAGGCCAGTGCCGCTCCCAGAGCTCTATGTCCATGATTTTCTCCCAAGCTCAAGGAACATATTGAAATAGAAGTGAGATTTACTGTATTATAGTGATGATTTTTTTAAATTAATTAATTAATTTATTTATTTTTGGCTGTGTTGGGTCTTCGTTTCTGTGCGAGGGCTTTCTCTAGTTGTGGCGAGTGGGGGCCACTCTTCATCGTGGTGCGCGGGCCTCTCACTATCGCAGCCTCTCTTGTTGCGGAGCACAGGCTCCAGATGCGCAGGCTCAGTAGTTGTGGCTCACGGGCCTAGTTGCTCCGCGGCATGTGAGATCTTCCCAGACCAGGGATCGAACCCGTGTCCCCTGCATTGGCAGGCGGATCCTCAACCACTGCGCCACCAGGAAAGCCCCTATAGTGATGATTTTTAATCCACTTTACATTTGTAAAAGTCAGCGATTGCCAAATTTTGGTCCTTTGACTTTTGTGAGTATGTAACACATTGTTTCCTCTCTTTCTTTCCTCCCTCTTCCCTCCTGTCCCTTAAACCAGATCCATGTCCTTGCCTCAGATATGTTTTTGTAGGTGGAAGTGCAGTGGAACCATATGGCGGATGGTCCAGAGAACTAAAACAGAATGCCAGAGCTGGCATTCATCAGTTCCCTTCACTTTCTTAAAAGCCTAAGCCCATTAAAGAAACTCATTTAGATGTCCTGAAGCGGAAGGGAAAGATCATCTGTGAGATGAAGGAGGAGAGATTCCTTGAGGCGGGGAGGTGTGGAGGTGTGGAGGTTGGCAGATCCTACTCTGGGTGGGACTCGTCCCTACACTAAGGCAGTGTCCTAGGGTCTCAGAGAGAGTGGCTGCTTAATGCTCGCACGGAGGACAGCCAACGCCAAGCTTTTCGAAGATGTCGGTCTCCCGTCACCAGTGCCTGCCTTACTGCCTTAGTGGGGGGTGGCCTCTGGATTTTTCCAGGGTGGTGGGTTCTTTGATCTCCCCTCAGAAGCCCTTTCTAACATTCACACTCCCTGAACCTTCTAATTTCTTCCTCCACACGCTGCCAAGGCGGTGCCAGCCTCCTCACCTCATTTAATGTGGACCACTGTCACATCCCAGCCTCATGAACCCATCGTCCTGCACGTTAGGACAGCTCCGGCATTCTTGCTGAGTCTTCAGTCCTGAGTCAAGGAGAGCACGTCCACATCAAGACACTGTTCCCGGGCTTCCCTGGTGGCGCAGTGGTTGAGAATCTGCCTGCCAATGCAGGCGACACGGGTTCGAGCCCTGGTCTGGGAAGATCCCACATGCCGCGGAGCAACTAGGCCCGTGAGCCACGATTACTGAGCCTGCGCGTCTGGAGCCTGTGCTCCGCAACAGGAGAGGCCACGATAGTGAGAGGCCCGCGCACCACGATGAAGAGTGGCCCCCACTTGCCGCAACTAGAGAAAGCCCTCGCACAGAAATGAAGACCCAACACAGCCATAAATAAATAAATAAATAAAAATTTAAAAAAAAAAAAAAAAAAAAGACACTGTTCCCATGTAGCCAGTGTGCCCACACCCTGCTCTCCACTCCAGCACCCTACAGGTCCACTCCCACACAGATTCCCCAGGTCCTAGCATCCTTTTGCGGAGTCGCTGTTTCCTCTCAGAGCAGGAACTGTACTGAGGGGAGTCCAGGCTTTATCTTGAGAAGAGTATCTGCCTCAGATGAGATCCCTGCACGGTCTCCAGGCAAGCAGAGGCTGCTCTGTGGCAGCACCAGGGAGGGGACTCAGGGGCTGATTCTGTGGGTCTGGAGGGTTCAGAGGAATCTGAGGGCTCTAGATTCTCAGGAGCATCCACCCAGATACCCTGATCCCAGGATGCAGGGTCCCACTCTTTCCCTGTCAAGGCCCCAACTTTAGCATTGGAAACCTGGCAAGGCTGCACAGTCTCCTTTGTAGCTCTGCCATTTTTACAGTCAAGTCCTGGCCCTGCCTTGTAGCACAATCTGCCTTGTGGGTGCAGGAGATGAGAGTCTCTTTAAAAATTGCCATGGATGCCTTCTGGCTTTCATAGCGCGTTCTGTGTTTACACTTAGCTTACCTGAGCCTATTTTTCTTTCTTTAAGTCTTATAAGGTAGTTAACAAAAGAGGGTCAATTTTACCACCGTTAAAAATACCTCATATTATCAAAGTACTAGAGCTACTGAATAACTCATGCATCCCCTTCAACCTGTAAAACATTTCAGACCCCTGCAGGTGAATGTCTTAATGAATATGATGGTACAACAGGCCAGGGGTTATCGCCACTTCACTTACCAACAGAAATGGGGTCCTTGTTGCTGTCTGAGTGGTGAGGGCATGTTTTCTAGGGCTACTCCTGGTAGCAGTTGTCTTGGTTGTGTTCTCCCCAAAGCAGAGCCTGAGGCAAGGACTTGGGAGCAGGCAGTTTATTTTGGAGGTGATCTCAGGAAGCTGGCATGAGGGAACAGGAGGAGTGAGATGTGAAAGGAGGAAAAGCCAATATAAGGGTGCATGATTAAGGTGGCTGCTGTGCGCAATAGGGGATCAGTTCTGCTGGAGGGACCCGAAGAGCATGAACAATGCCTCTCAGAATTGTCTACGTGAAGGATGGGAGGCTGGTGACTTTATCCCCAGCTACCTTCCCCTACTGGTTGATAGGTCCTCCAAGGTTGTGTCAGTTTTCTATTGATGTGTAGCAAATCACCACAATTTAGCAGCTTAAATCAGTACCCATTTATTAGCTCACAGTTCTGTATCGGAAATCCAGCATGGCATGACTCGGTTCTTAGGGTATCAGATGGCTGAAATCAAAGTGTCAGCTGGAGTAAGTTCTCATCTGGAGGCTCTGAGGAAAAGTCCACTTTCAAGCTCATTTATGTTGCAAAATTCAGTTTTTTGCAGCTACAGTACTGAGGTCCCCATTTCCTTGCTACGTGGCTCCTTCCATCTTCATGTCAGTAATGGTGCATCAAATCCTTTCAGTGCTTTGAATCTCTGACTTCCATTTCTGTCACTAGCTAGAGAAAAACTCTCTGCTTTTAAAGGATTCATGATTAGGTCAGGCCCACCTGGATAATCTCCCTATGTTAAGGCCAACTATGTCATGTAGTATAACCCAATCATGGGAGTAAAAGCCATCATTTTTACAGTCCTGGGGATTATGCAGGGTGTATACACCAGGGGGAGAGAAAACTTGGGGGCAGCTTAGAATCCTGCCTACCACAGTTGTAACCCCTGTTCTTCTGGACTACACACAGGTGGCTTCCATAGCATTGGAGAAGGCCTGGGGCAGAGAAGCAGAAAGATGGATGGTGTTTGAGGTGGGATACTGTTAGCTCAAGGTGAGTCTAACGTGCACAAACTGTCCACCTGAAATCATAGGTGGACTGAGAGATTGGGAAGTGAGATACCGTAGCATTTGCTAATTATGGATAGATCTGTAGAGCCAAGCTCATGTCACATCTTAGAGATGTCATAGAGCCTGCCCTATCCACATTTCCTCTAAAGGGATCTGTTCCAGCTTCAGCCCCGTGACACTACCAGTTATCCTGCAGCTGCAGTTCACTGGACCAGAGCAACTGATCCAAGAGGAGGTAACCTATAAATTTGAGGGTAATATATCTGAAGCAAAAGGACAAACTGGGCTAATTAGATTGATCTTTGGGGAACTTGGAATTGGGAAACAGGGAGACTACATCAGTTTAGTGAGACTCAAATCAGAAAGGACCCACCAAAGATTCCATGAGGTAAGGTTGATGTTATAGCAGTGGGGTGGGAAGAAAAAGCTCTGAGTTAGCAGATGAAGCCCATTAGAAAAGAGGAAAAAAAGAAACATATGTAGAAAGTGTCAGGACTTCCCTGGTGGTCCATTGGTTGAGACTCTGTGCTCCCAATGCAGGGGGCCTGGGTTCGATCCCTGGTCAGGGAGTGAGGTCTCACATACAACTAAAGATCCCACATGCTGCAACTAAGACCCAACGCAGCCAAATTAATTAATTAAAAAAAGAGAAAGCGTCTGTCTCATTAATAGAGGAGATTCAGAAGGTGAACCTGTGAATTCTGTTTCTGGGTTTCCTGGAGCTGCCTGCTATCAAGAATACTCTCCATCTCTACAATCCTTTCACTTTTCCCTGTTAAGAATCTTGTTCTTTGATTTATATGATTCCATAATTGCCCCAAATGCATCTTTATTTAGAACCACTGCAGCAATGAAAATTTCCCTGAGCTAGCCTGAGCAGGTCTTGGTTTCTTATAACCAAAAGAGCAAAACTAAGCTAGATCAGGATGAGAGTTATTGAGAGCCAGTTGCTCACAACCAGTCCTGGCCCTCGTTTAGAAACCAGGAGGCTTCTTGGGGAACCCCAGTGGGGAAACCAGGGCTGACCTGTTTGGTCCCAATTAATGCTGGTTCAGTGTGCCCTTGAGAGTTAATTTAGAGTTAACTTTTTTCCCCTATATTTTGGCCATGCCACACAGCATGCAGGATCTTAGTTCCCCAACCAGGGATCGAACCCGTGCCCCCTGCAGTGGAAGCATGGTGTCTTAATCACTGGACTGCCAGGGAATTCCCTGAGGACCCTGAATATTATAAGGAGGAGATCCTAGGTATTATGAGGAGGAGGAGGAGAGAATGGGGGGGGGTCCATTAACCATCCCAAGTAAATTACTACAACAGCTGCTTCTATCACACTCTCAGTATGGCAGGTGGCTGTTCAAAGAAGGTAGATATGAGACAGGTTTGGCCTCTGTCAGACCACAGAGGCCACCATAGACTAGGTTGATTCATTTGCCCTTCTTTGTTCCAGTAGAGGAAGTCCCATCCCAGACTACACAGCCAAGAGTACCACTGCCTTTTAGTTCTGCCTCTAGCACTGTATACTAGTGCAATGACCTTGGCAAGCTCCTTTTCCTTTCTGGGCTTCAGTTGTTTTATCTATAAACTGGGAGATATTGCCGTGACTCTGATACTAGAAAACATAAACTCTAGGTTCAAGCATGTTCAGAAAGAAACAATGTCCAATGCTGTTTGTGCAAAAACAAACGGGCACCTTTTATACAACCAGTCTAGATCAGAACGGCCTGGGCATGTCTGAAGGCAGAAGGGAATAAAGGCAGCTGATGGTATAAATGGAGGGAGCGACCTTGGGAGCGGTTGACATGGGTCAGGATAGGAACAGGGGATGTGTAAATAGAAAAATGGAGGTTCTATGGCTCTCCTCACCCCAAAGATGTTTACTTCGGGAGATCTAATGGTTTGGATGACCCAGTCACAAATAAACTCTAAACAAATCTATCCCACTTCTGTAGAGCTCCTGTTAGTGCAGGGTGGTGAAAGAAAGCTGGGAAGAATCCATCTCAGTTCCTGCCCTCGAAGGGCTGGAAAGAGGGACAGACACACAAGCACATCCCCGAATAACCAGCACACGGCAGGCAGCCTGTCAGATGTCCTTGTAAGTGGCAGAGTGAAAAAAGAATGCAGCAAAAAAGAAGTTAACTCCTCTTAGACATACATGAGTACAACCAGAGAAAAATGCAACTAGAAACTGATCCTCAGGAAGGCTTCAAGGAAGAAAGAGTGTTTGAGCTGGCATGAGATTAGTGTCCTTAGAAGAGGCAACAGAGAGCTCTCTTTCTTTCTGCCATGTGAGGACATGGCAAGAAGATGTCTGCAAGCCAAGAAGAGAGCTCTTACCAAAACCTGAACATGTTGGCACCCTGATCTCAAAATTCCAGCCTCCAAAACAGAAAGAAAATAAATTTATGTTGTTCAAGTTTAAAAAAGAAAAAAAGAGTATTTGAACTGGACTTTGAAGGATGCGAAGAACCACAGCAAGTGCTTCATAAACATCCACCTCACTCTGGGTGATCAGCAACTGATGTTTCATCGGCTCTGGGGCAATGAGGAGGCCTCAGATGAATCACTGCCAAAAGCAGTCTATGGGTCATTAAGCACCTTGTTCTGTGTCCACTTGTGTAAGCCTGGGATGGTGAGGACCCCCAGCGTGACCCATCAGGTCAAAGG
Organism: Balaenoptera acutorostrata; assembly: GCF_949987535.1. NCBI lineage: Eukaryota > Metazoa > Chordata > Mammalia > Artiodactyla > Balaenopteridae > Balaenoptera > Balaenoptera acutorostrata. The sequence continues at coordinate 88,685,426 of NC_080069.1, forward strand.
ATGAGGCGCCCCCGTACACAATCTGTCTGCATGATGCCTGCTTTATTTTATTACCCTCTGTCTCACTTATAATACATGGTACACTCAAAACAATATTTTAACTGATTATAAAACAGTAAATCACATGGATTATATTACTTAATGTTAGTAAAGAGCAAGAAAATAGAAAAACTCAGTTTTTGGTTTTCTGAATATATACAAGTATTTTTTTAAGTACACCAAATAAAATTGAGCCTAACCAAAATGTCACATTTTATTATTATTAATGCTATGACAGCTATTTCAATACAGATAAGAAATACACTACAATCTTAGATAAATAGAAATAGTTAGCATTGTTTTTATGTCCTAAGAGAAATGAGTATATGATTATAAGATGAAACAGGAAGAAAAGCCATAGAAGTTGACCAAAAAATGTTTGCAGGTACCTTTTAAATCTTTTAGAGCAGAAGCAAGAAGAACTACAGCCCTGCAGCCTGTGGAACAAAAACCACATTCACAGAAAGATAGACAAGATGAAAAGGCAGAGGGCTATACACCAGATGAAGGAACAAGATAAAACCCCAGAAAAACAACTAAATGAAGTGGAGATAGGCAACCTTCCAGAAAAAGAATTCAGAATAATGATAGTGAAGATGACCCAGGATCTCGGAAAAAGAATGGAGGCAAAGATCGAGAAGATGCAAGAAATGTTTAACAAAGACCTAGAAGAATTGAAGAACAAACAAACAGAGATGAACAATACAATAACTGAAATAAAAAATACACTAGAAGTAATCAATAGCAGAATAACTGAAGCAGAAGAACGGATAAGTGACCTGGAAGACAGAATGGTGGAATTCACTGCTGCAGAACAGAAAAAAGAATGAAAAGAAATGAAGACAGCCTAAGAGACATCTGGGACAACATTAAACGCAATAACATTCGCATTATAGGGGTCCCAGAAGGAGAAGAGAGAGAGAAAGGACCCAAGAAAATATTTGAAGGGATTATAGTCAAAAACTTCCCTAACATGGGAAAGGAAATAGCCACCCAAGTCCAGGAAACACAGAGAGTTCCAGGCAGGATAAACCCAAGGAGAAACATGCCAAGACACATAGTAATCAAATTGACAAAAATTAAAGACAAAAATTATTGAAAGCAGCAAGGGAAAAACAACAAATAACATACAAGGGAACTCCCATAAGGTTAACAGCTGATTTCTCAGCAGAAACTCTACAAGCCAGAAGGGAGTGGCATGATATATTTAAAGAGATGAAAGGGAAGAACATACAACCAAGATTACTCTACCTGGCAAGGATCTCATTCAGATTCGATGGAGAAATCAAAAGCTTTACAGACAAGCAAAAGCTAAGAGAATTCGGCACTGCCAAACCAGCTCTACAACAAATGCTAAAGGAGCTTCTGTAAGTGGGAAACACAAGAGAAGAAAAGGACCTACAAAAACAAACCCATAACAATTAAGAAAATGGTCATAGGAAAATACATATCGATAATTACCTTAAATGTGAATGCATAAAATGCTCCAACCAAAAGACACAGGCTTGCTGAATGGATACAAAAACAAGACCCATATATATGCTGTCTACAAGAGACCCACTTCAGACCTAGGGACACATATAGACTGAAAGTGAGGGGATGGAAAAAGATACTCCATGCAAATGGAAATCAAAAGAAAGCTGGAGTAGCAATACTCATATCAGGTAAAATAGACTTTAAAATAAAGAATGTTACAAGAGACAAGGAAGGACACTACATAATGATCAAGGGATCAATCCAAGAAGAAGATATAACAATTATAAATATATATAATATTATAAATGGTGCACCATAGGAGCACCTCAATACATAAGGCACTGCTAACAGCTATAAAAGAGGAAATTGACAGTAACACAATAATAGTGGGGGACTTTAACACCTCACTTACACCAATGGACAGACCATCCAAACAGAAAATTAATAAGGAAACACGAGCTTTAAATGACACAATAGACCAGATAGATTTAATTGATATTTATAGGACATTCCATCCAAAAACAGCAGATTACACGTTCTTCTCAAGTGCGCACGGAACATTCTCCAGGATAGATCACATCTTGGGTCACAAATCAAGCCTCAGTAAATTTAAGAAAATTGAAATCATATCAAGCATCTTTTCTGACCACAGTGCTATGAGATTAGAAATCAATTACAGGGAAAAAAACGTAAAAAACACAAACACATGGAGGCTAAACAATTCATTACTAAATAACCAAGAGCTCACTGAAGAAATCAAAGAGGAAATAAAAAAATACGTAGAGACAAATGACAGTGAAAACACGACGATACAAAACCTATGGGATGCAGCAAAAGCAGTTCTAAGTGGGAAGTTTATAGCAATACAAGACTACCTCAAGAAACAAGAAAAATCTCAAATAAACAGTCTAACCTTACACCTAAAGGAACTAGAGAAAGAAGAACAAACAAAACCCAAAGTTAGTAGAAGGAAAGAAATCATAAAGATCAGAGCAGAAATAAATGAAATAGAAACAAAGGAAACAGTAGCAAAGATCAATGAAACTAAAAGCTGATTCTTTGAGAAGATAAACAAAATTGATAAACCATTAGCCAGACTCATCAAGAAAAAGAGGGAGAGGACTCAAATCAATAAAATCAGAAATGAAAAAGAAGTTACAACAGACACTGCAGAAATACAAAGTATCCTAAGAGATTACTACAAGCAACTCTATGCCAATAAAATGGACAACTGGGAAGAAATGGACAAATTCTTAGAAAGGTGTAACGTTCCAAGACTGAACCAGGAAGAAATAGAAAATATGAACAGACAAATCACAAGTAATGAAATTGAAACTGTGATTAAAAATCCTCCAACAAACAAAAGTCCAGGACCAGATGGCTTCACAGGTGAATTCTATCAAACATTTAGAGAAGAGCTAACACCCATCCTTCTCAAACTCTTCCAAAAAATTGCAGAGGAAGGAACACTCCCAAACTCATTCTATGAGGCCACCATCACCCTGATACCAAAACCAGACAAAGATACTACAAAAAAAGAAAATTACAGACCAATATCACTGATGAATATAGATGCAAAAATCCTCAACAAAATACTAGCGAACAGAATCCAACAACACATTAAAAGGATCATATACCATGATCAAGTGGGATTTATCCCAGGGACACAACGATTCTTCAATATATGCAAATCAATCAATGTGATACACCATATTAAGAAATTGAAGAATAAAAACCGTATGATCATCTCAATAGATTCAGAAAAAAGCTTTTGACAAAATTCCACACCCGTTTATGGTAAAAACTCTCCAGAAAGTGGGCATAGAGGGAACCTACCTCAGCATAATAAAGGCCATATATGACAAACCCACAGCAAACATCATTCTCAATGGTGAAAAACTGAAAACATTTCCTCTAAGATCAGGAACAAGACAAGGATGTCCACTCTTGCCACTATTACTAAACATAGTTTTGGAAGTCCTAGCCATGGCAATCAGAGAAGAAAAAGAAATAAAAGGAATACAAATTGGAAAAGAAGAAGTAAAACTGTCACTGTTTGCAGATGACATGGTACTATACATAGACAATCCTAGAGATGCCACCAGAAAACTACTAGAGCTAATCAATGAATTTGGTAAAGTTTCAGGATACAAAATTAATGCACATAACTAATAAGAACCTGATATATAAAAAAATAAAATTAAAAAATTAAAAAAACCCCAAAATTAATGCACAGAAATCTCTTGCATTCATATACACTAATGATGAAAAATCTGAAAGAGAAATTAAGGAAACACTCCCATTTACCATTGCAACAAAAAGAATAAAATACCTAGGAATAAACCTACCTAGGGAGACGAAAGACCTGTATGCAGAAAACTATAAGACACTGATGAAAGAAATTAAAGATGATACCAACAGATGGAGAGATATACCATGTTCTTGGATTGGAAGAATCAATATTGTGAAAATGACTATACTACCCAAAGCAGTCTACAGATCCAATGCAATCCCTATCAAATTACCAATGGCATTTTTTACAGAGCTAGAATAAAAAATCTTAAAATTCGTATGGAGACACAAAAGACCCTGAATAGCTAAAGCAGTCTTGAGGGAAAAAAACGGATCTGGAGGAATCAGACTCCCTGACTTCAGACTATACTACATAGCTACAGTAATCAAGACAATATGGTAGTGGCACAAAAACAGAAATATAGATCAATGGAACAGGATAGAAAGCCCAGAGATAAACCCACGCACCTATGGGCAACTAATCTATGACAGAGGATGCAGGGATATACAATGGAGAGAAGACAGTCTCTTCAATAAGTGGTGCTGAGAAAACTGGACAGCTACATGTAAAAGAATGAAATTAGAATACTCCCTAACACCATACACAAAAGTAAACTCAAAATGGATTACAGACCTAAATGTAAGACTGGACACTATAAAACTCTTAGAGGAAAACATAGGAAGAACACTCTTTCACATAAATCACCAGAAGATCTTTTTTGATCCACCTCCTAGAGTAATGGAAATAAAAACAAAAATAAACAAATGGGACCTAATGAAACTTAAAAGCTTTTGCACAGCAAAGGAAACCATAAACAAGATGAAAAGACAACCCTCAGAATGGGAGAAAATATTCGCAAATGAATCAACAGACAATGGATTAATCTCCAAAATATATAAACAGCTCATGCAGCTCAATATTAAAAAAACAAACAACCCAATCAAAAAAAGAATGGGCAGAAGACCTAAATAAACATTTCTCCAAAGAAGAAATACAGATGGCCAAGAAGCACATGAAAAGCTGCTCAGCATCACTAATCATTAGAGAAATGCAAATTAAAACTACAATGAGGTATCACCTCACACCAGTTAGAATGGGCATCATGAGAAAATCTACAAACAGTAAATGCTGGAGAGGGTGTGGAGAAAAGGGAACCCTCTTGCACTGTTGGTGGGAATGTAAATTGATACAGCCACTATGGAGAACAATATGGAAGTTCCTTAAAAAACTAAAAATAGAAAGAAAAAAAAAAAAACTAAAAATAGAATTACCGTATGACCCAGCAATCCCACTACTGGTCATATACCCAGAGAAAACCATAGTTCAAAAAGACACATGCACCCCAATGTTCATTGCAGCACTATTTACAATAGCCAGGTCATGGAAGCAACCTAAGTGTCCATCGCCAGATGAATGGATAAAGAAGATGTGGCACATATATACAATGGAATATTACTCAGCCATAAAAAGAAACGAAATTGAGTTATTTGTAGTGAGGTGGATGGCCCTAGAGACTGTCATACAGAGTGAAGTAAGTCAGAAAGAGAAAAACAAATACCGTATACTAACGCATATATGTGTAATCTAGAAAAATGGTACAGATGAACCGGTTTGCAGGGCAGAAATAGAGATACAGATGTAGAGAACAAACGTATGGACACCAAGGGGGGAAAGTGGCGGGGGTGGTGGTGGTGTGTTGAATTGGGAGGTTGAAATTGATATATATACACTAATATGTATAAAATGGATAGCTAATAAGAACCTGCTGTATAAAAAAAATAAACAAAATAAATCTTTTATTTTCAGCACTTTGGAATCCAGCTGTTATTAAATTCTGTGAAAAATCAACTTTGCTTTCCCATACACACTAATTTTCAAAAGAGGGATAGTAGAAATGAAAACTATATAAAGTCTACGTATTTGGAACTTATTTGAGTTGAAAAAAAATAGAAGTTTGGAATCCATGTTACCTACTAATGTAATTGTACCATCTACAATATCTGAAAAAATTATCTTATTGAAAATGGTATCTCTTTTAAGAATGATGTATGTATGTGTGTGCATGTATATGTCTCTGTGTGAAGTTTTATTACATAACTGGAATGGAAAAAGATTAATAACAATGCCTTGATTTATGACTGCCCCATTTAAGCTTTCTCCCATAGTTTACTAACATAACTCAGTTATTTCCTTCACACAGACCTTTATTCCAATCAGTCATTTCCCACGTTTTTTGACTTCCTACTGTAAAAAGAATACATGAACAAAACAAAATCTTTAACAACCGCATCTGATGAAACAGTGTGCAAAAATGCTTTCAAATATTTTCTTTCTACAAAAACAGCCCATGGCATCACAATGCATATTAATCACTATTATAACTGGGGAAAAGATTTTAAATTGCCCTTTTTAAAAAAGATTTTTAAATGAATTTTTAAATTGAGGTACAGTTGATTTATAATATTATATAATTTTCAGGTATAAAACATAGTAATTCACAATTTTTAAAGGTTATACTCCATTTATAGTTATTATAAAATATTGGCCATATTCCCTGTACTGTACAATATATCTTCGTAGCTTATTTTATACATAGTAGTTGTACCTCTTAGTCCCCTACCTCTATCTTGCTCCTCCCCTTCCCTCTCCCCACTGGTAACCACTAGTTTGTTCTCTGTATCTGTGAGTCTGTTTCTTTTTTGCTCTATTTACTAGTTTGTTTTATTTTTTAAATTCTGCATATGACATACAGTATTTATCTTCCTCTGTCTGACTTATTTCACTGAGCATAATACCCTCCAAGTCCATCTATGTTGTTGCAGATGGCAAAATTTCATTCTTTTTTATGGCTGAGTAGTATTCTATTGTATATATATACCACATCTTCTTTATCCATTCATTCGTTTGTTTGTTTGTTTTTTGAAGTATAGTTGTTTTACAGTGTTGTGCCAGTCTCTGCTGTACAGCAACATTCATCTGTTGATGGACACTTAGGTTGCTTCCATATCTTGGCTATTGTAAATAATGCTGCTATGAACATTGGTGTGCATATATCTTTTCGAATTAGTGTTTTCATTTTCTTCAGATGTATACCCAGGAGTGGAATTGCTGGATTATATGATAGTTCTGTTTTTAACTTTTTAGGGAACCTCCATACTATTTTCCACAGTGGCTGCACCAATTTATGTCCCTACCAACAGTGTACAAGGGTCCCTTTTCTTCACATTCTCACCGACATTTGTGATTTGTGATCTTTTTGATGATAGCCATTCTGACAAGTGTGAAGTGATATCTCATTGTGGTTTTGATTTGCAATTCTCCAGTGATTAGTGATGTTGAGCATCTTTTCATGTGCCTGTTGGCCATCTTAAAGTCTTCTTTGGAAAAACGACTATTCAGGTCTTCTGCTCATTTTTTAATCTTGGTTTGTTTGGGTTTTTTTTTTTTTATGTTGGGTTGTATGAGCTGCTTATATTTTTTGGATATTAATCCCTTATCAATCATATTATTTGCAAATATTTTCTCCCATTCAGTAGGTTGTCTTTTCATTCTGTCAGTGGTTTCCTTTGCTGTGCAAAAGCTTTTAAGTTTAACTAGGTCCCATTTGTTTAGTTTTGCTTTTGTTTCCTTTGCCTTAGGAGACAGATCCAAATATATATTGCTACAATTTATGTCAAAGGGTGTTCTGCTTGTGTTTTGTTTTAGGAGTTTTATGGTTTCCAGTCTTACATTTAGGTTTTTAATCCATTTTGAGTTTATTTTTGTATATAGTGTGAGAAAATGTTCTAATTTCATTATTTTAATGTATCTGTGCAGTTTTCCCAGCACCACTATTGAAGACACTATCTTCTCTCCATTGTATATTCTTGCCTCCTTTGTCATAGATTAATTGACCATAAATGCATGAGTTTATTTCTAGGCTCTGAATTCTGTTCCATTAATCTATGTGTCTGTTTTTGTTCCAGTACTGTACTGTTTTAATTACTGTAGCTTTGTAGTATAGTCTGAAGTCAGGGAGTGTGATACTTCCAGCTCTGTTCTTTCTTAAGATTGTTTTGTCTATTCAGGGTCTTTTGTGTTTCCATGCAAATTTTAAAATTATTTGTTCTAGTTCTGTGAAGAATGCCATTGGTATTTTGATAGGGATTGCACTGAATTTGTAGATTCAATTCAAAATATTTCCTCTAATATCAGGAACAAGACAAGGATGCTCACTCTTGCCACTTTTATTCAACATAGTGTTGGAAGTCCTAGTCACAGCAACCAGATAAAAAAAAGAAATAAAAGGAATCCAAATTGGAAGGGAAGAATAAAACTGGGAAGAATGATACTATACATAAAAAATTCTAAAGACACTACCAAAAAACTACTAGAGCTCATCAGTGAATTCAGTAAAGTTGCATGATATAAAATTAATGTACAGAAATCTGTTGCATTTCTATACACTAACAATGAACTATCAGAAAGAGAAATTAAGGAAACAGTTCCACTTACAATCACATCAAAAAGAATAAAATACCTAGGAATAAACTTACCTAAGGAAGTAAAAGACCTGTATTCAGAAAACTATAAGACACTGATGAAAGAAATTGAAGATGACACAAACAGATGGAAAGATATACTGTGTTCATGGATTAGAAGAATTAATATTGTTAAAATAACCATACTACTGACATTATCCCACTGAAAGAAAATCTGTGTTGATCGTTTTTGATTTTGCCTTTATGGGGGTAAACTCATGACAGATTGACACTAAAAAATCTGAGAAAAAACACCCATACTACCTGAGACAGTCTACAATTCAGTATATTGCCCTTTAAAAAAGAAACAGTACATTTGTGCAACCCTTGGCTAAGTAATCTGAGGATATTTTAATCCAGCTCTGATTAGTTGAAGAATACAAGACCACTATCATGAGCACATCAGTTTTAGCTGTCAGAATAAGGTGTCTCTGATGAGAAGCCATTGTTGTCACCTGTTTTTCTTCGCCCAGCCAACTCCAGCCCCCTTCTTCCAGTTACATAAACATTGTTATATAAAGGCCAACCGTCGTATTCCATCCTTCATTCTAGGTTCATCATCCGTCTTGTTTGCACTCACAATCCCAGCTCTACCTTTTCTTCAGCTCTACTTCACAGTCGATGGGTGTGATCCCTGTTCCTGGGTTCCACATTCAATGCAGAATCCACATAGTTCACATCACAGTCATAGGTTCATTCATCTTTTCCTTTGGTCTTTCCCATTCAGTAAGCTCTCGTACTAATACTTTGTCTGAATTTATCACTTATACCATGAAGTTTTAGAAGTACGTGCTGGGAAGAGCATCCAAGTTCCTTATACTATTCTTTTTTAAAAAATTTTTATTTATTTATTTATTTATTTTTGGCTGTGTTGGGTCTTCGTTTCTGTGCAAGGGCTTTCTCTAGTTGTGGCAAGCGGGGGCCACTCTTCATCGCAGTGTGTGGGCCTCTCACTATCGCGGCCTCTCTTGTTGCGGAGCACAGGCTCCAGTCGCGCAGGCTCAGTAGCTGTGGCTCACGGGCCCAGTTGCTCCGTGGCATGTGGGATCCTCCCAGACCAGGGCTCGAACCCGTGTCCCCTGCATTGGCAGGCAGATTCTCAACCACTGCGCCACCAGGGAAGCCCCTTTATACTATTCTTGAGTTAACCAAAATACTTGGTTTCTAGTGTTGTTGGAGATCAGTTATTGCCTAATACAACCAATATCCTCCCACACATCTTTTAGTACTGCTTCTGCTACATGCCATAAGTTTTGGTATATTGTGTTTTGTTTTTGTTTGTCTTGAGGTATTTTGTAAGTTCCTTTTTTATTTCTTCTTTGACCCAATGGTTGTTCACGAGTGTGTTGTTTTATTTCCACATATTTGAATTTTCCAGTTTTATTTCTGCTATTGATTTCTAGTTTCATTTGATTGTAGTCAGAAAAGATGCTTGGCATAATTTCATTCTTCTTAAATTTGTTAAGACTTGTTTTGTGACCTAAGATGTGATCTGTTCTGGAGAAAGTTCCAGGTATACCTGAAAAGAATGTATATTTTGCTGCTTTTGGGTGGAAGTACTGTATTGATAAAAGTTACGGAGGCCGAGAAGTCCCACAGTCTGCTATCTGCATGCTCGAGAACCAGGAAAGCCAAGGTATAATTCAGTCAGAGTCTGAAGGCCCGAGGACAAGGAGCTGTGGTGTCTGAGTAAAGAGGTTGATGTTCCAACTTAAGAAGAGCGATACTTGACTTTTAACTCACCTTTCTCAATACAGAGGGTGAGTGCCCTAAAGACTGAGCCAGTGTGCTACTCCTCTACATGTGGATGCCTCCCACTCCATCCTGAAAAAGTAATGTCCACAGAGACAGTCTCTCATGGAGTGCCTCAGGGCTCTGTATCCATTCCTGTCCTGTGTTGTGCTCCTGTCAGTGACTCAGATGAGGAATTGAGCATGCACAGAGGACAGGAAGCTGAAAGGACAGTAACTTACTAGAGGCAGAGTGAGGATCCAGAAGGAACACAGCATGTTGCTTCAAGGAGCCTAACCACTCTGCAGATGAGTAGCCATCCTGAAATCAAACTCTAACTCTCCTCCCAAAACCACTGCAAAGTCCAGCCTGGGGATGATGGAGCTGCTGCTGCAGCGGAGGGAAAAGGACCTGGGAGCTGAGTGAGCTACAGGATGACTGACCAGCAGGCTCTGGGCTCTGGGTGATGTCTTCATAGGAATACATTGACCGAAGAAAGGAGAGGAGGACATGGAAAGGAGGGAGGGAGGCAGCAAGAAGAAAACCTCCTCCGGGGCCTTCAGTATCAATGGATTTGGGGATATTATCCCAGAACAATACACAGTTGTTGTTTTTTTTAATAAATTTATTTATTTGATTTATTTATTTTTGGCTGTGTTGGGTCTTTGTTGCTGCGCACAGGCTTTCTCTAGTTGTGGTGAGCTGGGGCTACTCTTTGTTGCGGTGTGCAGGCTTCTCATTGCGGTAGCTTCTCTTCTTGCGGAGCACAGGCTCTAGGTGCGCGGGCTTTAGTAGTTGTGGCACGCGGCTCAGTAGTTGTGGCTCGTGGGCTCTAGAGCACAGGCTCAGTAGTTATGGTGCATGGGCTTGGTTGCTCCGTGACATGTGGGATCTTCCCGGGCCAGGGCTCAAACCTGTGTCCCTTGCATTGGCAGGCAGATTCTTAACCACTGCACCACCAGGGAAGTCCCAATACACAGTTTCTAAACTGAGTACAACTCACTTTCCAAACTTTAATGACTTTAGGGACAAAACTGGTCCCCAAAAGGAAACTGAGACTCAAATTACCTTATATAGGCAATGGCAAGTTCTTTGGAGATCATTCCTGGAGCACCAAGGCAAGTGGAGTGGGGAGACCTGGACCTTCATCCATCACAGGGACTGAGCATCTCCCCCCTCTTCCTGCTTTAGACCCAGTGTGGCTATTTCTGATACGTGGCCTGTTCCCAACCCTTAGAAGAGTGATCACTCTTTCACATCATGTTTCTGATAAAGGCAAGTGAAGGTTTTGGTAAAAGGACTCTGAGATTTTCATTAGCACAAGCTCATATCTAAGAATAGATCTGATTGTTCAGTGGAATAGGGCTCAAAATGGGGGAAAAGAGGTGATTTCAGTGGTATGGCAAGTGCTGAATGCAGCACAGCCCCTCATGGTGGGACATAATATCCTGAAAGACATCTAAAAATTATTCAGGAATTATGCACAGTTCCTCTCAACTATATGACATTTTTTTTGGATGCTATAAGAGTAGCAACATTGATTCTCTATCATCTTATTGCCAAAACCAACTGATTTCTGAATATCTGGAGGGCATGGGGGAAGAACTAACTTTGCTTGAGGACTGCAGAAGGCGGAGCCAGGTGGAAATTGCAGGGAGGCAGATTTCCTATCTATAGGATTGATACTTTAAAATGTAATAAACCTCCTCAGCAACCAGAGAGCCTGTTTTACTCAGGTATTCCAGCTGAAGCCAGAGGACCATGGTCAAGGAAGTAGTGGGCCTGCATGCTTTGGGGGTGGGGGTGCGGTGGTTGGCCTGGGTCGACCCTCAGGCCTCTCCCACGCCTGGATCTACAGTTGTCTGTCAGCATAATGAAAGCCAGAACTGAAGGATGGCCAAGAAGGTGTGTTTTAGGAAGCCCTGCATAAGCAGGTGGCATCCACCCCATGACTGTTTCTATGACTATTTTTGCACGTCTGCTGAAAGAAAATATTTTGGAAAATCTTTCCAAACATGAATTACTTCCATATCAATTAATTGGGCTTAAGTGATGCCAAAGGGAAGCATTCTTTATTCTTAGGGAGGGGGAGGTTGGAACCATGATTCCAGTCATGAATAAACCAAATGGTTTCCTTCCTCCAGTGGAAGAGGAGCTGCTCAAGGGGATTCATGACATCCAACCCCTGGATCGGAGAGGGACTCTGACCTCGGAGGTATGGGGCCCCATACAGAGTTCCTGCAGACACCACCTGTGTGGGGAAGAGGTCAGGAGTGATGGGCATTCAGTCATCTAGCCTGACCTTTGCATTTAGGGGCAGAGGGGATAACACGGCTGGTAATAGGGCCTCAGAAAAACCCAAGGAGGGTGAGGATGGCTTGTCCTCAAAACCTGTCAGTGGATATTGCTTATTGTGGGGAAGTCTTTTTTTTTTTTTTTTTTTTTAATAAATTTTATTTATTTATTTATTTTTGGCTGCATTGGGTCTTTGTTGCTGCGCGCAGGCTTTCTCTAGTTGTGGCGAGTGGGGGCTACTCTTCATTGCCGTGCGCGGGCTTCTCACTGCAGTGGCTTATCTTGTTGTGGAGCACAGGCTCTAGGCACGCGGGCTTAGTTGCTCCGCGGCATGTGGGATCTTCCCGGACCAGGGCTCGAACCCGTGTCCCCTGCCTTGGCAGGCGGATTCTTAACCACTGTGCCAAGCCCTGGGGAAGTCTTTTGATCAGGCAAATGTCCAGGAAGAAATCGCGCAAGTCTCTAAAGAATGCTTTTCATTTGTTTGTCTGTTGCTTGTCTGTTTTCAAAAGGTCGTGACAGCAGAATGGAATACCTGGGAATACAAAGTTAGGATAGTGTTGTCAGCCTTGGCTGGACATTGAAACCATCTGGGGAGCTTTAAAAAGTCCTGATGCCTGGATTCCATCACAGACATTTGGATTTACTTGGCCCAGCGTGTAACCTAGGAAAAGAGGAGAATTAAGGGAACCATTATCTTTAGATCTCTGATGAGCTGTTACGGGGCAGAAAGGGGTGACATGCTCTGTGTGTCCCCAGAGAGCAGGACTAGGACTAAAACTAGGAAAATATAAAGAGACTTGACCCAAGAGACAAATTTTTCAGATGATAAAAGATGTATAAAGCTAGAATTGGCTTCCTAAAAAGGTGATGAGATCTTCATTGGTGGATGGGATCAAGCAAACACTGGATAGTAGCAGCTTGGATGTAAAAAGGAAAATTCAGGGAGACTAGATGTTTGGAGGTCCCTTTTCCAAGGCTGAAGTCTTTAAAGTCAGGGATGCGGCATTAGCCTGACTTCAGTGGCAATGGTATGAGAAGCTACCCAGGGAACTGGAGCTCTCTGGAGGCTGAGATGGTGGCTGTTAATGCAGCCTGGCTTCCCAGGGCATCGGTGCAGACTGGCCAGGACAGCACTACAGCCAGGGGGATGATAAGCGCCTTAGAATGCAACCATACTCCACAACACAGCTGCCCAAGCCCAGCCCTCAGCCTCCTTCAAGGACCCGATTGGATGTCACCTTCCCCAGGTGGCCTTCCTGTCCATCCTGCCCTTCCAAAGTGACCTATCAGTGCCCCCTCCATGGAACTGTAGTCTATTCTGGAGCCAATGCATCCTTCCCTGAAAGGCTGTGGATTTTCTGTCATGTGTGAGTGAGTCATGTTGGCTGATGAATGGAGAGAGGAAGACAGGATGGCGTAAACGGACAGATGAGAGGATGGCCTGGGGCCTGGGCTGTCTATTACAGGAGGATAAGGGGAAGGTCAGAAGATGTTTCTGTGAGGGTAACATGGAGAGAAGAAAGCCTGCCAAGAGCTGTAGATTCAGGGCTGATCATTTCACCAGCCCTGGGCACCAAGGGAGAAAAACATGAAGTGAATCTCATCTCACTTTTCTGACCAAGATTTAACAAGATAACAAGATTTAACAAGATAAGTCCATCATCCAGCATATACCAGTAGAAATGAATATGTCTGATCAGGTAAATTAAATCACCACAGGGGCATCTCGAATGTCTCTCGCACAGAGAGTGGCTTAAGATGTCAAAGTAGATTCTTTTCTAGTCCCCTGAATTTTACTGAGAATCACAGAGAGACCATCCATTGTTAAAGCTGTTTTCCTTTTGCTCAGCAGAGAGGGCGTTCCTCACTAGCAAGCCAGCAACTGCAGAGTCAGAGGATGCTGAGGTTGACCTGAGTTCCTGCAGGTGACAGAGCAGATGCACCATGGCCAGGTCCAATTGGACCTTCCCCCTGGTGAGGTTCATTCTCCTGGGCCTCTCAGCCCACCCAAGGCTGGAGAAAACATTCTTTGTGCTCATCTTGCTCATGTACCTGGTGACCCTGCTGGGCAGCGGGGTCCTCATCCTGGTGACCATCCTTGACTCCCGCCTACACAAGCCCATGTACTTCTTCCTGAGGAACCTCTCCTTCCTGGACATCTGCTACACAGCCTCCTCAGTCCCCCTCATCCTGGATAGCTTCCTGACCCCCAGGAAAACCATCTCCTTCTCAGCTTGTTTTGGGCAGATGTTCCTCTCCTTTGCCATGGGAACCACGGAGTATGTGCTCCTGAGCATGATGGCGTTTGATCGCTCCATGGCCATCTGCAACCCCCTGAGGTACTCTGTGGTCATGAGCAAGGCTGCCTATTTGCCCGTGGCCAGCTCCTGGGCAGCTGGTATCATCAACACTGTGGTCCAAACATCCCTTGCAATACGACTGCCCCTCTGTGGGGACAACATCATCAATCACTTCACCTGTGAGATCCTGGCTGTCCTGAAGTTGGCCTGTGCTGACATCTCCATCAGTGTGACCAGTCTGAGGACAACAATTATTATCTTCCTGGGCATCCCAGTTCTGTTCATCTTCTTCTCCTATGTGTTCATCATTGCTACCATCCTGAGGATCCCCTCAGCTGAGGGGAGGGAAAAGGCCTTCTCCACCTGCTCTGCCCACCTCACAGTTGTGGTCATATTCTATGGGACCATTGTCTTTATGTATGCCAAGCCCAAGTCTAAGGACCCACTGGGGACAGATAAACAGGACCTTTCAGGCAAGCTCATCTCCCTCTTCTATGGGGTGGTGACTCCCATGCTCAACCCCATCATCTACAGCCTAAGGAACAAAGATGTAAAGGCTGCTGTGAAGAACTTTGTGTGTCAGAAACACCTGAGTAATGTTGCATTGTATATCTAGAAAAATAGTATAGATGATCTTATTTGCAAAGCAGAAATAGAGACACAGATGTAGAGAACAAATGTATGGATACCAAGGGGGAAAGGGGGGAAGGTGGGATGAATTGGGTGATTGGGATTGACATATATACACTATTGCTACCATGTATAAAATAGATAACTAATGAGAACCTACTGTATAGCTCAGGGAACTCCATTCAGTGTTCTGTGGTGACCTAAATGGGAAAGAAACCCAAAAAAGAGTGGATATATGTATATGTATAGCTGATTCACTTTGCCGTACAGTAGAAACTAACACAACAGTGTAAAGCAACTATACTCCAATAAAAATTAATTTTTTAAAAAAGAAATTTAAATTAAAAAAAAAAATAGGAACACCTATCTGAGTGACTGTCATGGAATTCCACACTGCCAGAACACATGATCTCCAAACTCCTCAGTGTCCTCCTGGGGAAGTGGGAGCCCAGTGTAGAGAAGGGAGTCTCCCAAGGTTCATGTTGTGGACCATGTGAGTAAGACTAAAAAGTAAACTGGCCCTCCTCCCCTTGTTACATAGGCAATGGAATCTTCTATCTAAGAATCTAGAAGGAAAGAGCTTCGCATTTCTAGAAATGCTGGCTAGTTGTTGGCTTTGTGCATAACCATGGTGACGTCACATCATAGCTACTTTATGCCAATGAAATCTAAGATCCTCTGCAACCAGAAGCTGACTCTTTGTTCTTATAACTGAAAAAACAAAACTAAATAGATAGGGATGAAAGTTCATTGAAGAGTCAGTGGCTCATAGCTGGTCCTGGCCATAGACTCAGGGACCATCAAGATTCCCAGGGGGACTGTCTGGGGACCATGGCTTGTCCTGTTTGTTCCCAATTAAATCTGATGCTTTGTTCCCCTGGGGGTTAAGTACAGAACCCTAAGTATTGGGAAAAGCCCATTAACATTCCAAATTATTGTATTATTACAACAGCTGCTTCTAGTACTCCCAGAGAAAACAAGATAGCTGTTCAAAGAGCAGCTGGGTGGGAGAGGACAGGGAAGGGGATAAGCAGGCCACCCAGGTCAGCATAGACTGGGGCTGAACCATCCTGCCCTGTCCATCTAGAGGTGCTCTCAGCCCAGGCCAGGCAGCCAGAAACCAGCCTTCCAATTCCACCTCCAACACCATTTGCCACTGCTGAGCGCTTGGCTAAGTGTCTTTCCCTCTCTGGACCTTAAGTCCTTTGTCTGTAAAATAAGAGCTTATGGCCCATCCCTCTCACTAGACAATGCGTGTAAAAACACCTGGGGAAAGCCCAGAGAGGAGTAGTTCATGGCTCACACCCCACAAACTGCCGCTCATTGATTAGGGATCTCCTCTGGGCTCTCTCCCCATCCTTCGCAGATCAAGAGCAATGGCTCCAAATTTCTAAGGCCACTTAGGGCACTATTGGAAGGAGACTTGGGTGGGCTGATTGTGGCTCTGGATACCTGTGCCTGCTGCAAACCCGCCATCTGGTGGACATTCTGCAAGCTCCTGAGGTCAGTGCTTCTGGAACTTTAACATGCTCCTGATTCACCTGGGGATGTTGTGAAAATGCCAGTTCGGATTCACTGAGTCTGAGGTGAGGTTGGAGATTCTGCATCTCTGACAAGTTCCCAGGTGATGCCTATGCTGCTGCCCTTCGGACCACACTTTGAGTAGCAGGCTCTGCAAGATGTGCGACTAGGGCCAAGGGTCTGAAGGGAGAGTCAGGGAAGCAACTCCTGCGTGTGCCAAGTCCTCCAGCATCGGCAACCGAGGCTGCTCTCTCCACTCTGGGGGCAGCAGTTTGCCCTGTGACCTCTCTGCTCTTACAGGTCTAAGAAGAATTTTTGATTTATCAGTTTGTTCAGCTTTTCACTTGTTAGTACAGAGTGGTGTCTTCCAAGCTTCTTCCATGCTAGACCAGAAACCAGCCATTCCCACTTCAAATAGCTCTAAAAGTGCAGTCAAGTGCAAGTGCAAATAGATAAAACAATGTTGTCAAGTGCAAAATTAGAGGCATAAATATAGCAGAGAAAGAAACGGATGTCAAATTTTGCAG
Source organism: Balaenoptera acutorostrata (assembly GCF_949987535.1). NCBI lineage: Eukaryota > Metazoa > Chordata > Mammalia > Artiodactyla > Balaenopteridae > Balaenoptera > Balaenoptera acutorostrata. The sequence goes on from NC_080069.1 coordinate 88,702,761, forward strand.
AAAACAAAATTGTACTTCTAAAAATTAACCAGAAAAATATTATCAGTAATATGAGTTCAGAAAAGCTAAGGAGACAGAAATAACTTCTCAAAAATCAATTGTATTCCTACATACCATCAGTATAGAACAAAAAAAACAAAACAAAACAGAAATAATATCCTATTTGCAGTAGTAACAAGTACCAAATAATTGGGAAAAAACATAATTCCAGACATGACAGACTGTGTCAAGGAAAAAATGATGCGTGTTGTCGGAGTATAAAGGAAGGCGGAGTGATTGACCAGGGGCTTGAGAGTATAAATACAAAACAATGGCCTTAATTTCTAAGGGGGAAGCTCTCAAATTGTAACAAATAGAACTTCTTTCATATGCATATTCCTGGTCTCTACCCCTCCCCCCCAACAATGATTCAAATTTCACTGTGTCTGCGGTAAGGCCAATAGGAAACCTGGGCTTAGAAACAAAGTTATTTAGTGTTTTAAATTCCCCAGAAGCCAGGACATCCTTGGTGGTCCAGTGGGTAAGACTGCGTGTTACAACGCAGGGGGCCTGCGTTTGGTTAGGGGAACTAGGTCCCACATGCATGCCACAACTAAAATGTCCGCATGCTGCAACTAAAGATCCCAAGTGCCGCAACGATGATCACACATGCTGCAACTAAGACCCGGCGCAGCCAAAATAAACAAACAATAAATAAATTCCCCAGAAGACTGTACCGAACTACATAAGTTGCTAGTGAAGAATAATTGAACGGGACTTCCCTGGTGGTGCAGTGGTTAAGAACCTGCCTGCCAATGCAGGGCACTCGGGTTCAAGCCCTGGTCTGGGAAGATCCCACATGCCGCGGAGCAACTAAGCCTGTGTGCCACAACTACTGAGCCTGCACTCTAGAGCCCGTGAGCCACAACTACTGAGCCCACGCACCACACCTACTGAAGCCCGTGTGCCTAGAGCCTGTGCTCCGCAACAAGAGAAGCCACCGCCACGAGAAGCCTATGCACCGCAACGGAGAGTAGCCCCTGCTCACCGCAACTAGAGAAAGACCGCGTGCAGGAAAGAAGACCCAATGCAGCCATAAATAAATAAAGTTAATTGTTAAAAAAAAAAAGAATAATTGAACAATACAAGGATCTTTTGAAAGTAATGATGTTAGAGTCTTCCTGCCAGATTTGAACTTATTACAAAGTAACAATTACTGAACGATACATCACTGGCTATTTTTAAAAGTTTTGTAAAATCAGTGGTTATCAGAGATACCAGAAAATTAATTCCAACTATAGAATTTAATACATATATATCAGGTCAAAATTAATAGCATGAAGAAGGAACCACTTTTTAATAAATAGTGGGACAGCAGCAACATTCAATTGAATGAAGGTTTGCCTTTAATCCATACATCACACCACACGCTACCATAAACTTAGGATGGATTAGAATTAAACATAAGACACCATCATGATTACACGAAACAAAAAGAGAACAGAATGACATATTTATTCCAGCTGGGGAAGAGGGCATGATTCACTATTCTGGAAGAGAAAGAGGGTTATCAGAATTAAAATAGACATATTCAAACATACATCGCACAAAACTCTTGAATAATATGGTCTGATCAAACAAGAATCAAACTTCTCCCAAATGGAGGTTTGTTGGGTTCTGCAAGTATTTGATTTGAGTTTCTTTTATATATATGTATATATATTCTAAATGACTTTTAATATGTAGTAAGACCATGGACACATGCAAACTTACGTTTTGATTTTTGGCACACAAGAGGCCGCTACCACAATAGCATGTGTATTGTTGAGTTGACTCCTTTGCATAGACCTCAGAATAAATCTTTTCCTGCCATCTCTTCATATTTATTTTATCTTCTTTAAATGTGTCCTTGATTAGAAAAAGTGTAATTCTGCACTGATCTTTTCCCTAATCCAAGCCTACGCTCAACTGCTCATTTATAATTGTACCAGGGAGTACAAATGTGCACTGTTCCCAATTAAGTGTCAGGCAAGGCTCAGAAGCATCTGCTTGGTACATGTTCTCATCATGGTGTCATAGCCAATTGCACAATAACAAGGAAACATGTAACTGGTCACACAGTAATAATGTCTCATTATAAATAGTATTGGGATTAACCATACATTTGGGGTGTTACTTCTCTGACTACATTTATGATAAGGAATTTGAGCAGTTATCCAAACTTATTAGTAAATCAATATTTTTTCTTATTTTTAATGTCTAATGGGCATTTAAAAAATCAACACAGTTTGTTTTTTAGAGTAGTTTTAGGTTCACAGCAAAACTGAGCAGGAAGTACAGAGAGTTCCCATATACCCAGTCCCCCCACACACACAACCTCTCCGACTATCAACATCCAGCAGCAGAATGGTATCTTTGTTACAATCAGTGAATCTACATTGATACATCATCACCCAGAGTTCATAGTTTTAGAGTTCACTCTTAGTGTACATTCTGTGGATTTGGACAAATGTGTAATGACATGTATCCAGCATTATAGTTTTGTACAGAATGCTTTAACTGCTCTGAAAATCCTCTGTGCTCTGCCTCTTCATCCCTCCCACCCCCTCTAACCCCTGGCAACCCCTAATCTTTTTACTGTCTCCATAATTTTGCCTTTTCCAGAATGTCACAGAGTTGGAATCATTTAGTATGTAGGCTTTTCAGATTGGCTTCTTTCACTTAGTAACATGCTTTTAGGTTTCCTCCATGTCTTTTTGTGGTTTGATAGCTCATTTCTTTTTATTGCTGAATAATCTTCCATTGTATGGATGTACCACAGTTTATGTAACCACTTACCTATTAAAGGACATCTTGGTTGCTTCCAAGTTTTGGTAGTTATGAACAAAGCTGCTATAAATATCCGTGTGCAGGTTTTGGTATGGACATGAGTGTTCATGAGTCAATATTGAAATTAAAATCTCTCAGTACTTCTTTTTCAAGGTACCATCTTAATTTGAACAAAGAGTAGTCTGAGATTGCAAGGTGGGCTAGTTCAAAAAACATGACCCTTTGCAAACTACTCATCTGTATCAATCAGGATTTTCTCTTATAGCAGGCAACCAAAACAAAATACAGAAATGGAAGCCAAGACTGATGTGACTGCAGTTATCATACATAATTCCAGATTTCAAGTTTTTGTGTTCATCAAAGTCTCATTTATTATCATCTTTGAACCAGTTAATTATTATTAATTATTATAAATTTGAACTTAGAAAATAAATGTAGAACTAAAACACAGCTTTTTTCTATTTTGTATGGCAGAACTCTGTAAGATTTTGTTGGATAAAAGGATTCCACTGCTAAAAAATAAAAATAATATTTTTTAAGTTTGAAAATTACTGAAATAAGCAGGCAAGGAAAGTAGAGAATGGGGACAACTTCATACTCACAAGCTCATATCTTTAGAGGGCTCACTGGAGGCTGGCAGGATATTGTACCAGTATCACAGACTAAGGTCACAGTGCTAAATTTTATAACGTGTTGGTGTTGGATGCCTTGGCATTAGGGCTTCTCTCCCTCCTGTGAGATCTCAATATAGGGGCCAACGGGGCTTTCAGATACACCGATTCTGCTCCAAGTCATGGGATCTTTTGTTCTCCAAGGCAATATTCACAGTTAGTAAATTAACAGAGAACATGATAGCACTTAGAAAATGTTTGCTCTGGCTGGGCAGTTGCTTCCAAGCGACAATTTCTAGAAGGGCTGCACAAATCTTTGATGGACAGCTACTTGTCTCTGCAAGTCCCCTTCCTGCTGAATGACTAAAACTTAATCTCAGTCAATTCAGTAGGATCTCAGCTTAGTCAAGGCCTCTCCCGAACCGCCCCCCGAGTTTTGAGAGGAAAATACAGAGTCAAACCCACCAACTGGGACTGAGGAAGAAGGCAGGACATCTGGTCCTCAGTTGTCATCATCAATCCCTGTTGACACCTGCATTCTCACCTGGTGTCCAGTGTATAGACCATGCAAATGCCAGCTACAGCCTTCTCATTCTGATCTTGAGGCCTCTTCAGGCTCTCAGCTTTCTCAGCTCCTGCCTTGCCCCTCTCAAAGGGCATAGAAAACACTCAGCTCCTCTTCTGTGTCACTTTAGGTGGGGAGCGAGGAACAGTACATACCTGCAGCCATTTCTCCTCTACACTCCCATCATGCTCAGTGCAGGGGAACTTCATGAGGTGTGTCACTTCCCTGAGCTCCATGGGAAACGAGGCTCAGATCCCCTCTTATCTCATATTCTCAAGCTTTTCTGGGGTTCTGTGTCCCAGCCCACAGTAGCCTCCCTTCTCCAGTGGCTCTCCTCCTCCCCCATCACAGGGAGTCAAGTTGTTGGGGACTGATGGGGGTGGAGGGACTGTATTGACTGACCACGGTATTCTTACAAGTCCATTGTTCAGACAAATACTTTACGCCCTCAGCCTTTTGGGCTAGGTTCTGATATCTCAAAAGCTTTTACTCTTAAAACCACTGTCTCTGGGAATTTCAGATGTCTTGTTTTTAAAACCAAAAAGCTAGGAATTATCATCTTTGTCTACTTTTCTACTCTAATAATCATCCCTGAGGAAATGAATGCCTTGCTCTCATGTCTAGTTTTAGTAAAGAAATTACTGGGAATATACTTAAAATATATTAATATTTCAAAAAATTGGCCCACCATATATATATATATGTGTGTGTGTGTGTATACATATATATGTGTGTGTGTATACATATATATGTGTGTGTATACATATATATATGTGTGTGTATACATATATATATATATATAAGACTTTATATATAAAGTCTTAAAGAATTCAAAATGGACCTATTCCTTATCAAGATAGGTCAATTTGTGATAAGAAAATGTGTTTAGGCTAAATAAACCCAGAAAAATTATTTCCATTAAAGATTAACTTCAGGAATTTACTGTGCATAAATTCCAAAAACCAATGTATGGGGTCCTAGTTAATTAAAATCAGCAAAACTTGCCATGTTCTTAATAAAAATGTTTCTCTTCCTCTAGATACTAGAGAGAAGGAGCTACATAAAGGAATGAAGAGCATTAGAAATGCTTAACATGTGGGTAAATATAAAACACATTGTCGGGACTTCCCTGGTGGTGCAGTGGTTAAGAATCCACCTGCCAATGCAGGGGACACGGGTTTGAGCCCTGGTCTGGGAAGATCCCACATGCCATGGAGCAACTAAGCCCAAGAGCCACAACTACTGAGCCCGCATGCTGCAACTACTGAAACCCACGCACCTAGAGCCTGTGCTCTGCAACGAGAAGCCACTGCAATGAGAAGCCTATGCACCACAACGAAGAGTAGGCCCCGCTCGCCACAACTAGAGAGAGCTCGCGCACAGCAACAAAGACCCAACGCAGCCAATAAATAAATAAGTTTAAAACACATTGTTTCTCATTTTATAATCTCTTATTTAAATAATTGACTATTTAAAGCAAAATAATAACAGTGTGTGGAAGCAAAATGTATGATAACATTAGCACAAAAGATGGGAGGGGAAAATGGAAGTATACTGGTGTCACGTTCTTACATTTGACATGAAGTGATTATTATTTGAAGGTGGAGTGTAATAAGTTAAACTGTATACTATAAACCCCAGCGCACCTACTGAAAACTAAAGCAAAGAAGTAGAGCTGATAAGCCAATAGAGGAGATAAAATGAAATCATAAAAACAACACTCCAAACGCTTTATTATTCTAAAAGAAGGTAGGAAAAGTGGAAAAAAGGAAAAAAGAACAAATGGAGAAAATAGAGAACAAATTGCAAGATAGATTTAAACTCACCCATATCAATAGTTGTATTAAATCAAAAGGATCTAAACATTCCAATTAAAAGACAAATTGTCAGATTAAATTAAAAAGAAAAAAAGCAACCAACTATATGATTTCTACAGGAAACTTACTTTAAACATAAAGAAACAACTTAAAAGTAAAATGATGGGGAAATTATACTACACAAAGATGAATCAACAGATTTGATGGGGTTTATTTATCTAAAATACAGAAAGATGTTTTTGAGCTCAGGACAAAATCATTGGTCAGAAACATTTTTTTAAAGTGCCATTTTAAAGATGACCTCTAAGCATTAACCTTTGTTTAGAATGAAAGATAATTACACCAGCACTGTATAATAGAACTATGTAAACGCCAGAGTGAACCACATATGTAATTTTAAGTTTTCTAAAAGGCACATTAAAAAAGTAAAAAGAATAATGGTGGCTACATGTTGTTATACGTTTGTCCAAACCCACAGAATGTGTTACCACCAAGAATGAACCCTAAGGTAAACTATGGACTTTGGGTGATAATGATGTGTCAATGCAGGTTGATCAGTTGCAACAAACCTACCACTGTGGTGTGGGATGTTGATAGTGGAGGAGCCTGTGCGTATGTTGTTATGTTGAGAAAGGGGGTATATGGGAAATCTCTGTACCTTCTGCTTACTTTTTCTGTGAACCTAAAACTGCTCTAAAAAATAAAGCCTATGTAAAACAAAAACAAGTCAAAAAAAAAAAAAAGGTGAAATTAATGTTAGTAACATTTTACATTCTTGTTTTCATACTAAGTCTTCCAAATCTGGTTCCAGCACATGTCAACTTGGACTTGCCACATCTCAAGTACTCAACAGCCACATATGGCTAGTGGCTACCATATTAGTGCAACTCTAGGATTTTTGACTCTTCTCTCCTGGGGAGGAGTGGGGAGTAAGGTGGGATGAAGTGGTAAAGGTGACTGGGTCTAAATGCTGAGAACCTCTGACACCACGTCGAATAACTGTACATCATTCTATCTTATAAGAAAAGAGGCGGCCTCTCAGAGAAGCAAGAGAATTGTTGCCACAGCAAATGTTTTAGAAAGATTATTGTAACTTATTCGTGTTTTCCTTTTGTAAACCTAAAAGAGAGGGAATAGAGAGAGACCTAAAAGACATACAAACCAACTTCAGTATATGGACATTGGTTGGAACTTGAAAAACTGTAAAAGGAAATTATGAGACAATAACGAAAATGTAAACTTACTGGACATTTAACATTAGGTATTTTAAAATGTAACTGTGGTTATGTTTTTTTAAAAAGGAAGGGGAACGGAAAAAGTTATTAACATAACTCACGAACGGAAAAGAGAGGGAGAGGAGGAGGGAGAGAGGGACAGGGGTGGAAAACGCTTTGATAGCAAGTGAATCCTCTCAAACATACCCCACAGGAGCTGTGGGGATAAGGGGTGGAGTGGGGACCCACCTCCAAATTGTCTCTTAAAAGTCTAAACCCAACCTGACATTCAAGGCTCTCCATATTTAGATACACAAGCATTCCTCTCCCCACATTTTCCTGATAGGAATAGGTACCTAGAACATCAAAGACATTGAGGCTACACGTGCCAAAGAGCTTTGGTGGTGAATTCGTGCCTCGGGCCCTTGTCAGGGGACCGTGTCCGCGGCAGATTCCCTCCAATTTCAGGAGTTGTCCCGGGTGGCACGCCTTCTTTGGGTGTGAGGCAGCGTCTGGCAGAAAGGATATTAAGACCATTGAAGGTACGTGAAAGGGACAAGTCCCTTTGGTTCAGCCTTGGCTTATGCCCCAGTTCTCAGGCGAACTTGCAGTGTGACCTGGACCAGATGGTCTCTTCTCTGAGCCTCAGTGACCACATCTGCAAACCTCGGGAGGTCCAGGCGTTCCAAGGGCGGTTCCAGCTCTGACATCCTCCGACTCTACTCTTGGAGAACGCTGGCTGCGGTACTCCGCGGCAGAAGCCGACACACAGCTGGGCCTTAACAAAGAGCCCGGGTCTCGGGCAGGTTCCCGCCCCCAGCAGGTTTTGGAAAGTCTGTGCGGCCGAGGGGCGGGGCTTCAGCGCGCCGCAGCCAATCACCAAGGGCCCAGGCCGCCGGGGCGGGGCCTCCGCGAGCTGCGGCGGCGGGCAGGCTGGGTCCGAGCATCCCGCGGCTCCGGACCCCCGGCCCGGTCATGGCGACCGTCCGGGCCTCTCCGCGAGGCGCGCTACTGCTTCTCCTGGCCGTGGCGGGGGTCGCGGAGGTGGCAGGGGGCCTGGACCCGGGCAGTGCGGGTGAGTAACTGCTGGAGCAGCGGTTCGGGGCGGTCCGGAGCGGCCGCCTCAGCGCTCCAAGATGGCGCGGGGCAGGGGGCGGGGGTGCCGGCGACCCCCAGACCCGGCCCAAGTCCGGTGACCCAGGGTCCGGAGGTCCCAGCAGGCTGCAGGAGGAGCTGAGGCGGGACGAGCAGGACCCCTCTCCACGCTCGCTCTCCCCTCCTCGATCTGCTGAACTGGGAGCGGTGACCCGGGTTCGAGGCCTTATTCTGTCACCCACCGAGCAGGGGCCCCCAGCTCAGCCCTTTATCCCCTCACCCGGCTCGGGTATCTGTCCGAAGAGGGTGAAATGCCTTTGCCCAGGATCGTCGCGAGGGTTGGATGGGATTTCTGAGGTGCCGCCGCCTTACCCTCGCCCTGGCCAGTTATTGTTGCTTGTTCCTTGACCCGCGGTTCAGAAAGGCCGACCTCGGGCAGCGAGCATTGATGGGCCCTGCAGCCTGCCTGACTTCTGAAGTCTCAGAAGAGAGTAGATCCAAGCCTCCTAAATCCGATTCTGCTGCCGTTCGCTGTGGGTATGCTGTGTGTCCAAGACAGCGCTGGGCTCTGGCAGGAGACAGATTAAAAATCAGTAAACTGTCTCTTTGGGAGCTGACTGGCTTGAGGAAAGTTTTGTTCTTGCTCTAGAGGAATTAGACCACGAGTGGATAGCAAGCTGTTCAGTGCTTATTGAGTGTCTCTCACGTGCTGGGCTTTTAGGAGTTGTTGCCATCTCCTGCTTTCCAGCAGCCCTGGCTAGGAGGTGGGGTGCAACAAGACATGAGCAGCTCGAATTCAAGGCAGAAGGGTCCAGAGGAGATGAAGGGCTGTGAGTGCACAGAGGGAGAGAGATGATGGATGATGTCCACCTAGGGTAGGAAGAAAATTGAGTGATGCCCCAACTGCACTAGATATTAAAAGATGGCTGGGATTTATACATGCAAAAGTGGTGGAGAAGTGCATTGCTTACAGGGAGACACACCTAGAAAGAGCAAAATCAGTCTCAAGGTTATAAGGTAGCTTACAATGTTAAAAGTTCTTTTGTTTTTTGTTTTTTTTTCAGTCAAGAGTATTTAAAGAAGGGAGAGGATTGTCAGGAACCTGGGGTTAGATAGTTAATTATAATTGGATTCTAACAAGCTGTCAATTAGACAAATCAAAGGAGAGAGAGAGACAGAATGCTGTGTATTCGTGGCTAAATCAGCTTACCTTTCTGGGTCCCATTTTTCTCACTAAGTTAAAGAAATTGAACTAAAGCACTTTCAAAGTTATGGTTCATTAGAAAATTAGTCGTCCATTCTTATTCTACAACTAGTCAATTCTGTGGGAGATAGTAGGGTAGAATATAGTTAAGAATATTTGAACAAATTAGTTAGCTTTAGTCTCTTTGTGCTTTAATATCCACATTTATTGTATACAGAAATTCTCATAGATTTTATTGTGAGAATTGAGGTAATACATGTATAGCATTTAGAATAGCATATAGTAAGCACTGAAATGTTAGCTCTTAAGGTTGGGAAACACTGTACACTGTACCCCTCTCTTATAAATTCACAAACACGTTAGATTCATAATAATTTGCAAGGATTCCTGTAGTAAAGAAACTTGTTGCTGGGAGAATAGAGAAATGGGGAACTGACTGCTGATGGGTATGCGGTTTCTTTTAGGGTGATGAAAATGTTCAGAATTGGAAAGTGGTGAGCACAGTTCTGTAAATGTACTAAAAACAACTGAATTGTGCCTTTAAAAGGATGAATTTTGTGGTATATGATTGTTAAAAGATAAACTGAGGCATATTAAAATGTTAAGAGTTTATTTGAGCAAAAATTGATTTGAATTGGGCAGTGCCAAATGGGAAGTAACAGGAGCTAGCGGAAGGACTTTTATGGAAGAGGTGGAAACAAAGCAAGGAAATATTCGATTGGTTATAGCTTGAGCAGGTGCCTTATTTGGGAAAGTCCAGGTGGCTGTTTGTGACTGATTGTCCTTAGGGTTCTGATTTCTTAACCTTGGGGCACTATAGGCTTAGGTTTTGGTTTGCTTAGGTAGGCTACTGAGGCATTGAAGCCGCCTCAGTCTAATGGCCTCCTTGTTTTATTAATTTAACATGATTTATATCTCAAAATTATTATGCAAAGAAAGAAAGAAACTTGTTTGCTTAAAGAACTCTTTTTTTCTTCATAACACCTAAAGCACACTTTAGAAAATTCTGGGCTAGATGATTTCTAAAGGCCCTACCAGTTCAAAAAGTCCATGACAATATAGAGTTTGCATTGTTTAGTAAGAAGAAAAATTCCAAGTTTGATGTAAAAGTGAGATTTGTTCCTTTTACTAAATTCTTAGGCATATATTGCCTGGTTCCTTACATAAAAGACATTGAGTAATACAATGGACAAAGGCTTCCACTGTGGATTTGTATAAACTGTGGAAAACGTTCTTCAATCCTAAACAAAAATTAAGAACACAATATGAAATTGTATTTCATTGAAGGCCTGACTTGTATTCCTGCTCAGACAGTCTTCTTTCCCATCTCCTTACCCCGTCCAAAGTCGGGTACTCCTGTCTCCTCTGGTATAAAGCGTTTCACAAGTCTCATCTGTTCTGACTTGCAGATTTTTGTTCCTGTTGGGGGAGAGGGGGTGAGGGAAGGAATCATTTGACTTGCTCAATTATTATTATCTCCTGTGAAGTTTGGCCACACCCTCCTCATTGGAGTAATGCCACACTTCCTATCCTGTGTACTTTCTGGTCTCCTCAACACCCCCAGCTCTCCTCCCCAGCACCTCTGGTGTTCCCTTTGGAGGATGGGATGGAACCCTATGCTGCAGTCTCAGGATCTGTGTGTCATGGCACCTGATACTAGCTCTGTTTCTATTTAAGATATTTTCTAATAGTACAAAAGAGAGAAAGATGTAACATTAAGGGCTAGGTTTCAATAAGTTGACATTTAAGAAATTATGTAATAGTCAGCCTAGAATCCTGAAAAAGAATGTAATGAATTTTAAGTTAGAAAAAGCAACCGCCTATCTGGAGGAATGTAATAAGAAGCAGATTCTCTTCCCTAAGAACTATCTTGGCCCACACTGTACAAAGAGCTAGAATTGGTGATAGACCAGATATGACAGTTTATTCTGGTGTGCTACTAAAAGTTCCTATCTTATATCCATAGATTTAAACAGTCTTTCATTAATCATACTTTTCACCATATGCCACTTCTGGAAGAAAGTGGGACAATATCAAGGAGGTGGTTTTTATATATTATAAATGTGTTTTTTTAAAAGAGCAAAACAGATACTACAGGGGTTTGTTTATTCAAAAAATATTTGCATGCTTACTATATGTCAGGCACTGTTCTAGGTGCAGGGTTGCTGCTCTCAAGGGGCTTACATTCTAGCAGAGGGGAGACAGACAATAAACAGTTAAATAAAATGATTTCTGGTAGGGATAAATACGCTGTGAAGGAAACACATAGATGGTAGCGTAGAGCAACAGTCCCCAGTCTTTTCGGCACCAGGGACCGGTTTCATGGAAGACAGTTTTTCCGCGGGGTGGGGGGAGGGGGGAGGGGGATGGTTCGGGTGGTAATGCTAGCAGTGGGGAGCAGCAGTTGAAGCTTCACTCACTCGCGCTCCACTCACCTCCTGCTGTGCGGCCCGGTTCCTAACAGGCCACGGGCCACCAGTCCATGGCCAGGGGTTGGGGACCCCTGGCATAGAGGGGAGTGGTTCTTAACATAGTGATGACAAGAATGGCTTCTTTGAGAAGGTAAGGTTCTGAACTGAAATCTGAAGACCGAAGGTGCTGTCCTTAGAAAAGACCGGGGTGGAGACCAGGAAGTACATAGGCCCTAAGGCAGGAAAGAACAGAAGGTCAGTATGGTTGCAACATAGTGGGCAGGAGAGTAAACCAGGGCTAGATGGTGCTGGGCCTTGCAAAAAGCCACGTAAGGACTGTGGATTTTATTCTATATACAAATAAAAACCAATGGACTTTTAAGTAAGAGATAAGTGCTTTGATTTCTATTTTAGATCATGCGGGCTGCTGAGTGAAAAAAAGTGATCGTAATAGGGTAAGAGTAAAAGCAGAGCTACTAGAAGCCCATTTAGTAGTCGAAGCAGGAGATAATGTCTTACAGTAGAGTGGTGGTGGAGATAGAAGAGGAGAGATTCAAGATATATTGCTGTTGGATTGGATGTGGGAAGTGAGGGAAGGAGGCAGTAAAGATTATTTATAGATTTTTACCTTGAGCAACTTAGTGAAAAATAATGCTATTTACTGAGGTTGAGAAGATGGGGAGGAGCAAGTTGGAGGGTTGGCAGGTGAGTCAGGAAGAGAATCAAAATTTCCGTTTTTGTATGTGTTTAAGATGGATATTAGGAGTAACTCCCCTTGGTCCATTGCTTTCTAAACTTAATTTCATGCCTGTAAGTATTCCATTCAGCAAATATTTGTTAAGGGGTTAATAGTGCCAGACACTGTGATAGGCACTAGGTATATAATGTGGTAAGCAAAAACAGACATGGTCTCTGCTTTCATGGGGTTTAAGGTTTATTGAGAACATCAGACATTAAATATCACCAAAAAGTGTATAATATCTACACTGCTAATATTTATGTGGTTATATTAGTACATATCCATTTATATTCTAAATCTGAATATATTTGAGGAAAAATGTGATTTAGTCAAGTAATGGATGCTGTAGAGCACATAGATTACATGAAGAAGATGTCAAGAAAAGTATAAGTATTAAGAGAAACATTTTGACCGTGGACTATACCATTGGGAGCCAGACATTAATACTTTCAGATCCCTTGTTTTACACATGGGTGTCCTATGGCATAGAATGGGGAAGGGAATTATCTGAGAGTACTGGCTATTAGCATCTGTAGGGAGGATCTGAGGAGTCATTTGCTTTAGTTGTTTCATAATGATGAATGATAATGTGTTAAGGCTCTTTTGACCCCCAAAAGAACAGAAACCAGGGTTGCTCAGGATTAGGGAGCTAGTTATATAGCATCTAACAGGGAACACATGGAAATCCAAGCATAGGAAATTGAGCACAGCACAACCTCAGGGACTGCTGTGGGAACTGGAAAGCTGCCAGCAACCAAGACTACTTTTAGAGACAGTCTCTCTCTCTACCTCTCATAGAGTCTCTCTGTACATCTCTTGCATTTCCCACTCTCCACCAACCAGCTTCCTCCTTTTACTCATGGTTTCTGCACACCATAAAACTTCCTCAGCCCCAGCTCATCTTGACCTTATAGATGCAGAGCCCACCACCAACTGGCTGTATACCTCTGTGCCTGTGCATATGATTGGGTCCAGCTTATCTTTTGACCTGGGTCAAAAACTCATATGATGTTTGCTAAATCATGGCTTGGTCACCGTGTGAAATATGGTATGGCAGTGGTATAGTGGGAGAAATAAACTTTTTGTACTTTTTTTTCTGATTAAAAAGGCATTGTATAAATAGGAAATTATTACTTATTAACCAATGAGTAAATAAAATTTTTCGAGCTGAGCACTGTGCTAAATGGGTACAAGAAGTTTCCGTTCAATCTGGAGATACCATTAGTACACACATGAAATTATTAGAGTTAAGTGTTAAAGCTTCCAGTTCTGACTGGAATAGTAGGACATTAAATAACCAAAAAACCAACATGGCCTGGAGTTGTTGGAGAAGAAAGGCTTACTAAGAGTTGAGTTGGGATTTCAGCCTTGAAAGATGTTTAGGATTTATGTCAGCAGGAAAGAGGGCACTAAGCATTTCAGGCAGAAGGCTGTGTTCATGGTAAATGTAGGCTTTCCTTGTTAAAAAGTAATAGAAGATCAGGGAAGGGGAGGTAAGAAGACGACTTGGAAAATTTAGAACTGGAATAGCAGGAAGCCATTGTAGGCCCTTAGATTAGAAGAGTGACATCATGAAAGGTCTATTTAAAAAATTAATCTGGCACTCACTGATAATAGAAGAGAATAAGCATAATTGGCTGTTGTAGCAGTGCAGTATGAGGCAAGCAATGGAGAAGGATATCCATCTGTCTAGATAAATAAAGCGGTATGACAAGATGTTAGCAGTGTTGAATCCAGGTGGTGGGTATATAAATAATCATTTTATTGTTTGGCTCTTCCTTGGCTGATGATATATTTTATGTATATACACAGATATATATATATATCATTAAAGGGATAAATGTGACAATTGTAAGAATGCATTTATAAGTTAAAGTTGCAGTTGTCATTTAAATGTTTTAAAAGTGATTGTCAATTTCCAGGCTGTTTTAGAAATAAAAATTTGATTAAAAGTAAGATGAGATTTTTAAAATTAGCGTATCTTTTTTATTTGAAATGACTGTTTTCCACTATCAGCTTGGATTTAGTTTTTTCCCCTTCAATAGTGCAGGATATATATATTTTGTTCTAGTAATTCTCTAGGAATACATTAATTAGAAGGAATCTTTATTTTCTTCAGAAAAGAAAACAGGACTGGCTTTTCATTAACCAAATTGAATTACAGCTTTTGGGAGGCTTCTGGGGCAAAATCTCTTTTAACTTCAAAAATCCTATAATTCTGTGAATATTTTAGCTTTAGATTAGGGTGTGTATTTGTTTTTAAATGCTGGTTGGTCTTAGAAGTTGCATTTTTCCCTTGTGGCTGGAGCATGTGCTTCCTGCTTACTTGCCTATCTTTAGTAGACATGTGGTCCAAACCAGCAGACAAACCTTGATGTTTCTAATTATTGGATGATTCTACTCACATATTTCTAGGTTACATTAATACCTTCTTAAACCCAATATACATGGCCTTTAGTAAGCAGTTTTTGGTTTTTATTAATTTTATAATTACAAACTTTTGGAATAAGAATGCAAAATATGACGCTCTTCCTTATGTTTCTAATAAGGATAACACCTGTGCTGTTTATTTTCATCCTGTCAATATCAAGTGTTATTTTGAACTAATTTACCTTTATCTGTTCAGTTCCATTTTATGAAAATAACCAGAGTTTTAAACTATTCTTGAAGAACTAGAAATTAGGTTAGAATCAAATTATAAAAACAAAACATTTCTAGAATTCACTGTCTTCTCTTGTATAAAACATTAGGCTTTGGAGAGTTTTTTTGCACTCTAATAGTTCAATGACCCAATTAATCCATTTTAAAAGCTCTAAAAAAGACAAAGACCTTTAATTGCCACATTAATTGCGTTTGAATCCTTTGCCCTCATTCTTAATGAAGGCATATGACTAGATGTCTATTTGTAGATATTTATTTCTTAAAAAATATGCAGTGTTTTAGATTCTAGTAAGTTTTTGTTGTTTCAAAGAAAGAAAAATGTGTACTAATATAACGATGACTAAGGTTAAAAATAAAGTGTGGAAAATGTGATGGAGTGTAGGTCCCCTAGCCTGTTCTAGGAGGGTGGCAGTCCTCTCAAGGGAGGAAATGTACTATTACTGAGGAATGCTTGGTTGGGAGGGGGAAGGGCATTATTACCAGAAGACTTCAGGCTGCTCTCTTTAATCCCATTTTGTCAGAAATTTCAGAAGGCTTTTGGAAAGACTAGAAGGGAATATGTCAAAATGTCAACACACGTTCTGGCAGGACAGTGGGAATATTAGGTCATTTTTCTTCTTATTTTCCAAATTTTGGGGTTTCTTAATGAAAAAATGAATTATTTTAAAATTTTAACTTTGGTGGCCACTCTACTATAAATTTGACCTTCACCATTAAATAGGAAAAAAACAGGCCTTTATATTTTTAATAAAACCTTTCATTGTTATTGGAGTTTTAATTATGACATGTTTTATGTTTCTGTTCTAAATAGACCTTTGCTCCAAGAAACTTTTTTCCAAAAATCCTTAGGCCCAAGTCAGACTCTTGTCTGCCTGACTGTTTACTTTTTGCTAAGCCTGTGCTTATTGGGACCATATGTTATCCTGAGCTATCTTTGCTCTTGATCAGCTGGATTTTCTGCCCTTGTGTGACCTTTGTGTTGGGGGACAGTAGAAAGTGGCAACAACTTGAGCACTTCAAAAGAGCACATCAGTATCACACAGGAGACTCCCCCCTTTTTTTCCTGCCTGTCCTCTCCATTCTAATGAGGCTGGGGACATAACAGAATCTTAGAAGAGGGGGTCGGCATGGTGTGGCATGGCAGGGGAGAAGGGGTGTTGTGAGAAAGTCTCATGAGTGATTGGGCCCTCCCTCGAATTAGTAGCTTCTAAGAAAGTAACTACAGCCTATAAACAAGGAATTTTTTAAATTTCTGAAACTTAATGGAATTTCTATATGTTTTTCAGAATTTTAAAGTCAAATGTTTAGAACTTTAAGACAGCTTTTCCCACATAGTATTAGAAAGCCAGCCCCACAATAGTCTTTTATGAAACTAAACTATAGTGGTATAATATCACTATATATCACAGTAATATCATACACCCTGTCATTGTTTTACGGATTAACAGTGATCGGTTTTGAACTTAAAGGATTGTTGGTAAGAGCTAAAGAGGACCTTTTTTATTCATTCATTTCTCCCCAATACTAATCCTACCTTCAATCAAAAAAGCTCTGCTTTCACGTATACTGAAATTGTATAGATTTCATTTAAAGAGATTATGTTGCATATATATATATAAAACCATTGTATTTGATCTACCTGCCTGAAATATAATATTATTATGTCCTTGTCTCTTTTGACTTAGCAGTCTAAACAGCCACTGATCAATGTAGTTGTATCTTTTTTTTCCAGTCAACATCACTCTAGAATAGTAACATGCTCCCCTGCTGATTATCTCTATCACCAATTTATTAATTTCTCTGGGCCCATAATGCTGCTTGGCAAATTTTTCCTTTTCTCTGATATTTCTCAAATTGGCATTCTGAAATGTTAATACGTGGCATGAAAAAAAGTATTCTGTGCTCTGAGAAATCTGTCTACTTAGATCCCTTTTTAGGAGATTAATGATGCATATTAACATATTAAAACCTTCATAAAATCCTACAGAAAAGAATTCTCTTTAATTTTTTAATCCTTTGTTTCCCAATTTATTTGAACATGAAACATTTTCTCTTGAGGGATAGATACTAACAATTCGTGAAACAGTGTTTCATAGAACAGAAGTTTGAGAAACATTTATAGTTGCCTCCTTTATTCTCTACAATGGCTGTTCCAGACCTCTACAACCTCACCTCAAGCCCAACACCATCTCAATCCTTTTTGTTTTCAGACCTAATCTCTACTTCACTGAGATAATAGAGGCTTACGTGTAACATGTCCAAAACAAAATTCACTATCTTCTTATCATTTAACCTTACATTATAGGTATAATAATAGAATATAGTCCATAGGGTAATTGTGAGGGTTGAATGAGATAATACATAAAGCAAGCAGTAAAATTCTGGCATGTAGAAAGTACACAGTACCTAGTAGTTATTATTATTAAATGACAGTCTCCCCTATTAGATTGTAAGCTTCTTGAAGGCAAAAACCATGTTCCGCAACACAGCACCGTCCTTGACTTGAAATAGGTACTCAGCAAAGCTTTGTTGAGTTAAAATGGATAGTAATAGTAATAATTGTTGAATAAATGGTTTGTGTAACCATCTGGCTTAGCTTAATCATCATGTTTATTTAACAATAGGCAACATCAGGTGTTTATTTTTTCTCCCTAGGTGCACTGTGTTGTAATCATTCAAAGGATAACCAAATGTGCCGTGATGTATGTGAGCAGGTAAGCTTACATAATAATTGTAGAAGATATTATTTAGTATAATTGTTTTGGAGAAATCTGCTGGGCAGCACTTAAAACAAGTGTTCAGAGTTCACATCACCAATGATGGAGCAAATTAACGTGTGTCTGCTGACATGATGGAGCACAGTATCTTAAGTAGGATTCTTGCCCAAAATACATAACCTGAATCATGAGGAAACAATAGGGCAAACCCAGATTGAGGGATATTCCTCAAAACAACTGCCTGTACCCTTCAGAGGTATCAGTGTTATAAAAACAAAGGCTAAGAAGCTTCTAGATTAAAGGAAACTAAAGAGACAACTAAATGCTAGTGCATAATCCTGGATTGGGTCCTGGAATTAAAAAAAAGATTGCTATAGAGGACATGATTGAGATAAATTGGTGAAATTTAAATATGAACTGTAGGGACTTCCCTGGCGGCACAGTGGTTAAGAATCCACCTGCCAATGCAGGGAACACGCGTTCAAGCCCTGGTCCTGGAAGATCCCACATGCCATGGAGCAGCTAAGCCCGTGCGCCACAACTACTGAGCCTGCACTCTAGAGCCCGTGAGCCACAACTGCTGAGCCTGTGCGCCACAACTACTGAAGCCTGCGTGCCTAGAGCTCGTGCTCCGTAACAAAGGGAAGCCACCGCAACAAGAAGCCCGCGCACTGCAATGAAGAGTAGCCCCTGCTCGCCGCAACTAGAGAAAGCCCACACGCAGCAATGAAGACCCAGCACAGCAATAAATAAATAAATACATACATACATACATACATACATACATACATACATACATACTGTAATAATATTGTACCAGTGCTATGATCTGAATTTGATGATTATATTGTGGTTAGCTAGGACGGTGTCCTTGTTCTTACGAGATATGTGCTGGGATTTAGGAATGATCATGTCTGTAATGAATTCTAAATGTTTCATCAAAGTAATAGTAATAATGTGTATATGTAGAGAAAGTTAAAGCAAATGTTGCAAATGTTAGTAATGGGTGAATCTAGATGAAGGCTATGTTGGTGTTCATTGTACTATTTTGGAAACTTTTTTGTGGTTTTGAATTTTTCTGCTTGAGCCTTTTTAGGCAGATTCCACTGAGGCAGTAGCTGTTTGTGTCTTACCTTTCTTTCATCATCTTGATTGTGTAGTTCTAGTCTTACCACTTGAGAATTAACGACCTCAGTCATCTTTTGAGGAGTTTTCAAGTAATAACCTGGATTTTGTTACTTCTTAAAAATGAGAGCACTACCTAACTGGGATTAAAACTTCTCTCAAACAGTATTATGAATTTAGAAAGATTTTGCAAGATACTCTAAGTATAAAACAAGACAGCTCATCTAAATAGCTGCTAGAGAATTCATGTCAAAACACTATAGCAGATTAGGTTTTCTACAAGTTTACTGCCAGAACGATAGCTTTTGAAAGCAAAAATGGCCTCTTGATGGTGTCACCATAAGGGAGCTTTTAAAGTAGCTCTTCTACTTTTGGAAGCACTGCTTTCCTGACTTTTTGCTTTGTTGCCTCTTGTTTTTTCCACTAAGGTTCCATAGGGTAAATGATTTTTATGAGGCACCTGGAACAGGCAAGGTCTAATTTCTTTAAATATGAAGTGCTAGAAATTCTATAATTTAGCATATTAAGTGAATACTGTAGTCATCCTAATAAAAAAAAAAATTCTTCCCTGACCAAGTTCTTAACTAATTGAGAAATAAGGCAAAGGAGTAAGGCAGGTAAAACCCCAAATATTACTTTTATTACTAGTTACACAGATGCTGAATGTAGCATTTATCTCCAGGTAACCACTAAACTACAGAATTAGACTTACTCCCAGAGGAGGAGAGGTAAGGGTTGGGTTATATATGTTCACTTTCCCCTGCCAAACTCAGCAGTCAGATGAGTCAGTCATCGCAATCACGGGAGAAGTGAGAGAGGTCAGGGTGCTAAAATTGCTAGAGCTCACTGAAAATGAAAGGAATTACCAGGAGTGAGGAATCATTATTTCTTCAACCAGTAGGAAATGAAGAAAGGGTGGCGTTCTGCTGATATTTAGGTTTTGAGTTGGAGTGAATACTAGTGCCCTTGATGGCTGTGGAAAGTTAGGAAAAAGATGGTGGGGGGATGAGTTGCTGAATTATCAGTGAAAACCACTATGTGAAGACAGTTGGAGATTTGGAGTTAAAACTTTTAGAATTTGAATTTAGATAAGAAGTCAGGACTGATGTTTTATAATAGTCAGCACAATAAGGTGTCAGATGCCATATAATTCAAGAAGTTTGAGATCTGAGAAAAGTCCCTCAGTTTTAAAAAGAGGACTTTTAGAGGAGATATTCTAGAACAGGGACTTTTGTTTGCTTTGTTTGTGCTGAATCCCCCAGTGCTTAGAATCGAAACTCTGCCTTTTCCAATTCCACTACTAATGTGATGTGCTTCCTCCTTCCCTCCTTCTCTCCCTCCCTCCCTTCTTTCCTTTCTTCCTGACTTTTTTAAATTCTTTCTTGCCTTTCGTCGTTGTCTTTTCCCCTTTCTTTTTCTTTTCCTTCTTCTTTTTAATCTTTTCATGATGGGAATTTTCAAATATATACAAAAGTAAAGAGAAATACAATAAACTCCCATATTCAGCTTTCTCATTGTTAAGTCAAGGCCAGTTGTGTTTCATTTACAGTCCCATCTACTCCTCCCCCCCGCGCATTATACTGAGGCAAATTTATATTGAAACAAATCCCAGTTGTCATATCATTTGCTCCATAAATTTTCAGTCTGTATCTATAAATTATAAGTATTTGTTTAAAAAATAACCATATTACCATTACCACTTCTTTAAAAATGTAATACTCAAATATCTAGTTATTTTTCAAATTTATTAACTGTTTAATAAGTTTCATTTTATAAGTTTGAATCAGGATCCAAGTGAGATATAAGCATTGCAGTTGTTTTTTAAATATCTTTTAATATGGGTTTCTCCTTGCAGTTTGTTTAATGGATAAATCTGGTCATTTATCCTGTGGAGTTTCCCACAGTCTGAATCATGCTGTTTGTAGCCCTATGGTATCATTTAGTGTGTTCCTCTTTCCTCTGTATTTCTGTAATTGGTAGGTAGATTTAAGAGCAGAGCTGTCCAATAGAATTTTCTTCAGTGATCAAAGTATTTCATATCTGTATGATCCAATAGGGAAACTGCTAGCTCTGTGTGCACAGTAAACCCTTGAAATATGCTTCAAGAGACTGAGGAACTGAATTTTAAATTTTATTTCATTTTCACTGATTTAAGTTTAAATTTAAATAGCCACGCATGGCTGGCAGCTACCTTATGGAGTAGATCCAGAGGCTTGATCAGATTCAGGTTAGGTTTTGTTTTTGTTTTGTTTGGCAGGTCTTACTCATAAATAGTATTGTGTCTGGTTGTCTCTTTGTAATGTTAGCAGTCATTGTTAATAATTGCCTCAATGCATTAATTCACTAGGAGTTGCAAAATGGTGATATTCTAGCTCTCTTCATTTATTAATTATAGTTTGTGGTTTGGGAGAAAATGGCTGTTAAAACTAACTGGAGATAAATCCTTTTTCATTGTCGTTAGCATTCATAGACTTTACAATCTTGACTATTTGCAGGTAATAATATATGTAATGATTTAAATTTACAGAGACATTAAATTGTAATTGCATTAATTAAAGTTGTATTTGGAAGTGAGCCAACTAGCCTGTTGAGTGAACTTGTCAACCCCTCAGCAGCTTTATTTAAAAGATGGCTTTGTCTCTATTTTATGGAATTCTGTGGAGAAGTTTTTGCTACAATGCTATTCACACAGTTGTTCTTCACCAATATAAAGGGTATGGCATAGTCTATTTTTCATTGTGGTCAGTTGACTAAAAGCAGTTTGTAGGACAGTTTAGAATAAATTTATTGTTTTTTCTTCCTTTTCTGTTTTTTTTCTCCCCTATACCCTAACAGGTTAACAGCCTGGTTTTCTCCATTTTTGAGCATTAGACTTGCCGTATTTAGATTTTGTTGATTATTTGCCAAGCTAACCAACCTTTCAAGAAATATTACCTCAACTTAATTTAGATCTTTCCAAAGGTTTTCTGTTTATAAAGGGAAATTGGAAAATATTCTAGACAATTCATATATCTAGAGGACAATAAGTTTACCTCTTCTATTTTCTTGTTGAAAAAAATGCCACAAAACTTTTTTTTTTTTTTTGTCAAATAGATATTCTCCTCAAAAAGTGAATCCCGACTAAAACATCTGTTGCAGCGAGCCCCAGATTATTGCCCTGAAACAATGGTAGGTCTTATTTAACTTAACTATGGAAGCTTTTGTCTAATGAAGCACTCTAATGAGTTACTTTAGATTTAGCAAATTTTTCAGTGTGATTGGGGTTTGTGGTCAAATAAAATGTTAGATTTAACTAGGTACTTTAAAAAGATCTTCACACAAATTGCTAGATAGAATATTGTTTTTCATCTTTCATTGTTTATTTTATACCTATGTTGTAGGTATATGATATATTCCAGTCTTTAAATTTCATTATAATAGTTTATCTGGAATTGGGAATTTTACTTATTATCATATTTTGACAATTTTATGAAAACCATAATAACTAAGTCTTACATATATTTTGATTTTTAAAAAGTTGGATTTGGGGTAAGGGAAAATGTGTGATTTCTCATTACTTCTGTCTTCCCATTTTCTGGTATATTATAGATACATTGCATTCCTGTCTGAATCATGTAACTTAAAATGCCTCTAATGCGTGGGCCATCCTCAGCGTTTGGGATACTCATGAGCCAGGCTAAGAAAGTCTGAGCTGGCATGAGGGAGCCTCCTTAGATAAGGTAGCTTGGGTTAAATGGGGGGAAGGTTGATGATCAAACAGTTCTGACTGACATATTTTCCTTTAGTCACTCAGCAGGCACTTTTATCTCTGTGCTTGGAAACAGTTATCCCAGTAAGCATCATGAGTAACCATATTTGTCCTTAGTACTCTCAGATGGGAAGATGGGAAAACAGCAAGCAGTATTTTTACATCTCAGTTCTATTTTTTCTTCCCTGAATAGCTGGTTGATACTCATATAGTTCTAGATCATTGATTGTATAGACACAAACATAATCAAATTAGCTATATATAATTTCTGTAGAAACTTTCATATTTAGGAACTGGTTATCTACATAAAAGTCTTTTGGTGATTACAATTTTAGGTTGAAATTTGGAGTTGTATGAATTCATCTTTGCCAGGTAAGCAATAGAAGTGCAACATTTAGCACTTTATTTTTTAAAACTTATTTTGTGATTGTAAAATCTGTGTCGTAGTCCTGTAACATAATGTTTACCCTTGAATTTCTATCCTCTCCTTCCTGTAGGCACCCAAATTTTCAAATGTATAATTAATTCTCATTCACTCAGTCCTTAATGGTACTCTTGTCTCCACTTCTACCATTCTGTTGAAACTGGTCTTTGAAAGATCACCAGGATCTCTTGGTTCCTAGATCTTATGGCTTTTTCTCAGTACTTATTCTCTTTGACTTCCCTGTGACACTTGATATGATTGACCACTCCCTCCTTGTGACTTCACCTTGGCCTTGTGACTTTGCCCTCTCTTATCCCCACCTCCCCCACACACCGTCCCCCCCATAACTACCACAGTTATTTCTGTGTGTGGTCCTCTTCCCTTCTCTCTCCACATTCACCCTGGTAACCACATTCCTTCCCAGAACTGTTATCTAATCAGCTCTGGGAAGATAATTTTCAAATCCAAGTCATTGTTCATGACCTCTAGACGTCTTTACCTGGATCTATGCATCCAGGTGGCATCTGAAGTGCCAATTCAAAACCAAACTCACCTTATAACTGCTTTCTCTTGTGAATGACACTCTAGACTGGAAGCCCTCAAGTCATTATCTCTGATTGCTTTTTCTTTTTAGCTCATTGACTCTCTTCTTGTAAAATCTTGCGTCTATCCTCACCATTTCTAGTTCAAGCCTTTATGATTACACCTTTGGGGTAGATTATTGCAATAACCTTGTAACTGGTGTTTCAATACACCATAGGTGTCCTCCCCACCCCCTTCAAAAAAAATCCCTCCGGGGATATCCACTTCCATCAGAATAAAGGCCAAACTCCCTAGCCTGGCATTCATGGTCTCCTAGGATTAAAGCTCATTTTCCAGTCCTGGTTAAAGCCAGTGCCTTGAAAAAAAGGGAGTATATCTTATGTTTCTCTGAATTCTAAAGGCTCTCACACTGTTTGAAGTTTTCATTTCAAACAAATTGTACTATTTGCTTCCTAGAATTGCCCACGTCCTTGCTTGTTCTCCCAGTTATCCCTCTCCCTGGTGTCTGCAATTATATATATGCGTGTATTGTTCCTACCAAACTGTAATCTCCATAAAGGGATAAATCATATATTTTATCTATCTCATAGCCCACAAAATACCTAAGAGTGCCTTGTACATAATAGGGGTTCAGTGAATGTAAATGCTTGTTGAATAATTTAATATTTTCTAAGAGACACTGGATATGTGAAAACAGCAGTAAAATGCATTATGGTATAAAAGTTCACAGAGTTTATGACCTACACTGTTTCCATTCAAAATTCTTTCTAGAATATGAGTGATTCTGAATAGCAAGCAGCAAAGATTGAGAGGAAACTATACTAGGCAATGGGACTAGATGGGAGTCTGTTGCCCTTTATACCATTAAAACATGTAGGGTTACAGAAGCTTATGATTTGCAGGATTTTTAGCCAGTTTTAACAATTGGGATGGTTTATGATTATATTTTGAGAGCTTTGTCTGTCCATGGGCCATTTGTTTGCTTTTGTTGGGTTTGTTTTTTAGCAGAATACTTCTATTTGTTATATTAGGTCTTAGTTTCGTGTAGAGAACTATGTTACATATTGCCTTAAATCCCTGACATTTTTTAAAAATGGAAATAATAATCTAATTTAATGTACATGTGGATTTGCAGATCTATGTATTATATGGAAGCAGCATAAAGCATTTCTTAAAAGAGATAAGAAGGAATTTGCAGCATTTCTACAAGTGAATCTTTTCTTTTTTCATAATTATTACTTATATCTCCTAATTTTATCCTAGGAGTTATTCATTGACATTTATGATTGCAAAAAGGGATCTGAAAATTGCATTAGAACACTGTAATTTTATCACCTTTTGGTATCACTGTAATTTGGTTGGAGAAATAGAGCTATGCATAAATTGAACCAGAATAGTCATTTTGCCCCACAATAAAGTGTACCCATCAAAGTCAGTCATGGCTCACAGGAGATGTTCCTGTCTGTTTACTAAGTATCAGTTTTTAAACAGCATCGTGTGTTTTATGCTATTCTAGGTATTTAATATTTTGAATGTTGGAGTACAATAATACTCATGCCCTTTTTTGTTTGTTGGCTTATTAAGTTAAATGTAATCCTTTCCTCTTCTGGTTCATAGTCCAAAGGTGAAGAAAGCCTCTCATTGCTTTCCTTAGCCTGTATGTCCTCTAGAGATTCTGTTTACCTAAGAGTGAGAATGAGCTAAAGAGAGTTTAGGGTGGGCAGGGAGAAGAGGGGAAAAAAACAAAGGACCTGGTAATTATGCTGTGAGGGACCCTGAGAAGACTGATAGCATTGAGAGTAAGGGTGGGAGGAGGGGCTTCATACTTTTGAGACCCTGCTATCTAAGCTAGCTTTCTTATGGACACCTGCTTTGACTTGTAGTGGTATCCATGAACCAGTTTGGCACTCTATTTGTGTTTGTCACTACTTATATGACCAAAACATTTGAACATTTTGTTTTTAAGGTGTGTTTAAGAAGTCTGATGGCTGGGTTGGCTTAGGCTGCTGTGAACTGGCTATTACCTTGGAGTGTCGACAGGCATGCAAGCAGGTAACACTTGGCAATCAGGCTTTTAAGCAGCGTGGAGTAGAGTTTTAGTTTTGGCTGTGTCTTGGACCTAGCCTACCTCATATCTTTGGAGAGGTGACCCATAAAAGCTGCAAATTTAGCATTTCTTACATGGACCATTTCCTTTTAGACATGCTGCTTTTTCAGTTTTGGCTGCTGCATGTAAGACCCTCAGCCTTCTCTTATTCTTTCTTAACTTCTCTCTGCCACACAAAGAAAGAATATTATAGGAATCAAGGCCTTTTGTATTCTGCCTATGGTCATGCTTAGTCAATGCTGAATGACTCCAAATGGTCGTGTAAATTTCAGGCATGCTTGGATGAGAGCAGACTCCAAATGGTCGTGTAAATTTCAGGCATGCTTGGATGAGAGCAGTTGACACAGCTTGGCTTATTTTGCTTTCATCTTCCCTCTGTCTTTCATCATGGGTTTACTCTGAGTATGTTCTTTTATACCTTCTCTGCTCCTAAGGTGAGCGTGACTCCTACAGTGAATTATGACTTCTCTTTGATTTGATATATCTCAGGTCCAATTCAAGTTAGGCCCCTGAACTCTTCCTCACTGTGTATATTTTCATAGTGGTTCCTCAGAGTGCTGTGGAAAAACTGGTCTCCTGGCTCCTCATACTCCAAATGGTGGGAGTATGGAAAACTGGGAAATTTAAGTGTCCCTAAAACTAAACTGGAAAGCCTTCTCTTATTTTCTCCTTCTAGTGACTGGTCTCTAGACAGGAGTATATGAGACATGCTGATGCCTTTGCTTTCATACAGACCACTGAGCCACACTCTTTGGGCAGCACATAGCCTAGCTATCTGCTATTCTCCTCCAGGCATTGAGATGAAACTGAGTTGTAGAGGATTTGAGCTATAGTACGTCTAGTGGGCCACAGAATAGTTGCCAGTCCATTCTGCTTCTTGCTTTCCCTGTCCTCATCAGCTGGTCTATTCAGAATTGCATGAGCCTAGGTGATAGAACAGGAGGAAATAGAACAAGGAACCGGAGTCCATGGCTCTGGAACTACGTCTCTAAATGAGGATTATCATCATGTGGAAGAACAGCCCCTCAGCAGATTTGTTTTGGCTTGTTTTTTATAGAAAGTGTATACTTAAATGTAGTAAATAACCTTCTATTTTTCGGTGTGTCAGTTTCCTCATCTGTAGAAGGAATATCTTCTACATAAACTTGTTAAGAAAATTACATAAAAATAACTTATTAATTGCCTGGCATTGCCTTTCCCTCTTTAGTTGTCTCCTCTGTTATATATGGATCTTGGCTCATATGGGAACTTAAAACATGAAGGGTTAAAGAAAAAGCAAACTATAAATGCCCTAGCAAAGCTTCACAAGAAAATTCACTGCAGCAGAGCTTCAGAGCTTCACAAGAAAATTTGCTACAGAATGGAATTCAGTTTAAAAAAAAAAAGTCCTCTGTTTACATTTCCTTCAAAGTTATCTAGTTTCTGAAATAACAAAAGGACTGTGTCATTATGTGAGATTAAAGCCATAAAAGTTAGAGTGAAATTCTAGCATATCTGGAGCTAATGTTTGTTTAATGTGGATTAAATAAATTAATGCAGAAATTTGTGTTTTTTTAGGCATCTTCAAAAAATGATATTTCCAGAGTTTGCAGAAAAGAATATGAGGTATGCATTTTATTTAACAAATTTGGATAGATTAATTAGATGTTATCAGAATTGATAAAATCACTCAAATTTTAAAAATGAATTCATTGTTAAATAAATTGCCTTTTACTTTACAGAAAATATGGCCTTGAGAAAAATGTCATTTACCTTTTTTAGAAATGTTATAACTTTAATTAACTTGTTGAAATTAAACGTTAATTTGAAAGAAATGCCTAAATCACATATACAGAGGATTTAACCTATAATGTTTTCATAATAAAGCAACTGGTTGTATCCAAGGTTGTAAAATAGTTTTTCTTAGGTTCCATATCCTCTTTTGCCCCTTTTGCTATACCTTGATCCATCCAGGTATCCACCTTTATCAACTACCTCTAATTGGAAGAAACAAAATCACATTGCTAGTGTGAGTAGCTTCAGACTTTCCTAGCATCTTACATTTGCGGGGAAAGGTACATACCAAATTACAAAGGCTGTATTAAATCTGAAGGACTCTTGTCTCCCAATGGTGGTGTTTCAAGCACTGTGGTATCTAGATTGGGCGTGGGGGGGGGACACAGGTTGAGGAGGGGCAGAGGTAGAGAAGGTATTTCACACCAGGCAAATATGTACAAAAGATTGTCCCTAATGTGATAAAGCTCCTCACTGGGACTACTTTGTTCAGTTCCTAGAACTTCATTGTTAAGTATGATAATATTATTATTTTTTATAGTGTAAGACCGTGTAATTAAGCATACTTAAGCACATATGCCTCATTCATCATTTGTATGTATAAACATTGGGATTCCTATTGCTTTTAATAGTCTGTATTCTCTTGGAGAAGAAAGATAGAACAACTCTCTTAACTGCTTCTAGATTATAGTTCTGATTTTTTTTTTCTTTTCTCAAAGCCTGTAATTATATCTCTCGATTAATATTTTGGAATTGGAAAAATCTTATTTATCTTTTGTTCCTTTGTACTATTGCTAAGTTATATCTGTTTCTCTGAAGACAAATTTCCAAATTAACTGCAACTCTTCTCTGTTCTTATTGAAAAGAGCCTTTCTACAAAGAAGTAAAAGATCTTTCTTTTTTTTCTTCTCTCTCTACCTTTGAAATAACTAGTTTTAGTTTCTCTTGAACAGAGTGGCTAACTGTGATAATTCCTTCTTTTCTCCCACATGATGTCTGACACTGTCCATCTCCTGTAGCCTGTCCTCCATTATTTTAGTGTGCTTCCTTCTCTTGTCTGGATTTCTGCATTGCCCTAGGAAGTCTGCCAGTATGTGTTGATGAAGGACGGGACAGGAAAGGTAAGAGAGATAAACACTGTCCTATGAGAGAAATACTAAGAGTAGTTTACCTTTTCCAGTCTATCCTCCCCTATTTGGCCTAGAATTAAGCAACTATCTTCCAAAAATTTACATGCCAAGAAGGTTCTTTCGCATATATATAAACGTAAAATATATATATGTAAAGTATACATGTGTTTTATATATATATGTGTGTTTTATATATATATAAAACTGACTGTACAAATTATTCAAGATAATTCAAGATTCAATTTGATTTTTTATATGTTATTTAGAAATAAAAAGTGAGGCAAGAGCACTTTAACACAGAAAGAAGTTTCTGCATTATAAGCCCCAAATAACAGTCACTCTCACTGAATTGTTAAAGTCTTGTCTAGACACAAAGGTTATTTGTTATAAAGTGAATTGGGTAACATTGGTGTAGTGCAACCTATTTTAACTGGATTAGTTGCTTATTAACATTAGAATAATTTATAAAACTAGGCTTTTGGTACCTTTTCCTTAACACTGGAGTGGTCCCTGGAAGTGAACTTCCAGATGTGTAAGCTATTCCTTTAGGCTTACAACTTTAGGGGTTAACATTTACCCTGAAGGATGGTGTTGTGTAGTTTGACTAGAGATTCAGAGAATGAGCAGTTATATTTGAAGGAGCTAATGTTTATCTTTACTGATAAGCTGCTGCAGAATCCCCTTTGAGGGGATTTCCTGAGAAATTTACTTACATGAATAAAGTTTAAAATTTTTATGCCATTTAAGATTGTTTTGTTCCAACCAAGCTAAGATAAACTAGTAAAATGTAAAGCATTTTTATGTCTGATTTTATAGTATCTGGTTTCTTTTTTATGCAAATCAACAAATATTTATTGAATAGTGAGAGGCAGTTTTATTATATTAGAAAACAAACTTTCGGGAATTCCCTGGCAGTCCAGTGGTTAGGACTCCGTGCTTCCACTGCAGGGGGCATGGGTTCGTTTCATGGTCGGGGAGCTAAGATCCCTCATAGCTGCACAGCGTGGCCAAAAGTAAATAAATAAAATAAAATTATCTTAAAAAAAGAAAGAAAACAAACTTTGGAGTCAGACCTAGGTTAGAATTATGGTTAAGCTACATACATATAGCTCAACTTCAAATACTAAAGAATTATACCTGAGTCAAGATAGTTAAAATATGTACTGAACGTGCAAGAACTCAAGGAAATTGGAAAGCAGACTGAGCATGTTGGGAGTTAACAGGGAAAACTTTGCAAAAGAGAGGGCTGAAAGGATTGGTATAATTTGGGTTAGAAGACTGGATCAACAGCATGTTAGCAAAAATGCACATGACTGAGGTGGGGGGTAAAAACGAAGATAGGCCTATTTTGGGCTGAGAATCTGCTTGGATAGGCAAAGTGGGACCAGATCCTGGAAAAATGATATTTTGGGGCTCAGCCCATTATTAAGTAGAGGGAGATGATAAAGATTCTGTGATAGGAGACCAACATAACAAATAAAAGTCCAGTATTTTAGAAAGCTTCAAGTCTTAGGTATGTGCAGGCTAAGTTTTAGATCCCCCAAATTCCTCTAACTTAGCTAAAAACAAATAAGGCCCACAACTAGGATGATAGCAATAGAATTGAGTATTTGGGAATAAATCAGAGATTTGAAGGTAGAGTCCATCATTCAGGATTTGTTATAAAGGATTGAATATAGGAGATGATGTTCAGGGGAATATAAAAAACAATCAGTGAATTGGGAGATAGGACTAAAGAAGTTATATGGAAAAGCAGCGCAGGATAGGCTGAAAGAGAGTTTAAGGGACATGGAGGATAGAGGAAGTATTCTAATTGGAATACTCAAAGAAGAAGAAAGAATATGGGACAGAGGCAGTGTTTAAAGAAGCCCAAGAAATCCCCAGCAGGATTTTTTTTTAAAGCCATACGTAACAGACATACCTCATAGCCACAGGTCTTAAAAGCAGTCAGGAAAAAAGACATTGTCTTCAAAGGAGGTCAACAGCTGATTTTTCAGTAGCAACAGAGGAAGCCAGGAACAGTGGAATGATACCTAAACTGTTCTGAGAGAAAACAACTATCATATCCAGCGGAAATATTTTTCAAGAAAGAAGGCAAAATTAAGGTATTTCCAGATGACAAAAACAGAGAATTGCCAGTACTGGACCCTTGCTAGAAATCCTTCTTTAAAGGAAGTTCTAAAATATCTATAATTATTTGAGATGCAAAGGAAAATGAGAACAATAAAAATACAAAGTGACTAAGTTAAAACACACACAGGTTGTATAAAACAGTAATAATTTATTATTGAGTTTAAAAAAAGAGAGAAAATACACAGCAAAGATAGCATATACATTGGGAAGGGATTTTAAAGAAATTGAAGTATATTGTTAGGTCTTTTTAAGTGTAAAAACCCGTATCTCAGAGGTAGTTAGGAATACCAGACTAAAGATGAGGAGAGATCATGCCCAAAGTCAACCATGAAGTAACCCTTGAACGTTGAGCTTGAAAGAAAACTCTGTGAAAGAAAAAATATAGAAAAAAATAGAAAGCTGATTTTGAAAATCGTTTTTAGGGAACGGAAAGAGGAGGAGCCATATACTGATCTTACATTCAATGAGAATATTAGATTGAGATATTCCAAGAAAAAGAGAAATTCTTATTAGTGAAAGTGTTCAAAGCAAAGATTTACTGGATAAATACATTGTGGAGGGGATTTCTGCAATGGACAGGAGATTTGGCTGTTCTCCCATCTTTGCAGTTCTCTTATTCTGACTCATACCTATGAAAGAGTACTTCCTTCAGAAATTGAGAATACTTCTTTCAGAATCACACACATTTGGTTAGAGCTATCAAAATCAACCAGTGGCTTGATAACTCCATCACAGACGTGTTCAAGTGTCACGGGCATGCTTGGTTCTAGGTTAGCCATGCGTTTTCACAGGCTTGGTCTTGGCCCATCTAGAAGTATTTATCAGGCCACATGCGCTCATGGATGTATGATACTAGACCAGGGATGATATTTAAAATATTAAACAACTGGAATGACAGGCACCAACAATCAGAACAAATGCTGGATATAAACTAGAGCCATACTAGTTTAGCCATACTAGGGCAAATTGGCTAATTAGAACTAAAGTAAAAACTTAATCATGTTTTCCATGAGGTGTGAGACATCTAGTGTAATACTTTTTGCATAGTCTTTGTCTACAGCTGGCTGAAAACATTTTCTTCTAGCCACCAAGACGGTGGTTAAAAACAAAAATTGGTTGTTGATAGTGATTTTCTTGAATGTCAGAATAAACATCAAGATGATATGAGGCTGGTGTATTTCCAGAGACCTGGCAGTGTCTGTAACATGATGAGACAAATTTTAGTTTCAGGTTCATAAACCCATTTCATACCTTTATGTCACACCTTACCTGCCATTCTCTAACATAATGGCCATAAATATATATACCTTTCCATTTGCTGCATGAGCCACTGAAATACAGTGTTGCAAATTTGTCATCACACTTTTGTGCTTTTACTCTTTTGTTCCTTCTTTCACAGATCCTTCTCTACGCTTTTCTTTATATTGTTTTCAGAAATGTGATTTTCAATTCTCTCCTTTCTTCCTAGCTTTCTTCAGTCCAGTTATTTGACGTTATTTCATTAAGGAAGTTGAGAAACTATGAAGGAAAGTCAGTAGGAGATATTTTTGTGAGGATTTGCTTTTTTTTTTTTTAAGCTTAAGCCATTTAAGTTTTAAACTAAACTGTTGCTAAAGAAAACTAAAATAATGTTCTGTCCTGGGGCTCTGGTTCTCTGAGAATGCTGAGATAAAATTAAGACTCTGAGGATATTAAAAAGAGGCTCTAAGAACCACAAAAACAAAGATGGTCAGCCTTGTGAGTGCCAGGCTCAGTTCTGTCAGCACTATCCTATCAACACACAGCTAAATGCATAAGAGAAGAGTGCAGGTATGTGTTAAATTTTATTTTTTGAATATTCACATGTTCAAAATTCAAAACAGCATACAATAAAAGGTCTCTTTCCTACCTCTTATACCACAGCCACCCAGTTCCTAAGGTCACCAGAGATATTTTATGCACGTAAAAGTAAATATGTATATATAGTCCTCTTCTACCCTTCTGTACACAAATGGTAGCTTACCACACACTTTGTGGTACCCGTGGATGCCAGTGTTTGGTGCATATTTATGTATGTCTATATGGGCTGTCCAGTGTATCCTCAGGAAATGTCGCAATAAAATGTTCTGTTTTAAAGATTTCTATGTTTTAATTTTATTTTGTTCCTTTTCTCTCAAATTAACCTTGATTCTAGATTTACTACCAGAAGCATAAAGGAAAAGGGATGAAAAGATAGCCCTAAAAATTTAGACCTAGGAGGGCAGGGATGTAGGACCAGCAGGATTCTCTGGACAGCTAGAGGCCTTCTGTGCCTTGGTATGATTGGATCTGTGCCGCAGTAGTTCCAGGAATAGAGTAGACCTTCTTACATGGCAGATGACAGCCTAGGCTCTGGAAGTTGGCTTGGGGATTTTAGCAAAAAGAATCATGTGGTACTTTGCCTCAGCAGAGCCTTCAGCACCTAAATGTAAAGCTTCTTTTAGTTAGTACCAAGGAAACTGAGAATTGTCAGAATATGGTAAGTAGAAGACTGTGAATGGGAGGCTTTGTAAATGGTAAAATGCTATACAGGTATGCTGTATTAGACTAGATTTGAGCCGTTACCTGCAGCTGATGAGCTCCAAAAAGAGCGAAACCTATTAGGTCCTGCAGTACTGGCTTAAGATAGTATAAAACCTTGATTATGTTCCATTTGTATGTTGTTTTGTTTTGTCATATTTTGTGCTGGGGAAGGGAATAGCTCCCATTTAGTCTCCTTGAGCTAGTGTATTTCCTCTGCAGTCCATTCTTCTTATAAGTCACCTGAATGAGATCATCCCAAAAGGGAAATCTGATCAAGTCTGATTAGATTGTGACCTGGTCTAATCCAAATGGCCAGGTTTTTCTCCCTAGGCAATCTCATCTACTCCCATAGCTTTAATTGCCCCAATATGATGACAACTCCAGAATCTTCTTTGCTAACCTCTTTTTCTCCTGAATCACTGCTGGATATGTGTTCTTTTGATGCTCAACTGACATTTCAAATCAGCCAAACTGACTGTTAACCTTCCCTACCTCTTCTTCCCTCTACCCTACTGCTACACAACACCACACATACACACATCCCCAAACAAAAACTTATCATTTTTCTTGCATTTCTTGCTTGGTTGTTTAAGTACAGTCCTCCCAGACACATAAACTAAAAGCCTAAGAGGTATTGTCTACTCTTTCTTCTTTCTCACCACCTCCCACAAAACAAAACAAAACAAAAAATAAAACAAAAAAACTGGCTATCAAACTCTAAAGATTTGCCTCTGAAATATGTCTTAAATTGGTCTCCTTTCCAGATCCTCAGTTACTGCCTACCTCAGGCCTTTATACCACTTTGGGGGACAACTACAATAGCTGCCCAACTAGCTTTCCTGTCTCTAATTTCTCCTCTTATTTACTATCTCCACTTCTCCTAGGGTGACCTCTTTAAAGACCAAATATGGTCGTATCACTCCCTTCCTTGAAACTCTTCAGTGGCTCACCTGTAAGATACAGTTCATGTTCCTCAGCCTGGTGTACTTAAGCTTTTCTCGATCTAGCCCCTGACTCTTCCCTCCTTGACGCTTCAGCAGCTTACTGCTTGTAACTTCCCAGATTGACCATGTGTTGTATTTGTTAGTTGTAGTTGTACCACCTGTTGCCCTCCTGGAATTCCTGTTCCCTGAATCCATCCTATCATCCCCATCCATTAGTAGGCTGGAGCCAGCTCCTACCAGCTAGGGAGAACTGGTTGTTAAATATTCAGGAATTTGGCAAGCCAGTTTTTAACTTGAAAAGCAGCTGTGATGGGGGTATTTATACCACACATATCAGCAAATATTACAAATCAGAACTCCCATTCACCCCCACCCCACCCCAGCATGCCACAACCCCTACTGAAATTCTGGCTTAGATGGTTCCTCTTTAAAACCTTTCCTCCTCAGCCCTCTACCCTCACACACACAAAATTAGTTGCTATTTATAAACACTTGACATGCTTTATTATAGCATTGGTCACCATATAGTGTAACTCTTTGTTTTCAAGTCACTTTTTAATGCTAAAGTCTTGAGTTCGTAGGACAGAGTCCATGTCTCAATTGTCTTTGCATGTCATTCATTCATTCCTTCAACATTCATTGAGTTGATACACTTAATATGTATCAGGCACTGTTCTCAGAGTACAAAGATGGAAGGATTTAGCCACTGTCTGTAAGAAGTTCATAGCCTAGTCCATGGGAAGAGAGAAATTCAGATAGTCCATTACAATACAGTGAGACAAGTACGTTGCTAGAAGTCTGTGCAAGACACGTTGAAGCCTGGAGGAAAAAACCCTTCCCAGGGTAATGGGGAAGTCTTCACAGAGCAGGTAAGACTTAAAGGATGAACAAAAACTTGTTGCCTGTAAATAGGTGCTACAGTTAGTATCTTTATAGATAGAATTTTTTAATAGGAAATTTTCCCACTCTGGACAGTACACAAGGTTCTTTGTTTCAGAGTAAATAGTTTTATGTGAAAACCCTGTGTAAATGTCTATGAATCAGGCATTCTTTGAATGAGCAGAGAAAGCACTGAATACTGTATCTGTAATCACAATGTTGTGTAGCAAACCATCCCAAAACTCCATAGCCTAGAATTATTATTATTTAATAATAATTTAGTATTTCTCATGAATTTAGCAGGCCTAGCTGCTTCTGGCTGGGCTCACTTGTGCATCTGCAGTCAGCTGGCAAGTCAGCCAGGGTCTGGCTGGTTTAGGATGCCCTTGGCTAAGTCAGCTCAGCTCTCCTCCATGTGTCTCTCCCAGCCTTCTAGCAGGCTAGCTCAGGCAGGTTCCCATGGTGGTGGCAGGGGCCCAAGAAAAGAAGTGGAAACATGCAAGTATATGTGCAGGTCTCTACTTACCTCATGCTTGCTACTGTCCACTTAACTAAAGCAAATCACATGCCTAAGTCCAGAGTTAGTGTGAGAGAAATAGATACAGGGAAATGTAAAAATTTGGGGCCATTGCTGCAGTCAATCTGCCACAAACACATACTCTGTGTAAGCTGTGTTCTAGACCTTATGTTACTCTGCAGGTGTTACTTGCCAGTGAATTTGCTTCCAGCTGGTTGGATGCTCTGGGTGATAATGAGCAAACTTCTCTGAGCAGTCTGGACCTATTAATCTTATCTCAGTTTTGGGTTTCATTTTTATCCCACTATTGAAATGACATTTATTATTTGGGAGGCTGAAGAGTCATTTGTTTAGTGATATCCATGTCCTATTAAACTCCTTTACATATTCTAGTCACTTAGATTTTTTTTACTAAAAAGCCATGGTGTCCACAACAAGGAGAAAATATCTTGTGGAGGTTTAAAAAACATGTTTTTAAAGGTCAGTTATTGGGGAATTCCCTGGTGGTCCAGTGGTTAGGACTTGGTGCTTTCACTGCCATGACCTGAGTTCAATCCCTGGTCGGGGAACTAAGATCCTGCAAGCTGCACGGCGTGGCCAAAAAAAGAAAAAAAAAAGGTCAATTATTTAATCTCTCCAACTTAGCATTTAATAAGCTAGATTCTTCATGCAAAACTTCAAACTGGGAGAACCCTCAGTCCATCTGTGAAAAGCAAACAGATTTTATTTATTGAGACCTTAGGAACAAAGCAGCCCCTTTACTTTTAACTAGTAGCCTTGGGAATAGGAAACATTAATAACAGTTCATAGAATGTACTCTTTTGGGTCTTTGTCCAGAAGTGACTAAAATATCCAAGATTCAAACCTGGTTTTGTTTGTTTTTAATAAGATTCATGTGAAATGTTTGTTTCATTTTCATCATTGGTGAGAAAGGGAAGCTGGAGGGACCAGTAGTAGTAGAAGGGCAGTGGACAGAGAAAGTATTGAGACAAGTGGACAAATGGAGAAATGCTAGAAGGGGTCACTGAAGTGGAAAAGTGAGTGGCCAGGTCAGAAAATAAATCTGCAGAGCCAACTTCTGAGCAAGAGGTTAGAGCCGCAGTCTACCCCACAGATGGACCCCAATGGCTCTTCTCCCCAGAAGGAAGGTCAGTGTGGCATAAAGGATCACATAGGGTTCCCTTGACTTTGATTTCACTCTGTATCTGAGTTTTTCTGCTAGGTGTGCCCACAAGTGGGAGGGCTTATTGCAGTTCTCAAAAACCATTTTAGGTAGGGCAGGGAACTGGCTAATGAAAGCAGCTGCCTGAGGAAAGATTTCATGATCAAAATTTTTTAAGGGAAATAATAATACTTCAAGAAAATGATTTTTTTTTCACAATTTAAGATGTTGATTTAAAAAGTAGACTTAAAATAGGTTACTCTATGGACATAAATTCAACCTTGCATTGGCTGCATTCAGAATAATAATCCAAAGTCTTCTCACAGTATAGTGTCATGGGAGAGCACTGGCAGAGCAGTCTGGGTTCTAGCCCCGCCTTTGCCCTTTGCTTACTGTGTACATCTCTCTATCCGGCTGTATAGTGAAGGCTTTGGGACTTGAAGATCTCTTGCTGTCAACGCTCACATACTGACTTGTTCTCTGGGTCTCTGAGGTTTTCGTAGATCCTAACCTCAGTTACACTGTAATTTTGATCTCTTCTAGAGTAAGATGAGTGGGGTGAGGGAGCTGCTATATGGAGTCACATTGAGTATAATATTGGTGGCAGAAGGTCAAAAGAGGCTCGGTATAAACCCAACTGAGTATAAACCCTCAGTTACTGCCCACTTTTGCCACTAGATGGCGATCAGACATTTGAAAGACTTAAGAATTGACTAGCTAAGACCCTGATGGACCATCTTAAGAAATGAAGAGACTGTCGGCCAGGGCTGTAACTCATGTGTGTCTTAAGCCCTGTCAAACTAGTCAGCAGTAGCTTTAGCAGTGAAAAGGTAGAGTTACCTATAGTTTATACCTTAGGCAGAGTTACCTAAGGTTAAGAGTCTTTTTATCAAAGAGGGGGATATGATAAAATCATGATGCGTGTAAAGTAAGCAACAGAGAATTGATGAATTCATCAAATACCAGTATACTTGAGTGAAGGATCATTCTTTTTTAAATTTAATTTAATTTCATTTTTTACTGAAGTATAGTTGAATTACAATGTTGTGTTACTGCTGTACAACGAAGTGACTCAGCTATACATATATATACATTCTTTTTCATATTCTTTTCCATTATGGTTTATCACAGGATATTGAATATAGTTCCCTGTGCTATACAGTAGAACCTTGTTGTTTATCAATTCTGCATATACCAGTTTTCATGGTATATACCATGCAACCCCAAACTCCCAATCCAACCCTCTCCCACCCACCTCGCCTTTGGCAACCGCCAGTTTATTCTCTATAAGGACCATACTTTGAAACCTTAAAACTGGTAAAGATAAAGAAAGAGATGTAAAAATGGTATTAACACTAGAGGTGCTGCCATGTGGAAATATAAAAGTTTTTAGTTCAACAAGTTAGAGTAACTCTATGCATGAAAGGTCTATCAGTGAACATTAAGGGAAACGAGAAATGCTTAGGGAACATCTCTGAACTCTGGATGTGACATAAAGAGAGACAGCTGAGCCCTTCTATATCAGCGGTTAGCAAACTTTTTCTGTGAAGGGTCACGAAGCAAATATTTTAGGCTTACCGGCCAGTTTAGGCTTACTGTCCACTCAACTCTACCATTATAGTGTGAGGTAACCGTATACAATATGTAAATGAATGGGTGTGACTGTGTTCCAATAAAACTTTACTTACAAAAACAGGCAGCAGGCAAGATTTGGCCTGGGTGCCATAGTTTGCCAAACCATTTGTGGGTGAAAGCTAGGGTCCATAAGTAGTTCTCCTTTCTAGGCCTCAGACTCTGGCTTCTTCTGTCAAATGAGTTGGATTAGCTGATCTCCGACATTTTTCAGATTTTGTGTCCTTTAGTACCTCTCTCTGAAGCTAAGTGATCCACAAGGCTGACCCAGAGTGATATTTCTTTTATTTTTAAGATCAAATTTAAAAAAAAAAATCAAGCTTGAACAAATTTGTAAGTTTCTAGAGCAGGATTTCTCAGCCTTGACACTATTGACATTTGGGGCCGGATAATCCTTTGTTGTAGGGGAGCTGTCTTATGCCTTGTAGGATGTTTAACAGCATCTCTAGACTCCTCTACCTACTAGATGTCAGTTCAGTAGAACACCCCAACCCCCCCGTGTTATGACAATCAAGAATGTCTCCAGACATTGCCAGATGCCCCCTGGGAAGCAAGATTACCTCCACTTGAAAACCACAGCTCTAGAAACTTTAAGAGTAACTGGAAGAATAACAAAAATGGAAATCAGGGCATGTAACCCAGGACGGCCACCAAGATAATAAACATACTTCTTTAGGAACAAGGCCAAAAATGCCGAAACCAAGAGGAACCAAGAGGAACAAGAGGAACAACCAGCATATTAGAAAGAGAATGGCAGGGAATTCCCTGGCGGTCCAGTGGTTAAGACTCCGTGCTTTCACTGCTGAGGGCCCGGGTTCCACCAGGGAACTAGGATCCCACAAGCCTCTCAGCTCAGCCAAAAAAAGCAAAGCAAACAAAAAAAAGAGAAGGGCAATGAGAATTTTATTCACCCAGTTAAGAGGGGCTGGAAAGTTGGTAGCAGATGACTTTTTGTTTTTTCTTTTTTTTGGCTGCACCAGGTCTTAGTTGCCACGTGTGGGATCTTTAGTTGCTTGCAGCATGAGGGCTCTTTTAGTTGCGTCATGCGGGATCTAGTTCCCTGACCAGTGATCGAACCTGGACCCCCTGCATTGGGAGCTTGGAGTCTTAACCATTGGACCACCAAGGAAGTCCTGGTAGCAGATGACTTTTTAATGTTGATTTAGATCATTTTATTGAAAGTGTTCCTGAAACCATTGAACCAAAATAGAGGGCTACCTATAATGGGTAGCTGAAAAGTCAAACTAAAACAAAGAAACATGGATGAAGAGAAATATAAAAAAGACCACTATTAAAGAATACCAAGAATATTTACTCTTCACTATTTTATATTTAATGAGATCTCTAACAGAAAGAATTCATACTGGGTGAATTCATTAGCCCTTTTCTATGGGTCCTGGGTATTTTGTTTTGCTTTGGATAAATCAAGTGTGGTTTATTCCTACAGTAGAATATTATTTAGTAGAGAAAATGCAGTACAGCTTCACACAACTACATAGATGGATCCTTGAAGCTAGGTTTTAAATGTCAGTAAAGCTGATCCTTTAATAAGTCTAGATCATGTAGCCAGCTTGGAAGTTAGTTGCAAATAAAAGCCAAAATCATCTCTATTTATTAATAAGGGTGTACTTGTTTTCCATCTACCTTTTATTTATGCCCATATTCTTTTAAGAATTTATTCTCTTCCAAGTGTGATATTAATCATAGTCTACAAGCCCTGATTATCCAAATAGCTTTGTACAAGGAATTTTTTGTTTGTCTTGTTTTGTTTATTTTCCTTACAATGACTTTAACACAGTGTGATATTTTCCGAACAGTGATCTAAGAGATCTAAAAACATTAATTCTAGTCTCAGATTCTACTTTTAACTTGCTCTGTGACCTGGGGCAGTCTCTCCCCAGCTAAGGAAATGGTTTCTTTATCTGTAATATGGTAGAGAGATTCCCCAACTCTGGCCCCAGGATGGCTACATAAGAATCATCTTTGAGGCCTTGTTTAAAATTTAGATTTCTGTGCTTCATTCCCAAATTCCAATTCTGTAGTCTAGGGTAAGGCCTAGGAAGCCCAGGTGTTCTAGTGCATGGCCAGGTTTGAGAACAATTAGAGGTGATCTCTAAGGTCCTTTCAACTCTAAAATGCAGTGGTTATATGAAATATGTATTTCCCTAAATAACCTTTATTATATTATTTTCTGAAAGCTTTTTTATGTTCTACAAGAAATAGTTGAGATTACTACATTGTACTTTCCCCACATACGCACAT
Organism: Balaenoptera acutorostrata; assembly: GCF_949987535.1. NCBI lineage: Eukaryota > Metazoa > Chordata > Mammalia > Artiodactyla > Balaenopteridae > Balaenoptera > Balaenoptera acutorostrata. The sequence goes on from NC_080069.1 coordinate 88,743,523, forward strand.
TGGTACAGCTTTACATAAACTTGGTTTGCTATAATGTGGTCAGCTTATGGCTTGGGTGATAATCTTGATCCCCAAAATGTATTAGAAGATGGTTTCTCTTTTCACCAGAATGCTATATCATAGTTTCTTTGTTTTTAATCTTGGATTTAGAGAAGGATTAAATAGTTTGATATCCTGATTTCCGTATAACTATAAAAGTGGAATAAAATTAGAAATTCTATGTGGTTGTTAATTTCTGTTTGTTTTCCTTTAATTTACAGAATGCTCTTTTCAGTTGCATTAGCAGAAATGAAAGTAAGTATATTGTTGATGGTTATACAAGCAATCCAAAGAGCAAAACACAGTTTACAGAATATGATTTAGCTGTTATAAATATTGCCAAAACTCTGACATTATAACTTAGGCTGTTACTAAACTGTCTGAAGGAATGTGCACAGCAGGATTCTGATAGGCTCTTTCCTCTGGAGTGTTTGGGCCATTCATGAATTCGAACAATTCCCATGTCCTAATTACAGATTTACAAAGCAGATATCAGTGCTGGGTGTTTTAGAGGAAGATCATGCCCCACTTGGATAAACAGGAAGTTGAGCACTCCCATGTGATATAAACAGAAGTTGAACACTCCCACATAATACAACGTAATATAATTGCAGCACTTGCTGAGGGCTGCCTCTCAGTTCATTCAGCAGATATTCACTGACTGCTTGCTCTGTGCAGGGCAGATGCACACCTGTGGGGGACACAACCTGTACACAAAGAACTCTGGGACACGGTGGGTATGGGATAGAGTTACTGATAAGGTGTGCCGAGGGAGTTCAGAGGAAGGAGGGATCACATCTTGCAGGGGCGCTTAGAGGTGACTTCATGGAGTTGGTAGCTGAACTGGGCCTTGAAGGATGGACATGATGTGAGCAGTAGAGATTGGAGGAAGGGCATTCCAGCTGAAGGGAACAGCGAGAGCAGTTGGAGATGGGGAAACAGGTGTGAGGAGTAAAGAGTTGTTAGGTGAGCTTGGCAGTGGGGTGTATTAAAGTATAAGAAACATTAGCTGTCTGTACTTTATCTTCTACTCTTTCTAACTGGGGTTTAGTTCAAGATTTTCCAGATAGTCTTTAGCACATAATCCTATATCCTCCCACACTGTGAAGAAGCCAGCCTAATTGGGGCATCAGAAGACAGGCATCTTTGTCCTATTCTCACTTGTCTCCTCTGTCCTCAGCATCCCTCACCCCTGCCCCCAGTTTTAGCTTCATTGAGGTTGACAATGATAAATGTAGCCATTAATGATTGTTCTTTGTGATTAAAATCAACAATTCAGCAATGAACAATGTAAGTTTGTTAGTAATTTCAAATCAAAAACTTAGCTGGCACAATAGGTATGAAACAGTTTCCTTGTCCAGGAAAGAGGCTTGTCTTGCTATCAGTTTAGTCCTACTTTAGTTCATTTGTGTATGATTTTATCATTATCATTATTTCTGGAAGTCGCCTGAGTTCCCTGCTCATTCCTTGGTCTGTGGAATCCACCAGAAACCTGATTCTGGTTCCTCTATAACCATCCCTACTTATTATCAGAGGTTTCCTACCTGCCATTTTCTTAACCTTTTCCGGCCATACCTCTACCCTTTTGGGCTCCCTTCAGCCTCCCACAGACCCCTTAGCCTCTCCTATGAGGACCTCTTGCTCTTCATTATAAATCCCACATCTGCACCTGCAGCCACTCATCCTGCTCTTCCCAGATACCTTAAATAGTCCACCTTGATTTTTAAAAACACGTACATACAGAATCATTTATTCCAAATGTGGGTTTTATTTTTCAGTGTTGAAGCAAGTCATATCAGTTATGAGGTGAGGACTTTCAATTTAGGCATAGTCTTGGAGATTTTCAAACAGTATAGAACTTTTGGGATTTTGTTTCAAGATAGACAGTTACATAATTTGCAAATTTATGAAGTGGTCCTGATATCTCTTAGTTTTTACTGGTCCTATTTTATAAATGTGAGGTATTTGGGGTTTTGTTTTATTTTGATATGTTTGATTTGTTTTGCTTTGGTTTGCTTTGTTTATGAATCTCCACAGATCTAACGTGGAAAGAAGCTGTTCCAGTGGTTCTCAACATGGGTGCTATTAGCATTTTGGGAAACAGTTTCGATTGTATGAGACTTTCCTGTATGTTGCACAGCATTTAACAGCCCTGACCCCCATGTGCTACATGCCAGCAGTCATCCTTAAGTCATCATGAAAACCAGAAACACTTCCACATGCATCCAAATTCTCCCAGGGGCTGGTACTGCTCCTGCTGAGAACCACTGCACTATAGACTATAAGTTGACAAATAATGACTTTCTCAGACCAGTGAGCACCTGAATGTCCCCATGGCCATGCTTATAGTAGTGCTGACTTTAAGTACGTGTCTTCTATGGCATGGTTTTATTTCTGAAATTCAAAAAGACACATATTGTTCCATCATTATTATGATGATTTAATGTTAGCAAATAGCTGATTTCATTTCAATGTAATCTCCTTTTTTCTCCCCTAGTGGGCTCAGTTTGTTGCAGTTATGCAGGCCATCACACAAACTGCCGAGAATACTGTCAAGCCATTTTTCGAACAGACTCTTCTCCTGGTCCTTCTCAGATCAAAGCAGTGGAAAATTATTGTGCCTCTATTAGTCCACAATTAATACACTGTGTAAACAATTATACCCAATCTTATCCAATGAGGAACCCAACAGATAGTAAGTAAAAGCCACATATTCCTCTCATTTCAATCTTTGGTAAAATAATTTGTAAAAAAAAAAGAAGTAAATTCTTGAAGATATCTACAGTCTGGGTCATTTGGGAAATACCAGGCTTCCTTTGGTCTTTAGATTTGGCAGACTGGACATTATCATCACAGCTAAAAGATGCCGAGAAAGACAGTGCTGTCAAGGGTATGAAGAAACAGGCACTCTCTATTCTGAAGTGGGAAAATTCACTGGTATGGATATTTTAAGAGGGAAAATTGGGTTATGACCATGAGAATTTCAAATAATCATACCTTTTAATCTAGCAATTCCATTTCTCAGAAATTATCCTTCACAAAAACTCACAAATTTTCAAAAATACATCTACACATATAAAGGATGTTTACTACAACATTGCCGGTATAGAGAAAAATTAAAAATGACCTAAACATCCACCAATAGGATATTGATTAAAGTTGATTAAATAAATTATGTATCTCTATAATAACAACATTATACAATCAACATACTGGAAAATGTATTATGTAAATCAATGAAGTTAGAACACTCCCTCACACAATACACAAAAATAAACTCAAAATGGCTTAAAGACTTAATTATAAGACATGATACCATAAAACTCCTAGAAGAGAACATAGGAGAAACATTCTCTGACATAAATTTTAGCAATATATTCTTAGGTCAGTCTTCCAAGGCAAAAGAAATAGAAGCAAAATAAACAAATGAGACCTACTCAAACTTATAAGCTTTTGCACAGCAAAGGAAACCATAAATAAAATGAAAAGACAACCTATGGCCTGGGAGAAAGTATTTATAAACAACACGACCAACAAGGGCTTAATTTCCAAAATATACAAACAGCTTATACAACTCAATATCAAAAAAATAAACAACGCAATCAAAAAATGGACAGAAGACCTAAATAGACATTTCTCCAAAGAAGACATACAGATGACCAGGAGGCACATGAAAAGATGCTCAATATCGCTAATTGTTAGAGAAATGCAAATCAAAACTACAATGAGAGAGAGGGCAGACAGCAGAAGCAAGAAGAACTACAATCCTGCAGCCTGTGGAACGAAAACCACATTCACAGAAACATAGGCAAGATGAAAAGACAGAGGGCTATGTACCAGATAAAGGAACAAGATAAAACCCCAGAAAAACAACTAAATGAAGTGGAGATAGGCAACCTTCCAGAAAAAGAATTCAGAATAATGATATTGAAGGTGATCCAGGACCTCGGAAGAAGAATGGAGGCAAAGATCGAGAAGATGCAAGAAATGTTTAACAAAGATCTAGAAGAATTAAAGAACAAACAAATAGAGATGAACAACACAATAACTGAAATGAAAAATACACTAAAAGGAATCAATAGCAGAATAACTGAGGCAGAAGAACAGATAAGTGACTTGGAAGACAGAATGGTGGGATTCACAGCTGCAGAACAGAATAAAGAAAAAAGAATGAAAAGAAATGAAGGCAGCCTAAGAGACCTCTGGGACAACATTAAACACGACAACATTTGCATTATAGGGGTCCCAGAAGGAGAAGAGAGAGAGAAAGGACCCGATAAAATATTTGAAGAGATTATAGTCGAAAACTTCCCTAACATGGGAAAGGAAATAGCCACCCAAGTCCAGTAAGTGCAGAGAGTCCCATACAGGATAAACCCAAGGAGAAACACACCGAGACACATAGTAATCAAAGTGGCAAAAATTAAAGACAAAGAAAAATTATTGAAAGCAGCAAGGGAAAAATGACAAATAACATACAAGGGAACTCCCATAAGGTTAACAGCTGATTTCTCAGCAGAAACTCTACAAGCCAGAAGGGAGTGGCAGGATATACTTAAAGTGATGAAAGGGAAGAACCTACAACCAAGATTACTCTACCCGGCAAGGATCTCATTTAGATTTGATGGAGAAATCAAAAGCTTTACAGACAAGCAAAAGCTAAGAGAATTCAGCACCACCAAACCAGCTCTACAACAAATGCTAAAGGAACTTCTCTAAGTGAGAAACACAAGAGAAGAAAAGGACCAACAAAAACAAACCCATAACAGTTGAGAAAATGGTCATAGGAACATACGTATCGATAATTACCTTAAACGTGAATGGATAAAATGCTCCAACCAAAAGACACAGGCTTGCTGAATGGATACCTAAACAAGACCCATATATATGCTGTCTACAAGAGATGCACTTCAGACCTAGGGACACATATAGACTGAAAGTGAGGGGATGGAAAAAGATACTCCATGCAAATGGAAATCAAAAGAAAGCTGGAGTAGCAATACTCATATCAGATAAAATAGACTTTAAAATAAAGAATGTTACAAGAGACAAGGAAGGACACTACATAATGATCAAGGGATCAATCCAAGAAGAAGATATAACAATTATAAATATATATAATATTATAAATATATATGGTGCACCATAGGAGCACCTCAATACATAAGGCAACTGCTAACAGCTATAAAAGAGGAAATTGACAGTAACACAATAATAGTGGGGGACTTTAACACCTCACTTACACCAATGGACAGACCATCCAAACAGAAAATTAATAAGGAAACACAAGCTTTAAATGACACAATAGACCAGATAGATTTAATTGATATTTATAGGACATTCCATCCAAAAACAGCAGATTACACTTTCTTCTCAAGTGTGCATGGAACATTCTCCAGGATAGATCACATCTTGGGTCACAAATCAAGCCTCAGTAAATTTAAGAAAATTGAAATCATATCAAGCATCTTTTCTGACCACAATGCTATGAGATTAGAAATGAATTACAGGGAAAAAAACATAAAAAACACTAACACATGGAGGCTAAACAATTCATTACTAAATAACCAAGAGATCACTGAAGAAATCAAAGAGGAAATCAAAAAATACCTAGAGGGCTTCCCTGGTGGCACAGTGGTTAAGAATCCGCCTGCCAATGCAGGGGACACGGGTTCGAGCCCTAGTCTGGGAAGATCCCACATGTCACGGAACAACTAAGTCCGTGTGCCACAACTACTGAGTCTGTGCTCTAGAGCCCACGCTCCACAACAAGAGAAGCCACTGCAATGAGAAGCCAGTGCACCACAGCAAAGAGTAGCCCCCGCTCACTTCAACTAGAGGAAAGCCCGGGTGTAGCAACAAAGACCCAGTGCAGCCAAAAATAAAACTAATTAATTAAAAAAAAACATTTAAAAATATACCTAGAGACAAATGACAGTGAAAACATGACAATCCAAAACTTATGGGATGCAGCAAAAGCAGTTCTAAGCGGGAAGGTTATAGCATTACAAGACTACCTCAAGAAACAAGAAAAATCTCAAATAAACAATCTAACCTTACACCTAAAGGAACTAGAGAAAGAAGAACAAATAAAACCCAAAGTTAGTAGAAGTAAAGAAATAAAGATCAGAGCAGAAATAAATGAAATAGAAACAAAGAAAACAGCAGCAAAGATCAATAAAACTAAAAGCTGGTTCTTTGAGAAGATAAACAAAATTGATAAACCATTAGCCAGACTCATCAAGAAAAAGAGGGAGAGGACTCAAATCAATAAAATTAGAAATGAAAAAGGAGAAGTTACAACAGACACCGCAGAAATACAAAACATCCTAAGAGACTACTACAACCAACTCTATGCCAATAAAATGTACAACCTGGAAGAAATGGACAAATTCTTAGCTATGTATAGCATTCCAAGACTGAACCAGGAAGAAATAGAAAATATGAACAGACAAATCACAAGTAATGAAATTGAAACTGTGATTTAAAATCTTCCAACAAACAAAAGTCCAGGACCAGATGGCTTCACAGGTGAATTCTTTCAAACATTTAGAGAAGAGCTAACACCCATCCTTCTCAAACTCTTCCAAAAAATTGCAGAGGAAGGAACACTCCCAAACTCATTCTATGAGGCCACCATCACCCTGATACCAAAACCAGACAAAGATACTACAAAAAAAGAAAATTACAGACCAATATCACTGATGAATATAGATGCAAAAATCCTCAACAAAATACTAGCAAACAGAATCCAACAACACATTAAAAGGATCATACACCATGATCAAGTGGGATTTATCCCAGGGACGCAAAGGTTCTTCAATATATGCACATCAATCAGTGTGATACACCATATTAATAAATTGAAGAATAAAAACCATATGATCATCTCAATAGATGCAGAAAAAAGCTTTTGACAAAATTCCACACCCGTTTATGATAAAAACTCTCCAGAAAGTGGGCATAGAGGGAACCTACCTCAACATAATAAAGGCCATATATGACAAACCCACAGCAAACATCATTCTCAATGGTGAAAAACTGAAAACATTTCCTCTAAGATCAGGAATGAGACAAGGATGTCCACTCTCACCACTATTAAACAACATAGTTTTTGAAGTCCTAACCACGGCAATCAGAGAAGAAAAAGAAATAAAAGGAATACAAATTGGAAAAGAAGTAAAACTGTCACTGTTTGCAGTATCATTTGACATGATACTATACACAGAGAATCCTAAAGATGCCACCAGAAAACTACTAGAGCTAATCAGTGAATTTGGTAAAGTTTCAGGATACAAAATTAATGCACATAACTAATAAGAACCTGATATATAAAAAAATAAATAAAATAAAATTCAAAAATTCAAAAAAACCCCAAAATTAATGCAAAGAAATCTCTTGCATTTGTATACACTAATGATGAAAAATCTGAAAGATAAATTAAGGAAATACTCCCATTTACCACTGCAACAAAAAGAATAAAATACCTAGGAATAAACCTACCTTGGGAGACAAAAGACCTGTATGCAGAAAACTATAAGACACTGATGAAAGAAATTAAAGATGATACCAACAGATGGATAGATATACCATGTTCTTGGATTGGAAGAATCAATATTGTGAAAATGACTATAATACCCAAAGCAATCTACAGATTCAATGCAATCCCTATCAAATTACCAATGGCATTTTTTACAGAACTAGAACAAAAAATCTTAAAATTTGTATGGAGACACAAAAGACCCCGAATAGCCAAAGCAGTCTTGAGGGAAAAAAACGGATCTGGAGGAATCAGACTCCCTGACTTCAGACTATACTACATAGCTACAGTAATCAAGACAATATGGTACTGACACAAAAACAGAAATATAGATCAATGGAACAGGATAGAAAGCCCAGAGATAAACCCACGCACCTGTGGTCAACTAATCTATGACAAAGGAGGCAAGGATATACAATGGAGAAAAGACAGTCTCTTCAATAAGTGGTGCTGGGAAAACTGGACAGCTACACGTGAAAGAATGAAATTAGAACACTCCCTGTTTTTGTGTATTAGAATACACAAAAATAAACTCAAAATGGATTCGAGACCTAAATGTAAGACCGGGCACTATAAAGCTCTTAGAGGAAAACATAGGAAGAACACTCTTTGACATAAATCACAGGAAGATCTTTTTTGATCCACCTCCTAGAGTAATGGAAATAAAAACAAAAATAAACAAATGGGACCTAATGAAACTTCAAAGCTTTTGCACAAAGGAAACTACAAACAAGATGAAAAGAGAACTCTCAGAATGGGAGAAAATATTTGCAAACAAATCAACGGACAAAGGATTAATCTCCAAAATATATAAACAGCTCATGCAGCTCAATATTAAAAAAACAACCCAATCCAAAAATGGGCAGAAGACCTAAATAGACATTTCTCCAAGGAAGACATAAAGATGGCAAGGAAGCACATGAAAAGCTGCTCAACATCACTAATTATTAGAGAAATGCAAATCAAAACTATAATGAGGTATCACCTCACACCAGTTAGAATGGGCAACATCAGAAAATCTACAAACAACAAATGCTGGAGAGGGTGTGGAGAAAAGAGAACCTTCTTGCACTGTTGGTGGGAATGTAAGTTGATACAGCCACTATGGAGAACAGTATGGAGGTTCCTTAAAAAACTAAAAATAGAATTACCATATGACCCAGCAATCCCACTACTGGTCATATACGCAGAGAAAACCATAATTCAAAAAGACACATGCACCCCAATGTTCATTGCAGCACTATTTACAATAACCAGGTCATGGAAGCAACCTAAATGCCCATCGACAGACGAATGGATAAAGAAGATATGGTACATATATACAATGGAATATTACTCAGCCATAAAAAGGAATGAAATTGGGTCATTTGTAGAGACATGGATGGATCTAGAGACTTTCATACAGAGTGAAGTAAGTCAGAAAGAGAAAAACAAATATCATATATTAACACATGTATGTGGAACCTAGCAAAATGGTACAGAAGAACTGGTTTGCAGGGCAGAAATAGAGACACAGATGTAGAGAACAAACGTATGGACACCAAGGGGGGAAAGCGGCGGGGGATGGGGGAGTAGTGTGATGAATTGGGAGATTAGGATTGACATACATACACTATTATGTATAAAATGGATAACTAGTAAGAATCTGCTGTATAAAGAAATAAAATTCAAAAATAAATTTTAAAAATAAATTTTACAAAAACCTACAATGGGGGCTTCCCTGGTGGCGCAGTGGTTGAGAATCCGCCTGCCAATGCAGGAGACACGGGTTCGAGCCCTGGTCTGGGAAGATCCCACATGCCGCGGAGCAACTGGGCCCGTGAGCCACAACTACTGAGCCTGCGCGTCTGGAGCCTGTGCTCTGCAACAAGAGAGGCCACGATAGTGAGAGGCCCACGGACCGCGATGAAGAGTGGCCCCCACTTGCCACAACTACAGAAAGCCCTCTCACAGAAGCAAAGACCCAACACAGCCAAAAAAAATAAATAAATTAATTAATTTAAAAAAAAAACCTACAATGAGAGAAGAAAAAGAACTACACCTCACACTAGTCAAAATGGCTGTCATCAAAAAGTAAATAAATAAATGCTGAAGAGGGTGTGGAGAAAAGGGAACCCACCGACACTGTTGGTGGGAATGTAAATTGGTACAGCCACTATGGAGAACAGTATGGAGGTTCCTTAAAAGACTACAAACAAAGTTACCATATGATCCAGCAATCCCACTCTTGGGTATATTTCTGCAAAAGATGAAAACTCTAATTTAAAAAGATACATGCACCCCAATGTTCATAGCAGCACTGTTTACAATAACCAAGGCATGGGGCTTCCCTGGTGGCACAGTGGTTAAGAATCTGCCTGACAATGCAGGGGACACAGGTTCAAGTCCTTGTCCGGGAAGATCCCACATGCCGCAGAGCAACTAAGCCCGTGTGCCACAACTACTGAGCCTGCACTCTAGAGCCCACGAGCCACAACTGCTGAAGCCCGCGTGGCACAACTACTGAAGCCCCCGCACCTAGAGCCCGTGCTCCACAACAAGAGAAGCCACGACAATGAGAAGTCCGTGTACCGCAACGAAGAGTAGCCCCTGCTCGCCTCAACTAGAGAAAGCCCGCGCACAGCAACGAAGACCCAATGCAGCCAAAAATAATTAAATAAGATTTATTTAAAAAAAAAAAATAGCCAAGGCATGGAAACAACCCAAGTGTTCATCAATAGATGAATGGATAAAGACGATGTGACACACACACACACACACACACACACAATGGAATATATTACTCAGCCATAAAAAAGAATGAAATAATACCATTTGCAGTAACATGGATGGAGCTGGAGATTATCATACTAAGTGAAGTAAGTCAGACAAAGACAAATACTATATGATATCACTAATATGTGGAATCCAAAAAATAATGCAAATGAGCTTTTTACAAAACAGATAGACTCACAGACATAGAAAACAAACTTATGGTTACCAGAGGGGAAGGGGGGTGGGGTGAGGGATAAATTAGAAGTATGGTTTAAGATGTACACTACCATATACAAAATAGGTAAACAACAAGGATTTACTGTATAGCGCAGGGAGCTATATTGACTATCTTGTAATAACATATTATGGAAAAGAATAAAAAACCCAACATATATATGTATAACCGAATTACTTTTCTGTGCACGTGAAACTAACACAATATTGTAAATCAACTATACTTCAATACAAAAAAAAAAAGATATATGTTTACAGAAGTCCAAGATGTAATAAGCAAAAAAAAGCAAGTTTCAGAACTAAATGTATATAGTAAGGTACATTTTTAGTTATATACCTATTTGTTCCACATTATATGGATGTGTAATGTTTGAATTTTACCAATGAAATGTATTACTTTTATAATAAAAACATCAATATAAATGAGATCCTGATACTTTTTAAAAATTAAGGCCTCCTAATGAACTTGCACCTTATGGGGTCTTCAAAATCTCAGCTTTGGAAAGCCCATAATCCACTTTCTTCATTTAGAGGTGATCAGACTTTAAGAACTGACTAATTAAGCAAAACTGGCAAGAGACTTGTAAGACTCAGAAGCCAGATGCCAATGTTTTGATTTACACTGGGATACTGAAAGACTTGTTTTTGTAAACTCAAAAGCAGTGCTATGGGCCTTGTTTGGCCAGAATCTAAAGCAGAACTCTAAGGCTTATGACATTTGTGTGGTTGTGTGATGAAAATCAGAGGGTGAAGCATTTGCCATAATAACCTTCATTCATTTTAAAGGCAGATCTGTCTTCACTGACATTTAGGCTATAGAGAGGTGCTGCTGAAGCAACGTTGATAGATAGCAGCTCAAAAAAAAAAAAAAAAAGGCAGAAAAATGTTTTAAGGGTAGAACAACCATCTCAAATGTCTGTGCTAATACACAGGAAATCCGGAAAAGAAAGCTACAGACAGATAACAGATATGCCTGAATAAGCTTCTTAAGAAGTCAGACTCCTAAGAAAACTACTTCAAAGAAGCCCTCTGAATCCTATAGACTGGTTGAAAGTGTTCTCTTGCTTTCTGATTTTTTATAGAAAAGTAAAGGCAGAAGCAAACTGATATCTTGTCAGAGTTTGTAATTGTATTATTTAAATTACTACTTAGATTAATTAATTTGCACAGATTTGTAAAAGCTTTATATCCCAGAATGTAATGAAATAACAGTATTTGTGGTTATTGCTATTAAAATTATCATCTTTCTCATTATGTCAAGAACATAATCCCTTTTATGTAGCTGTTTCTGACATGAAATAATTCCAGTTTGATCTACAATACCCTTTCCAGGAACATAAAATGCCTTGCATGTAAGGACCTCTTAGGTGTAAGAGAACCTTTCATTTATCTAGGAATAGTGCTGGAGATCCCATGATTGGGCACAGTGGTGAATCTGGTAATAAATACCTAGTCTACCTTTAGCTTTTCACTTATTTGATATATTGCAAAGTAATGGAGAGAGAATTTGGTAGGCTCAGTATCCTGGAGAAATTGACATGACTCAAAGTAATAACAGGTTCCAGTACACCACGGGGTCCTTCTGTCTGAGCAATGCATGACATAAAACCAGCTAATTAAGCCACTTATATTCTGAAAATGTAGGTTTATATTGCTGTGACAGAGCTGAAGATCATGCTTGCCAAAATGCCTGCAAGAGAATTCTGATGTCTAAGAAAACAGAAATGGAGATTGTTGATGGCCTCATCGAGGGTTGTAAGACCCAGCCTTTGCCTCAGGATCCACTTTGGCAGTGTTTTCTTGAAAGCTCACAATCTGTTCACCCTGGAGTCACTGTACACCCTCCTCCCTCTACAGGCCTTGATGGCGCTAAATTGCACTGTTGTTCTAAAGCAAACACTTCAACATGTAGGTCAGTACCTCATTTTCCTTTATTAAAAACAGTAGAAAATAACATTTTAATTAATGAATTTAAGTCTAGCAAATGTGTGTTATATTCTTGCACTGTGTAGTCTTAAGAGTCTAGAAGATATAAAATCATTCTTTCATCCAGCAGATATTTATTGAGCATCATGTATGTATAGAACATTGTTTTTGTACATTGAACTAAAAGCACTGTGTTTTGGGGTGTGGAGGTTTAGCATTGGCAGGGCAATAAATATTTAAAGATGATGCAATATGAATTCTACCCTCGAGGTTATCGTCAAGTAAGCTTACAATTTAGGAGATGTTTTGACCAGACATCTAAGGGATATTCTTTTTGTTAAATTGTGAAACTTTGAACTTAATCAACTTTTTGCATATGTTGGTGAATAACCTGGGCTGGCACTTATATCCAAAGTTAGACAGCAGTGTATTGGCATTCATTTGGATGATACACTTAGGGATAAAAAATTGACAATACTATTTGTGTAGGATGGAGGAAACACAATCTAGAGATAAGAATAAATGGAGATAAGGTAATGGTTTAACACAGGTGAAACAGAAGTTTGCTTTACTAGAGATATTTTGGGTGAAAAGGTACCACATATTACTAGAATATCCTGAAATGAATATGACATGCAAGGAGTAAAACGATCTTCCTGTGGTTTCTAAATTGGATGGACTTTAGCAAAAAATTGTGCCTAGAATAGCTCATCAGACTTTATCAAAGATATGAAAAAATCTGGAAAATATCCAAAGAAAATTAACAGAAGGGCTAAAAGAGAAGTTAAGTTGGCCCTATAATTCAGGAAATTGGGTTGCTGATAGGAATTAATAAATGTACATATGGGAGGGATGCTGAGTACTTCTCTGAATGTCTACAAAAGAGTTTATGCCCTGTAGTCACTGGAGATAGGACTGGCTGTGTCATCCCAGAAGAATTTCAGTAAGAAACATGGCATCTCTTACCTTGATGTAAGGTTTTATGGTATACTGAATGCTTTCACTTTCATCTTGTTTCATCCTCATGAAACCTTACAAGATGACTGGTATCATCTTATGACTGATGTCAATTTGTATAATTCTTGTATGTATATAGAAAACTAACTCTGAGATGTTAAACGATCTGTCCAAGGTCATACAGAAAGTTAGGACTAAAGAAGGGACTGATTTCCAGATCAAGGTACCTAATGGATCTTTTTTTTTTTTTTTTATGGCTGCGTTGGGTCTTCGTTGCTGCGTGCAGGCTTTCTCTAGTTGTGGCGAGCAGGGTTACTCTTTGTTGTGGTGCGCAGGCTCTCTTTGCTGTGGCTTCTCTTGTTGCGGAGCACAGGCTCTAGGCACAGAGGCTCAGTAGTTGTGGCACGTGGGCTCAGTAATTGTGGCTCACGGGCTCTAGAGCACAGGCTCAGTAGTTGTGGCACACAGGCTTAGTTGCACCGCAGCATGTGGGATCTTCCTGGACCAGGGCTCAAACCTGTGTCCCCTGCATTGGCAGGCAGATTCTTAACCACTGCACCTCCAGCGAAGTCCCTACCTGATGGATCTTGATATCAGCTTTCTCATCCCCATCATGTGTAAGCTCAATTGAGAGCAGGGACTTTGTCTCTTTTATTCAACACTGCATATCCAGTGCCTTCAACAGGGCCTCACACAAAACAGGCACTCAATAAATGCTGGTAGAATGAATGAGCAAACTTATAAAAGTAAAGATACCCTCCTCATAGGGGTAATCATGAGAGTCAAAATGTGACAGGGGTGGAGAATTTTTACTTGTGACTTTGCATATTCCGGTAGTATTAAAATTTTATATTATGTGTTACTTTTTTTTTACACTTTTATTACATTTATAAATGTTAAAAATTAAACTAATGAATATAATGTGTGAAAGCACTTTGGAAATGATACTGATGTTATTTTAGCTATATACATGCACTGAAGTTGCTTTATAATCATCGAATACTGAAATAAAAATGCATACATACTACAATAGTGTATATATATATATATATATATATATATATATATAGTATATATTGCTATATACAATAGTTTATAGCAGCTTTGGAATTCATAAAGCCTTTACATGTAGGCTATCTTGGTATATCTTAAGGAATATAAGTGGCTTGGGGATACTTTTTCAGGGAGAATCCAGTGAACCCTAAGTCTATAATGCTTCTTAAAAGGAGTCTGAGGATCATGTCACAGTTTTGTCTTCTGTGATTGAAGCATAAATTTAGTGGACTATATCTTTGTGGAGGCAAAACCATATGCTTTATCTTACTTCAAGTAAAGGTAAAAGAGAGATCAGAAATATAAAGGGGAATAATTGTGCCAAGAATAAGGATGTACAAATACTATAATTAAACATTAAATTTAGCACCAAGCTTTCTAGAAACCATAGCAAAAAGGAAAGAGATGGATAATAAAAGAAAGCTAACTTTTTCATATAAAAGATTACTTTTTCAGGCTCTAAATTCTAAAAGATAGATCTTAGTCTTTTGGTTTTTGTACTTTTTTTTCGTTTATGTTCCAAAGTACAGTTCATAGAGTTCAAGTTTTATGCAAATCAAATATTTATTCATTTGGCTCATCTGTACGTTTCTTCATTTGTTCTTTTGTTTCAGGGAACTGTGCACTAAACTTTATAGCATGAGCTGGGGCAATACACAGAGTTGGCAAGAGTTTGATCGCTTTTGTGAATATAATCCAGTGGAAGTGTCCATGTTGACCTGTTTAGCAGATGTTCGGGAACCTTGCCAGTTGGGCTGTAGAAATCTTACTTACTGTACTAATTTTAACAACAGGTAGGAGCAAGTTACTATACATGGAATAGAAGTATTTTATCATTAATTGCCTTGTTTTTAAATAAGTGAAAAGATCATTTTACTCTGATTTTGTTCCTGCTAAGTTAAAAGGAAGTAGTATACCTTTATCATTTCATCTTTAAATGCTGTATTCTATCTTGTAAATCACCCCTGGGAAAGGAAGCACTGTAACAAAGTCCCTTCTAATCTCGAGATACTTCAAACTTCTAGAATTCAAAGAGTCTCCTCTTCAGTCTACCATTCTTCCCCTCTCCCTTCTGCTGCACCACCAGTGGAAATAATTCACTGCAGAATAAAACACTGTGAGCAATTTGCTCATCCGAATGCCCTCTTATGGACAATTTGTTTTGAAGGACCTTCAGATTGGTTGAAGTTCCCACTCAGTGAGTCCCCTATTTCATACAAAAACTTTCTTTACAGAAGCAATTTGAATAGGTGTTTCCCTGAGATATCAATTATGGTATGAAAAATAAGGGCCAAGAACTGAATTAATGGCTGAAGAAGCAATGAAGAAAACAGAAAAAGGGCATTCAGAAGCATAGAGAATGCCATATCAGAGAAGCCAGAGAGGGAGAGTTTCTAAAGAAAAGGGGACTGGCTGGTTTTATGAGCTGCAGCCCAGAGATCAAGAACACAAAAAGGAAGACAATCATTCAGTTGAGGCAGAAGGAAGTTCAGAGGATACTCACCTCAAGCTAACACACATCCGATCCTCTTAAAAGTATTCAGATTATTATTTTGAGTAAGAAAATTGAGATATCTTTACAACTAGTGTTAGCCAATAAGGACCTGGCTTAGAGGTTGAGCAAATTTGAAGTCTATGAAATGTTTCAAGTTAAATTTGCACATAGTTCTAGCTTCTGGTAATGGTGGAGCAGTTTGTATCAGACTACCACTCCTGTCAGTACCAATTATGAGCTCTGCACAAAATATAAAAACACAACTGTTTTGAAGGCATTTGAGAGTGACCAAAAGCAGGAGGCGGTACATCTCATTAAAGATAGAAACCGCACTGAGTGGGGGCCACATTTATCCAGTTTTTTCTTCATGGGCACTCTCAGTCCCCTGGCATGGCATATAGAATTCAAGCAAAAAGCAGCAGTCTTGGGCTGAGGAGTTAAGAGATCACAGTTTGGGGCTGCCAGAGTGGCTGGATATGAAATTGGAAAATCCCAGAAAGGAGGGAACCACAAAAGGAGATGCCCCAACAATCTGCATACAAGCTCCCCTTAAATCCTTGAATTTAACAAAGTCACAGGGTACAAGTTTAACATACAAAAGCCAATTGTATTTCTGTATATCAGCAACAAACAGTTAGAAAATGAAATTTATAAAAAAAAATTTACACATTGCATCAAAAATATGAAATACTTAGAGGTAAATCTAACAAAAGATGTGCAAGAACTCTACACTAGGAACCAGAAAACTTTGCAGAGAGAAATTAAATGGAGAGAAGTACCATGTTCATGGATTAGAAGACTCAATATTGTTCAGATGTTAATTCTCCTGAAACCAATCTCTAGATTCAGTGCAATCTCAATCAAAATCCCAACCAGCTTTTTAAAAAAGAAAGTGCCCGACTAATTCTAAAATTCATATGAAAAGACAAATAACCTAGAATAGCTAAAACAATTTTTTTAAGGAATAAATTTGGAGAACTTACAGTACATGATTTCAAGACTTATTATAAAGCAATAGAAATTAAGTCAATGTAGCAATTCCCTGGTGGTCCAGTGGTTAGGACTCTGTGCTTTCACTGCCGAGGGCCCAGGTTCAGTCCCTGGTCAGGGAACCTAAGATCCCTCAAGACGTGTGGCACAGCCAAAAAAGAATAATAATAAATTATATAATAATAAATAAATTTTAATTTTAAAAAGAAATTAAATCAATGTAATATTGGCATAAATTTAGACAAATAGATCAATGACAAAATAGAGAGGCAAGAATAGACCCACACATATAAATTGATTTTCAACAAAGGCAGCAAGGCAATTCAGTGCAAAAAGAAACATCTTTTCAACAAATGATGCTGGAACAACTGAATATCTGTATGAAAAAAAAAAAACCTTAACCTCCATCTCACACCATCCATAAAAATTAATTCAAGATGGGTCGTAGAACTAAATATAAAAGCTAAGGGCTTCCCTGGTGGCGCAGTGGTTGAGAATCTGCCTGCTAATGCAGGGGACACGGGTTCGAGCCCTGGTCTGGGAAGATCCCACATGCCACGGAGCAGCTGGGCCCGTGAGCCACAACTACTGAGCCTGCGCGTCTGGAGCCTGTGCCCCGCAACGGGAGGGGCCGCGATAGTGAAAGGCCCGCGCACCGCGATGAAGAGCGGTCCCCGCACCGCGATGAAGAGTGGCCCCCACTTGCCGTAACCAGAGAAAGCCCTCGCACGAACCGAAGACCCAACACAGCCAAAAATAAATAAATAAATAAATAAATAAATAAATAAATAAATAAATAAAGTAGCTATAAAAGCTAAAAATAAAAGCTTCTAGAAAAAAAAATAGGAGACTATGTTGATAGCCTTGATATAGCCAGAGATTTTGTAGGCAGGACACAAAATACACTAATTATAAAAGAAAAAAATGAGTGAACTAGAGTTCAACAGTAAACATTTTTGTTCACCAAAAGACACCATTTAAAATTTGAAAAGATAAGCCACGGTCTGAGAAAAAATATTCAATATATTACACATGTACACACACACAATCACACACACGTGCATTTGACAGAGGTCCTGTATCCAGAATATATAAATAACTCCCACAGCCTCATAATAAAAAGTCAAACAACCCAATTAAAAAATGGGCAAAGAATTTTCAAGGACACTTCATCAAAGAAGACATCAAAAGAGCCACTTAGTATATGAAAAAGTGTATTACCATTAGTCATGCAAAATGCAAATAAAAACCCCAATGAGGTGCCTGCTCATACCAAATAGTTAAAATTAGAAGACTGACAAGCATGTAAACCAACTAGAAGTTTCATACATTGCTGGTGAGAGTGTAAAATGGTATGACCACTTTGGAAAACAGTTTGGCAGTTTCTTAATAAGTTATGACCCAAAAATGCCATTCATAGCCAGGGGAAAGAGACATGAAAACGAGAAACAACCTTAATGTCTATAAGACAGTGAATGAATAAACCAGCATTTCTCAAAAGTGTGGTCTGTGGTCCCCAAAACCCCTTGAGATCAAAACTATTTTTATAATAATACTAAGATGTTATTTGCCTATTTCACTCACATTCTCAAAAGAGTGAAGAGTGAAGTTTTCCAGCTGCTTTAAGACATGATACAGCAACAGATTGAATGCAGGAGCAGATATGAAAATGCAGCTGTCTTCTATAAAGCCAGACATTAAATAGATTTTCAGAACTATAAAACAGATCTACCCTTCTCACTAATTTGTGCTTTAACATGTAATGGGTTTATTATCATTTTAAATGAATTAATAAGTACTTTAAAAATCTCTCAGTTTTGAGTTACAATGTGATGGGTAGGGGGGGATATAACCCACATAAACAAAAACTTTTTGAGAACTTAATAATTTCACGAATGTAAATGAGTCCTGAGATCAAAAAGTTTGGGAACCACTGAGATAAACAAATTGTGGTACATTTATTAATGGAATACTACTGAACAATAAAAAGAACAATTTATATGTACAACAACATAAGTAAATCTCAAGAAGATTATTTAGCTAAAGACACTAGACCCAAAAGAATACATATAGTATGATTCCATTTATATGAAGTTCTACAACAGGCAGAATTAATCTATGGTGATCTAAGCTCAAATGGTGGTGGCCTCTGGGGTGCAGTCAGCAGGGAGGGCATTGACTGGACAGGGACACAAAGGAACTTTCTGACGTGATGGAAATGCTTCTTTGTTGATTTGGATATGCCTGTGTGAATGTACATGTTTGTCAAATCACATCAAACTAACCATAAAATCTATAAATTTTATTTTTATAAATAATACCTCAATTTTTAAAACTTGGACTTTAATATTTATTTTGTGAAATGAAAGAAATGTCTAGAGTTGGAGTTGATAGTCCTGTCCACAGTGTTTTAAAGTTTTTAACTGCCTCACAAAAATCCATATTATGAAGAAAAATTGCAATCAGAGTCTTAATGCTAGTGTCTATGTCTACATTGAATCTTCATATATTCAAAGCTGACAATCTTTGATGGGTTGTATGTACTTTCTTCTTTAAAAAAAAATCAGATTTTCCTGATGCATTAGCATGTCAAGATTTTACATATTGTTTCTCTGTAGAAAGTAATTGCCTCTTGATTCCTTCTGGCCTTTTTTCTCTTCAGGCCAACAGAACTTTTCAGGAGTTGCAATGCTCAGTCAGATCAAGGAGCCATGAATGACATGAAGCTGTGGGAGAAAGGAAGCATAAAGATGCCATTTATCAACATACCTGTTCTTGACATTAAAAAGTGCCAGCCAGAAATGTGGAAAGCAATAGCTTGTTCACTGCAGATTAAACCTTGTCATAGTAAATCCCGGGGAAGTATTATTTGCAAGTAAGTTTCTTTCATCATAATGACTGTCTGGTTTTGGTTCAGACCCTTCATGATCTCTACCCACAGCCTATCTTTAGTTTTCTTTCCCACCACTTCCTTTTGCCCATCACCCCCGCATGTCAAATGCTTTCCCACTTTTCCTCCTCTGCTGAAAATACTCTTCCATCTCCACTCGCCCACCGCTTGTCCTTCTTAATCCCTCTCAAATACCAGTCATTCCTATGGAATCGTCCCAGATTTCTCCAGCTGATAGTAATTTATCCCTACTACAAATTTCTGTAGACCTTTATTTGTACTTCTCTAATGGAACTTAGTTCAAGAAACATTGTGTATCTTCAATGCACAATTCTATTTGTATATTTTAATTTGTGTACTTGTTTTATATTCTGTTAGACTTTGCTCTCCTTGAGGAGTTTATTCTTCTTTGTACCTCTCTTTTCTTATCTCCTCTCTCCTCTTTTTCTCCTCTTCAGGGATTAGCATAATCCTAATATGCAATAGGTATTCCAAAAATGTTTGATGAGTGAAAGACTTAGTAGATATACTCATTAGGGCCTGTTCCTGAAACATTTTGTGAATGGTTTGCTTAAGATCTAGGATAAAGTACAAAGACCTACTGTATAGCACAAGGAACTATACTCAGTATTTTGTAATAACCTATAAGTGAGAAGAATCTGAAAAAGAATATATATATAAAGAAAAAGAATATATATATATATATATATATAAAACTGAATCACTTTGCTATACCTGAAACTAACACAACATTATAAATAAAACCATACTCCAATAAAAAATAAAATTAAAAAAAAGTAAATAGGAAGACAAAAAAAAAGGATCTAAGATAAAGATGAAAGCTGCTAAGGTGGGTGAAACCAAAAGCATTAACTACATAGTAATCTGTGTCAGCTGCTCTTCAAGCATCTTTTTTTCCAAAACCAAGGTAATATCCAGCCCCTAAGGTAATGGTATGTGGCTCAGTGCTGCTGGGCACTTGATGACTGACTGCAGATTATTTCAACCTTGAATAGGGTCCAGATCTGTTCTCTGACATGACTTTAGGGTGGCCTGAGTAGGGGAGAGATGAGGGGTAACTACTGGGTGACAAGCAAGAGGCAACAAGTGGGAAATTTATAGACTCTTAGCACAGAAATTTTATAGATGTCAAATCCCTATTGAAGACAGAAAATTTTAAAGTAGTGGATTTTCCAGTTGTTATAGGCCAAACACCTTAATGTTGATAACAAAGCAGATTTTTAAAAAGAGAACGGCAGGAAGGGAGTGATAGAAGAAGAAAGGAAGAAGCAAGCATGCATAAGGTCCTGAGACAATGTATGATTTTGCAAAGAGCAAATCAGATTAGCCTAGGTTCATTTCCTTTCAAAGACAGTGAAAAGCCACACTGATGGTAGTAACAGTAATTATGAGTGTAAAATCTGAGCAAGGCCTTTGATCTCAGGTCGGAGAAAGTTAGGCATGCTTTGATGTGGTAATACATTACTTACTCCTCAACCTAATAAGGTCTGCTATCACTCCTGTTCTCTTTTGTCATACTTACACCTATAAAGTGTGAAACATTGTCGAGTTATGAAAACTGAAACAGAATTGATATTGGCTAGACAACGTGAGGCAGTTCCTCAAACCCTAAATTTGTGTATGTATTCCTTTTCAAGATCAGATTGTGTGGAGATTCTGAAGAAATGTGGGGACCAGAACAAATTCCCTGAAGACCACACAGCTGAAAGTATTTGTGAGCTTCTGTCACCTACAGATGACCTGGAGAACTGTATACCTTTGGATACATATCTCAGTAAGTACTTTGTTTTTTTTAATTTCAAAGGCTTCTTCTCCCTTCTGTCTCTGCCCTTGATGTTTGCTTTGGATGAGCATCCTTCTGTTGAGAACATGCGGTTTAATGATACTACCTCCACTGCAGACTCTTATTTGCTTGGCCTCTTTGGCCCAGGAAAGAATTGTCATCTTTCTCTCTTTTCTTTTTTTAATTTTTATTGGAGTCTAGGTGATTTACAATGTTGTGTTAGCTTCAGATGTACAGCAAAGTGAATCAGTTATACATATACATATATACACTCTTTTTTAGATTCTTTTCCCATATAGGACATTACAGAGTATTGAGTAGAGTTCCCTGTGCTTTACAGTAGGTCCTTATTAGTTATCTATTTTATATATAGTAGTGTGTATATGTCAATCCCCCCCATCTTAAAATATGTACACAGAAGCAATTATTATATCAGTCTGAGGAGGTAGTGAACTGTTATCAATCAGGAATTCTAAGTGGTGACTCAGGGGCCAGCATACTCAGATAACCAGCTCTTTATCATTGCTGTCTCCTTGCCATGATTTTACCAAGAAGTGGAATTTCCCCTAGGGAGTCTTCAGCTTTCTGTCATCAGAATATCAGTGGACCTGAGCCAGGTGTTTGCTTGGACTTACCCACCAAATAGGGGGTAAGGAATGATGGTCTGGGTTAGTACATGAAAAATGGAATTTTTCTGTGCCAAATACTCCTACCAAGAGCTAGAAGAATAAGTTGGTATCTCCTTGAAGGATTCTGGAGCTAAGCTTCCTGGCAGGAGGTGACTATGTGTGGTGGAAACCAGGGAGTAACAAGTAGAACTCATACACACCATGTAGTTAGGGTAAGGGAAGTGTTTAGGCTGCCACCAGGGGGCATTAGTGCCTTGAGCTAGCTGGAAAGGCAGTGAATTCAGCTCCTGCTAGCTTTGTTTTCCTGTGTTAGATAGGATTAAGTTCAACTGCAAATAACAGAACAGATAGAAGCAAAAGAAAGCCCAGAAGTAAATAGTCCAGGGCTGTTAGAGTGGCTCCATCCTCAGGAACCCAGGCTCCTTTTTCTTTCTCCACCATCCTTAGTGCTTGGCTTCCATCATCAAGGTTACTTCATGTATTTATCATCACAACATGACTACTGTAATTCTAGCCACCATATCCTAGTGTAAGGGAAAACCACCCCTAATTGTAAGGGAAACTGGGAGAGATGTTTTTATCTGTGGGTCCATTGCCATCCTGCTATATATAGCAGAAAATATAGCAGAAAATATCTGCTATATTTTCTCAAGACAAACAAACTGTGTCCCTTAGCCTTAGTGACCAGTATAGAGAAAAAGAGAGCATTAGACTAGAATCATAGGCAGATCACTTCTTTGAGTCTCAGCTTCCCTATTTATAAAATGATTGGGCTGGATGAGATAAACTCCAAGAGCCCTCTACCTCTTTTAGCATTAGAGGCCTAAAATCAAGTAGGCAAAATGAATGTATTCACAATCCTGGATGCTATTAGAGCAGTCAAATATATGTGTAGAAGGAAGCTATTTTAGTGGGAGGAAACTTAAAGAAATGCTTTTGTTTAAATTTCAATACTCTTTTTAAATATCACACATATAGTTGGCCCTGCATATCCACAGGTTCCGCATTTGCAGATTGAAAATATTCGGAAAAGAAAAATTCCAGAAGGTTCCAAAAAGCAAAACTTGAATTTGCTGTATACCTGGCAACCATTTACATAGCATTTACATTTTATTTACAACTATTTACGTAGTATTTACATTGTATTAGGTATTATAAATAATCTAGAGATGGACTTCCCTAGTGGTGCAGTGGTTAAGAATCCGCCTGCCAATTCAGGGATCACAGGTTCGAGCCCTGGTCCGGGAAGATCCCACATGCCACGGAGCAACTAAGCCCGTGCACCACAACTACTGAGCCTGCACTCTAGAGCCCGCGAGCCACAACTACTGAAGCCCATGTGCCTAGGGCCCGTGCTCCGCAACAAGAGAAGCCACCGCAATGAGAAGCCCGTGCACCACAACGAAGAGTAGCCCCTGCTCACCGCAACTAGAGAAAGCCCGCGTGCAGCAACGAAGACCTAACACAGCCAAAAATAAATAAATAAATAAATAAAATTAAAATAAATAAATAATCTAGAGATGATTTAAACTATACAGGAGAGAGCACTTAGGTTATATGCAAATACTATGTATGCCATTTTATATAAAGGACTTGAGCATCCTCAGATTTTGGTATTCATGGGGGTCCTGGAACCAATCCCCCACAGATACTGAGGGATGACTGTATATTAAATGAGATTCTTCCTTGGTCATTGTTTAACAAGTTAAGAAATATAATCATGGTATAGGATCCATCTTAGCATAACAAATTATCATCATTTATGGTGAAATGTGCTAAATTATCCCTCTTAGACATAAGCTATTTGACTACCTTATTCAAAATATACCTGTTACTTTCCATCCCCTTGCACTGCTTTTATTTATTGTTATCTGACTTTTTATTTACATACGTACACACACACACACACACACACACACACACACACACACACACACAGTGTCTATTTATTGTCTATTTCCTGACCAGAACGTAAATTCTATGTCAGAGGTCTGTCTGTTTTGTTCACTACTGTATCTCTAGTACCTAGAACCTTGCCAGGTGTATTGTAGGCACCCAATAACATTTATTTATAACAAATGAATGAATGTATGTTTATGCTAAATGCACAAATGATCAAGGAATCTGAGTATTTTAATAGCTTACTAGAATCAGTCCTCATGAGCTGTCCATTTGTTCCAGATGTCATTAACTCAGACAGTTTACAGACCTCTGTTACCCTTTTGGGTTGGTTAAACTGATCTGTTTTTGTTTTTTCAGGACCAAGTACTTTAGGTAACATTGTAGAAGAGGTAACTCATCCCTGTAACCCAAATCCTTGCCCCGCTAATGAGCTCTGTGAGGTAAACCGGAAAGGGTGTCCGTCTGGTGATCCCTGCCTTCCATACTCTTGTGTTCAAGGTAAGAGGTAGATGGGTGGGGTGTGGGGTGGGTATGAGTACGTGCCTCTGCTGTTTCTTCATAGGAGTTATCTTTGGAATGAGATTATTTTCTAAATTATGTTTTTCTATAATGTTCAAGGTTTTTCCAACATGTATTATTTATGTAAGCAGAAAAAGACAAAGACAAATGTAATTTTCGATAGTCATTTTGATTGTAACCTAATTTCAATCCAAAACCAGACTCTCATAACGAGTCATAGGGTTCTTGACAACAAAAGAAGAAAGACCCTTGGGCCAGCTTTTTGTACTTTGTCTTCTATGCTGTAATGTTTGAGAAGATGTACTGCACATTGTTCGTGTTTTTTCTTTTCTTTCCTTTAAAACATGGAGAAATAGCATTCTCAATCGGATGTGTAATTATCTTCATAAATTTAATGTTGTGCTGAAATGCATATGATTTTAAGGCTGAAAAATTTTTATCCCATAGAATTCTTATGGTCTTTATCTCTCTGTGGGTCCCTTTAGAATGTAGTTGCTTTCTTTTATCTATCTCCCAATTGAAAATGTTTCTTTATCATGTTAGAATCAACATTTTTAAACATGTGTGAAGTAAAAAGGAACAAAAGATTAAATAAGCATGATGTCTCAAAGGACCATGTATAATATTTGTGTAATGCTATAATATATCAGCTATAGCATCATAATAAATCTTGTTAAATTTGGAAACAAATGGGTTTTCCTTAAGTCCAATCAAGTATTCAACTTTTCTTTGAATTTAAGATGTACTTGTTTTCCATCATTAAAAGTTTTCTGACCAAGATTATTCTAAAACTAGTCAGTTGCCATACTCCATTTTAAAAATATCTGTGATTCCAACTACTGAGCCTGCGCGTCTGGAGCCTGTGCTCCACAACAAGAGAGGCCACGATAGTGAGAGGCCCGCGCACCACGATGAAGAGTGGCCCCCACTTGCCACAACTAGAGAAAGCCCTCGCACAGAAACGAAGACCCAACACAGCCAAAAATAAATTAAAAAAAAAAAAGAAGATGTGAGATATATATATATATATATATATATATATATATATATATATATATAATGGAATACTACTCAGCCATAAAAAAGAATGAAATAATGCCATCTGCAACAACATGGATAGACCTAGAGATTATCACACTAAGCGAAGTAAATCAGAAAGAGAAAGACAAATATCATATGATATCACTTATATGTGGAATCTAAAATATGACACAAATGAACACATCTACGAAACAGAAATAGACTCGCAGACATAAGAGAACAGACTTGTGGTTGCCAAGGGGGAGGGAGGAGTTGTGGGGGAAAGGATTGGGATTTTGGGATTAGTAGATGCCAACTAGTATATATAGGATGATAAACAACAAGGTTCTACTGTAGAGCACAGGGAACTATATTCAATATCCTGTGATAAACCATAATGGAAAAGAATATGAAAAGGAATATATATAACTGAATCACTTTGTTGTACAGCAGAAATTAACAGAACATTGTACATCACTATACTTCAATAAAATTAATAAAAAATACAGTAACAATAAAAAAAAACTGTGATTTTAACATACATTTGATAAGCCTAAAGAAATAAAAAACTACATATCTTATAGCATTTTTGTACAGAACTATTGCTAACTTTGAGGTACATGTCCTTTAATCACCACCATCTCACAGAATATGGAAATTTTGTTTGAGAGGATATGTTTTTGGCCAGTGAACCAAAGCAGTTCCTTAGTTTAGTGAAAGTTCTATTACATAATCTTTAGTGGCCACCCAGTACCTATAAGACTTGTGTGAAGTGTATCTAATGTCATAAAACAATATCAGAGAACAATACCAGCTTTCTCAGCTAATTTTGTCTATACAGGTTGCAAATTGGGAGAAGCATCTGATTTTATTGTCCGTCAAGGGACACTGATCCAAGTGCCATCATCTGCGGGGGAAGTTGGTTGTTATAAAATTTGCTCATGTGGGCAAAGTGGACTCTTAGAAAACTGTATAGAGATGCACTGTATAGACCTTCAGAAGTCTTGTATTGTTGGAGGAAAAAGAAAAAGTGAGTCTTGAACTGTTTTTGTTTTTTGTTTTTAACATGAGATTAGTTATATTAATTTTGTAGGGAGAACATTGGATGGGTTCTCACCAGAAAGTAAAGTCTACAAAGCAGATATTCCAGGGAAGTATTTTTCAACTATACAGAACATGAGGACTTCTAAGGAACCCTCTTAGAAGCCTCATCAAGAAGGGACTAACAGCTAATAATAACTAACACTTGAGCTCTTAACTGTGTGCCAAGCACTATGCTAAGTCTTGGCCTGTGTTATCTCCTTAAATCCTCCCAGTTGCTCTTTGATACGGGTGCTATTGTAAGGAAGCTGATGGTAAGAGAGGTCACCCAACTAGTAAGTGACCAAAGCAGAATTCAGTCCCAGGCCTATTCGACTCCAAAGCCCTTGCCCTCCACAGGCAAGGACACAGGTCTACCCCTCCCCACCCCTTCCTCAACAGTCTCTCTCCCCTCTGCCCCTTTCCCAGAAGTAAAACTCAGAGTTTGACGTCATGCAAAGCAAACTGGGGGATGGAAACGACACTGTTGATCTGTGGTTGCGAGAGAGCACATTAAAAGGTGCCCCGCTTTATCGCCTTCTCTAAAAGTCTGAGAGTCTTGCTTTCTCACTGTTTCCTTAACCATCTTTTGCTTATAGCCCTAATAACTGTTCTTATCAATATATAACCTCAAAAATTGTGAAAAAATACCACTTTTGAGAATGTGCTCCCCACTACACGTGCTCATTCTGCTATCCTTACCTCTACGTCCATCCCCCTAGCCATCAACCAGAGTAGTTCAGCTTTTATATGCCTCTTGTTTTACTCTTCTGTGTGAGATTTTATTTTAAGAAGAGTACTCTTGGCTAAAAAGGGCTTGCAAATTTCTGCTTAGACCAGCAAGTCAGGTATTCATTGCTTAGTCCATATTCTAAAATGTAATGTATGTACCTTGAATCACAGAAAACATCTGAAGATAGACAAGTTCATTCCTTCCATAAGCTTTCACTGATTAAATGCCTATTCTATACAAAAGAACATACTAGTGCCTTGTGGAGCTGAAACTGGGATGAGGGATGGAGGTCATGCTTTGCATGCTAAGATGGGAGAGAATTTGAGCCACAAAAAGGAGCAGACCAAATGTATGTACTTTAAGGAGCTAGTCATTTCTGCCAGGGCATCAGGAGAGTCTTCAACCCAAAGATGGCATCAGGGCTGGTCCTGGAAAGATGAGTTAAGTTCCAGAAGGAGGAAAGGAACGAGCACTTGAGGCAAAAGAGGTAGCCAGAAACATTCTCAGAGAATAAGGTACAGTCTGGTGAGATGAGCACATTAGGGGTTTTGAGGGGTATGGTGGGAGGTAAATACAAAAATGTAAGTATTACAAATTTAACTCCCTAGTTTGTGTATTCAGAAGTCATCTTTCAAGAATTTCTATTTTAGAGCTCTTTAAACTATTAAATTTTTTAATTTATGATTTATTTATAAATGCATGACATAGATCAACATTTTATTTCTCTTTCTCTCAGGTCATGGAACTTCCTTTAATATTGACTGCAATATCTGTTCTTGTTTTGCTGGCAATTTGGTGTGTTCTACCCGCCTGTGTCTCAGTGAGCACAGCTCAGAAGATGACCGTCGTACCTTCACAGGTAACCATGGTCACCCAGAACCTGCCCTCATCCCTTTGTACTCATGTTCTCTTCAAAGCAGCTTCTCTGGTCTTGCCTTAACTGCAAATTTTCACAGTAAAATTAATACATAACCTGAGAGCAAGGTACTTTCCTCTCTGGATCTGTTGCCTCCTCTATAAATTGAAGGCATTAAACTAAGTGGTTTCTTAGGGTCCTTTTGGAGTTCCATGAGTCAAAAAGAACAGGGCCAGTGATTGGGATGGTTTTAGTTAAATGTAATTTTTCTACCTGCTAAAATACCCATTTATCCCTACCATTATGGTCTAAAGTGTCCATGTATTTTCTAAATTTGCTTCTGTTTTAATGTTTTTTTTACCACCTTCTTTCTTGTCCTACCTTGTCTTACTGAATTCATATAGGTAGGGACCCCTATAAACAAAGCTATAGGTAGAAAAAGTAAAGAGTGTTTCTCCCAATCTAGTATATAAAATCTAGAAGTTAGATGTGTCAAGTCTTGCTTGGGAGATTTCTGGAATGTTGAAGGGTGATAACAAAAGCAAGACAAAGACAAAGGTTGTAAACACCTTACATAGATTCCTTCCATTCATATCTCATTAGGGATGGGGAAAAACAGGAAAGTAACTCAGGAAATTATTGTAATTTTGAAACTTAAGAATTTTTGTGAACAATCTGTCAAGAATACAACTTTCTTGACTTTCCTTTGCTTTATGCTGCTGGTATTAGGCTCACACCAGCTGCAATAAGTGAAAAGGCTAGCTCGATGGGATGCTCTTTTCTTGAGAAGAAGCTACGGTTGTCAACAGCAACAGCACAGTGGCGGGTATCTGCTGGTATCTGCTTTTTCCCAAATCTGAAATACCTTTGGTTCTGGGTGAAGAGGAATCAGGTAGCTTCCCTTACTCCATTTCTTGCTGCTGCAGCAGCAGGTTGATTCTCCTTCCATGGAGTTGGTATTACACATGGAGTGGGGTAGGAAGAGAACAGAATAGGGTTTTACCAACCTTGTATCCCCAGCCCATTGGAAATAAAAAGGAGATCAGAAATAAGAAGTGAACGGCAGACTGATGAGGAAGTAGAGGCAGGACTAGCTCCACGCCATCCTCTATCCACCCTAATGAGTACCAGCCTTTGCTGCTTTATTGTTCTGTTGTTGTTGTCCTTTATTTTTATCCTTTGTCTGCTTGGTCTGATGAGGACAATTCATTCTGCTTAGAGAAACAGTTAAAATGACGTGAGGATGAAAAATGAACTAAGGATTTACACAGAAGACTTCTATTTATTTACTTACATCTAGGTGTTTTTGGAAGTTGAACTTTACAACTAGCAGGACGCTTTTTCCCTGTAATGTGTAGCCCCTCATGTCCTGGGATAAATTACATTAATGACTATTTAGCTAGCAGACTCTAAGGAGATTTTACTGGCCACAAAGTATACCACATTTTGGGGGACTCAGAGAGTGCCCCAGTCCACACAGGACTCAGAAGGAGATGTTCATAAAAATTCTTAAGTCTCAAGTTACAATAATTTCCCAAGTTACTACCTTCTTGTTCTTCCCCCTCCCTAAGGAGATGGAAGGAACCTATGTGAGGCATTTACAACCTTCATTATTTGTCTTGGTTTTGATATTATCCTTTAACATTCTAGAAATCCCCTAAGCCAGAATCAAACATCTAAATTTCAGATTTTATATACCAAACTGGGAGAAACATTCCTTACTTTTCCTACCCATAGCTCTATTCGTCTCTACCCCTGGAATCAAGATCTGGAGGCCCTCAATTAGCTGGTAATAAATGGAACAAAGGAAAGTCGTTATGCAGACAAATGGCTTTTCAGAACCTTGCCACCTTTAAAAACACTGTCAGAGATTGGAAGGATTTTTTTTCTGACTTATTAAAATTCTATTTTAACCTGAGACCTCTGCGTGCTTGTTAGTGGTTTGCCTTAATTAGGAAACATGAGGGGAAGGGGACCATACAAATGCACACTGTTGAGGCACTCTCCTCCCTTCAGGTCTGCCCTGTAACTGTGCAGATCAGTTTGTCCCTGTGTGTGGGCAGAATGGACGCACTTACCCCAGCGCCTGCATTGCTCGCTGTGTGGGCCTCCAAGACCATCAGTTTGAGTTTGGATCATGCATCTCAAAGGATCCATGTACTCCTAACCCCTGCCCAAAAAACCAAAGGTAAGTCAAATGCCTCCTTATCTTTTTCAACTGAAGGTCACCACTTACTCTATACCAGACAGTGAAAATACAAAGATGAATTAAGGTGGTCTCTGCCCTGAAAAGTTGGAGTCTAGAGGGAAAGATCCAGGTAAAGCTGCTTGGTAACATGCTTTGATTGGGGGCCCAGAAGTTGAGCAGTTTACACAGCCTGGGGGAACCTGGGAAAGCCTCTAGAGCATGTGATAGTCGGCTGGAAAAACAAGGAGGAGACTGACAGCAAGGTTTACGGTGGAGGAAAGGTGGTGCTGGTGAAGGCAGAGAGAGTAACAGGAGCAAAGATCTTGGCTGCTGGAAACGAGGAGAGAGCGTGGTGTATGCCGGGAGCTAGAGCAGTTCTGTAAGACTGGAACAAAGTGTGAGGCGAGGAGAGGTGGCAGCTGAGACAAGAGAGGCAGATGCATTCTTGTTACTAGCTACCTATGCCTGATGGCAAGAGGAAACATTCTACTTAAAACCTACCTCCATTGTAGGGATGGGACATGAGAAATCTCTGGAAGTGCAACTTCAGTATTTTATGAAGTTGTTTAGGGGCTCCTTTCTCTGCAGTTTCCTCAGGAGCTCAGAGTGCAGTTGACCTCGCCTTAATGACGGATTTCTGCCTGTGGTGGCTGCAGGGTGAGGGTCCTGATGATTCACTTAGGTTTCAAGCTTCTAGAACTGGAGTTTTCACCGACTACCTCAGAGAGCTGAGCAGGACATGTCCCAGTGCCACAGTCCTTGCCTTATGAAGGTTTTGTGGAGAATAAGCAATTGCTTCTCCATCCTGAAAATCCTGGTGCAGCATGAAGGGAGGGAAAGATTTTCTCGTGTGTTAAATTTATTTTAACAAACTTAAATTTTCTTTTAGCAAAGAGAGTTGGTCACCCATCTAGCAAAGTTTACATCATGAAAACTAAGCCCAAAGAGTTGCTATGGAAGGAAGACAGGGTGCTATACATAAGGAAACATGATAAAGAAATAAGTCAAAAGGATAATATAGTTGTATTGGGAGGTAGAATTGAGGGTTGTTTTGGTATTTGTTTGTTTCCCTCTATTTGCTAAACTTTCTGAATACGGTTGGCTTGCTTTTATAATAAAACAATAAAATCTCAAAGTGGAAAGGGCTGGCTGGGTATAATACAAAATAAATATAAAAGAAAAGTTTGAAAAATGCAGCTACATGAAAATGAAAATTTTCTGCATGGTAACAAACAAATGACAAACTGAGAAGAATCTCAGAGAAAGGACTGATGTCCTTACAATATAAAGAACCCCTACAAATCAATATGAAAAAGATGAACAACCTAGTATAAAAATGGGCAAAGATCAATAACCAATAGAAAATGGACCAAGGACGTAAACATAGGAGAAGAAGTACAGATGGTTCTTAAACACTTGAAAAGATGCTTATATTAGCTGGGGGGGAGTTACTCTAGCTACTGTATACAAACTCCCAAATATCAGTGCTTTAACATAGTAGAAGTTCAAATACAGTCCATTTGGGTGTTCAGCAGGTGGCTTTCTACATGTGATTCAGAGACTTAGGATCCTTCCATCTAGCAACTCTGCTCCTACAGCCTCTAGTCCTCCTCTGTCCAGCAGACAATACAAGGGAGATGATGGAGGTTGCTCTTGAGA
This sequence comes from Balaenoptera acutorostrata, assembly GCF_949987535.1. Classification (NCBI taxonomy): domain Eukaryota; kingdom Metazoa; phylum Chordata; class Mammalia; order Artiodactyla; family Balaenopteridae; genus Balaenoptera; species Balaenoptera acutorostrata. The sequence goes on from NC_080069.1 coordinate 88,775,791, forward strand.
AGCTTTTATAGGCCAGGTTAAAAATTCATCTCTACTTCCAGCCACATTCCATTGTCTAGAACTTAGTCATTCGGCCAGAACTACTGCCAGGGAGGCTGGGAAATGTAATCTAGATGTATGCCCAGGAAGAAAATTAAATGAATTTGATGAATGATCATCTAGCCAATCTACCACAATGCTTAACCTTTCTCATATTAAGAGAAATGTAAATTAAAGTAAAACTACAATTGTGTACCATTTTCTGTCTACCAGATTGGTAAAGGTAAAAAGTTTGATGACAAAATGTAGGGAAGTAGGCACTCCCATACAAGAGGGTTTTGGGGTGAAGATTGGTACATCCTCTTTGGAGGGCAATTTGTCCAAGGCTACCAAAATTTTAAATGCACATACTTTTTGAGTCAGCGTATATAAATGCTTATTCTTATATAAAATATCTCTGGAAGAATAAATAAGAAATTGATAATAATGGTTGCCTCTGGGGAAGGGAATTAGGTGGCTGGGACACAAGGAGTAGGAAGGAGATTTACTTTTTCACTGTATATGAGTTTGTGTCTTTTCACTTTCTACATGGGCTTGTATTATCTGTTCAAAAACTAATTGTTTAAAAAATAAGAAGTTGAGAATAAATAAATAAAGTTGTAGTCATTCATCAAGTATCTACGGATATACCAGGCATCTTTCTAAACACTAGGACACAATAGTAAGCAAGACAAAGTCCCTGCCCTGATCGTGTTTATTTTAATTTACCCACCAGAGTCTCAGCCTTTCCTCTTGATCCTCTTATTTTTGTACGTTCAAATTGGTAATGTTTTTCCTTCCAAAATTACCAAAGTTCTCCTGATAATCTTTGTTCTCATTCCTTCAATGTTAATAGATAGTGAAGTTCTAAATATTCTTCTTTTTCTTTATTTCTCTTCAAATGTCTTAAATTTCTGTAAAATTATTACTACATGCATTCTAATTTCTTCTAGTTTTTTTTTTTTTTTTTTTTTTTTTAATGAGGATCTTGAATCAGATGCGTATGTTTTTGATTGATTGATTGATTGATTGATTTTGGCTGTGTTGCGTCTTCGTTTCTGTGCGAGGGCTTTCTCCAGTTGTGGCAAGCGGGGGCCACTCTTCATCGCGATGCGCGGGCCTCTCTCGTTGCGGAGCACAGGCTCCAAACGCGCAGGCTCAGCAGTTGTGGCTCACGGGCCCAGCCGCTCCGCGGCATGTGGGATCTTCCCAGGCCAGGGCTCGAACCCGTGTCCCCTGCATTAGCAGGCAGACTCTCAACCACTGCGCCACCAGGGAAGCCCCCTCTTCTAGTTTTATTGAGATAGAATTGACATATAGCACTGTATAAGTTTAAGATGTATAGCACAATTATTTGACTTACATACATCATGAAATGATTACCACAATACGTTTAGTGAATATTCATCATCTTATATATATATACAAAATTAAAGAAATAGAAAAAAAATTTTTTTTCCTTGTGCTAAGAACTCTCAGGATTTATTCTCTTAACTTTCATATATAGCATTCAGCAGTGTTAATTACATTTATCATATTGTATATTACATCTCTATATTATAACTAGAAGTTTGTATCTTTTGACTACCTTCATCTAATTCTCCCTCCCCTCACCCTTTGCCTCTGGTAACCACAAATCTGATCTTTTTCTATGAGTTTGTTTGTTTGTTTTGAAGTATAATTGACCTACAACTCTGTGTTAGATCCTGGTATACAACATAGTGACTCAGTATTTCTATACATTTTGAAATAATAGTTTAGTTACTGTCTTCCATCATACAAGGATATTATTGTACATAGTTATTGACTGTATTCCCCATACTGTACATTTAATAGCTGTGATTCCTTTATTGTGCAACTGGAAGTTTGTACCTCTTAATCTCCCACACCAATTTCTCTCCTCTCCCCACTCTCCTCCCCTCTGGCAACCACCCGTTGGTTCTCTGTATCTATGACTCTGTTTCTTTTGTTATGTTTGTTCATTAGTTTTGTTTTTTAGGTTCCACATATAAGTGAAATCATACAGTATTTGTCTTTCTCTGTCTGACTTATTTCACTTAGCATAATACCCTCTAGGTCCATCCGTGTTGTCGCAAGATTTCGTTCTTTTTTATGGCTGAGTAATATTCCATTGTGTGTGTGTGTGTGTGTGTGTGTGTGTGTGTGTGTGCGTGCGCACTCGCACACACATGAAGTTTCCCTTTTCTCCACATCCTCACCAAGACTTATTTGTTGTCTTTTGGATAATAGCCATTCTGACAGGTGTGAGATGATATTTCATTGTGATTTGATTTACATTTCCCTGATAATTAGTGATGTTGAGCATCTTTTCATGTGCCTGTTGGCCATCCTTATGTCTTCTTGGGAAAATGTCTATTCAGATCCTCAGTCCATTTTTTGATTGGGTGTTTGTTTTTTTGATGTTGAGTTGTATGAGTTCTTTGTATATTTAGGATATTAACCCCTTATCAGATATATCGTTTGCAAATATCTTCTCCCATTCAGCAGGCAGCCTTTTGATTTTGTTGATGGTTTTCTCTGCTGTGCAAAAGCTTTTTAGTTTGATGTAGTCACATTTGTTTATTTTTGCTTTTGTTTCCCTTGCCTGAGGAGACATATCTAAAAAACATTACTAAGACTAATATCAAAGAGCATACTGCCTATGTTTTCTTCTAGAAGTTTTATGGTTTCAGGTTTTACATTTAAGTCTTCAATCCATTTTGAATCTATTTTTGTGTATAGTGTGAGAAAGTAGTCCAATTTGATTCTTTTACATGTAGTTGTCCAGTTTTCCCAACACCATTTATTAAAGAGGCTGTCTTTTCCCCATTGTGTATTCTTGCCTCCTTTGTCATAGATTAATTTCCCATATAAGAATGGGTTTCTTCATGGACTTTCTATTCTGTTCCATTGATCTATGTGTCTGTTTTTGTGCTAGTACCATACTGTTTTGATGACTGTGTGTAATATAGTTTGAAATCAGGGAGAGTGATACCTCCAGCTATGTTCTTCTTTCTCAAGATTGTTTTGGCAATTCAGGGTCTTTTGTGTTTCCTTACAAATTTTAGAATTATTTGTTCTAGTTCCATGAAAAATGCTATTGGTATTGTTATAGGGATTGCATTGAATCTGTAGATTGCCTTGAGTAACATGGCCATTTTAACAATATTAGTTTTTCTAATCCATGAGCATGGCATATCTTTCCATCTTTATGTGTCATCTTCAGTTTATTTCATCAGTGTCTTATAGTTTTCCAAGTACAGGTCTTTTACTTCCTAAGTTAAATTTTTTCCTAAATATTTTATTCTTTTTGATGTGATTGTAAATGGGATTGTTTTCTTAATTTCTCTTTACATGCATCCTAATTTTAAATCCCATCAGAAGAGGCAACCACATTAGTAGTAGTGATGGTGGTGGTGGTGATTTCAGTGCAGGAAGCTTATCTCTAAAAAGAATAGAGTAATTTCCTTTGAAATTATATGATGCTAGCTAATATATTCTTCTCCTTTTACTTTATAGATTAATATTTGTGTATCCTATTATTTCAAATACCCAGTAAAAGCTAAACATTTTCGTAGGTCTTATCTTGTTATACAAAATTATAAGTACCCTTTATAGAAATGAGGGAGGCAAAAAGAGTCTAAAGAAGAAAAGAACCATCCTCCCTAACCCCTCTGAAGAAGTTCAGAGATTGAGAATGGAGCAAGGTTCAGGTATTACTGGGAAAACCCAGCTTCAGGGGGTGGCATTCTCTCAGTGATTCACTACCAGCCAGCATCAGGTCCTCAGCCTTGTAAGCACAGAAACCTGAAATTTTCAGCACATACTGTGAAGTCTTCTCTTAAGATAGACTCATATTAGCCAAGCTGATAATTAAGCCTCTGAAAATGCTTCATTTATTACTAACGAGAAGGCCTCCAGCCTTGGGCCCCAGCCCATTTGATGGCTTCATATCATGCCTCTTCCACCCTGAGCATACTTTGCTCCTGCTCTCGGTGTCCCCTGCCCTCTCCCCCAGCACCACAGGGTCTCAGGAATCACACCTTTGCTCTGCTGCTCCCTCAGCCTGGCAGGCCTTCATCCTCCTGGTTCTACCTTCTCCCGGTGCTTTCTCCAGGCTCCCCAATCAGAATGACTCATTCCCACGATCATTTGGTGTGTGATTTTCTACCTGATAGCCTGCTTTACATGCACGCTCGACTCCCCACTCTCCATAAGCTCTTGGGCACAGGGACTGTTTCTGATTGCTCTCTTACTTTCTCCTCAGCCTCCTGTGCCCTGTCAGTGCTTTGCCGGCCCCACCATGGTCCCTTACGACATTGGCTCATGGTGCTGCGTTTGTGTTTTTCAGATGCATACCCAAACCACAAGTCTGCCTGACAACTTTTGATAAATTTGGATGTAGCCAATATGAGTGTTTGCCAAGACAGCTCACCTGTGACCAGGTCCGAGATCCTGTTTGTGATACAAACCACATGGAGCACAGCAATCTCTGCACTTTGTACCAGAGAGGGAAAAGCCTCTTATACAAAGGCCCGTGCCAGGTACCACTGTTTACCTGACAAACCCAAGTACACTGAGCATGAAATCAGCTTATGATGTTTTACACATGAATCAGCAGTGAGACCCCTTCAGGGTCTGCTGTGAATCCCGTCAAATCTAGAGCACTCAGTCCTCCACCAAAAATGAGCCATCCCGAGGCTGGCTTTTCCTCCTAACACTGGAGGGCCCCCTTGCTCATGTGTGAACCTTTGCACATCTAGTGTACAGAGCAAGAAGAGAGAGGCTTCTTGCCACCAACCATTAGGAAAAGAATTTAAAGTCTCACACCCCCTGGCATTAGTCAGCAGCATCTTCACTTCCCCTAGTTCTGCGGGCCCTCGTTAGAAAACAGCCCAGGAAGAATGCCAGGTAAAACTACGAAGAAAAGAGCTCTTTCCCCACTCTTCCCACTGAAGTCCCACCTGAGGTATGAAAAGTGACTGAAAATTTCTCTGAAACTTAATGTTGTCTTACATCAGTTTATCTTTCAGTCTTTGAAGGTCATGAAATCTGTATTCATGTTAAAAATAACCCCAAGGACAACCCCACTGAGGCCTCCCACAGTAGCACTGATCTGTGTGCTGGGCCCTCTGCCTGGGGGAAGCCCAGCCTTGGGCCAGCATCCCCTGCCCACAGCTGGCTGACACCAGACATGCTGGCTGCTCATTTCCTGGTCTTCATTGTCGGAAAATCCCTTCAGCTCATCTCCCTGGGCTTGTTTCCCCTCAGAGATCATGTTCCAAGTGCACTGATACCTTTACTCTGAATTCCCAGTCATCTCGTCCTGTTGTTCCCTGTTCCTGGCTTCAAGTTTTCTCTTCCATGTTCCTAACCTACCTCATGGATCCAGTCTGTCTGCTCTCCTGATCTCTCCACTCTTCCCTCTCCTTATCCCGAACCCAGCGTGAAATGATAAGGCCTCTGAATTTGCATGAAGATTGGTCTTGTTTTCTTCTAACAGGTTCTTCTGGAATAATGGAAGTCTGGAGGGAGGGAGGATTTTTATCTCATATCAGTTCACAGAGGACGAGTACCCAAGTCCCGGAGAGGCTGAGAAAAGTAATCTCTTCAATTCATCTTGGGACAGCCCTATTGCCCCCAGCCCCACCCCATGTTTAGCAACCTCAGGAGCTTACTTCAGAGGGTCCAAGAATTTATACTGTCTTTTTTCCTTCCTGAAAATAGGGAGACCTACTCTGCACTCTTGGTTAGGAAAAGTGCACCACAGAGGTTTACAGGCTAAGTGTGCTTTCTTGCCCTCAGCCCTTCTGCAGAGCCCCAGAGCCCATCTGTGGGCACAACGGGGAGACCTACAGTAGCGTGTGTGCTGCCTACTCGGACCGGGTGGCTGTCGATTACTATGGGCCCTGCCAGGCCGTCGGGGTCCTCTCCGAGCACAGTTCTGTCACTGAGTGTGCTGCTGTGAAGTGTCCTTCGCTCTCAGCGACTGAATGCAAGCCCATCATCCCACCCGGTAGGCTGGCGGTATTGGGGGTGGGGCAGGGGTGGAATTGGGAGGATTTGCATATCTGTCTCCAGAGAGTGAGTCACTGAGAAGAGAGATGACTAGTGTGTTTAAACTTTCCAGAAAGTCTTGACTCCAGCTGATGCTGATTAGCTGCATTACTCTGGGCCAACCTTAAAAAGCTGTGGATCTGCCTTACACATCATCTGGTCTGGTGATTTTAAAACAATGTGGAAAACTTTTTTCAATCCTGCCTTAAACACCAATAGATAAACAGCAATATATAATTGCTAGAATTATGGTTATTAGTTCAAATGCGTAGTGTTTGCATATTATAAAGTTAATGAATAAGGAATTGGTCACTAATGAATGAATAATTGAAGTAGTTTTGATGAACACAAACATTTGAAATTGAGAAAAACAGAAGATAGTTGTTGTCTTAGATTGGCCTTAGCATCTAATTTAATTGTTTTGGTTGCATATAATCAAGAAAGTCTTGTTTCGTACAGGCTATTATAAGCAGTGACAGTTTTCAAACAGCTTACCTTACAGTCTCATACTCTTCGGTTAAACAGAGGTGTCAGAAGAGACTTTATCCCAAGTCTTCACAGAACAGATTAATCTGGAGTCTAACAAGTTCATTCCTCTGTCCATGAACTCAGCAAATGTTTCTTGAGCTTCCACTATGTCCTAAACACCTTCTAGGCACTGGGGACACAGCAGTGAGCAGAACAAAGCCTCTTTCCTCCTGGAGACCATGGTCTGGCATTTTATTATGGTTTAACGGTTTTAAATAATTTTTAAAATTAAATTTGAATTAAACACTCATGGAACCCCTGAAACACTTGCTCCTGTGTTTCGCAGACAGGAGACACTTGCCCGGGATCACACAGTGAGTTCTGAGCAGGGCAGGGTCTAGGCCCTGCCTGTCTTGAAAGGCCAGCTCTCCCTGTGCTGTATTAAACCACAGCTGCCCCGCCTGAGAAGTAGCACAGGAGGAAAGCAGAGATGGAGGAAGGATTTCGGTAAATGTATAGATTATAAGACTCCAGGTTGGTCAGGGAACATATCTAAAAGTGCAGTCATCAGGAAGGACTGCTGTGACTTTCCCAGCACAAAATGAAGGGCTGGTCATTTCACTAACTATTATGAATTCTCTTTGTTTCTAATTCTGAACACACATAAAATGGTTTCTGTTATACAGGTGCTTGTTGCCCGTTATGTGCTGGGATGTTAAGAGTTTTATTTGACAAAGAAAAACTGGATACTATTGCTAAGGTAAGTTGCTTTATGTGCCATGTACTGTTGAAACCTTATCGATAAACCTGTCAGTAATCGTACAGACAGAATGGGTCATGACATTTATAGATGAAGAAACTAATTTGCACAGGAGCAACTTGCCCAAGGCCGTATAGTAGCTCACAACCAGGAGAACTGGGGTTTGAACTCAAGGTGTCTGGCTGCGTCCTGTGCTGCTTCCCTCTACAGCCTGGCTGTGTGGTGACCTTGCTCTGCAATCCGTCAGCCCGGGCCTTTCTCAGAAAAGGTCTCCTGCTGGCATAGTGGAGGCAGACCAGGCAGCCAGGGACCGGTCACGCCCAGATGGTCTCAAGGTTGCCAGCCCTCACATGGTCCCCATGCTGCCGGGGGCTGCGTCCAGAACTGGCCATGTTCCTCTGACGGTTTTGCCCCTTTCCCTTTGCTGTATCATCACTTTTTCTGCTTGCTGTTACAGAGACTCGTCTCTAGAAATGTAGCAGCCAACACCTGCCACTACCTAGAAAATTATGCCCATTTCTATGAAAACACCTGTATTTTTACAGGAAGGCTTTAATTCTTTTCCTGTGGCGTCCAACTCAGAACTGTCCCTTAAAAAAGTGCTCCTGGTGAGAGTGTTTATCTCAGCCAGAAAACTCAGCAGTCAGAAAAAAAAAACAAACCCACTGGAATGGGCTCTGTGGATATTTTAGAATTCAGCCAACAAGGCCCTGTTGGGGCCCCGCACTTAGGGGTTCCTTGGTTAAAAGAGCCTCTATGGCTTAGGCAAGGTGGCAAGGCAGCTTAGGCAGTACTAAGGAATTCTTCTTTTCTTCGGGTAATGAATTTTTTTCTCTCTCTAGGTGGCAAACAAAAAGCCAATAACAGTTCTGGAAATACTTGAGAAGATCCGCATGCACGTGTCTGTCCCGCAGTGTGACGTATTCGGATACTTCAGCATCGAGTCAGAAATCGTGATCCTGATCATTCCTGTGGATCATCATCCAAAAGCTTTGCAGGTGGGGTTCAGCACATGTTGTGCAGCCATCCTGTTACTTTCAAGTTTGGATGACCTGGGAGGGGGCGAGGGCAGGAGGAAGAAAAGCATGGCAGTCTCTGAGGGACGGAGCTGCACCAGGTTAGCAGCGGCCAACAGAACGCAAAGGAGTGGGAGAGGGGAGAGGTTGAGATGCTGTGACTCAGAGCGTGCAGAGATGGAAGGCATCTGCTCATCGTCCAGACGAGGAGGCGGCTGAGGCCCAGGGAAGGCAGGGACTGACACAGGTCACGCAGTAACAAAGCCGGAACCGACTCCTGTCTCCCGAGGGCTGTGCTCCCCACTGGGGAGGAGGAGCCCCCCAGCGCTGGTCTTATGGGCCAGCTCACAATCTAGAGGTGAACTTCACTCAGGAGGCCCAAGTTTCAGCATCAACATAGTGAGAGCTCCAGTGAAGGGGGTGAATACAGCCGTTTATAAACTGCCACAATTAGGAAGCTCATTAAGTCTAATTGCTTTCCTCCTGATGTGTGGGTGGGCATTGAAAGGCCACTCCCTGTGACTATGTTTAAGCATGAAAAGATAACTTCTAAGTGTGGAGAAGGGGTGAACAGGATTGTGGGAAAAGAAAGGGCAGTGGCAGTGTGGGTCATGGCTTTTTTCATTTGATTTCCATTGATGCAGTTATTTTTTGTGTAATAAATTAAGACTATTAAAATGTTACTTTGGGTAAGAAAAGAAGGACAAAGAGAAAGCGTATTCCTGGTGTTGGGATATTTGTGGAATTTGTCTGACTTGACCTTTTCATGGATTCTGTGATTTTATATTAAAAGAATCTGATTATCCTCTCTCAGATTGAGGCTTGCAATAAGGAAGCAGAGAAGATTGAATCCCTTATCAACTCCGACAGCCCTACTCTGGCGGCCCACGTCCCTCTGTCCGCCCTCATCATTTCTCAGGTGCAGGTCTCCAGCAGCGTGCTTTCTGCTGCTGCCAGGGCCCAGCCTCCCTGCCACTCCCACCTCTTCCTCCTCAGCCTGGGTCTCGCCTTGCACAGGGTCTGGACACACAACTGACTGCCCGTGAAAAGTGCAAATTATTCCTCCATCTAATCTTTCTACTTTGGAAAAGACGTACAGGACTGCTGGTTTATAGTTGAATAGTGGCCAAGTCAAAGCACTTGTCACCTCTAACCTCTATGCACCACACAGTATTTTTCTTAATCACCAGTGTTAGTAAGGGTTTTGTTTTGTTTCTACAAATGTTACAATACATTCTTCCAAATACTAATGAAAAGAGGATGTCTCCTTCTGGCAGATCACTGCCTTACAATTTACATTTTGCTCATTAGATGGGTCCCCCACTCTAAAACAAATTCTATATCATTGGTAAATGAGATGATCACATTTTAGAAAGATAACTCACTTTACTATGGGCTTCGTATCACAAAAACTTCATTTCCAAGTTCTTTTTAGTATTAAGGTGCCCCTAGAGTGTGTGTGTTTGTTTACAGATATTCCCTACTCTGTCTAGAAGTGAGGGGTCACAGCAAAGAGCCACTGCTATTAGAGTATGAAATAAAGATAAGGCATCTTTTGAATTATCATATAAATCATCATGCAAATTTAATTTACAGAAATCTAATTCAGGAATCCATTTAATGTGGTAAGCAAAAGCAAGCTAAGTAAATGGCACTCATATAATATATTGTAAGTGACAGTCTCAGTGGTTCCTAATGTGTGTCTGTGACTTTTGTGAAAGGGAGAAGTCATATCCCATCAAAGCGACTTGTATTATGCATTTTTATATTAACCAGATGTATATTCTTTGGTATCATCCAAGTTAAATTTAGAGTTTTTAAAAATCGACCTTTAAACCAATTGCTGCTACTTATGTAATTGCCAAAAAGTGAAATAATGAGTAGTTCATGTAAATAATACATGATTTTTCTATTTTATTATGAAGAAGGTGAATAGCCATATTTGTAAAATGACAATCATGTGTGTTAACCCAGTACTTTCCGTTCATGAAGACACATTTGCTTTTTGTGATATGCACAGTGTAGATAAGTGTTCTGTTTGACTTTCTTTTTTGATATAGAATTATAAAGAATTGTGGTTTATATATTTAAAAGTGTCAATCTAAGTTTGAAAATGTTTGCATGTTGTCTAAGAAATTGAATACTTTGAATGTGTTTCACAGTTTGAAATAAGCTATTCAGTGTAATACTTCTTGTTTATATGCACCTAAACTTAGATTTTACATGAAGTGTTTTTTTCAGTGTTATATGTACCTTCTGAAAAATATAGGGATATGCATATTATACCAAAATGTTGTTTAAAAGTGGGCACTTAAAGCTTTCAAAATTTCTCAGTGGTGATGTAGCATGTTTGTTGCAATTGCTTTTTCTATATAAATGTCTTCAATGCAATATACTGGAAAGCTTTTCTATTTTAATAAAATAATTTTATATGATTATGTGTATTTCCAAGCAATGTGCACATTTTAAATGAAACCACTGATCATTCTTGGGCAAGCTATGTCCTTTGCTTTGGAATAAGAAGTTATGGGAGTGTTATTACTCCAAACCTGGGAAAGCGGAGCAGCTGGAACAGAGCTGGTCAGAGCAGACCCAGGCGTGACCAGAGGCCAGGCTGTGGCAGAAAGTCAAGTACAAAGACTCCAGCTTTAGGTCTTCAGGACCGAGAGAGCTTCAGGCCCTCCAAGACCAGGAACAGACTAGGGAGTTCTACTCCCCACTGCCTCGGCCCAATATTCCAGCCCCAGGATATGTCCTGGGAAAAAGAGAACTGATCAGCCGGTCTGAAAGGTTCTGTCAGTCAGTGGAGGCTAAAGCCCCAAGCTTCCATCTTGCTCCCATCACATGTCTGCTGTAGGTCAGTTGCGCTTCTTCTCTATACTGTCTTCACTTCTGGACCCACCCAGTGTCCTCACAAAGAGAAGAAGGAGACGAAGAAAACCACAACTGGCCCTTAGGTCTCTGCTCAGAAGCGACACTGTCGTTTCTGCCTACGTCTTACCAGCCCAAGCAAGTCACTCCCGAGTTCAAAAGGTAGGGATGCATCGTCTTCTGGTGTGTGTGTGTATGTGTGTGTGTGTTGGCGGGAGGCAGTAGGGAAGGAGCTGGGGGCGGGACCATGAGTATTGTGAACAATGATACAGTATACTGCAGAGGCCCTTTCTCATCAGGATAGGACAATAGCCAGGACTGACTAAATTTCTTATTAAAAAAGCAGTAGAATGAGAACAGTGCTTGGGTTTGGGGGAGGGGGAATATCAAGGGAGGAAAAGATCTAAAGGTTGGTCCTGCCCTGAGGACACAATCACACAATCATGAGAACTCTGACGATAGATAGTCACTGGCCAAACAAGCCCAGTGCTGGTCAGTTAAGGAGACGGTGCTCCCCACTGGCCAGTGTCTGTGGTGATCACAGCCAGGCTGCCTCATGGACAGGGTGTCAGTGGCTTCCTAGCCTTGAAGCAGGACAGAGCCCCTGCTGGTTGGCTCTGCCCAAGTGTGTCAGGCAGGCTAGTAGAGGCCCTGTGGGAGACAGCGGGGCTGTGGGAGAGAGAGAAATGAGGCCCATGCGCCCCTGTAATTCTGCCAGGGCCTAGTAGCAGGGGGGCCTGGAAGTCCATGAGAAAACGGTTCTGCAGGATGGGGACAATTTAGCAGGTGAGGTAACTGAATGAAAAGGGGACTCCAGAGAAAGATTCAGAGGCTCCTATGGCCATGGGTGATGAGGCCAAGGCACTAGGAAACAGATGAGATGGCCCCCTATCCAGCCTAGAGGAAGTAACTGGGCAGGAATGGACCCTAGGAGAGTCATAGGCCTGGCCTGGGTCACATGCTCACCTCTGTGGCAGAGAAGGAAAATCAGGAGAGCTTCAGCCCCACCTAAACCAGATGGAATGGATTTCTCACAGGAAACAGCTCAGTTCCTAGAAGAAACCTTCTGCTAGATGTGTCCTCTGGGGTGTGTGCATCTCTCACAGGCCATTAGCCCCCAAACCAATTCAGCCTGGGAGCACACAGCTATGCCTCGCCCTCAGGCCGGGTGCACACCTGGAGCTGTCAAACCGTCAGCCACCAGAGCCCAGGAACAACCAACAGGGTCCCTGTGAGACCGACCTATTGAAAAACGGAATTATCCAAAGTGATAATAAAGTAATTGTTATCCACAGAGCAAAAGTGCCAACCAAAAGGAGAGACTGTGATGAGTGCAGAAATTTTAAATCAGTGCATAAAGAAGCAAGCCAACTTGGGGAAGATTTTGTTTGCCTCCTGGATGCCTCGCTCCAGAGCAAGCTCTATCAGGGAGCTTCCCAAGGGCTCTGGGACAGAGGACCCGGGCTTAAGACTTGATTGTCACTGGATGACACTAAATTGTTAGTCTCTCCTAAGTCATTTTTCTGTAAACCAGGGACAGCAAATGCATGTCATTCATGCCACCAAATCGTCATTTGATGTCCATGGTAAAGTGATCAGGGCTCCGTCATGGTCTCCTGGTGGTTGTCTCCGCTCCAAGCCGAGCTGCAAGCACAGCGTTCTGAGCGAGAAAAAAAGGGGACGAGAGTCGTGGTGCCTTCTTTTCCTGCCAACACCTCTTATGAGTAAGAAAAAACATCTCTCAGAAATCCCTCAACAGTTGTCCCTTGTATTTCCTTCAGGATCAGGTAATATTCCCAACCCTAGTCAGTTGGCCAAGGGGAGCAGGATAGCCGTAGCTGGCTAGTCAGGGGTTGTACACACTGCTGCCCCAACCAAGTCGAGGTGCAGGAGGACAAGAGTAAGATGGTCAGGGCCGCCAACAGCATTCGCCTTAAGATAAAGCCAGTTTTTTGCAGTCTCAACTTGTTAGAGTATAAATATGAAAAGTTTTGTTTTTCCAGTAATTGCCTCCGGCTGTTCTAGGTGGACCCCTATTTCTAACTAGGTAGCAGAACCCCATAAGAACAACTGTCTGATTTCATAACTTTTGTGCTGTCCTCCAGTTACTTAAACAGCCTCACTTCATTTCTCAGGCCTCTGTCCTGGTTATTTTAAATCTTCAATCCCATATCCAATGCGAAGGCCTCTTCCACCTCCTCTGGCCTAGATGCTTGCTTAGAGTAGGGGGCGTGGCAGGGATGGTCTTTTTGCAGCCAACAGAGGCAAGGCTTACTTCTCAGTGCGTCGGTGAGCTTGTCCTGGTGTCCCTAGTGGCATCAGTCACAGACATTAGGATGTCTTCAGTACAAACTGTGGGACATTAGTTTCTAGTAAGAAAACTTGTCAACCAAGAGCTGAGTGGTCTTGCCCTCAGCTATGGTTTGCCTGTACAAGACAGGAATAGGTAACCTTATTGTACAATGTGTCATGGGAAGTGTGAGGAGGGGGAGAGAAAATCTAATAAGGAGCAGACAGAAGTCTTCCCAGGGCGCTTGATTTGAGCTGGGCCTGGTAGAAATAGGGATGCTTTGCCAGATTGCTTTGAGGTGCGGCATTCTAAGTAGAAGGTATGGCTTAAGCAAAGATACAGAAGCAGGAGAGTCTGGGTTCATCCCAGTGGTAGCGCGGTGGAGCTGACAACTTGGGGAGGGGTGGTGAGGGGAGGTATAAGGCAGGTCATGTGTGCGGCCTTGAATGCCAGACCAGAATGGCACCCAAAGCCTCTGGCCTTGCCTTCCCAGCTATACTGGCTGACTGGATAGCTCCGGTGTACGTAGGACTGTGGCCGTCCAACTTCAGTGTCCAGAGAGACCCTCAAGATCACCCACTGATCTTGTTATGGGGCTGTGCTCCCTTCCCCTCTGTCCTGTGAACATCCTGGACTCTACTGAGGAAACATTAACTGAGCCTGGCTGGGTGCCAGGCTTCCCCTTGGCCTGGTACCCTCCCTCAGGGTTCAGTCTGGGTCTGTTTCAGCTCCAGCTTGGGAAGAAAGTTAAACCCGCCAACAACACTGATAGTCTTGACACAAAATCCATAGAAGACATTTTATTTTCCTTCATTTGATTGAATGGTTTTCCTCTAGCCCTGGCTGATGGGAGTCGAACCCATACATTCCCACAGAGGGAACTGTATTTCTCAAAGGGACCAGAGGCCCTGCTCCTCTCGCCCTCCCTCCCAGCTACGTGTGAGCTTTGCCAGGCGAGGGAAAGGGAACGCTGAGGGATCATTCCTAAGGAAATTCCTTTCCCCAGTCCAGCAATCTTGGAGCTGGGGAGCGGACATCCATTTTGTAGACAGAGGGCAGTAGACTCAGAAAGCAATATTAACCCAGGGTCACACTGCGAGTCAGGGCAGAGCCAAGCCTGAGGCCAGGTCTGGGCTTTCCCTGGCACAAGGCAGCCGGGCAGGATTTGTGTTCTCAGGGATGGAGCCAGCCGTGCAGGAGAGCTCCGTGAAGGTGGACACCAGGAGTGGCCCGAGTGAACTAGGTTCAGCAGCAGGTCAGGCTGATAAGGCAGGCACCTGAGTGGGGTCTGACAGGTCCAAGGAGCAACAGGGATCATAAAAGTAACAGACACAGCTCTCCTGCCCTTTCTGTGGCAGAAAACGGTACACAGAGAGGGCACGTGCTGAGTCTAAGATCTGGTTAGGTTCTCAGGAAGTTAGGCTGGCGGGGGTAAGGGTGAGGCAGGAAGCCTTCACATGGGGAAGCGTGTTAACACCCCTGCCCCCAGCTCCACCCACTCTTTCATTTTTCCTAAATGAAATTCTATTGTTTTCTTAATGTAAAAAATAACCTGTGTGCATTCCCCCAAATACCTGGAAATATAAACAAAGGAAAAAGTCACCCTCAATGCACCTTCCTTCCCCTGCCTCTACCAATGAGTGCAGAATCCTTCTAGAGCTGTCTCTGTACCTAGTTGGGGCAGGGTCCTTCCTCTGTGTGCGTGGGAGCACAGGTGGTTACCTCAGGACCATGGTTTCATATCTGGGACGTTGCCTGCTGGTTGGCACTTCCCTGCCTGCTGGTTCGCAGGTGGAAGCTGCATCTCGGCCAGAACCTCGCCAGGTCATCAGCTGTCCTATTCCTGAAGCCTGCCTCACTGTTTCCCTGGACAATCTCCCTCTGACCTCTGCTGGAGATGTGAACCGCAGTTTTACTAAGGAGTCATGGAGGCATTTATGTTGGTCAAGACCCAGCAGGAAAACAGGTGGCCCACCCAAATCAGGATAATTTGCGGAAGGCTTAATAAAGGGACTATTTACAAAGGTGTGAGCAGGATGTAAGAAACCACAGGAAGAGTGCAGGGCATGAGCTATGACATGGGGCTGTTAGCACCCCTTGGCCCAAATCAGTGAGGTGGTTACCAGAACCCAAGGGGAGTGCTGCATGGAGGAGGCGTCCTGCCCCTCCCTCAGGTCTCCTCCCATTGCTGAACCCTGTCAGAAGCCAGAGGACAAGGCAGCCTGCTGCAACTATACAGGTCAGCCTTCCCAGCAGAGAGCAGGGCGCGGAGTCAATTTAGGGAAGGAAGTGGAGCAAAAGAAGACACCAGCACAACAGACCAGGGCAACGCCAAGTAAGAGGACGGGAGATGTGACAGTATCTGCCCCCTCATTCCAGTGCACGCCCCTCTTGATTTAAACTTTTGGAGGGGTCCCGCTGAGCACGCCTACCTTCCTGACCTCACTCAGCCTCCGCAGTTCCTCTCTATCCTCCTCTCATAGCCCTTCTTCATGCCCACATTTCCCAGACTCTCTCCCCAGCTCCCCACCCCTCCACGACCTAGAAAGGATCCAGGCCCTCTGCCCCTTCCTGAGTCACACAAACGCACTCCCAGCCTGTAGCGCTTCAGGCAGGAGCAGAGTTACGGGCTGCGCTTGTTCAGGCTATGGCAGAACACTTCCCCTCCCAAGCAGAGGACCAGGCTTCAGGATCCAGCTCACCTTCCCCATCAGCAAGGAGCTGCCCAAGAGCAAGTACCCTCCTCAACGTGAGTATTCACTTTCTTCCTAAAGCAGCCCAGGCTGTCGCATGTAAAGGGACAAAATCCTCATAATAAAATGAA
Organism: Balaenoptera acutorostrata; assembly: GCF_949987535.1. Lineage (NCBI taxonomy): Eukaryota > Metazoa > Chordata > Mammalia > Artiodactyla > Balaenopteridae > Balaenoptera > Balaenoptera acutorostrata. Next base: position 88,792,095 of record NC_080069.1, read on the forward strand.
TTTGATCATGTGTCTAGTGAAATAAGTCTATACTTGGGTGCTTTTAAAATGGGTTGCTGGCTTTCTGGGGTCTCTATTATAACAGCACTAATCCCATTCATGAGGACTCTACCTTCATGACCTAATCACCTCCCAAAGGCCCCATCTCCAAATTCCAGCATATTGGGGGATTAGGTTTCAACATATGAATATCAGCAGGACACAAACATTGTCTACAGCAATACAGTTATCAGTAAGAAGGGATTTTCCTTGAAGTCCCTTTATTTTCAAATCAAAGAGGTATCAAGTGATAAGTCACGGGGACTTCCCTGGTAGTCCAGTGGTTAAGAATCCACCTTCCAATTCAGAGGACATGGGTTTGATCCCTGGTTGGGGAACTAAGATCCCACATGCCACGGGGCAACTAAGCCAAAACTAAAGAACCCCGTGTGCCGCAGCTAGAGAAGCCTGCATACTGCAATGAAGAGCCTGTATACCGCAATGAAGAAAAGACCCAGTGCAGACCAAAAAAAAAAAAAAAGTAATAAGTCGCTACCTATAGAAACTTTTCTCAGCCCTTTGATGGTGAAGCTTCTCTCTTTACTGGTTTCCAAGCTCTGGGCAGAGAGTCGGGTGTGTCCCCTCTCTTAAGAAGGGGATACAGTAAGAGACTCATCTAGAGTTTGGCTCCATTGATATGCTGTGGCGACTGATTCTCTCCCTTCCACCTTCTTACCTTCCTTTGCTTATCCAAGTTTGACAGCAATGCCATCTAACTACAGCTTTTCTTTCCATCTGGAACACTCAGAGATAAACTTGGTCTGTATGTTAACAGGAATACATACTACAAATCAGCAAAATGTAAAATCTAGCCAACACTCCATGCTTGGTTATATCTTACATCTATTATCTCATGGAACTAGTATAGCTTAAGCCTTGTGTATCATGCTCTTCTACTGACGGTTCCCACTGGAAGAATTATCATGTGAAAAATGACCAAGAAGGTTCCTAGACCATTTTCTCAAGATTGTCCAAGGATTCCTTTCACACAAGCATAGTGGTCAAGTGTTTTAAATGAATTACCTCATGCAATTCTCACAACCTCTCTCTGAGATAAATAGTATTATTAATATCATTTACAGTTGATGCAATTAAGGCTTGAGGAGATTAAATAATTTCTCCAAGGTCACATGGCTGGTAAGTAGCAGAGTAAGGATATTTTGAACTTAGGTCTAATTCAAAGCTATACTCATATTTATTATACTGTGTATTTTCCTCTAAGTACAGCTTTGGCTGCATCCCATATATTTTCTAACAACAATAACAAAGAGAGCCTAACCCAATAACATAAGGAGATTTTCTGCCAAGGTTTTTCTTTCCCCCACTTTTCTAGTTGCCATGGCCTTCTACCCATTGAACTATTACAATGAATTTTTTATTCCAAATAACTCTGCAGATCAAGACCCAAAGGCTGAAGGGCTTAAAGCATTATACATATCTTAAACCATAGTTTAGGGAAGAATTCATAAGAATATAAGACTTTAGACACTGAGAAGGGCTGAATCATGGAGTGCAGCACACTCTGGGGAAGCATTTAGGACAGAAACAAAATTTCCCTTTCTGAAAAGGGAGATATGGTAGACATCTTCTGGGTTTTGGCTGCTCAGCATGTGGAGAAGTCTCTGTATGAGTGTAAAAGATCTTGTATCTAACTATGGAAGCTGAAGGGGGGCAGACATTCCTCTGTTCTCTTTCTGAAAGCTTGTGTGAAGGCATGTGACTCAGGCTCAGCCAAACAGGTGCTCCTGCCCAAGAATCTGAGTCTGGAAGAGTTGACCCAGAGGTGTAGAGAGGGGCCAGGAAAGGTTCTGGATTGCTTGAATATTTATCCCCAAGAGACTAAAATAGATATGACTGAGTTTCTGTCAATATGCAAGTTTAAGTTTTCTACCATCAGCAGAATTTGGACTAGATCTATACAGAGAAAAAGTTACCTTATTATATATCTAAATTGGGAGTGTGAAATATTACACACACAAAAATAAGTGATTTTTAAAGAGTGCTTTTAAGTAGCATCTCATTTAATTTTAAAAAAATCCTCTAAGATAGGTATTACGGTCTTCTTTTCAAGTACCTGGATCATATCAGTCAGTGGGCAGCAGAGCCAGAACATGGATTTGGGCCACATGACTTCAAGTCCATGCCCCAGGCTCTTAACTGAGTATTCTAATTGCCATTCATCTCTGAACACCTGTTTTGACTTCACCTTTCAGTGCTCTAGGAGGGATTTTTTAAATTTTCTAAATAGTTCAAAATTTTTCAGTTAATCTTTTGTTAAATTTTAGTGTTATTATATTGTGTTCAGAAAATTTAACTGAACAGTTTTTACTTTCGGGAATTTATCATGGTTTACTTTAAGGCCTAATATTTGGTCAACCTTGTATTTGTTCCATAGAAATTTGAAAATAATGTTATCAAATAGAAATGGTCTTAACACAAATTAAAAGACAGATATTGTCAGACTGGATAAAAAGAAAGACCCAACTACATCTTGTCAACTACAAGCTAGCCTTTTTTTTTTTTTTTTTTTTTACTTTATTTATTTATTTTATTTTATTTTTGGCTGTGTTGGGTCTTCGGTTCGTGCAAGGGCTTTCTCTAGTTGCAGAAAGCGGGGGCCACTCTTCATCGCGGTGCGAGGGCCTTTCACTATCGCGGCCCCTCCCGTTGCGAGGCACAGGCTCCAGACGCGCAGGCTCAGCAGTTGTGGCTCACGGGCCCAGCTGCTCCGTGGCATGTGGGATCTTCCCAGACCAGGGCTCGAACTCGTGTCCCCTGCATTAGCAGGCAGATTCTCAACCACTGCACCACCAGGGAAGCCCCCAAGCTAGCCATTTTTAATGTAAAGAAAGAGCTGTGTTAAAAGTTAAAGAATGGAGTGGTGGTAAACATTTCTACAGTGCTTAATATTGTCAAGAACTGTTCTAAGTACTTCACATATATTAGATTTAGTGTGAACAATGTTGCAATAAAGCAAAAAATATACAGTTTTTGCCTATGTGTGCAAATTTTGTCTTTTGTATGCCAGTCAATATATACAACCTTCCAAATAAGTCAATATCAAGTTTTATGCCAATAAGGCTATAATTCTATAAAACACAAAAGCAAAATGGTGTTTTGCTATGTAAAACAGTAGTCTTCTGGGTTGCTGAAAGAAGGAAGAAAAAGTTAAAGGATGCAAATTAAATGAACCTACTAACACTAATTAAAAGAAAGCTAGAACGATTATATTGATATCAGACAAAGTAGAGATTTCACAGGAAGGAGTATTGCCAGAGATAGCATCCTTGCATAATGACAAAGGAGTTTATCAAAATGATACATGAACTGTCAATATTTATGCTCCTTATTTGGAGCATTACCTTTTTATTTAAAGGTTCAAAGTACACGAAGCAAAACTGATTAGAATATAGAGGAGAAACAGACAAATGTACAATTATAGCTGAAACTTTCAACATCTCTCAATATTTGATAGAACAAGTAGACAAAAAATCAGTAAAGATATAAAAGACTTGAACAACACTATAATCAACTTTATCTAATTAGCATTTGTGGAATATTCTACCCAATAACAACAGAACACACAATCTTTTCAAGGGTACACAGAATATTTACCAAGATACGTCACATTCTGGGCCATAAAACAACTCTCAGTAAGTGTAATAAAAGATTGAAATCATTAAACAATATTGTTTCCCAAATATTTAGAAACTAAATAGCATTTTTTTTTTTTTTGGCTGTGTTGGGTCTTCGTTGCTGTGCGTGGGCTTTCTCTAGTTGTGGCGAGCGGGGGCTACTCTTCATTGTGGTGCGTGGGCTTCTCTTGTTGTGGAGCGTGGGCTCTAGGCGTGCAGGCAGCACGCGGGCTCAGTAGTTGTGGGACACGGGCTTTGCTGCTCCGCAGCATGGTCTGGGATCTTCCCGGACCAGGGATCGAACCTGTGTCCCCTGCATTGACAGGCGAGTTATTAACCACTGCACCACCAGGGAAGTCCCGAAATAACATTTTTAAATAACCCATAAGTCACAGGGAATAAGTCACGAGGTAAGTCAGAAATTATTTTGAACTGAATGAAAATGAAAACACAACATATCAAATTTGGTGACATGCAGCTAAAGACAGTCTTAGAGGGAAATTTATAGCACTAAATGCTTATGTTAGAAAAGACGAAAGGTTTACTCAGACTTCCCTGGTGGTGTGGCGGTTAAGAATCCACCTGCCAATGCAGGGGACACGGGTTCGAACCTTGGTCCAGGAAGATCCCACATGCCGTGGAGCAACTAAGACTGTGCACCACAATTACTGAGCCTGTGCTCTAGAGCCCTCAAGCCACAACTACTGAGCCTGTGTGCCACAACTACTGAAGCCTGCACGCCTAGAGCCTGTGCTCCACAACAAAGACAAGCCACCGCAATGAGAAGCCCACGTACCTCAATGAAGAGTAGCCCCCGCTTGCCACAACTAGAGAAAGCCTGCAGGCAGCAACAAAGACCCAAGGCAGACAAAAATTAATTAATTAACTATTTTAGAAAAAGAAGAAAGGCTTAAAATTAGTGACCTCAGCTTGCACCTTAAGAAACTGGAAAAAGAAGAACAAATTAAACCCAAAGTAAGTGTGTGTGTATATATATATATATATATATATATATATATATATATATATATATATATATATATATATATATATAATATATATATATGTATATATATATGTATACATATATATTTATAAAGAGAAGTCAATGAAATTGTAAATGGAAAAACAATAGTGAAAATCAATTAACCCAAAAGCTGTTTTTCTGAGATCAATAGTACAGCTGATTCTCATTATTTGCAGTAATTATGCTTTATAAAGTTGCCGGGAACATTGAATTAGAGAATACTGAACCATTGCTCCTAGAGACAGTACAGGGTTAGGTTCCTGTGAGTTTCTAGTCACATTTTTTTTGTCTGACAATCAATAATAACCCTGATTTATGTGTGTCTCTGTTTAAAGACATTCTATTTAATATATATTGTTGATTCATCAACATTGGACTCATGGCCAACAGCACTATACCTCATGCCTGAAAGAAACTTATCTAATGTACATTTTCTTCTTAAGGCACACCACAGCCTTCTTGCACTTAGGAACACTAAACAGCACTTCAGCACTTCACTTGGGGGTCATTTTAAGGAGGAAAATCACCACCACCACCACCACCACCAAGAAAAAGTTACCAAAGCTCACTCAAGAAGAAATAGATCATCTGAAAGGTTCTATATCAATTAATAAAGCTGAATTTATCATTTAAACTGCCCCCCCAAAAAAGGACCTCCATGCCTAGATGGCTTCATTGATGATTTGCAGCAAATATTTAAGATATAATACTAATTCTATACAAACTTCCAGAAAACAGGAGAACCCTTTCCAACTTACTTTATAAGGCCAGCATTACCCTGATACCCAAGTCTGAAAAAGACATTACAAGAATAGAAAACTAACTATAGATCAACAGTCTACAAAACATATCTGAGAGGGATTAAAGAAGATATAAATAAACGGAAAGATATACCATGCTGGTAGATCAGCAAACTCAATATTGTTAAGACGTAACAGTTCTTCCCAAGTTTATCTATAAATTCAAGGCAATCCCAATCAAAATCTCAGCAGGCTATTTTTAGTTGTTTTGTTTTAAAGTAATTGACAAGCTGATTTTTTAATTTACATGGAAATAAAAAGGACTTAAAAGGAACAAAACAACCTTGAAAAGAAAAAACGGGTAGATTTACACTATCTGATTTCAAGACATTATAAAGCTCTAGTAATCTAGACAGTGGGGTCTTAGTAAAAATAGGTATATAGATCAATGGAATAGAATAGAGAGCCCATATATATATATGGCCATTTGGGAAAGAATAATCTTTTCAAGAAATTCTATTGGAGCAATTTGATATTTATATGCCAAATAGGAAAACAAAGAGAGAGACATAGAGAGAGAGAACTACAACCTTGACTTCACACCATACACCATAATCAAAATGAATGTAAGAGCTAAAACTGTAAAACTTCTAGAAGAAATATAGAAACTTTTCATGATCTTGGAGTAGGTAAGGAGTTCTTAAATAGGACATAAAACAAACAAAAAATAACTTGGGTCAAACACTCTTTCCATCTGACTTTTGTTGCCATATCTCTTTTCTCTGGGGCCAGCTAGGCAGCGACGCCCCCTCCAACCAGCCCAGGGCCCTTGGTAGGGGTCAACTTTGGCACTGACATAACTCCATTCAGCACACTGTCCCTTCCCCGTGCCTGCTGCTAAAGCCAGCTCTAAAGCCCACAGCATCCCACCCTACACAGACTCCAAAGATGCCACTACTTAGGATTCTGTCCCCCACCCACTCTCAGGCTCTCACCTCTAGCCCTCAACTCTATACAAGGAGATGTGAGTGAAACTTGGTCCCCACATGGGCTTCCGGCTGCGTGCAGTGAGTGGCTCCACTGTGCTCAGCTATCTCAGCCCATGCACCGCCTTGAAGTTTTGTTTACAATGAAAACTGCCTTCTAGAGATTCTAGAGGTGACATGGAATTCTTCCTACTGGGTTCATTTGGTCATTTCAATGGGGATCTGTTGGCAAAATGGGAGAGGAATTGAACAGAGGGAATTAGACCCCCACCTAGCACCAGAAGTCTCTTTGGATTTAGAGTGGGCAGCAACTTGGTCCCCTCTGATGCTGTTTGAAAGTATGAAACTACAGTAAATGTATTTACCTGACATAGGGGAGGGAGTAAAGACAGCAGTGCCCAGCCTTGCTGTTGCCCTACTGGACATCTGAAGCCCTTGGTGTTAAAAAGTCTACCCTTATGGGGACTTCGCTGGTGGCGCAGTGGTTAAGAATCTGCCTGCCAATGTAGGCGACATGGGTTCGAGTCCTGGTCTGGGAAGATCCCACACGCTGCGGAGCAGCTAAGCCCGTGCACCACAACTACTGAGCCTGCACGCCGCAACTACTGAAGCCTGAGCGCCTAGAGCCCGTGCTCCGCAATGAGAAGCCCGTGCACCGCAACGAAGAGTAGCCCCCCGCTCGGCACAACTAGAGAAAGCCCGTGCGCAGCAACGAAGACCCAACGCAGCCAAAAAAAAAAGAAAAAAAAAAAAAGTCTACCCTTAAAATAAGCAAGTCAGTTCACTTCAGTGCCCACTTATTGAAAGGTCTTAAAATTAGCTTCCTTCCATTAGGGTTTACTGAGCCCCTTCCCCAAAAAGGAGTTACTCTGCGGAATCTCACACAGGTGCCCCAGGCTATGTCTTTATTCCCCACTCTTCTCACACGTGGTGGGGCTGTGACTGAGACCAAGTCTCCCCAGTGCCAGGTGTGTACTGACCACTGCCCCAAGGCCAGAAAAGGTCAGGACCTCTGGAAGTTGAAGGGACCCATACGCCCTGAGGGAAGGGTAGTACTTGAACCAGCAGAGATGGGCCAGCAGCCCAGGCTGACGGAACAGCCTGAGGAAGGCAAGGAGGCGAGGAATCTCAGAACATATTTGGGGAATATCAGAAAGTCTACTTTGGGGAATTCCCTGGCGGTCCAGTGGTTAGGACTCAGCGCTTTCGCTGCCAGGCCGGGTTGGATCCCTGGTCTGGGAACTAAGATCCCGCAAGCCGCTTGGCGAGCCCTCGCAACCCCGCAAAAAAGTCTAGTTTGACTTCAGGGGTGGGGGATTTGGCTTGGTGTGACAGGCAACGAGGGACAAGAGGACAGGTCAGAGCGGGGCTGCAGGAGCCTCCCCGGGACGGCCACGCAGGAGGGTTGGGGAGCGCGCATCTCCCACCTGGACTCGCACCACAGGGTGTGTGCTGGGGAGAGGACGGAGACGCCCTTCGGAGCCCGGGGTCCCTGCGGAGGGGAAGGCGGCATGCTTGCGGCCTTAGGGGTTTGTGGGGGTCAGGCCGCGGGGGGAAGAGCACCGACCCCTGGTGACGCGGGTCGGAACCGACCATCACACCTCGACTGTGAGCCCCGCGGTCCCCGCAGCGCAGCAGTTGCTGAACATCTACCAGGAACAGGGCGAGAGGCCTGGGCTTCCCTCTGCATCCCCATTCAGTGTCCCAAGAGGCACAGGTATCCAGGAGGCCCTGAGCTCCCCGTCCGCACTTGGAGAGCCCTGAGCGGTCGCTGGGGTCCCCACGCGGGGCAAGTTCTCGGGAGCAGGGCGAGAAGGCGCGCGGAGCGCCGGGCGCGCGGTGCCTCCTCCAGGAAGCCGGCGGGGTGGCCCCAGGCGCCTCCTCCTGCAGCTGCCGCTGCCTTATAAGGCGGGGGCCGGGCCGCGCCGGGGGTGGGGCTGCGGCCGCCCGGCCTCCTCCTCGGCTCTCGGAGCTGCGCGGGGCCGGCAGGGAGCGCAGCGCAGCGCAGCGGGAGCCGAGGAGCGCGCGGAGCCTGCCATGGGCAAATCAGGTGAGCCCGCCGGGCCAGCCGGGCCGGGGTGCGGGGATGGCTCGGAGCCCCAGGCTCCGGGGTTTCACTGTCACTCTTCCCGCGGTGGGCTGGATCCCCGGGGAGCGGGTCGACAGCCTCCGCCGGGGCGACACGGCTCCGGCCGCGCTCCGGGACCACTGGGTGCGGGATGGAGGGGCTCGCGACGCGGGCAATTTCCGGGGCAGCCAGGAAGCCGGGGTGGCCGTCGGGCCCTCGGGAGAGAGGGAGGAAGGCGAGACCGAGGGAGGGTCCTCCTGTCTGCGAGCCAGAGATTGCGTCAGGGAGGGCTTCCAGGCGCTGATGGGATTAGCGCTCAGCGTCCGGCCAAGGCGTGGCTTTTGCTTTGTTTCAGGACAGAGTTAGAGTTGGAAAAAGCCACAGAACTGTGACAGCATCTCTTCCTGCAAAACAGCTTGCCCCGACCAACCCTCCGAAAGACAGCTCTGAGCATCCTTTTCTTCTGTCGTTGTCCCTCTTCCTTTAAGCGCCCCTCCACTCCTACCCCGTGCCAGACTCAGTCAGGCTACACACGGCTGCCAACAACGGCTTCCCCTTTCTCTCTGACCTGTCGCGGCCCATCCTCACCACGGTGGCTGTCCCGGTGAAGTCCCGTCATTCCCTAACACCTTCCATCCCACTGTCTGCAGGTGAAAGAGTACACATTCTTCAGCCCCACGGTGGGGCCCTCTGGGAGTTGATCGTCGCCCGTTTCCTCCCCCTGCACTCAGCTATGCTCTGGGAATAGTTCTTCCCCTGGGTTCCCTTTCCCAGAGCTCACCACCACCACCAGCACTCCACCTCTCCCACTTCTGTGAAGTTGAAAATCCTCCCCATCTTTCTCGGCTCAACTCCTGTGCTGGGAGCCCACCCCGATTTCCCCACCTGGTGTCTTCTTTGTTGCAGCCCTCCCAGCAGTCAGGTTGGGACACTACCCAGGCAAAGACCTGTTTCCCACAGACTCCTCACTTTGGGCAGCCAGGAACCATGTCTATCTCAGCATAGTTCCTGCCTCACAGGAGGCTTTTTAATGAACAGCTTTTGAACAGAGTTCAAAAGTTCTGCTTCATGGGAAGTTGAGATTGTCAGCCTCAGGTGGGTAAGGCTGGGTCTCTTCTTGAATCTGTCCTCAAGACCTGGACTTATGAGGTACCAGTGTTGGGAGTAAGTAGCTTTCTCTGGCATTGGTCCTAACCTGCCCTTATCTGTAGTTACAGGTCTGGCTTTCAGCCCCGACTCTGCTAATCACTTGCTGTTTGATCTCTATCAAAGCCCTTTCCTTCTCTGTGCCTCAGTTTCCTCATCTATACAAGGAGGATGGCCTATATCATCCCCAGGGTCTTTTACAGTATGGAAAGGTGACATGCAGTTAAAGAAAAATGTGATAGGTGGCGGATGTGGGGAGAGGAGGGCGGGGACATGAGCATGGCAGATGTGAGAGGGCACTTTGAGATCCCTACTTGGGAAATCAGTTCCTTTCTCTATAGGTTAGGAGAAAATCCACAAATTCTCTAAAGCTACATTTTAATCAGTTGTTTCTGGCTTCTTCCCTAAGAAACAGTTTTCCAGAACTGCTGGGTGCCTATCTTCTATTTGTTCATTCATCCCTCTCCCCCTCTCTCCCTCCCTCCATCCTTCCTTCCCTCCCTCTCATCCTTCCATTCCACCATCTATCAGCTCTGTACCAAGCTGTGGACCCAGTGCTGCGGAGGGCATGGCCCCTGCCCTCAGGAGTGTTCATGTGGATTACGAAATGCACCATAAAGCGGATTGGGGGGATAGACAGGCACCACATGGCTCCAGTAAGAGGTGGAAAGTGATCTAAGCCACAGACAGGTACAGGTGAAGAGCAGTGGGAGCTCAGGGGAGGGGGAAATCTCTGCCCAAGCATCCAATGAAGGCTCCTGGAAGAGGTGGTCAGACCCCAGAGTGTCTTGGAACTTTGGACTTTTTCCGATGGGACCTGGGGGGACCATTGAAAAGCATCGATCTAAAAGCCGAAGGACTAGAGCTGTTCCAGGGTGGAGGGTGGATCAGCTGGGAAGAGGGTGGAGGTGGGAGAGGCTGCTGCAGTTACTCAGGCAAGAGATGACAGAGACGTCTAAGGGACTGGAGAGGAAGCAGGGATGGATTTTCAAGATGGTAGCCTCAAGCAGACTTGGTGACTAACTTGTTGTGAATAAGAAGGAAAGGTTAGCGGTATGAATCTGGGTGCAGGAAGGTGATGACACCTTCTAGGACTGGAGTTGCCGAGTTGAGCAGGATGGTGGTGGAAGACAGGTTAGAGGTGGTTCAGGCAGTTTCCACCCCCCTTCCCATGTCCACCCTCCACATATACCCAGGGACCTTCCAGAATGCTGGCCCTTAGCCACATGTATTTTATTTGTCTCCCTGCCCCCCCCCAAAGACTCTGAGACCCCTGGATAGTATCTGGCTCCCCTAAGGGTCCCCAAGAGAAAATGACTTTTCTGGGTGACACGGGCCCAAACTTGATCTTCCAGGCCACCAGCCTGAGGCTGTCTGTGCCCAAAAGACAGGTGGCATCACAGACGTGTATCCACACAGGGGCTTTTTGTGGTTCCACAAAGACCTTCATAAGGAGCCTGCCTCTTCTGGGCCTCAGTTTCCTCATCACTGCATAGGAGCCCATCTCTTTTTAATCTTCAACCTCAGATATACCCCAGAGTTGTTGGGGTAGTGGGCATTGCTGGAAAAGTGTCACATAACCAAAACAGCTTAAATTCCAGAAGTCACTTGGCCCAGTGTTCAGAGACTTCCAGGTCCGGCCGCTGGCCCTGGTCTCCCTGCTGGGCTTCAGTCTGCAGCTGAGCAGAGAAAGGCAATGGCCTGGAGCTCAGTGGAAGCCTCTAATGTAGTCCCTAATAATAGCGATCACCAATTATTCTGCTCCTGCTGTGTGCCAGGCTTGGAGCTGGGTATTTCATATGTGTTACTAATTTTCGTAACAGCACTGTGAGGCAGTTGTTAGCAGCTGAATAGATTTAAAGAGGTTGAGTACTTCGCCCAAGCTCACACCCTGACCAATAAGTGGACAAACTGGGATTTGTACCCAGCTCTCTGACTTCCCAGCTGGGCGCTGTCCCCTCTACCACAATGACCACTTGTCATCCTGCTTCTCAGCCTGGACTCTGGCCCTTAGGGACATCCACACACCCTCCTGACCCACATCTCCCAGCCCCAGAGGTTATCAGAGCAGAAAGACCTTCAGGGACCAACTAATCCAGGAATTTTCTACTGGGCGGGGCCCTCACGCCTCTGCAGGGGGAGGCCATGTGGCCAGGTCAGTCCCAGCAGTACCGTTTTCATCTGTTGATTCCAAAGAAAGGTTCAAAGAAAGGGTTTCCCTGCTTTGAAGCTATTTTGAAAACCACAGATGTCATCCTTCCTTCTCACACAGGTGGGGAAGCAGGGCCCCGGCACTGGGCAGGGACTTGCCCAGTGCTGGTGGGCAGGCCTGAGTGGCGGCAGGCAGGGCTGGAGAGGGGACTGCCTGTCTGCTGGTGGGAACAAGCGCTCTCCCTGCCCTGGCTCCTTCAGCCCTTCAGTGACTATTGCCCATCACAAAGGGGCAGCCGATACACTGGGACATCCTTGTCATTCTTGCTTAGGGAAAGGAAGATGTATGTAAGGTGAAAAGTGTGTGAGATGCGGGGCAAGGGAGGGACATTCTTAGATCTGGCTCTAATGTGGACTCACTGTGTGACCTCGGGCAATTCACATGTCCTCCTAAAGACCAAAGTTTCCTCCTCTGTAATGAGAAGAATCCTGTCCTCAGGCTTACCCAGTGATGGTGTGAGATTCTCATTCATTTGTTCTTGTGCTCACTTACTCAGTAAATATCTTAGCTCAGAGGTACTGAAAGAGGTCATCAAAGGCCAAGTTAAATACCAGCAGCCCTGCTCCTGTTAAAATCAGGGAAGGGATCTGATGGGGGCAGTTTCCCCCAAGGCCAGGAGGCTAAAGGCTCCTCTGCCCAACAGTAATGATAATAATTATAGCTGACATTTAGTTGAACTATAGTTGTTCACTTTGCTCAGATCTGTTCTAAAGCATTTACGAAGATTAATTTATTTAATTCTCACAACCCTGTGAGGTGAATACTGTTATCCCCATTTTTTATATGGAGTCAATGAGGCACAGAGTGATTAAGCAACTTGTCCAAGGTCACACAGCTAGTAAAAGGCAGAGCTGGGATTTGCCTCTTGAATTTCCTGGAACCCAAGCTGAAAAGAGCTACTCATCTGGAACTCATTGCTTTTTTGTTTGTTTGTTTGTTTTTTGAATTTTATTTTATTTATTTTTTATACAGAGGTTCTTATTAGTTATCTATTTTATACATATTAGTGTATATATGTTTGTTTTTTTAATCAACTTTTTATTCTTTCTTCCTGATAAACTAGCAAAACCAGCTTTGCCCCAAAGGCTTTCTAGCCTCTTGCCAGGGGACCAAACAAAACCAGCTTTGCCCCAAAGGCTTTCTAGCCTCTAGCCAGGGGACCAAAGGGGCCTGTCCATAATTCCTGCCTTGGCCCCTGACGGTCCTGGGCCTCTCTGGTGGGGAGTCTGGAGAGGGCTGAGAAATGAGTCAGCTGGGCTCTGGGAGGCCTCGGAAGAGAATGGATGCTGAGGGAGGAGCCCATCCCAGCCACCAGCTGCGAGGGAGGAGGGGCACGGACCTCCTTAGAGTCTTTATTCAACAGTTAGAAGCTCTGCCCTAAAGGACCTTCAAGAGCCCCCAGTCCAGCCCCACCCAAGACGCCTGCACCCTCCACGCAGCAGAGACTGCCCTGGCCTGCCGCCTTCCCTCAGCCACAGGAGCCAGGCCCAGGCAGCCCCTTCCACCTTTCAACAGCTCTGGCCTTAAGCCCCAGGTCTGCCCCCTGGAGCTTCTACTCCACAGCCCCTGATTTTCCTCTAGGGCCCCTCACGCCGGTCTGTCTATAAAGTCCTTGGCACAGAGGAGGCTCTTGAGAAATCTTAGTTCTTTTCTCCTCTTCCTTCTTCCTCTGCTTTCCCCTCAGAGATTTGAAGGCGGTTGCCAACCCCACTGGGCTGATCCTCCTCCTGGGTCTGGTGGCCCTCTCTTTCTCTTCTCAATGATTTCCTCTGTCTCGTGACCCTTGGGGTGGGGTGGGGTTAAGGGCAGGGTTTCTCTCCTCGTGGGCCTACCTCTGGACCAGTTGTGGGAATGTGGACAGGTTACTTCCTTCTTCAGCCTCAGTTTCCTCATCCAAAAAATGGGTACAGTAGTGGAAGCTCCCACAATGGTGGTGAGAAGTAAATCAGATCTTGCACAGGCCTGGCACCTAGAATGGTTGGCCATCGAGCAGAAGAAAGGTCCTCCTTCATTCCAGGCTGGTACCCTGAGGCTGTGTGACCTCTGAGCCTCAGTTTACTCTCCCACAAAATGAGGGCATAATCCCTCCCTTCCCCTCCCCCCCAACCATGGGGTGGCTCTGAGGGCTCTCCCTGCCTGATGCAGGGATTTGTGGGTTTTCTTTGACTCCTTTTTTCCTTATGTTTATCTGCTCTCAGGTTTTTCTAAAAAAGTGAGGCGTGCCTCTTTCTGGGTGTGGTCATCAGTGGTATCTTGCCTCCCTGAGGCTGCGGTTCTGCTCACAGGGGCCGCCTGGACTGGGACTGGCTGCCGTGTTGGGAGGGGACTCGTGAGTCAGCCAGGGGTGTGGTCATGGGGCCCCCAGGCCTCCCAGCCAGGCGCAGGGAGAGAGGGCACCCCTCCTGACCCCTCCCTAGGAACCCTGGCCCAGGGCACTGGCTCTGCTGGAGACAATGACTGGCTTCAGCTTCTGGGCCACGAACTTAGATTGGGCACAGGAACTTTCACTTTTGTTTCACTACTTCCCACATTCTGGGAGTGCAGTGACCTAGTTTTTGGCAGCTTTATGTCCTCTCTGCCAAGGAGACTGCAGGGCCTGAGCACTCCAGAGTCCAGTGTATCCTCACCCCAGCACTCAGAGCTGTCTTTAAACGGGCTTCACCTTAGCGACCCACCCATTCCCCTTATCCCCACCTCCTCCTCACATACCCGGGATACACCAGATCCCTTCCACACTGGCCCTTTCTGCGCTTTTGTCTCCTCATCACCTCCTCCAGGGAGCCTTCCCTGATACATCTGTGGTCACCATTGCCCATGCCACTCAGTCCCATGCATCTCCCGTAGTGTCCCACTGTGGCCTGCCTGGGACATAGGAGCTGGAAGGGACATTAGTATGGGCCTGGCCAGGTCTGTCACTCAGATAGAGACCTTCTGCCACTTTGTGTGTATCCACATCTGCCCTTGCATGGACACATACACTTACCTTGATCACTCCTTAGACAAGCTATGAACTCCTGGAAGTTTGGGGTCAGTCGGTCATCTTGCCTCCTCTCACCCCTACCCTGATGGGACCTTATGGGATCTAAGGGTTGGAAGGGACTTAAAGGTCATCTGACTGGGTCTCCAGTGCCTGAATCCCTCTGAGAGGCATCATCTGCTTGTTTGCCCCCAGTGCTGGAGAGCTCACTACCTTGCAAGGTAGCCTTTTCAGTCTTCAGAAAGCTTTCATGGAGAGAAAGATCTTTCTTAGGCTGAGCTGAAATCTGTCATCCTGGCTTTTCCACCCACTGGCCCCAGCTCTGCCCTGTGGTGCCCCAGAATTCAGCAGAGCCCTCTACGGTGTCTTCCAAAGTCTGATCTTCTCCTGTACTTGCAACCATCCCTTATAAGACCACATATCCAGCCCCTCCTTCACCTCATCACCATCTCTGAACACACTTCAGATTCTCACTGCCTCTAATGCAAGGTGGGGGCTGGGCTGGGTGAAGCATTCCAGCTGGACACTGGCTTGTGCAACGCATCGCCCTGGAGCCCGTGGGTTTCTGGCCGCCATGCCACCCAGCTGACTCCTGAAGTGTTGTCAGCGAGGCCTCAGTGTGGTTCCCATGAGTTGCTGTGGCTCCCGCCACTTGCACCTGAGATATTCTTTAAAAGCCTCTGTGACTCCATTATCCAAGGAACGTGCTAAACCCACAGTCTTTTTATTTAATTGTGGTAAAAAACACATGACATAGAATTTACCATCTTAACCATTTTTTAGTGTAGTGTAAAGTATATTCACATTGTTGTAAAACAGATCTCCAGAACTTTTCCATCTTGTAGATCTGAAACTCTATACCCATTAGACAGCACCTTCCCTTTTCCCCCCTCCCTCCAATAAACCCGAAATCCTTGTCTTTTGCACCAACAAGGGCTTGGCCGGCCTCTTGGCCACAGAGGCCTGAGACTTCAGGTGGAAGCTCCACCCTCTGCCTTGTGCCCAGTTACCATCACCAGGGTTTTCACCCACATGCCTTTGTCACAGCATCTCCCCATCTCTGCCTGTCAACCCAGATCTCCCAGATCCTGGCATTCAGCACCCCTCTCCCACCCCTGTCCCTGTCCCACTCCACATTACTGTGACTGGACCCCACTGGACTGCCCTGCCAGGCCCTGGAATGTTTGAGGTCAGGACCACTCGCTGTCCAATATCTCGGAAACCCCTAAAGCTCAACCACCACTGGCATAGCCTGCAGTTTCCTTCCCTCTCCTGGGTCGGCGTCTAGCCCAAAGCTCTGGAGGGCAAGCCCTGGGTCTTCTTCCCTCACATCCCCTCAGAGGCCCAGTGGGATTCTATCTGAAGGCCCAGGAGACCTGGGGGATCTGGCTGAGGGAGGGGAAGAGGACCCCTGCTGGTTCATCTTCACGGCCTCTGGGGGAAAAGACAGCAGAGGAGGAGAAAGGTGGCTGGTGAAGGTGACCTGGGCCAGTGGACGGAGGGGTGCTTCTTTCATCCTCCCTGCCCATGGCCAGGCCTCATGGGCAGGCTCCCTCCAGAGGGGACTAGCTCAGTGTTATGGACCCTCTGTGGCCATCGCTCATAACTCACCCAGCTCACACCCCCGTTTCCATGGTGGGGGGGTGGGGGGAGGGGGAGGGGGGACTCCCAGATTCCTAAGGCTGCGCTCTGTGCCTTCACAATCTTAGCCTGGCCAGCTCCTGTCCAGACATCTGTGGGGCCTCAAATCAGGGGTCACCTTCCTGATCCCCCAGACCATGTTAGGCTGCTTTTCTCTGAGTTCCTCTTGACCTGTGCTCACCTGCACCTTGGCCCTACCACACTGTTGGCTAGTGTCTGTTTACAAGGCTGTCTCCCTTCTGGGTGTGAGCCCTTTGAGGGCAGGACATGGCTGATTTGTCTCTGGACCCCCAGCGTACAATATGTGACCTCGCACAGAGGAGGCACTCAGAGAGCAGATGAACAGAGGGATGGGTTGGGATTGGATGGATGATGGGTGGGTGCTTGGACGCTGATGCTTAGATCATGAATCAACAGGTGGATGGATGAGTGGTGGAGAGATGGATGGAGGATGTGGGATGGATGGGGTTCCATTTCAGATCCGAATTGAAGTGACCTCTGTCCACTACTGACCTGGCCTACCCTTGGCTTCACCACTTCTTGGCCTTGCTCTTTCTGAGGTTGTGACCCAGTTGGACACAGGCTCCACCTCTTCCCTCACCTGCAAGCCTGAGCCCAGCTGATCCCACCCCACCACTGCGTTCTTTCCCACACTCTCCCCTCTCTCCGCTTCCCAGTGCTGTCCTACCCTGGTTGGTCCTCTTCTCTTCATCTGTCCCTCTCTCTCGGGACAGTGCAGGCACCCCTCCACCCCAGCCATGCCTGTTCTCTCTGGGCTCCCACCTCCAGCCCTTCCCAGTCCCCCCCACCATGCACTGTAGGTCCGCTCTGAGATACCGTCTCCTTCAAACATTTTCTTGCAGAAGTCCTGCTGCTTCCTTTCCAGCCTCCCACCATCTGCTCTGCACCTCCAGCCCATCCCCCACTCAGCAGCCAGCAGGGTCTTCCAGAAACACAGCTCTCCTCAGCTCACTTCCCCGCCCCCATTCAGTCGCTTCCTATTGCCTTGGATAAAGATCCAAAGGCCTAACATGCCCCATGGGGCCCTGCGTAGTCCAGGGGGCATCAATGTGCAGAGACTGGGGCAGCAGCCTGGGCACGTGGCCTGAGGTTTGAGCTGGGCTTCGCTCTGAAGCCCGCTGGCGTACTTTCCGTGGCTCTTTTCTCCACGCTGAGACAGTCTCCATCTTGAAATCATTGCAGCTTCCAAGCAGTTTAATGACGAGGTCCTGAAGGCCCACAATGAGTACCGGAAGCAGCATGGCGTCGCCCCGCTGAAGCTCTGCAAGAAGCTCAACCGGGAGGCTCAGCAGTGAGTCCCCCCAGGGCCCCGGGCAACTCGGGCCCCTCCCGGTGCTGCCACTGCTGCAGTCCCAGATGGGCTCTGGAAGGCAGGCGGGACGTGGGTTGGGGGGCAAATACAGCCAGACTTGAATAACCACTCTGCCACTTACCCAGGCAGGTCCCCTTGTTCCTCTGAGCCTCGGTTTGCTGCTCTGTAAAATGGGACTGGAGTGGGGGCTTAGACAAGATGCAGGTGTGATGCTCCTGATTGCCTCGGCGAGCCCAGGGCAGGGAAGGAAGCTCAGCCACACCAGGTTAGGGCTCCTACTCTGGGGGCTTCCCTGGGCTGTACTCGCTCTAAGGAAGCACCGTGGACTCCGGCAGGTATTCAGAGGCCCTGGCCAGCACAAGGATCCTCAAGCACAGCCCGGAGTCCAGTCGTGGCCAGTGCGGGGAGAACCTGGCGTGGGCATCCTACGATCAGACAGGTGAGTCGTTTCTCGGCTCCCCTCCTCCTGCGTGAGCCGGGCCTAGGACATCCAACGTGCAGGCCCCTTCGGGCCCCAGCGCCCTCCGTGGTGTCGTCGCCGTGATGCAGCCACAGGCCCAGAAAGGGAAGAGAACCCCAGAGCTGTCTGTCTGCTCCCAGGAGCTGACTGCAGCTCACCACAAGGTCTCCGATGGCCAGCTCAGGGCCAGGCCTGCGCTGGCTGCCAGGGACACAGAGATGACTCAGACTGCCCGGTCCCACCCCCTTTCCAGAAGAACTCCCAGCAGAGGAGTGAGGGCGGGGAGACAGACCGTTTCTGTGCTGAGTCTCAGCCTGACCAGGCCTGCGGGCCCTGAAGCATCCCCAGCCTCAGAAAGATTTTACGTTCCTCATGTTCTTCTGAAAATATTTACAGTGCTTGTGTATTAACTTTCTTCACGAGAAAAATGCAATAGAGCTTTTTTCCGTGCTGGAAAAAGTAATCATAATGGGAAAGACAATTCCTCATCCAAGGTCACAGCCTGGAATGGTGATCCCACCGCACTGACCAAACATTCTTGAGCTTCCTGGCTCTGACAAGGCTGTCGTGGCTTTTTAGGAAAAATGCTGGAGAGAGCTACCTCGTGCTCTGAAGCTTTCCCCAAACTCCCGCGGGAGAATGACTGCTCCTTCCCCGGCCTCACATTCCTGGGAGTTCCCTGGGGAGGCCCTGGGAGTCCTCTTGGTTTCCCTGGGGCAGAGTCCCTCCAGGAGAAGTGTGCGCTTGCTGCCCGGGAAAGCAGGAGCCTGAGGCCTGCGGCCCCTCCCCAGGCTCAGGCTGTGGGCCTTGGCGGGGAGAAGGGAGAGGGGTGGGAAAGAGCCGGCAGGAGACATGGCTCCTCCTCGCACTGGCTCCCTGTAGAGCTTTGAGCAAATCTGCTACGTTCCCTGGTCCCAGTTTCCCCATCTCTACAGAGGGGGGTTGGGTAGGACATCTCTAGGGCAGGGGTTCCCCACCCTGGCTACACACTGGGATCTTTTGTGGAGCTTTCAAAAAATACTAGTGCCTGGATCTCTCGTCCCGAGACACTGATACAGTCCGTCTGTGGCAGGCCCCAGGCATCAGTAATTTTGAACAGTTCCCCGGCTGCGGCCACTATGCAGCCACTGTTCTCGAAGGACTTGCTCCTCAAAGTGTGGCCCACGGATGAGCAGCAGCACCTGGGAACTTGTTAGCAATGCGGACTCAGGGCTCCACCCTAGATCTTCCAGAGTCAGAATCTGCATTTTAACAAGAGCCCCAGGTGATTCGTGCACTCATTCAAGTTCAAGACTTACTGCTCTGAGGTCCCAGGCTCCCAGCTCTCTGGCCCTGAGATGAGCCACTCCCAGGGAGATGCTGTGGCCAGTGGATGCTCCGGGGGAGTACCCTTCTGCCTGCAGTGGAGACCTTGACCCACCGGCCCAATTACATTTCCTCCTGCGGGTGTTTCAGGAGCCAGACTTGGGGTGGGATGAGGGTGTGGTCTCCCGGAAACTCGGAGCATCATTAGAAGCCCTTGGAGTACGTTGCATTCAACCCGATTGTACAGAACGGGGCAGGCCTTGCCCAGGATTACACAGTGAATTAGTGTCAGGGCAGGGACACAGATGCTGGTCCCCTGACCTCAGGCCAGGGCTCCTCCCAACCCCTAACAAGGCCCTCCCTTCAGCCTGGATGTGCTCATGGGCAGGAGTCCCCATGTCAGCTCGTTGGTGCTTTATGAGACATCTAACTGTGGGATGGGTGCTTTGGGGTTAATGGGAGAAGATGGAAGGAATAGGGAGTCGGTTGATTTTGCTGCTGAGTTTTAAACTGTCTTTTCCATACAGGAAAGGAGGTGGCTGATAGATGGTACAGTGAAATCAAGAACTACAACTTTCAGCAGCCTGGCTTCACCTCCGGGACAGGTGAGTGACATGGTCACACCAGTGACCTGGCCCTGGGCTGGGTTGCAGTTTGGGTCTGACTTCAGAGAGGAACTAACCCTCTGAAAATCAATCATTTCTCTCCTGTTTCACCTCTTCCATATTTCTCTGGTTGGACTTTGCCCAGAGGGCAAAACCCTCTTTCCCCAACACCTCTCCCAACACACACACACACACACACACACACACACACACACATATCCCCCCATCCAAGAGCACCCAAGCTGCCGATTCCTGCCCCACCAGCTCAAGGCTCTTCACCTGACTGGAGTGTGATATAAGGAGGCTGTGGATGTCAAAGGCCGCTGAGTGTTTCTTTCCAGGAGTGACGCCTCAGCGCTTTGAACCCGTCATGCCACTTCTGCTCCTGTTCCCCTCCAATCCAGCCTGCTCCCCAGCAGCCAGAATGTTCTAAGACCCTTTCTGCCCACGCTGCTCTCCTGATTAAGCTGCCAGGGGCTTCCTGGGGCCATCAAGAAGAGGGCCAAGCTGCTGGCTCTCCTCCTGGTCTTAACTCCCACATCCCCCCACGCCCCCACATCCTTCCTCTCTGCCCCTCACTCCTCACAACCTCCCAGGCATTCTCCCTTCACCTTTATACTCGAGTTTGTCGTTCAGGTGAGCTTGGAATGCAGAAAGCTTGGATCTAGTCTCAGCTCTGACACTATTAGTTGTGTGAACTTGGGTCAACTCCCTGTTCTTCCCTGTCCCCAAGGGAGAGGGACAAGGTGGAGGCCTCTATGGGCCGTTCTGAGAGCCAGTATTTAGATGCAGGGAACCGGCCACGGGACCATCAGCCTTTGCCATAGGCCTCCCCGGTGAGCAGTAAATGGTTAGCTTACTAAAGCCCTGGTCAGCCGCTCCAAGCTCTGGGCTCCCCGCTGCCCCTCAGCAGGAATCACCAGGCTCCTGTCTTTCCTCAGAACCAACTCACATCCACCCAGGGCCCAGGATGGGTTGGAAGGGGCTGTGGATTTCTCTGACCAGAAGGCACCAGGGAAACTGAAAAGGGGGTTCTCTGTCCACCCCCCATTCCTCTACCCCATCCCATCCCACCCATGGGTAGAGCCACTTATGGCTTCTTACCCTCTGGAGGATTCTTCAGAAGCAGGAAGTGACATGTTCTCAGAGCCAGTCACCGTTTCCTGTGGTCTGTGCTCACCCCTTTGGGCAGGGGTTCTTGCAGCCGTGTGGGGAGAGGTAGAAGCGTCTGCCCTGCGGGGCAGGACAAGGAGGCCACTGTCAGGCCCTGAGTGAGAACTGCTGGTTCTGTGGCAATTAGATTTGAGAGGTGAGGGAGGGAACGGTGACAACCTGCCACCAGTGATTAAGGACATGTAGGCAGAACCTGGTCTTCTTTTCATAAAGATCAGTGACCAGAAGACGTTTTATTTCACAGCGTCTGGATCTCCTTTTCCGTTGAGCAAGATTCTTGAGCAATCAGACATGTGTCAGAGCAAGTGATTGGCGTTGCTCGTGTGTGCACGCCCCTTGACAGTAAAAAGCATCTCCGCCTCCATGGCCACGTAACCCTGCTACACCGTTTGAAGGTGGGGCTTTATTCCACCCATTTGCAGAAGAGAAACTGAGGCCCAGAAAGGGGAAGAGACTTCTGTTTACCTTCTATCCTCAATCTGATGCTTTTTCCATGGCCCCTGCTCCAAGGTGGGAATCTCTCAAGTGTCAGAGCTGGAGATGGGACTCAACTTTCCGTGATCACTGACCCCCTGTGATCCTGTCTGTTGCCCCACATCTCCCAGCCCTAAAGAGGAAAACCCCAGAGCCTCCAGCCCCTATGCCATCCCAGGTGCCAGTGGACAATGCCTGGGGTCACACACAGCCTGATCCTCAGACGGGAGCACAGCTTTGGGTGGTGATATAAGCGGGGCTCTCAAGACCCTTAAAGATGCTCAGGCCCATCCCCCATGAGTCAGCCTCCCCCAGAGCTGCTTCTCGCTGCACCATGGTTCAGGGGTTCCCTGACCTGAGTCCATGTTGTAGGTGAAAAGGCCTTTGAAATATCCTATAATCTGTCCTAAGCCCACCCCACCTGGGTCAAAGTCTTGTGATGAAGGACACTGTTCTGTGCTTTGTGCTGAGCGGAGAAAAATAGCTTCTTGCAGTCCCTTTATGTTTTCTTCTAATGAGTAGGCTTTGTTTATTCTGAATAAATAATACTTTTATATGACATGAAATTTGCAAGCTGTATAAGGTGGAAAGTCTTCCTTCTGTCCCTGGCCTCCAGCGCTTTCCCTCCCAACCAGTAATACCAGTTTCTTGTGTATCATTCTAGAGATGTTGTGAACCAGCAGTTGTATAAATGCTCTCTTTTCCCTTTTTTATACCCTGGTGTCAGATAGATGATCTGTTTTGCACTTGCTTTGTTCACACAGCAGGTTGGCAGAGATTGTTCCATATCAATACAGAAAGAGATTTCTCTTTCTTATGCATTATTCTCTTGCAAGGATGTACTGTAACTTATTCAACTTGTTTTTCAAATGCATATTCTAGGAAGTTTGGGTCCGTAGCAGGAAAGAGGATGTGATCCCTTTAGGAAAAAAAAAGAAAAAGGAAGCTGTTAGTAGTTTAGGGTTAGAAACCAGTGTGTATCTGATGGTTGCTAAGGAAGTTGTGTCCTTTAATTCATCTCTAAATACCCAGGCTTAATTATCTCTGTGCAGACAGAAACCTCTCCAGTCAGAAGAAAGATTACTTAGTCTCATCTGTTTGGAATAGGCTTCCATGGGCATTCACACTGCTGGTGCGCATGTGGTGTCTGTAATTATTTTCTTGGCAACCAGTGGATAAATGGCAGCTCTTCCTTGTCTGGGTGACAGAGAGAGTGGGTGGCTCAGTGGCCAAAGCATGTGGTCTCTTGGAGAAAAGGCTTGTATGAAAAAGGGCATGAGCCTTAATGAAAAGACAGTCTAAGGGACTTCTCTGGCAGTCCGGTGGTTAAGACTCCATGCTTCCAATGCAGGGGGCTTGGGTTCAGTCCCTGGTTGGGGAAGTAAGATCCCACATGTCTCATGGTGTGGCCAAATTAAAAAAAAAAAAAAAAAAAAAAAAGAAAGAAGAAGAAGAAAAGACAAGACAGTCTATAGAAGCAGTGACACCTGGCAAAGCTGCTGACAGCCTGGAGATGGGAAAGAGATGTGACTCAAAAGTGTAAGGACCAAGGGTGAATTGGAAAGTAGTGTTTCTTCTTTTCTGAGGTGAGAATCAAAGTGTATTGAGCAGCAGTTAACATGAGCTTAAGGATAAGTGGTCAGGATGCATACTTGTACTTAGTGTTTGTTTTCTTTTAATTCTTGCTTTGATTGTATCACATCAACCCTACTGATGAGTGTTTATGTTTGCTTATTTTCATAAAGAATTTAGTAACCTCAAATCTTTTAGGGATGTAGGCAAAGAAATAAACTATACCTAAATTTCAAAATTGTAAAAATGGAGTTCATTTATAGGGGGAAAAAACCACAATTTAATTAATGAAAGTTTATTTAGTCCTTACCAAATACAAGACACAATGGGAAATATCAAC
Organism: Balaenoptera acutorostrata; assembly: GCF_949987535.1. Taxonomy (NCBI): domain Eukaryota; kingdom Metazoa; phylum Chordata; class Mammalia; order Artiodactyla; family Balaenopteridae; genus Balaenoptera; species Balaenoptera acutorostrata. The sequence goes on from NC_080069.1 coordinate 88,815,828, forward strand.
TCTGTCTCTTCCCTGAATGGAAGAGTGTGGGTACCAGCCTGTCTCTTTCCTTCCTTCCTTTCTTCCTTTCTTTCTCTTTCTTTCCCTTTCTCTTTCTTTCTTTCTTTATTTTGTGGTGAAATACACTTAACATAAATTTACCGTTTTAACCATTTTTAAGCATACAGTTCAGTGGGATTAAGTACATTCATGTCGTTGTGCACTCATCACCACCATCCATCTGCTGAACTTTTTCATCATCCCAAATTGAAACTCTAAACCCATTAAACAATAACTCTTATCCTTTCCTACCACCCCCAGCCCAAGCCTTGTTAACTACTATTCTACTTTCTGTCTCCATGAATTTGACTATTCTACCTATATAGGTAAGAATCCTACAATATTTATCCTTTTGTGTCTGGCTTATTTCACTTAGCATAATACCCTCAAGGTTCATCCATGTTGTAGCATATGTCGGAATTTTATTTCTTTTTTAAAGTTGAATAATATTCCATTGTGTATACATACAACATTTTGTTTATCCATTCATCGATCGACAGGCAGTTGTTTTCTTTCCCCCTTTTGGCTGTTATCAATAATATTGCCATGAACACTGGTGTACAAATATTTGAGTTCTGCTTTCAGTTCTTTTGGGTGTATGCCTAGAAGTGGAATTACCGGATTATATGGTAATTTCTGTATTTAATTATTTTAGGAACTGCCATACTGTCTCCCACAGTGGCTGCACCATCTTACATTCCCATCAGCAAAACAAAAGGGTTCCAATTTCTCCCCATCCTCACCAACATTTGTTATTTGGTTTTGTTTTTTAAATAATTTCCATCTTAACAGGTGTAAAGCGGTTGCCCTCTTTCTTTCCTAACCAGCCACTGGAAGCTTAGCTACTCTGATCACAATTTTCCTCCTTCCCTCTGTCTCTTCCTTTCTTCATCAGATATTAATTGGGCATCTACTATGTGCCAAGCCCAGTGGTCAATAAGACAGATATGGTGCCTGCCCTCAAAGAGGAAACATAATCTCTTCGGGGTTGTTTTCGAAAATGAATGCCATTCTGTGACATGGCAGTAAATATCCCATTGACCTGTCAAAGGATCTCTATGAGAAAGGTGAGAAGGATGAACTCCCAATCTCTACTCCCAGGAGACGAGAATTTATGGTCATTGAGCAAAGAGTATGTTACAGCATCAGCTCTTTGACCCCAAAGCAGGAGGGGAGTTAGAAGCTAAGCTATGTTAGCAGTTTGAAAATACCAGTGAGTGAGGGGCAGGCAGCCTGAACAGTGGCAGAATGATGCTGGGAAGCCTTGGCAAGCCACAGAAGCACCTGGAGGGGCAGGCAGTAGCTTGAGAAGGAACTGGGCTATTTGGCTCAGAGCAGAGGGAACTGAAGGAGGCTCTAACTTGTCAAGGTCTCAAAGAGCTCTCAAAACATAGAAAGCCTGCACTTCCAGTGGTGGCAGAACTCAGTCCAAGATGGTTCTTCCATATGCCTTTCATTCATTCACTCATTCATTCCATTCATTCATTCAACCAAGGTTTATTTTACATTTTCCATGTGTCAGGCTGTGCCAGGGCACTGCGTGTACTTTGATGAATAAACCAATTTGGTTCCTGCCCATGTGGGGCTCATGGCCTAGTGAAGGGGCCAAACAATTAGCAAAATATCAAATATATCATTGCAAATGGTAAGAATGCTACGAGGGGGAAAATGGTGCAATAAGACTCTCTGGGGAGGGAGGTGTTCAGGAAATAAGAGTGATTGTGAAAGGCCTCTCTGAAAAAGTGACATTTGGGCTGAGACCTAGGGGACAAGAAAACGCTGGTCATCAGAAGAGCGTTGCATACAGTGGCCAGTGTGTACAAGGGCTTTATAGTCGGAAATAACCGGATGTGTTCAGGGAATGGAAAGGAGGCCACTGGGGCAAAGCATTCACTCTCGTTTTAGGTACGACTAGAAACAATGGAAGGATTTTTAAGCAGAGAAGTAAACAGATATGACTTATGTCTCAAAATGATCACTCTGGCTATGTCAGTGGAAAGTGAATTGCGGAGGCAAGGGTGGATGCTGGAGAGCCGGGCGAAGGCTGTTGCAGTGGTCCCAGTGAGAGAAGTTTGCGCTTGAGACCACAGTTTGGGGAGTGGACGGACTAGAGATGTATTTTGGAGTTAGATTCTTCAGGACTGAATGGTGGGTTGTTGTGGGGAAATGAGCGGGAGGGAGGAATACAGAGCCACCCTGAGGATTTTGCGCACAGAGGTGCCAGTCATGGAAATGGGAGGGACCAAAATCAAGAGTGAGCTTTGGGCAGGTTAAATTTGAGATGCCTGTGAGTCATCCAAGTGGAAATGTCAAGTAAGTAGTTGTGTTTGGAACACAGAGGAGAGATTTGGGCTGGAGAAAGAAATTTGGGAGCCAAGGAAAGATGAAATTGCCTAAAGAGTGCAAAAAGAAAAGATAAGAGAGCCCAGGATTGAGCCTTGGGAAATGCGGGTCCTCCAATATTCACAAGTGAGATGGAAGAGGAGGAGGAAGAGGCAGTGACATGGGAGGAATGCCAAGAGAGGAAACCAAAAGAGGAGAGTCCTTTGAAAAGCGAAAGAGTCGACTCCATTAATGTTCCTGAGATGTCAAGTAAGATGAAGACAAAAGGTGACCATTGGGAAGGAACATGGAGATCATTGGTGACCTTGAAGAGTACAGTTTGGGGGGAGGGGTGGAAGCAGGTGGCAGGTAGGGTGGCATCCTAATTGTTGGGGTCTCTGGGCTTTGCCATGATCTCTGGGAGACCATGAAACCTTTGGGCATCCGAGAGTGAGATGAGTAGGGTCTTTGTGGCTGACTGAGAGGACCTGATGCATTAGAAAATCGGTCAGTGTTTTGTGTCTCCTTCCTCTGATTGGTGGCTGAAGATCAAGCCTCTAACAGCATGGCAAGATGGCACAGGGGTTCAAGAGTCCCTTGAAACATCATTCTCCAGGCTTTGCTAACTAATCTGTTTCCCTCTCCCCATGACTGTTCCCCTACAGGACATTTCACTGCCATGGTATGGAAGAATACAAAGAAGATGGGAGTGGGGAAGGCATCTGCAAATGATGGGTCCTCCTTCGTGGTGGCTAGATACTTCCCAGCAGGGAATGTCGTCAACCAGGGCTTCTTTGAAGAAAATGTCCTGCCTCCAAAGAAGTAATTTGTCCAATGTAACGGGAAGGTGGCAGACTTAAGAACTTGGATTTGAAGTGCCTAGAACAACAAAAACTCAGCTGTGTGTCTGTCCCTGTGGGTGTATGTGCTTGCTTGTGTGATGCTATGGGTCCCTTGAGCACACACTCGGTTTTACGGTTCTGCATGAATTCATTCTTACCAAAGAAATGAGCATATGAAGCCTTTACCTTGATGGTTCCCTAGACTGCAATTATTTGGACTTTGGGGGGGGGAAATCAATTTTTAAACTTTAAAAAATTTTTTTAAGCAAACTCCTTTTGTACCTTTCTTACTTATAATATCCATCCCTGGACTTTCTGTATTCCAAATGTTTGTGATGCTGAGAAAATGAAGTTCATTTTATGTGACCTTCATGCATTGTAATCTACTTTTGGTAGATATTTAAGAATATTAAACCCTCATTAAATGTGACACAAGATACAGCTTTAAACACATAAATATAAAGCAGCTTCCATCGGAAACACGGGGTAGGCAGGGGCTCCATTTCACAGAATTACTGAGCTTTCTCAGTTGTAAGCCATGATGTCATCTGCACGCCTCCTGGAATTCTCTAGTGGGATTGCCAAAGAACAAATGGAGAAAAAAGCTTTACTTCCTTGCATTTTTCTACCTTCCACCGCCCCTTGCCCACCCACCACCCTCCCTTTTTTCTTAAAATCCTCTGGCATTTCAGAGTTCAATATGCCCCCCAGCACCACCTTGGTTTCTAGGGAGCTGGGCTAGGCCTGCGACTCACCCATCCCCCACTCGGCCTGGTGGCCCAGGGCCTGTTCTGGGAGAAAGCCCCTCACACTGCCTGGGCTCTTGGCCAAGCAGCCTTGGAGGATGAAGTCAGTGAGCGTGGGGGTGAGGGTGAGCTCACTCAGGGCCCCCAGAGGAAGCCCTCCAGCCTCTGCCCTCCCCCCAACACACAGGGTGGGAGCCCGGGGCGTGTTCCTGGCAGCTGTGCCTGCAGCTGTGCTGCTACTCCCTCCAGGAATGTGTGACAGGCCCAAGTGTTCCAGGGAGATATCTCCCACGCGGGGGCTTAGAGTCGCTAATTTAGTTCCGTGTTTTGCCTCAAACTACACAAAGTCCTCTTGAATAACGACTTCACGTGGTCCATGTGGGAGGGACCAACCCAGGCGCCAAGCTGTGTGTCCTTGAAACCGTGGCATCTCCAGGTGGTGAGATAGGCAGGGCTGGGGGTCTGTGCAGGCCAGTCTTTGAAGGTCTCTGTTGCACTGTGAACACAGGCTCATGCTGGGCCCTTCATTTCACCCAGGGATATTGACTAAGACAACAATAAAATCTTTTTTGTTTGTGTAATATCTTACTCCCATGTGATTCATGCCCGATTCTTTATCAGTGACTAAGGTAATCCATAACTCTTGAGTTCCCATCTTAGGTAACTCAAGATTCTGAATACCTCCAACCTCTCCCCTGTAGACTGTGCTCCTTAGGTGGCTATGTTTTGAATCACGTGACCTACCATCACACAGCTGACTGGACTAGAGTGGACATGTGATCCAAGGGCAGCCAATCCCTAGGCTGGCCATGCACTGGGAATTGGAGCCAAGAAATATGGAGAGAATTTACCAGTGGAACTGAAAAAATAAGGATGCCACGAGTTTGAATAAAGGCCATGGCAAGCCAAAGCTATATGCAAGCCCTGTTATGAGTTGGAAATATATAGAAGTGAGAAAGCCAGTTGTTAGAGGTATAAAGCAGGTGGAAATACGGAAAGACTCTTCTTGATCTTTCTAGTTCCAGGCCAAATCTGTATCTTTAAAACATACCCTTCATTTTCTTCAGGGCTTCCCAACAAGTTGATATATCAACTGATGGTCCCCAGAAGATTAGAATATTAGAGTCCCCTCCCTTCGGGAGTTTCCAGGAACAGAAAATGCTGAGCTGGGCAGGAAGCTGAGGATGGATGGAGTAGAGAGACCCAGCTGAGGGCCTTGAGCTGAGGTCCTATTCTGGCCACACCTGGGCAGCTACCACGAACAACACAAACTCAATGACCAGTCACTGAACTTTCTGGGGCTCCTAGGGATACACTCTGCCCAATACACACATACATAACCAGGTGGTGGACACTGGCAGGCTGCCAGCCGCTTTAGGCTGGCATCTGTTTCCTCAGTTGGCTGGAGTAAGGGACAAGCTGACCAGGGGAGATTTCCAGGCTGAAGACAAGCCAGACCACAAAGCTGGCTGAGCGGGTGGGCACAAATCTAACTTCTTTAATGGATTTCTTAAAGATGGCAACTCCCACAAGTTCAACAGGAGCAGAAGACAAGCCAGATTGTCGGCTCTCCTTTGCAGCCAGAGGGCAGAGGAAGGAGTTGGGAACCCTGGCTCCCAGCCCTAGCTCTGTGAACTGAGTTGGACGAGCCCCTTCCCGCCTCTGGGCCCCAATCTGTCCAGCTGTACAAGGTCTGGCACATGGAGTTAAGTCTAGTGGATGCTCTCAGGTCTCCATGACAGCCCATAAGCCCAACTTTCTTAACTGGGAGGAAGCATCTGATGAAAGACCTCCCCTCCATGGTGTTCTGGGACCTGAAACAAAAGCAGAGGGGCATGGCCACCTCCTCCACCAAAGTGGGTGTGCGGGCAAAGGAATGGTGAAGCACCAGGGCCTGACCCTGGGTGGGCAGGCCTGGAAGCCAATGGGAGTGACAGGTCTCTGACAGCAGCACCAAGAGACCTCATCCTCCTCCGCCTGAGTCATCGCTGCCTCTCGCCTCCCCTCTCCAGAGATCAGAGCTGGAGAAGCAATTAGAGCTCAATTATCCTCACACGAAGAGAACGGACCAGGTGGAACTCACCTCAGCCACACAGCTAGTCTGTGGAGGGGCTGAAAGCCAAGCTTTGTTCCTTTGGGGAAAACAGAAAGTCTTAGTCCTGTGCAGACTGAGTGCCTCTAACCCTGAAGACATCAAGGTGAACAAATTCAGCATTAAAAAGTAGGTACTTTAAAATAATTTTCAAATTAAGAAAAAGCCAGGTCTGGAATGAAAGGATGAGGGAGAGACAGTGAATAATAGTGAGAACTTGACTACACCAGGGAGGGAAAGACCTGGCAGGCTCACATTCCCCAGGCTGCAATGACAGTTTTCCTAGTAGGGACGCTAAGGACGGCCTGAGGGTCAGGAGTGGGGCTCAGGGCCCAGGCTGGAGATCAAGGACGCGGCCCGAAGCCAGGTCCTCTCTGCACGACCTCGCCAAGGCCGCCAGGGTCTGCGTGTTGAGCCGCTTCCGGGGAGCCCCCAAAGGCTGGTCCGGGTGGGGCCCGCAGGAGCCTGCCCTCCTCCGTGGGAGGCTCCGGCTGGTCCTTATCCCCTCCTGGGTACAGCCGCGCCTCGGGAACTCCGAGGGACCCACGCCCGCTCGGAGGCGGGGAGCGCAGTGGACGTGCGAGCCCGCCGAGCCCGCGAGCACCCCACCCCGCGGGGCGCCGAGGGGGACGCCCGGGGTCTGGATGGCTCCTCTCTGGCCGCCGGGCCCTGCGCCCTCAGTCTGGAGCTCAATACCCCCTTCTGGAAAATGGGCACAGTTATGTTTTGTGTTGATCGTAGGAGGCCCGGCTACAGGGAGGAGGGGGTGAGGGGCGGTGCGCCGCTCCCAGGCGGGAGATGACCCTCTAGCGCCACCGCGTGGCCGAGGGAGCGCATGGAGCCCGGCCGGAGGGGATGGCGATTGCAGACTTCCCACCCACCGCGAACTGAGAACCACCACAAGGGTTTCCGAAGGGAGCAGCCAGCCAGGAACGCCGGAGCTTGGCGAACTGGTGTAATATTAAAGTAATGGCGGCTAGCAACTATTGAAGGTTTGTTACGAGGCAAACACTGTGCTTAACACTTTCTAGTCCTTTTCTCTTGTAAACTCGTATTAATCTTTTTTTTTTAATTAATTAATTAATTTATTTTTGTCTGCTTTGGGTCTTCGTTGCTGTGCGCGGGCTTTCTCTAGTGGTGAGCGGGGGGCTACTTTTCGTTGCGGTGCGCGGGCTTCTTATTGCGGTGGCTTCTCTTGCTGCGCAGCACGGGCTCTAGGGTGCGCAGGCTCAGTAGTTGTGGCGCATGGGCTTCGTTGCTCCGCGGCATGTGGGATCCTCCCGGACCAGGTCTCAAACCCGTGTCCCCTGCACTGGCAGACGGACCCTCAACCACTGCGCCACCAGGGAAGCCCACTTATTAATCTTTGAAGCGGGTACTATTATTATTCCCATCTCACAGAGGAGGAAACTGAGGTTTAGAGAGAAGTCCACACTTGATGAAGAGAGCAGACCCATCACAACCTCCAACATTTTACAAGCTAGAGACTTGGAAATGTGGAGAGAATGTCCCAGTTTTCGGTGGAACTGAAATAATCGGGGCTTTGAAGGCCCTCCCATCCCCCAGTATGCAGCTTACTCCTGTGTCCCTGCTCCTGGGAGTGGCCTCCACCTCTCCCTCTATTTTATAAAGAATGGTATCTGTAATCACAAAGGTCAGAAGCCAAAGGACAGAGCTTTTCTTCTCTGATATCCAGGAGCCTTGGCAGAGAAATGTACTTTGGGGCTTGAGAATCAGAGACAGAGGAAAGCTGAGTAGTTACGAGCATCCTGGAAGGGTGGGGAAAATCCTACATTACAGAAGGCCTGGGTTCCAGGCCCTGCTCTGCTTCCAACTGGCTATGTGATCTTGGGCAAGTCCCTTCTCTTCTCTGGGCCTCAGTTTCCCTCCTGTACAATGTACATTCTTCTAGATGATCTAATAATCCCTTTCCTTCCCCCCACCCCCAGCCTTCCTAACCCTCTTCACACCACCCCTGCCCAAACTGGCTCTGACATTCCAGAAGCAGCCCTGAACTGAGGTTGAAGGTCTCAGGTGGGAGTTGCGACCCATCTCTGAGTTTCCTCCTGAGTTCTGGGCCCTGGCACTAGGCCCTGGCAGGGCATCTGGCCTTGGCAGCTCAGGGCCATCAGAGGGGAGAAAAGCCCTGTGCCTCTGAGAAAGGCCTCTGGGGGGCCTGCATTGTGATGACCTCATCCACTCTGTGACATCATCCTCTCTCCCACCCCCACTCCTCCCTGATCAACTGCTCTGCAAACAACCATCAGTCTGAATCCCAAAGGCCTGAGAAAGTCTGTTCTCCAGTACCTGCTGCTGATCTTCTGCCTCAGCCAGCAAGAAGCACCATGAAATTGGAATTCACCGAGAAAAACTACAACAGCTTCGTGCTGCAGAACCTGAACAAACAGAGAAAACGCAAAGAGTACTGGGACATGGCCCTGACTGTGGACCACCATGTCTTCTTTGCACATCGCAATGTGCTGGCTGCAGTCTCTCCACTGGTGAAGAGTCTCATCTCCAACCACGACATGAAGACCACTGATGAGCTCTTTATCACCATTGACCCCAACTACCTGAGTCCGACCACGGTGGACCAGCTCCTGGACTACTTCTACAGCGGAAGGGTGGTAATCTCAGAGCAGAATGTGGAGGAGCTGCTTCGTGGGGCCCAGTATTTCAACACACCACGCCTTCGAATTCACTGCAATGACTTCCTGATTAAGTCCATCCGCCGTGCCAACTGCTTGCACTACCTCTTCTTGGCTGAGTTGTTTGAGCTCAAAGAGGTATCAGACTTGGCCTACTCTGGCATTCGCGACAACTTCCACTACTGGGCCAGTCCTGAGGCCTCCATGCACTTCATGCGCTGTCCACCTGTCATCTTCGGCCGCCTGCTCCGAGATGAAAACTTGCATGTGCTCAACGAGGACCAGGCTCTCAATGCACTCATCAATTGGGTATACTTCCGGAAGGATGAGCGGGAGAAGTATTTCAAGAAGTTCTTCAATTACATCAATCTTAATGCTGTCTCCAACAAGACACTGATGTATGCCAGCAACAAGCTGATGGGCGTGGAGAACAGCTCAGCCCACTCAACCCTGATTGAGAGTGTCCTTGTGGACCGCAAGCAGGAGAGGCCAACCAGCCTGCTGAGCTACCAGCGGAAAGGGGCCCTGCTTGATTCGGTGGTCATCCTAGGTGGCCAAAAGGCCCACGGCAAGTTCAACGATGGAGTGTTTGCTTATATCATTCAGGAGAACCTGTGGTTGAAGCTCTCAGAGATGCCCTATCGGGCAGCAGCACTTAGTGCCACCTCTGCTGGTCGCTACATCTACATCTCTGGTGGTACCACTGAGCAGATTTCAGGGCTGAAGACGGCTTGGCGGTATGACATGGATGACAACTCCTGGACCAAGTTGCCCGACCTGCCAATTGGGCTTGTCTTCCACACCATGGTGACCTGCGGGGGGACAGTGTACTCAGTGGGTGGGAGCATTGCCCCAAGGAGGTATGTCTCTAACATCTATCGCTATGATGAGCGCAAGGAGGCCTGGTGCCTGGCAGGGAAGATGAGCATCCCTATGGACGGCACAGCCGTGATCACCAAGGGTGACCGGAACCTGTACATTGTCACTGGGCGGTGCTTGGTTAAGGGCTACATCTCCCGGGTCGGGGTGGTGGACTGCTTTGACACCAACACTGGGGACGTGGTCCAGTGTATCACCTTCCCCATTGAGTTCAACCACCGGCCCCTGCTCTCTTTTCATCAGGACAACATCCTCTGCGTGTACAGCCACCGGCAGAGCATGGAAATCAACCTGCAGAAGATAAAAGCCAACAAGACGACTACCTCAGTGCCTCTCTTGCCCAACAACTGCCCCTTGGATGTGTCCCATGCTATATGCTCCATTGGAGACAACAAGGTGTTTGTATGTGGAGGTGTCGCCACAACCAGTGATGTCCAGACAAAGGACTACACCATCAATCCAAACGCCTACATGCTGGACCAAAACGCAGGCGAGTGGAAGACCCTGGCCCCCCCACCAGAGGCACTGGACTGCCCTGCCTGCTGTCTAGCCAAGCTGCCTTGCAAGATTCTTCAAAGGATTTAAACGGCTTTTTAAGTGGGAGAATAAGTAAATGCATTATTATTCACAATTTAATGAGAGAGAGAAAAAGAAGAAGATGGCCTGTTGGTTCCTTCTTAGTCTTTGTTTGGCCCTAAAGGTGGAGATGCTGGGCTACAGCTACCCCCAGTGGGGGGAAATTCACGGCCACTCTGTCACTGGAGGGATCCAAGCTGAGGCTGGAAGAGTCCCTGATGTGTGGGATCAAGACATCTCCTGGGTAGTGGCTCCCAGTGGGTGGAAATTCAGGGCTACTCCGTCACTGGAGAGATCCAAGCAGAGACTGGAAGGGAATCCCTGGTGGGTGAGATTGAGGCACTGGCCAAGGTGATGTCTGGAAGGCCCCCTATTCTATACCCCTGTAGTCACCTTGCGGGCATCTGCTAGACTGACAGTTAAAGCATTTACTTAGAGTTGTGAAGCCTCAGACTCCTCCAACACTCATTTCCCTTGAGTCTGCCTAGGAAGGCAGGGGAGGGCCAATCTCAGGTCTGGGAGAGGAGCCTCCTGGGCTGGGGAGGGGGAAGACAGTGTGAGCCAGGCTCAGGGATGCGGGCAAAGGGAGTGGGGTTGGGATGGGAGGGGAGGCAGGGTTACTTGGCTGTTGTGCTTGGCCACGCAGCTATGGTGTGTTTGTGTCTCATTTGTGGGAAAGTTGGGGGTTTACTTACAATTGTTTCCAGTAAGCAAGGTTCATTGGGAACTTTCTCCAGGAATACAAGTTCTGAGGAGCTAGGGGTGGAAGAGAGGTGAGTAATGGGAGAGAAAAAGGAAACTGCATCTCTGTTGGAGAGAAGATTGGTGATAAGGCGAGATGACGGGATGAGAGACAGGATAGTGTTGCAGTTAGGGGTCTGGACACTGGGGACAGATGGCCTGGTTCAAATACCAGTTCCATCACTTACTGGGTAATCCTGGGAAAGCTGTTGACATCTCTGTGCCTTAGTTTCCTTATCTGTAAAAGGGGGACAATAAGAGCACCTACCTCACAGGGTGATGTGATGTGCAAAATGCCTAGGACAGTCCTTGGCATATATTAAAGTGCTGTGGGAGTACTTTTTGAAAAGAAAAAAAAGAGGAGTGAGGCAAGGGTCTAGGTTCTTGGGTCCTTATATTAAGTTAGGTTCCATAAAATGTTCTTTGAGACTCCCTACCTCAAAGTCTTAGTGAGCTCTCATCAATTCTAACTCCCTCTTCCCTTTCATTCGTGTACTTGCATATAATCCTCAACAGTTTAGAAGAAACTGACTCACGTCCTCGAACACTATATATAATCCTCATTCACCCATTCACTCATTCATTCATGAATTTACTTGTCCACTCATCAATTCAGACACACACACACACACACACACACCAGTCACTGAGGCCTCTCTGCAGGTCCCTGTGCCAGTGTGTATTACACTTACAGCATGGCTCATGTTAGACTAACTACATACATAAAGCCCCGCAAAGCTAGTGGCTACTGTATTATACAGTGCAGGACACTTTACATATCCTCATGGTTCAAATCTGCTCCATCCCCTGCCTTTTCCCACTCAGTCCTGCTTCACCTGCTTAGCGGCATCTTCCTGACTTCCCTTACAGGTGGCCTCCCTCTTCAAAGCCTACCCCTCTGCCCAAGTCTTACTTTCCTCCTTGCAGGCCAGGACCTTGGATGTCACAGCTGATGCGCTCTCCCCTGGAACTTCTCCCACGTTTCTCACTTCTCCAATCCTGGGAAGCCCCTGACTCTGCTCACCTCATTGCGTCCCCCAGCTGGAAGAACAGGGTCTTACAGACCCACGCAGCTAAGCCCAGCTGCCCCATCAGCACCCCACCAGGCTTGGCTGACCCCAGAGTCACCTCTTATGACATCGGATGCCATTCCCTAGTGCTGATTCTCCAACCTTCTCTGGTGTCCTGGGGCCCGGCCCTTCCTTTCTCTTTCTTCTCAGCCACTTACCTCTCATTCTGCCACCAGAACGCCAAAGAAATAGAGGTCAAATTACCTAGCACCATAAACGATCCCTTATCCCCCAGAGCTTCTGCTGCTTTTCTGCACCTCAGAGGAAAAGGTGTCCTTCCATGATTCAAAGCTGACCCCTCCCTGTCTCTCTTTTTTTTTTTTTTATACATTTATTTATTTTATTTTTTATTTATTTATTTTTGGCTGCATTGGGTCTTCGTTGCTGCACTCGGGCTTTCTCTAGTCGCGGCGAACGGGGGCTACTCTTCGTTGCGGTGCGCGGGCTTCTCATTGCGGTGGCTTCTCTTGTTGTGGAGCACGGGCTCTAGGCACGCGGGCTTCAGTAGTTGTGGCACACGGGCTCAGTAGTTGTGTCTCGTGGGCTCTAGAGCGCAGGCTCAGTAGTTGTGGCACACAGGCTTAGCTGCTCCGCGGCATGTGGGATCTTCCCGGACCAGGGCTCGAACCCGTGTCCCCTGCATTGACAGGCGGATTCTTATACCACTGCGCCACCAGGGAAGCCCCCCTCCCTGTCTCTTCATTCTGTGACCTCACAACTTTTCAGGCTCCCCAGTGCCCATCTCTCTCCACATCCGCTTCCTGATGTCTTCTCTTCATCCCATAAAGGTTCTATCAAGGTTCTTCTATCCTGAAAACAAACCCTCCTCAGTTCTGAGGTCCGCCTCTTGCTATCTGTGCATATCTCTCCTCAGCTGAGCTTCCTAAATGTTGCTTCTGCTCTCTGGCTCCAGATCAATCTCTAACCCACTCAGTCTGGCTTCTGTTCCCACCATGCCACCAAACTGTCTACTGATGACACTGTCCTCTGTCTTTTTCTCAGCATTCTTTCTATTCCTTGCAGTACTGGACAGTATTGGGCACTCCCACCTGCAGCAGAATCACTAGAGTGCTTGCTAAAATGGGAGATTTTTAGCATAGTGGGATTATAATTTGATATATTAACCAATGTGGCCTTTCCTTCCTCCTTCCCACATTAAAATTAGACCATGAGGCTGAAGCATCAGGGTTTATCACCTTGAGGAGGCTGACACAGCTGAATGTAGGAATCAGAGTCCAATTCTTTTGTTGCTAGGGGAACTTTAGCAATTCATAGCAGAGATTATGGTCTTGAAAGACATGACTTTTGTACTACAATCCAGGTCTTCAAACTGGGGTACATGAAGTCTTTCCAAGGGAAATTCAGACATTCATAGTTTTAAGGGAATCAGTTTCCAGATCCTCAACTTTTTCCTAAAATTGATCTGAGAATACACCTGTGGTGGAGATTTCATTCTAGCTCCCTTTTCCCATCTTCCCTTTCAAAATTATCTGTCAAACATTTTACACACACACACACAGAGCAAACTTTAACCATCCCAAATCTTCCCAGGATGCACTGCCCCGGATGCCACGTAAGGGTATAAACTGGTGTCAGTGAAGTGTCGGCGAAGACTCCTTTCATCAAGACACCAATATCCAAAGAAGAGTTTGTTGTATTTATCTGGCTTTTCTAGACAGTGTTTCTGCCAAGGTGTGAAATCTGGTGTTAGAAACTGGGGTATTTTGGTCCAAGTTGGTTTTTTCAGAAATGTTAAATAGCACAATGGTATGATGACATATTTTTAAAAGCTTTATTGAGGTGTAATTCACCTACTACAATTCACCCATTTAAAGTATAGAATTCAATGGCTTTTATATATTTACAGAGTTGTACAATCATTGCCACAATCAATTTTAGAACATTTTCATCGCTCCAAAAAGAAACCTTGTACCCCTTACCTATAACCCTCCAACCCCCTCATTTTCCCAGCCCTAGGCAACCACTAATCTACTTTCTGTCTCTATGGATTAGCCTATTCTAGACATTTCATATAAAATACGACCTTTTTTCTAGCTCTCACTTAGCATAATGTTTTCAAGGTTCATCCATGTTGTGGCATGTGCCAGTACTTCATTCCTTCTTACAGCTGAATTCTATTCCATTGTGAGGTTATACCACATTTTATGTATCCGTGTATCAGTTAGTTGATGGACCTTTGGGTTGTTTCCACTTCTTGGCTATAATGAATAGTGCTCTATGAACATTTGTGTACAAGGTTTTGTGTTCACATATGTTTTCATTTCTCTTGGGTATATACATAGGAATAGAATTTTTAGATCAAATTTTAACTCTATGTTTAACCATTTGAGGAACTGCCAGACTGTTTCCCAGAGGAGCTGCATCATTTTACATTCCCACCTACAATCTATGAGGGTTCTAATTTTTCTGCACCCTCACCAACACTTCTTATTATCTGTCTTCCCAAATATAGTTATCCTAGTGGGAGAATGTAACATCTCATTGTGGTTTTGATTTGTATTGCCCTGATGCCTAATGATGCTGGATATCTTTTCAGGGGCTTTTTTTTTTTTAATTAATTTATTATTTATTTATTATTTTATTTTTGGCTGTGTTGGGTCTTTGTTTCTGTGCAAGGGCTTTCTCTAGTTGCGGCAAGCGGGGGCCACTCTTCATCGCGATGCGTGGGCCTCTCTTGTTGTGGAGCACAGGCTCCAGGCGCGCAGGCTCAGCAGTTGTGGCTCACGGGCCTAGTCGCTCCGCGGCATGTGGGATCTTCCCGGACCAGGGCTCGAACCCGTGTCCCCTGCATTGGCAGGCAGATTCTCAACCACTGCGCCACCAGGGAAGCCTCAGGGGCTTATTTTTGATTACAGTTGTTTAATAACCTTGCCTCTTCTGTGCTCAACTGTTAGCAGAGAAAGTATTACTCTTGAGGAAGAGTTCTGTGAAGACAAAACAAAGATAGCATGGCTCAGAAACATGACAGTTGTAGCGCATTATTTCATTCAGGCCACAGAATCATGACAAGTCTATATGCCTTCCTACCTAGCCATCTATCTTAGAATTTTTTTTTTTAATTATTATTTATTTATTTATTTATTTATTTATTTGGCTGTGTTGGGTTCTTCGTTTCTGTGTGAGGGCTTCCTCTAGCTGCGGCAAGCGGGGGCCACTCTTCATCGTGGTGCGCGGGCCTCTCACTACGTGGCCTCTCTTGTTGCGGAGCACAGGCTCCAGACGCGCAGGCTCAGTAGTTGTGGCTCACGGGCCCAGTTGCTCCGCGGCATGTGGGATCTTCCCAGACCAGGGCTCGAACCCGTGTCCCCTGCATTAGCAGGCAGATTCTCAACCACTGCGCCACCAGGGAAGCCCTATCTTAGAATATTTAAGATTTTTAAAAGTATGTTAGAAAATATCCACTACCAAGCACGTCCTCTCTGCATTTTCACCATTCTCAGTAATAAGAAAGCACTCCCATTCTCCTGGGTCTATTTGCATATTTGGTACCATTTAAAGGATGACATAAAAAGTTCCACATTTCTTTTCTTTTTTTTTTTTAATCTTTTAAAAAATTTATTATTTAATTTATTTATTTTTGGCTGCATTGGGTCTTCGTTGCTGCGCGTGGGGTTCTCATTGCGGTGGCTTCTCTTGTTGCAGGGCAGGCTCTAGGCACGTGGGCTTCAGTAGTTGCGGCGCATGGGCTCAATAGTTGTGCCTTGCGGGCTCTACAGTGCAAGCTCTGTAGTTGTGGCACACAGGCTTAGTTGCTCCGTGACATGTGGGATCTTCCCGGACCAGGGCTCGAACCCATGTCCCCTGCATTGGCAGGCAGATTCTTAACCACTGCACCACCAGGGAAGTCCCCCACATTTACTTTCAAAAGAACAGTGTTATATCTTTGAGCAAAAGTAAATATATCAACTGTAAGTTAGAACGCTTATTGGGAATTCCTTGGCACTCCAGTGGTTAGGACTCCACCCTCTCACTGCTGAGGGCCTGGGTTCAATCCCTGGTCGGTGAACTGAGATCCCTCAAGTGCGCAGCATGGCCAAAAAAATTAAAATTAAAAAAATTAAAACAAAATTTGGGACTTCCCTGGTGGTCCAGTGGTTAAGACTCTGTGCTTCCACTGCCGGCGGCGCGTCTCTGATCCCTGGTCGGGAAACTAAGATCCCACATGCCGTGCAGTGCGGCCAAAAACAATTTTTTTAAATTTTATTATTAGAATGCTTTATTCAGACTTGTAAGAAACATTTAAAACCTTTTTTATTAGGGATATAACACACATAGAAAAGTGACAATACATAATTGTATAGCTTAACGAATTATTGTAAATATTGTAAATATCCATGTAACCACTATTGAGTTCAAGAAATAGAATGTTGCCAATACCTCAAAAGTCTCCTATGTGGCCCCCTTCCTGATTATATCCCTTCTCTCCCCTCTGACCTTTATGATAATGCCTTCCTTGCTTTTCTATATAGTTTACCATCTAAGTAAGCATTTCTAATACACAGATTAGTTTAGCCTGTCCTTGAACTTTACATAAGAGAATTGTACAGTGTGAATTATTTTGTGTCTGGCTTCTTTCAGTCAAATTGTTTTCACAGTGATCCATGTTGTTGTATGTAGGTGTAGTTCTTCCCATCCCTCTTCTATATAGTTTTCTGTCATATGAATGTATCCTTTCATTTATCCAGTCTCCTGTTGATGGACATCTGGGTTGTTTCCCGTTTGGACAATTACAGGCAATGCTATTCTTGTGAATGTATCTTGGTGCACGTGTACTCAAGTTTATCTGGGACATATACCTAGCAGTGGAATTGCTGTCTTCATTTCTAGGTAATGCCAAACTATTTTGCAAAGTGATTGTGCCAATTTACATTGCCATCAGCAGTACATGAGAAGTCCTGTTGTTTCTACATGCTTGCCAGTACTTGGTATTGTCCGACTTTTATTATCGCCGATCAGATTATGAAGTATTATCTCCATGCAGTTTTAATTTGCATTCTCTTGATTGATAATTATAGGTTAAGCACCTTTTAATGTTTACTGGACATTTGGATTTCCTCTTTTGTGAAATCTTTGCTTTTTTCTATTTGGTTGACTATTTTCTCTTTTTGACTTGTTGGAATTCTTAATACAGACTGGATATGAGTCCTTTACCAGTTTCAAATGTGGTAAATATCTTCTTCCACTCTGTGGCTTGCCCTTTCACTCATAATGGTATATTTTAATTTTAGTTAGTCTGATTTGTCTTTTTGTTTTTGGTTACTGCTCGTGATACTTGAGGAAACCATTCTCTACCCAGAGGACACGAATATCCCATATGGATATATAATTGTCCCAGTACCAATTTTCCCACTTCTCTGCAGTGCCGACATGCTTATGAGCTCTCTTATTCCATTAGTCTATCCGTCTGACCTTATGCCAGTACCACAGCCTCCATTTCTATAGCCTTAACATGTCCTATACAGTTTAGAATTCATTTGTCAAGATCAATTTGGATTTTGGTTGTGATTGCAATGAATTTACAGATCAATTTAGGAGAATTTCATATATTTAGAATATCAGTTTTTAAAATTCACGGAGGTGGTATGTTTCCATTTTGGGGAGTCTTCTTTAATTCCTCTTAAAGTTTTATACTTTGTAGAGGTCTTACACAACTTTTGTTAGATTTATTCCTAGGTATTTGATGTTTTAAAATTAACAAATGTTATTAAAATATATATAGTTATGTATATTATATATAATATTCTTTTTAAAATATGTAGTATTCTTTTAAAAATTCATTTCCTCTTTTTATAGTTAGTCTATAGAAATACAGTTGATTTCTGTATATTCATTATGTATTTAGCAGATTGTAGGAGATGTTTAGATATTCTAGATGTGAGCCCTTTATCAGTTGTACATGTGGTAAATATCTTCTCTCCACTCAATATGAATCACAGCTCTAAATGTAAAAGGTAAAACTACAAAACTTCTGGAAGAAAACATGGACAAAATCTTTGTAATTGGGGGTTAAGCAAAGATTTCTTAAATACGACACCAAAAGCATGATCCGTTTAAAAATTGGTAAATTGGACCTCATCAAAATGAAAAACTTTTGCTCTGGGAAAGGCGCTGTTAAGGGGATGAAAAGACAAGCCGCATATTGAAGAAAATATTTGCAAATCACCTATCTGACAAAGGACTTGTATCCAGAATATAGAAAGAATTTGTAATAATTTATTTGGAGATATTTCCATAGTTTCCATATACACAATTATATCATGTATAAATAATGACTTGTTTTTTTTTAAGGAAGTTCCCTCTATTCCAAGTTGCTAAAAGCTTTTATTGTGATAGATGTTGAATTATCAAATATTTTTCTGAATCTATTGAAATGAGCATGTTTTTTCCTTGTTTTAGGACAATTCACTTTTATTAATTTGTCAATGTAAAACCATCCATCCATTCCTGGGATAAACCTAACTTGCTTATGACATATTACATATATATTTTTATATAAAATACAATATACATTTATATAATTATTAGCCTCAGTAATTATATAATTTCTTTAAAATATTACCGGATTCCATCCACTATATATTCACTCAGGTTTTTATTTGTAAAGTTCTCATATGGAGCTATTGTAAACGGTATTTTCAATTTTTTGGTTTCTAATAATACACTGCTAGTACTATATAGAAATACAATTGATTTTTGTGTGTCGACCATATACCTTGCAACTTTGCTAAACTCACTTATTTTAGGAGTTTATTGGGTAGATTTCTTGAAATTTTCTATGTAGACAATCATGTCATCTACAAATAGGGACAAATTTATTTCTTCCTCTCTAATCTGTATGCCTTTTATGTCTTTTTCTTGTCTTGCTGTGCTGGCTAGGACTTCCAGTACAATGTTGAATAGGAATGATGAGTGGGAACATCTTTGACTTATCCCTGATCCTAGGGGGAGAGCATTCAGTCTTTCACCATTAAATAGGTTTTTCATAGATGTCCTTTATCAGGCTGAGGAAGTTCTGCTCCATTCCTAGTTTGCTGAGATTTTATAATATATATATTATACATATATATTATATATATATAATATATATATATTATATATATATAATTTATTAAAATGTTTTTACTAGCTATAGGAATATTCAGTTCTATTTCTCCTCGTGTTATTTTTAAGTTGTATTTTCTAGGAATTTCTCTATTTCATTTACATTTTCAAATTTATTAACATACAATTGTCTGTATATACTTTTATGATCTTTATAATCTCTTTAGACTCTTCAGTGATCCTATTTTTATTCCTGATTTTGAATTTTTTAAAAACTTTTATCAGTCTCACATAGGTGCCTTTATGACTTTGGATAGTCAGTAGTTTCTTAGATATTACCAAAAACATAAATGAGCATCATAAAAATTAAAAACTTTTGTGCCTCAAAGGACACCATCAAGAAAGTGAAAAGACACAAATGGAAAAAATATTTGAAAAGCACATATATGACAAGGAACTTGTATTAGAATATATAAGGAAGTCTTACAACTCAGTAATAAAAGGGAAAAAAAGCAATTTAAAGATGGGCAAAGGATCTGAATACATTTCCTCAAAGAAGATACACACATAGCCAACATGCACATGAAAAGATGCTCAATATCATTAGCCATCAGTGAAATGCAAATCACAACCACAATGAGATGCCACTTCATACCCACTAGGATGGTTATAATAATTTTTTTTTTTTTAATTTTTGGCTGTGTTGGGTCTTTGTTGCTGTGCGCAGGCTTTCTGTAGTTGTAGCAAGCGGGGGGGCTACTCTTTGTTGCAGTGCACGGGCTTCTCATTGCAGTGGCTTCTCTTGTTGTGGAGCAAGGGCTGTAGAGCACACGGGCTTCAGTAGATGCGGCACGTGGGCTCAGTAGTTGTGGCTCACAGGCTTAGATGCTCCGCAGTATGTGGGATCTTCCTGGACCAGGGCTTGAACCTGTGTCCCCTGCATTGGCAGGCGGATTCTTAACCACTGCGCCACCAGGGAAGTCTAGGTTATAATAATTTTTTTAAAAAACAGGTATGAAATATTAGTGAGAATGTGGAAAAACTGGAACCCTCAAACAATGTTGGTAGGAATGTAAAATAGTACAACCACTTTGGAAAACAGTCTGGCAATTTCTCAAATGATTAAACATGCAGTTACCATATGACCTAGTAACATATATACTGGGTATACATACCCATTAATTTCATTCCTAGGTATGCATACTCAAGATAAATAAAAACGTATATGCACACAAAAACTTGTACGTGAATGTTCATAGCGGTATCATACATAATAGTTAAAAAGTTGAAATAACCCAAATGCTCGACTCATAAATAAATAAATGTAGAATATCCATATAGTGGAATATTATTAAGCCATAAAAAGGAATGAAGTACTCACACATGGTACAACATGGATGAACCTTGAAAACATTATGCTAAATGAAAGAAGCCAGTCACAAAAGACCACATGTTGTATAATTCCATTTTTATGAAATGTCCACAATAGGCAACTCTACAGAGACAGAAAATAGAAAATTAGTTGTTGCCTAGAGCTGGGGGATTTGAGAGTACTGAGAAGTAGAGACTGAAAGTACAAAGTTTCTTTTGGGGGTAATAAAAAGATTCTAAAATTGATAGTGGTGATAGATGCACAATTCTGTGACTATACTAAAAGCCACTGAATTGTATACTTTAAATGGGTGAATTGTATGGTATGTGAATTTTACCTCAATAAAGTTATTAAAAAGATACCATGCCTCTGTCTCGGTCATTCTTTCTTTCTTGGATTGCTCACTCTGGAGGATGTCAACTTCTGTGTCATGAGCAACATTTTGGAGAGGCCCATGTGGCAAGGAACTGAGACTTCCTGACAACAGCCATGTGAGACAACCTCATGGGAGATGCCCCTCAGATTCCTGACCCTCAAAAACTATGTGAAATAATAAATGTTTGTTATTTTAAGGTACTAAATTCTAATTACACAACAATAGATAATACAAGCCCATCAAGATTTTTAAGACATGATGTTCTAATAAAATTTTACTTTTTCTATTTAGTAATATTTAGTAATTATAAAATTTTCTGGTATATTTTGTTGCTTTGGTTAAATGTATACTACTAATAATGATGTCAATGCAAAACAAAATTTTAACATTCAGAGCCTTATTATGGTCATAGGATATTTTAAACAGTTAATTATATTACATATTTTTGTTACCAGGAAGTATGATAGGGGCAAGTGTTGGAATGGTAGTATGTGTTCATGGAGCAAAAGTAAGAATCTGAAATTTAATATTAATGAAAAGCTTTATCATTTTTTAATGGATTATGGTATCAAATCACTATGGTATTTAGATGCTACCAGATACATTTAAAAGAGCAATGCAATGATTTTATTTGAAAGGATCACTATTACAAGATATGAGAAATTATATCCCTTGCAACTAATTAAGTTATGAAAAAAATTAGATGTCAATTTAAAAACGCACAAGAGGCATGTAGATTTTAAGAGTTCCTTTAGGGAGCGTTTCTTTTTTTTTCTTTTTATCTTGCTTGGAGTTCATGGTGATTCTCTTAAATCTGTGGTTTGATTTCCTTTACCAATTTTGGGAAATTCTTAGCCATTTTCTCTTCCAACATTGCTCCATTCTTTCTCTATTCTCCTTGCTAAAATTTTTTTTAAATTAATTAATTAATTTTTGGCTGTGTTGGGTCTTCATTGCTGCGTGTGGGCTTTCTCTAGTTGTGGTGAGCGGGGGGCTACTCTTTGTTGTGGTGCGTAGGATTCTCATTGTGGTGGCTTCTCTTGTTGCGGAGCACAGGCTCTAGGCACGTGGGCTCAGTAGTTGTGGCTCACAGGCTCTAGAGCACAGGCTCCGTAGTTGTGGCGTACAGGCTTTGTTGCTCCGTGGCATGTGAGATCTTCCCGGACGAGGGCTCAAACCCGTGTCCCCTGCATTGGCAGGCAGATTCTTAACCACTGAGCCACCAGGGAAGTCCTCTCCTTGCTAAAATTACATTATAAAACCTGTCCCTCATATCCCATGTTTTTTATGCTCTTTTCTGTGGTTTTCATCCTTTTGATTCTGTTTCAGCTTGGATATTTTTCTGCTCTGTCTTCTGGTTCACTAATTCTCTTTTCAGCTATGTCTAATCCACTATTAAACCTATCCATTGAACTCTTAATATCAGATACTGTAAATTTTAGTTCTCAAAATTTTAAACTGCTGAAATTCTCATTATTTTAATTCCTTGAAGTCTTTAATCATAGCTAGTTTAAAGTCTAGGTCTGATAACTCCATTATCTGAATCCTCTGGAATTTCTATCATATGCCTGTCCTTGAAAATATTTCTGAACATGTTTTGTCTTTTCATGCTTATTTATTTTTGGATGAAATTTTTTTCTGTTAGAGAGAATTTACTCTTGCTTTTGGCAGGCAGCTCTAAGGTAAGGGCACTAGAAAGCCTGGATCACTTTAATTCAATCAAGGCCTTTTCCCCCTTTATTCCTAGTAGGTAGCCCTTTGGGGTCCCAACAAAAAGCCTGGTACATTTATCAGGGCCCCTTCTTCTTGGTAGGCCCTCAACTATTTTCTTCTCCCAGCCTTGTTTATTGAAAACTCTACTCAGCTTCTCAGCCTCTGCTTTTACAACTAACAGTCTCCTTGAGAGGAAAAATGGCTCCAAATGTTAGGCTCACTTTTCTTGGCTTCCCTCCCCTTCTAGAACTTTGGCCCACAATTCCTCACTGCTTTGGTAGTCCTCTGATGCCTTCAAAGATTTTTAAAACTTTTTGCCCAGATCTTCTAGTTGTTTTCAGCAGAACAGTTGGCTCAAAACAACTTGCCCACCATTGCTGGAATTAGATCTTCCTCTCTCCTCAACTTCAGACTTAGATTTCCAATTTCCTGTGGAATGTCTCCTGAATATCCCACAGGTCCCTCGTGCTCAGTATGTCCACACTGAACTCTTCATTTGTCTCATCTCCTCCCATTCCACACAACCGGCTTTTCCTGTTGTGGCTATTTCTGTTCGTGGTTTCACAAGCTATAAAAGTTATCTGTGAATCTCCTCTCTCTCTCTGTGCCTCCTCTCTCTGCTATTACTTACCAAGTATTATACTATGTATATTACCTCCATTATTTTCCTTCCACCTGAGCCCACTGCTCTGTTTCCTAGAATATCATACTTGGCCCCCTGCATCTCCCTCCTGAACCACTGCAGCAGTCTTTCCTAACTCTCCTCCCTGCTTTCAGAACCCTCTGCCATGCTAACTGCCTGAGCTGCCAGAAGATTCTTCCAGAACAGGGTTCTGACCAAGTCATTGGCCAGGTAATGTCCATCAAAGGCTCCCCACAGCTTCTTCAAATTTAGTAATAATCCTCACCTGGGCTCTCAAGTCCTCCATGATTTGACTCCAACACACTTTCTTCAGCTGTATCCATTTACTTTCCTGATCTTC
The DNA here is from genome assembly GCF_949987535.1 of Balaenoptera acutorostrata. Lineage (NCBI taxonomy): Eukaryota > Metazoa > Chordata > Mammalia > Artiodactyla > Balaenopteridae > Balaenoptera > Balaenoptera acutorostrata. The sequence goes on from NC_080069.1 coordinate 88,839,289, forward strand.
CATCACGTAGCCAAATCACTTCCCAGAGCACAGCCTGCCTTTCTTCCTCTCCCTCATATATATCTCACAACCCTTCTCCTTTGAGATCTATCTCAAATGCCACTCCATTCCAGCAACAAATATTTATTGAACACCTGCTATGTGCCAGGTATAATGCTAGACCCTAAGAATACAAAGATAAGTAAGGCATACATGGCCCCTGCCCTCACCTAAAGATCTAGTGGGAGAGATAGACACTGCACTTATCTCCTATATGAAACTTTTCTAGGACTTCTCAACCAAATGTGACTCGCCTCCCTTCCATCCTTTCAGTTCTTTGCTTGCTCACCACTGCCCTCTCCACACCCCTACCATATCACCATCTGCACCTATCTTAGAGTAATTTGTATGCATTTCTTACCACCCTTCTTCTGGATCAGATACTTTTTGGCTTAAGAGAGTGGGGTCTGAGTCTTAACCCCTCAACCAAGACCCATCAGACGTCACTGTGTGGCCCTTGGTCCGGCTCTGGCAGAGTGCTGAGGAAAGATCCTGCACAGTCCAATCTCTGCCTCTCCCTAGAACCAAGGGTTCTTCCCAGCTGTGTCACCCAGTACTTCCCTCTCCCCATCTCTCCCACTCCAGGCCAGGAGCTCCCCTCCTTGTGTATACTTCTAACTACCTTCTGGATATCACCTAAATCTTCTTCTCTGTCTCCTGGCAATTACTGGAACTCCCCCAGAGAGCATAAATTAGTGGCTTTGGTGATTTCAGGTATGATTTATGATCTCATCCTTTCCCCCTGCAACTCTCCCAGTCCCTACATCTTGTGGTAGGTAGGGACTTCCCATCAGTGCTCCCTGGATCATCCAACTCCACATCACTGCCCTGCCCAGACCTTCATCATGCCATTCCTCAACTTCTTTCCCACAGCCTCTGTTCCCATCCATCCTGCACACAGGGATCAGATTAACCACCTAAGCAGCACTTTGATCAAAGCATTCCTTTTCCTGGAACCTTCCATAATTTCCTATTGCTAATAAGCCTCCTTAGCATGGACTGCATTCAAGACCCCAGCATATGTCTCCAGATTTACCTTCAATTGTTCCTCTACTTAACCCCTTCAGGCCCAGCCAAACTGATTTACTCTCTGTCCCCCAAACATGCCAAGCTATGAAACCTTGCACAACTGTAACATTAGGCCGCCAGGAGTAACTCTTCTAAACCTTACCCAAATATCATAACTGAACTCCAAGCCACCTCCCCTGTGAAGTCATCCCTAAACACCGCAGCTGATTTCCTCAATTTTGAGTGAATAAACACTTGCTGATTTTGCATGATGAGAGGTGGTGCCCCCTCTAGCAAGTGACTCTCAGGACAGCTTCCCCAGAGTTACGCGCTTGCCCCCGAGAGAATGCTGTCTGTCCCTCAGCTACTACTGCTGTGAGCAACCAAAAGTTGTCTTCCTTGGGCCCTCTCAGGGTAGTCCCTGTCCCTTATCCTCCTAACAGGGGCAGGATATATTGTTTCAAAGAGGAGAGGAATGTGAAACTACTTCATGCATTGTTGCCAATTTCTGTTAGGGATGAGCCCATTTATGTTAGGGATGAGCATTAAAACAAAAAGAGAGGGGGGAAACTGAGTCAGGTGCAGGCCCTAAAATTTTAAATTTGTTAAATGATTTTCTTCAAAACTTTCCTACACTTCATACTTTAAACGACTTTAAAGGTAAATACATGCTTTAAGGAAGCAATTACCCTTTTGTGTCAACAAAGATTAGTGTATATTTTTAGGAACCACTTTCTTGTCCCTTGCTGACTATTTCTGGAGGCAACTTTGACCTCTGGCTGGTTCTTTTGGTTTGTTTCTGTTTTCGACTTTTTAGGGTAGTGGTGGTGAAGGAGAAAGGTCCTTCTTTTGGCCAGTGGATAAGCCCCTCCTCAATATGAGCACGAGAAACTGGAATCACTGGATTATCCTCCCTAGGGTGTAGACAAAATTAACTAGCCATGTTATTAACATGTCCCTGATTTAAAAGAAATACTGACAGCACTGTTTTCTAAGCAAGTTCCTGCTGTCCTTAGGTGGGAAGGGTGTGCACATATAAGATGTTGTGGCTAGTACCATTCAGGATTGCCCAGGAGACCTGGGTTTCCTCTTGGCCACTGACTCCCTGTGGGACTGACCCCTCATGGGGGCCTCAGCTTCCCTACGAACCCGATGATCCTTAAGGAATTTTTCAGTCCTAGAAACTTCTGTCTAGCTCTGAAAAGAGTACTGGCTGCAAAAGGGCTTTGTATAAGGGGATATATTCGCCTTTTTATAACAATACTATAGGGGAGAAACGTCAGAGTGGATTTGAATTGATTACACTTAAGTCAGGCGGCTCTAGGGGAGAAAACAACCCAGACTGGGCCAATGGGTTAACAAATAAAAATTTTTTTAGAAAGCCAGTACACAGCCGTAAAAGGAGTCAGTTTTCCCAGTAATCCTGGGAGGGACATAGTGCAGGATTCTTGTTCCCATTTTACAACTGAGGAAACTGAGATTCAGAAAGCCTAAGTGGCTTGACTCTTCTGCAATCGGCCAATCATCGCCGCCCTAACTTCACCTCACTTCCCGGTTCAGCACGAGAGTCCTCTGTGAGGTGGCGGTCCCGGGTCTGTCCAGCCCCAAAGGCGGGTCAGGCAAAGCTGCTTTAAGTCATACACCACTTCCGCCTGCCGGGGGCCGGCCGGGCTCAGCACCCTCCACGCAGGTGCTTCCCGAGTCACGAGCCTCACTCGGGGGGTCCAACCCTCCTCCGGCTGATTGGTTAGCTCTTGAACCACTTCTGTCCTCTGATTGGTTATTACCTTTTCGGCTCTCCAACACCGCCTAGACCGACCGGATATTGGGGCAGGGTTTCCGCTTCCGTCTTCTCCCTCCTCCCGCTTGATATCAGTTGCCACCACAGCGGCCGCTGCCGGGCGCGGAGTCGGCTGCTGTGTTTCTCAGCGTCGGTGTCCGTGCTGTTGAACTGCCCGCCATGGCTGAGTTAGATCCGTTCGGCGCCCACGCTAGCGGTCCCGCGCTGGGGAACGGAGTGGCCGGCGAAGAGGACCCTGCCGCGGCCTTTTTGGCGCAGCAGGAGAGCGAGATTGCGGGCATCGAGAACGACGAGGCCTTCGCTATCCTGGACGGCGGCGCCCCCGGGCCCCAGCCGCACGGCGAGCCGCCGGGGGGTCCGGGTGAGTGTGGGCGCGTTCGGGGCGGGAGCACTTGTACGGGAACGGCCCGGAGCGGGTCTGAGAGCTCTGTGTAACTCTTGCACCTCGCTGAGCGGGAGGTTAAGGAGGAATGCAAAAAGGAAACGGGACCCCGGCTCAGTCATGCAGAAACGCAGGTTCGGCAAGTCTGGTCCGTTCTGTGAGTGTGTTTGAGCGCTCCCGGGCACGGGCGGGGGATAAAGTCAAGAAAATAGGATGGCAAGCTGAGGATCCCGAAGAAGCCCGTTCAATGCAGGGATCTTTCATTGAGTACTTGCTGTGCCTTGAGCCTGGCCTCAGAGGCACAACCGCATTGGCGCACTTTGGCCAGACTTACAGGCCAGTCTGAGCCTAACACAGACCAGTTAGTAGGAAAGAAGGCCGGAAAAAAAAAAAAAAAAAAAAGAATCGTGGTATCGTTTTCGAGACAGAAACGAAAATGGCAATGCAGTTCAGTATTTCAGCACTTAAGGTGTACAGAATGTTGGGTGAGGGGGAGGAAAGGAGGAGTGAATAGGGAACGCGAGAAAGACGGTCTAGCCCTGGAGAAACTCTGGCCAAAGAGGGCAAGAGTTTTACCGCTTGTGGAACGTATCACGGCTAGGACTTCCGGAGCTCTCCTTCCTCTGGGAACAGCTTTGGTAGGCAGTGTTGCCTAAGCAGAACCTGAGATTAGCCTGGATCGGTCTTCCAGGAGGTGAAGGGAAAAAGTAGTGTGGCCTTTCCCCAGCCAAGCTCCAGCAAACAAGAGAAAGCGAGCACGTGGCAGGCTGCCAGTCTGACTTCTGAATGCCTTACCTGTGTGCAGTGCTTCGAATTGTGGCGGTAGGAGGAAAGGATGAGTCGAAGAGACCTTTTTAATCGTATAGGGAAGTAGGAAATGAGCTAGAAGAAACGGGAGGCGGCTTTTCATTTCTTTAAAAAACGTTCCAACTAAGGGAGAATAAGGTACAGGTGGGACAGATAGGGGTGTTTATGCTACCCTAAACTCAGACCTTACGGGGCCAGGCAGGTAACATAAATGAGAGAAACATGCGGGCTGTGAGTAATAAGGAGTATTGGAGACTGCGGCTTTGGTGCACTAGAGTAGTGAGTGGTCTTCGTAAAACCGTTCAGACTCTGAAATCTCAGTCTTCAGCCAAGCAGAACCTGTTTGGGGAGTGGGGGTGGGGAGACTGCTAGTTTGCAGCCTGAATTTTTTTTTTTTTGAATTGAACAGATGAGAGTTAATTGAAGAGTTGAACAAATAGGTGTACTAGGTATACTCAAGGCTGTATTCTGAGCAGAAAGTTCGACATATATTTCCTTATATTTTCAAAATAGCATTTTTTAAGAAAATGTATCATTTTTATTCCAATCTCTTCATTCCTCTTTCCTTCTTTATTTCTTTGTTTTTTTTTTAAACATCTTTATTGAAGTATAATTGCCTTACAATAGTGTGTTAGCTTCTGCTTTATAACAAAGTGAATCAGTTATACATATACAATATGTTCCCATTTCTCTTCCCTCTTGCATCTCCCTCCCTCCCACCCTCCCCATCCCACCCCTCTAGGTGGTCACAAAGCACCGAGCTGATCTCCCTGTGCTATGCGGCTGCTTCCCACTAGTTATCTATTTTACATTTGGTAGTGTATATATGTCCATGACACTCTCTTACCCTGTCACATCTCAGGGGAGACTGCTAGTTTGCAGCCTGAATTTTTATACTACATTATGCTGCCTCCTGAGCAAATCAGTTCCCCAATAAGAATTTACAGGAGAATGGGTAGTATACCTGAAAATGCAATTTATAGCAAGCAGGTTGGGCTGAACTAGGCTGTGGCTGGAAAATGAATTTGGCTTTAGGTGATTAGGGTTTCTTTGTTGTTGTCGGGAGGTCTTCAACATTTGCCTGAGAATCGTAATATTTTTAGATCCTTCGTTTATCTCCCTCATTGAATAGAAGGAGAAAACTGAGTCCTGCAGAGAAACGACTTGCTTAAGAAAAAAGGGCAAGTTAGTAATAGCTGAGCGCCAAGTCCCCCCACCTTAGACTGTGCCATAGTCTGTTGCAGTTGTGTAAGCAGGGGTGGCGTGGGATGAGAGATTGTTATTTCTGAAAGGCAGTTGTGGCTGCCCTGGGGAGGACAGTTGGGGGTATCAGGACCCATAGAAGACTGTCCTGATTGAAGGACGGTGTTGACTCATGCTCACTGTTGTATCCCTGGTGCCTAGCAGGGTGTCTGGCACACAATAGATAAAAAGGAATGTGCGAAAATGTCAGGTACAGGGGTCCTGCATAGAACCAGCAGATCTTGTTGATGGGAGGGGTAAAAGGGAAAGAATAGAGCTGGACACACAGATCCCTTGTGCATCAAGCTTTCAGCAAAGGGAAGGAAGGGATGATTGCTGACTTAGTTCCTAGGAAGGACTTTCTTAGTGAACTAAGCATTTAGTGACTTAAAGCCAGATCTCTGACAGTGTAGTTGAGGTTGGTAATAGTGCAGTGGTCAGCACTTCCTTTGAGGATTAGAGCACTAGTTGGACACTTTATCTTCTTTCTTTTTCTCTTTTCTTCTCTCTCTCTAGGGGTTAAGATTCTGTGCTGTCCTAGACTGCTTGAATGTGAGTTTAGCTTTGTGGTCTCAGACAACTTACATAACCATCGCTGCCACTGCCCTGCCTCAGTTTTCTTCTCTGTAAAAGGTGCGGATACACACCACACAGGATTGCTAGGATTATATTGGAGAGCACCTGTAAAGTGCTTACACACAGAAGCTGGTATGTTATGACTACACACAGTCCCTGCCTATTATTCCTTGGGAGTGAGGTGAGAAAGGTGTTACAAAGCCTGTAGGCTTTGGGGTGTACTGAAGACACAGATTTTAGGAGGGAGCTCTGTATCTGATGTGTTACCGTACAGAGATATATAGGCAGGAGGCACTAACAGAGATTGAGGAGAGAGGAACATACCTAAACTCCCCCAGCCTTGGGGAAAACTCCCATGGAGGAGGGGCTAGGCCTGAGCCTTGGATGACGCCCTCAGTTGTTAGGACATCCGGAGAAGAACATTAGCTTAGAGGTGGGAGGTAACCAGCTGAGTGAAGTGGCTCGGGGATACTGAGTAAGAACAAATGGTCAGGAAAGAGGCAGCCCGAGTCTAGAGCCGAGGAAAAACCCTCAATCGTGAGGGCTGAGGATGGAGGAGGATAAGAGAGGCGATTAAGGAGCTACTGAGAGAGTATGGCAGTGAGGCACTCATCGAAGGAAGAGAGGTACATAAAGGAAAGCTTTCTGGAGGTGGAGAGTAATTTTCTTGGTAGCAGTGGTGGAGGGAAGTTCGGGGAAATTGCATGCATGATACTTAGTGATACTGCACATTTGCTGTGTCCCGGGTTCTCTGTGTACTTTCAGATCCATGCAGTAACTCTGCAGGCAGAGTGGTAGTGTCATCCTGTTTCAGGTGAGAACTGATGGTTGTGGAAGTTAAGCAGTGTTCCTAAAGTGGCAAGCTAATTCATGATTCCACAGGAATCCAGACCCAGGTCTGCTTGACTTCCATTGGTTGGGGAACATGGGACGTTGAAGGTGAGTTTGGGATAAAGAGTCTTTCATCTCTGGAAACTTATTCTGGCCCTTGTTTCTGTCTGGAGTTCTAGAGATGCCCTAGAAAGTTTCCTTCTGGAGCATTAAGTTGGTTAGCTTAGTTGTCCTAATAAATCAAGGCCCTGGGTGGCCTTTCTTCTGCATGTTTCTATAGCAACAGATGATCCTTTGATTTGAGGCAGTTGAATGTCAGTACAGTAGTACAGTAACTAATAAAAGCTCAAAGCACTTGCCAGTGAGTCTGGTTGAGTCTTCAGACCTAAAGGACAGGCAACATGTGACTTAGAAAGAGCTATGGGATGAGAATTGCTTCTGATGTTGTGTCTGGAGTAGTGACCAAGGTCTCTCCTACTGACAGTGGCCCTGGGTTGAAATAAATATTAATTGGATAGTTGGTGTGTTAGTTGTAATATATTAACCAGAACGTAGGCCTGGCCAGACTAGCCATTGTAGGCCCGAAGATTTAAAATTATCTCACTTTTTTTAATAGTATTTACTTACTTATTTATGGCTGCGTTGGGTCTTCGTTGCTGCGCATGGGCTTTCTCTAGTTGTGGAGAGCAGGGGCTACTCTTTGTTGTGGTGCGCGGGCTTCTCATCGTGGTGGCTTCTCTTGTAGAGCACGGGCTCTAGGCGCATGGGCTTCAGCAGTTGTGGCTCTCGGGCTCTAGAGCGCAGGCTCAGTAGTTGTGGCACCTGGGCTGTAGAGCGCAGGCTCAGTAGTTGTGGTGCATGGGCTTAGTTGCTCTGCAGCATGTGGGATCTTCCTGGACCAGGGCTCGAACCCGTGTCCCGTATCTCACTTTTTAAATTTTACTCAAAAAAAAAATAAATTCCAGGTGGATTAAAGAGAGGCTTTTTTTTTTTTTTAAGTACCAGAAGAAAACTGAATATTTATCTTAGAGTAGGAAAGGCCTTCATCATAAATGCAGACAGAGAAATCATAAAGGAAAAAAAAACTGATAGTGTCTCATACAAGTTAAGTAGTTCTAGGCATTAACTATTGTAAACCATACAAAAAGATAATGGGGAAAATATTTGCAATGTGAGAAAACAAATAATACAGAAAGAATACTTAGAGATCAAAAGATAGCAGAAAAATGGGCAAAACTCAGGCAGTTCAGTAAAGAAGAAAATCAAATGTCAGGTGATCACCTCACAGAAGATTGGCACAACAAAGCCACCTTAAGGGTTTTTTTCCTGATAATCAGATTAGCAAAAATTTTAAAACACGCTAAAACTCAGTCTCTAGTATCAATGAAGGTCTGAAAAATGGGGCACTCGTGGTGATGGTGGAAATACAAATGGTGGACCAAAGAGGGCAAATGGCTGGTGTTTAGAGGTCTTTAGAATATATATTCTGTGATCCATCAGTTCTATGTCAAGAAATTTATTGCTGAGGAAGGATTGAATATGCCCCCTGCAAATACTTTTATTAGTTTTTTGCTAAATTTACATTTCCAAAACTTGATAGAATACTTTAAAAATGATAGGGATAGGTGGCACAGAAACGGCTTAAAGTAGAAAAAAGCCACTGACAAAAACTACAAGAAACTCATTTTTGTACTTTCATAAATAAAGCATAGGAGTAAAACAAGTAAGGAAATTAAGAAAAGTACGAGAAATATGTTGAAATGATTGATAAATAACCAGCAAGTGAAACATGGATCAGAGCTGTGGTGGGTTGGTAAGTGCTTAGATCCTGTGGTTTGTCTTCATGCCTCAGGTTATCAGATGATCCTTCCTCTGACTTCTTGCTTGCCCAGGTATTGCACCACTTTTTAAATGCTGATTATCTCATGATACATGCATTTAATGTTTTTCTTATATATCTTAAACATAAAAAATAAATTTAAGAGTGAAAATACTGTCATTAGTTATCTGCCCCTTCAAGAACACCTTACTTACCTCTCAAGGAACCAACCCTACATGTATTTTAAGGTCGTTTGTGAAGTGCTGATACATACAGATGTTGTGAGGATTAAACTTAATGTATAGAAAGTGTTTAACATTGTGCCTGCCACATTGGAAGCAGTAAGTAGTAGGTGTTTTCATACTAAAAAAGTTGAGAATTTAATGATATAGATGAATGGATTACTAAAAAGCATCTGATATAGGAGTTGTTTTGCTGGAAGAAATTTTATGTATATGCATTAGATAAAGTAAAAAAATAGAAACCAATAGACTGAGTAATGAAATTATGTGGTATTTTCTTCTGTCTCCATTTTCCTTTTTTTTAAAACAATGTTTTGGTATCAGGGAGACATGCTGGGGAAATGAAAGTTTTCAGTACTCCCAAAGCTAAGAGGAGGGTAATTGGGAGAAGCAAGAGAATGAGGCTGATTTGGGAAATAGGTGGTTCAAGTTGGGTTTAATTAGTTAGGAACCAAGAAAACTGGAGGAGTGGTTTGATGAAATCTTTGCCTGTTCAAAGGAAAGAATGTGGCTGAGAGCACCCTGCCTCTGGCTTCTAGGAAACCCTCTGATGTTTCTGAGGGCCTTGTGATGGTGGCCCACACTAGCTGCTCTGCATTCCTTTTACTACTTGGGTTCTTGTATCTTTTAGGTTCATCTCTTTTCTCCTCTTCCCTCTCCCATCCCATGCAATAACATGGTCATCATAGTTTGAAAACAATTGGACAAAATACTGGAAGTCCTACATAGTAGGCAGTAAATACGGGTCAACCAACAGATAGAGAATACGTAGAATATGTAGGTGGACGCTGCATTTTTATGGTGCCTGTATTGAAGCTTTCAAGGGGAGGCAGAGCAGCCACTCCAAAGGGCTGGTGTGCGGCCTGGGACAGGCTGTCTCAGTGACGGCTGTTGGGTCAGGGCATGGGTTAGAAACACATGCTTATTGGGCCAGTCAGGTAACTGAATTAGTGACACACAGAATGGGTTAAAAAAAAAAAAAAAAATGAGGCTAGTGGGGACTGGCAAATTGTCCAGAGCATGCTGCACGTAAAGGCTGCCTTCATTTAAGGAATGCAGGCCCAGTATTGCCAGATCTTCTGTCTGCACACCCTCCCACACACACTGGGAATCCTGATTTTGTGAAATTTCCTGATTTAGTGCTTTGTATTTTAAATAAAATATGTTCAGCCTGTGGACCACCATTTTGTACTGTATGGATTGATAATCTCTGGGTCTTAACTTAGACATTTTTCATATTTCTGAGATGGACTTTCTCATTTAGCTCATGAACAATTAATTGTGCCAATAAGATCAGATTGTATACAATCTGAGTTTTTGTAACTTGCATCCTTGAAAACATTAATTTAATTTGGTATGCCCAAATCTTACTGTTCTGGACTAATTCCAAGTAGACTAGAGGAATTAGCAAGAAGTCTCAACTGTAGACCCTCAGGTGCCAAACCTATTCTAGCCAAAGGATGGAGAGTCCTGACCCCCAAGAAAGCACCTTGGTTTAAATATGAAGCTGCATATCTCTGCTCGCTGTGAAGGATTCCGGGCCACTCTTATCCTTTGCCTTCTCTAGAACTTTCATAGAGAAACTGTTGCTCTGTGAGGCACTTCTGCCGGGCTTCTAAGTGTTATCTCTAAGCCAGAAGACAATTATCAAAAGCTTTTGGACAGATTTGTCCACATTTTGGTGAAGTCATTTGTGTAAGCACATCTTGATTTCATTAAATAGAAAGTTGTCCATTCTTCTATCTGGTACCTAGCACAGGGATAGTATTTAGTAACTTAGCGTACTTACAGCACTGTGTCATACTCTATAACCCTTTGGCCCAGCATATGACCAGCCCTGATTGACAGATTGAAATCTTATGTCTTGCAGATGCTGTTGATGGAATCATGAATGGCGAATACTACCAGGTACAGAGTACTCTGATTATGTTGCATGATAGTGTTGAGAGTCTTCCTTTCCTGTGATTTGAATTGACTGACCTGGAAAGGACCCCACTCCTTTGACTTCCTTGGATGTATTAGTAACTGGTATGTTACCTGCCAAAGTGGAAGGATTTGAAGAGAGGTGGAATTGATAGAGTAGTCTTTTAAAATGTGATTGACCTGGCCCTAGTGTTACCAACTTTATTCTCAAGAAATGACCCTTCATGATGATGGCAGTGCTGGTGGCAGTGGCAGTGGCGGCTAATTTAAACACTGTGCCATGTAGTGTCAAGCACTGTTTATACTGAATTTTCTTTAATTCTCACAACAATCTGAGGGACCTGAACTATTGTTATTCGCATTTACAGATGAATAAACTGAGGCACACAGAGGTTAAACCAGGAGTCTAAAAGTAACAAAGGTAGTATGTGGTGGGGCCAGCATTGGAACCTTTTAGCTTTTAGATTGTCTTGAGGGTGGGGGGTGGCTGGTATTTGTGATGGCTACCATTATTTTCCCTCTGTATCACTGAGTTTTTGGTCACCAGCCCAACTTGCATTGGCTTAAATAGAGAGAATTCACTAGCTCATATAATTGAAAAAACTCTGAGATAGGCTAGGGGTCCTCGGACCTGGATTCCGACTCAGTTCCTCTAGGACTCTGGTTCTGCCAGCTGAGTGTGCGGTTTTATACTCTTTCACGGTGGCAGAATGGCTACAGCACTTCGAGGTCTCACATGTGCATGTCATACTATCTAGAACAACTTGGAGGTTTCTCCCAACCACTCAACAAAAGTCCTATGTTTCCCTCTTGACCAGATGGAAGTAATCACTGTAGCCTGGGGAAGTAGCGTGGTGCTTTGCTTCTGCCTGGGTTTCTGCCCACCCTTCAACCAGTTAACTGTCAGGAAGGATGAGATTAGTCTAATTGGTTTAAGCCAAAGGTGGACTAACTTTTGCTGTAAAGGACCAGATAGTAAACATTTTAAGCTTTGTGGGTCATAAGGTCTCTGTCAGCCTATTCTGTTGCTGTAACATGAAAGCGTCTGTAGACAGTATGTAAATGAATGGGCACAGCTCTGTTCCAGTAAAATTTAATTACAAAAACAGGTGGCCGAGCCTGGTTATAGTTTCCAATCCCTGGTTTAGAGCTTGGTCTTTAGAGTGAGATGGAATGGGGTTCAGTCCTGGCTTTATCCCTTACTAGCTGTGAATTTGGACATGTCATTTCTCTGCGCCTCAGTTTAATCCCCTGACTGTTGACATGGGAATAAAAATTTGACTTGCAAGGTGTTGGGAGATAAAGCTTTTATGTGGCTGAAACATGGAAAGTGCTAACAAGTTAGTTACTAATAAATACTACTGTAAATAATTTTCTTTACATCTTTGTTTATAGTCTGGTTAAGTTAAGCTGGTAATATTCCCTAGTTCAGTAGGTGAAATAATTCTATAAAGATTAGATTCTATTTGAATCTTTATCAATTTATTAGCTCCCAAATCTTAAACACTGTAAAGAACCTGTGTGTCTCCCTCCCCTCCCCATACGCTGTGACTCACATTGACCTGCCTTTTTATTTTGTTTGGTGTGACTGTAGTAACTATACATTTTCTTTTGGACTCTCTTTTTCCTAGAATTCACTATATTTTGATTAGGCGGTATTAAGTGTACTTTCCCCTGTATTGTATAATAACATTCAGAAGTGTCAGGTTCTAGGCCTATGCCGTGCTGTGTATTTACCTTTGTTACTTTGAAGATACCACAATCTCTGTGTCAAGTAAGGAAACTAAAACTGATCACACTGTTTCCTAGTAAGTCCATTACTCACTTCCCCAGCTTTCCTATCTCCCACTCATGTCCCATTTATTAACAGGATAAGAACTACTCAGGCTCCCTTGTGGATTGCAAGGATTGAGTGCATAATGTTGAAAGCTCCCTATTGGCACGTAAGGTGGTGGTGGTGCTCGGAAGGTAATCCTTTACATTTACCACAGCCATCAGTGTTGCACATAACCAGCGGTTCTAACTTGGGTGAAGCGCGTTTCTGGGAGGAGGTTTTGGTACTGATAGAGCACAACTGTGTTTTGTGTTAAGGAGAGTAATGGGCCAACAGACAGTTATGCAGCTATTTCACAAGTGGATCGATTGCAGTCAGAGCCTGAAAGTATCCGTAAATGGAGAGAAGAGCAAACGGAACGCTTGGAAGCCCTTGGTAAGGAATCCCTTTCTGTCTCTGGGTGTCTGTTTTCAGTGGAATAGTTGACTTTGACTCTACTTTTATCCCTTTTTAACATGAATTAGCCATAATGTCCTTGTACAGTTTCGGGGAAGGTATCTTTCCCAACAAGGTCACAAGGCCACCACATGGAGATGCTTAATCACAGGCCGCTGTGTGGGGATTCGGGCAGCCCGGAGAGCCACAGTGCATCTCTCCTCTCAGGAAGGGCAGAGTGGTGCTGTGGAAAGAGCCTTGGACTTGGAGTGAAAGACTGGGCTCCAGGCCCAGCTGTAACTTACCAGCTGTGGGCACTTGGTTGCTCAAACCTCACAGAGACTGTTTCTTCATCTGTGAAGTAAGATCAGTGTTATCAGCCCCAAGGGTAGTCTGAGATGGTATTTATGAGAGTGCTTTATAAACCTGAAGGTGTTATATCCATGTGAGGGACTGCACAGTCCATTTACCATTTGAAGGCTGAATTTAAAGTAATACTTGAGAGGAAAATGTGAAGGATGTTAGGTAATATGTACGATTTGGTTTTCTTACCCTAATATCCCTGTAAGTTTTTGCTTTTTATGGGTGAGGATCATAGGAAGAGTAAGTTTTTGAATCACCACGGCCAGAAGTGGTAGAGTCAGAGTTTCAGCTTAAGTCTGCTCTGCTTCAGAATCCACACCCATCCCTTCAGCTGCATTGCATTTAGTGTACGCCATCTCGAGGGGCAGGCCGAGCCTGAGAATCAGTGCCAGCCAGCCTGGCCTTTGCTGAAGCGCCTTCTCCATGGAGTGTCAGCTGTTGGTCAAGATCGGGAGAGACTTGGTATCTGTACATGTGGGTTGGAAGGTGTGGCAGAGGCGGGGGGGGGGGGGTGTTATCCACAGGGTATTCTTTTCTCAATTTTTTATTAAAATTTCAGACACAGAATAGAGTAAAACAAACATGTGTGCCCCTTCCTCCAGATTCAGTAATGAACATTTTGCCATATTGGGTTGTCTTTGTATAAATGAGGCATGTATGTGTATGTTTTATACACTCACATGTGCATACATTCATATGTGTATTGTGAATATACACATTTTTTTTTCTGATCCACTTTAAGATATAGACACCACCACATACATCGTACCTAAATATTTTATTGTACATCTAGAAATAGCAACATGCTTCTATGTTACCACAGTGTCAGCATTATTATTCCTTCTTGGGAATCGCTGAACTAGTGAAAACATGACTCAGATGGTGTAGAAATAGGAAAGGACACCTAGAAATAGGAAAGGAATTGACCCAGATAATACAGCCAATTAGTGTCTCTCCAGCCCAGTTTCTGTGGCTTTCAGAACAGAGGGCACACTTAGGTTTAACCTTTACAGCAGTATCCGATAGTAGTTTCTTTGATGACGGAAATGTTCTATATCTGTGCTGTTCTGTATGGTAGCCACTAACTGCATGTGGCTATTATGACTGAGGAACTGAGTTTTAAATTTTATTTAATTTTAATAAATTTAAATAGCCACATGAGGCTAGTAGCCACTGTACTGGATAGTGCAGCTTTAGAAAGATGAAGATAGGTCTTCATGGTGCAAACAGCCTTGGTCCTTGCTTGTTCTTCTTTGAGCATCTCTTCTGAGTAGACTTTGAGGCAAGACTTAGCAGGTATTAGTACTATTAGAGTCTTTTTCATGATGCAGAACCCAGCTTTATCTTTTCTCTTTCCCCAAAGTTTAGCAAAGTTGTCTTCTCCATGCAGAAGCATACACTTTGGTGTCTGGAAAAATTTCATTTTCTTTTTCAATTATCAAATTGGGCTCTTTGGGAATATTCCATGAAGTGCTGTTTTCTTAACTCATGTTGCTTTCCTGAGGGAAGTCAAACATTTGGCCTCGTATTCCAGTAGAATCGAATTAAACTGGTCCATGAATTAGGTGTTTCTGCAGTTTCACCTTTTTCCCTTGCAAGAACTGTGAGAAAGTGCAAGATGCTAAAAATAGAGAAGCAATGTCCATGGTTTTAAGCTTAGCTGTGTGCTACGTTTTCCAATAATTTTCTGTGAACAGTAGTGCGTATGGCCAGAGAAGACAGCTGTCAGTGTACCCTGCTCTCTAAGAGGATTTTTCACCCTCTCCTCTCCCTTCTCCCTCCCAGATTCAGAGATGCTGTATTACAGCTTGGATCTTTGTTCCATCAAGCTAAGCATTTAAGAATTCTAAATTCTTGTTGCCAGTGTCACTTCATAAATTTATAAAAGCAAGAAGACGATTTAAAGGAACTATTTTATGCAGTAAAATGATCATTAGACTATACAGAAAGAAAATACTCTCCAATCAAAAAGTAATTCTTTGGAAGTAATTTCACAACTCTTGAAAAGGAGACCTTATTCTTTAAAGTTTTTTCAGTTTCTTGTCCACAGGGCACCGTCAGCCCACAGCATCTCTCCCTGCATCACAGCACCCTCCATTCCACATACACTTAATGCCATGGACAGACACACATCACAAGTTTACTGTGTATACTTGAGTCAGTGGAAAATTTGAGCGAAATAATTCTCCTCCTGAGCCAATAGGTCACCTTCTGATAAGTTAGGTAACAGGGTAAAAAGTTCTTTATAATCTGAAACTTTGGGGGAGTTTCTAGCTGCTACTAGGTTATTTCTAGTAGTTAAAAAGTCTTCTGCAGGTTGTTACTACAAGACCTTTCTTGCAAAGGCCCTAAAATTGCCCCTGAATGCTTACTTTCTTCCCTTCAAGAAGTTGTTTGCTTTGTACTTTGCTCCTCAAGGACACTCATTACAGGTTGGGCTCTGGCTCTGCACTGTCCAGACTCTGGTCTGGATCACTGATGCCCATCTGCTGGTCACATCTGTGACTGTTGCTGGGCCTGCCTCCCTTTCCGTCCCTCATCCCTCTCTTTGGAGGCAGCACAGTGAAGTAAGAATGTGTGAGCTTTAGAGTCAGACCTGGGTGTGAATCTTGGCTCTGCCACTTATTATAACCTTTGGGAACGTTACTCAAACTTGCCGAGCTGTAGCTTTTCTCACTGCTGAATATGGGACTAGTTTACCTTCTTGGGATTGTTGTAAAGATTAAATGAGATGTCTGTAAAACACCTTCCAGAGACGACATCCTTAAGAATGTGCTTAACGTTTAGGTATTAGCGTGACTTCCGGTGTCAACTGTGGCAAAAGTATGACCTGTATTTCCTTCTCTCTACGGTAATTTACTGACATGTTTCTTTAGCTCAGTATCTTAGGGAAACTCGTATTTAGTCCTGAGAAACTTCGTGGGTGAGAATCCAGTCTGGCACACCTGCTAGGTGTGCATTTTCTCTCTCACCTAGAACCTTTTGGATAGCTGTTAATGACGACCCTCACCTCTCCCCCCACAGTTCTCTGCATTGGAGTTTCTCCTTTAGTTCTGCCCTAGCTCTGCCACAAACTCGCTCTGTGGCCTAAGCAGGAGTAGATATTTTGTGCTCCCCTCAATTCCATCTATACCCTACTGTTTCCTGGTTCTGGAATCATCTCTACCTCTGATA
Organism: Balaenoptera acutorostrata; assembly: GCF_949987535.1. NCBI lineage: Eukaryota > Metazoa > Chordata > Mammalia > Artiodactyla > Balaenopteridae > Balaenoptera > Balaenoptera acutorostrata. Next base: position 88,855,705 of record NC_080069.1, read on the forward strand.
ATTTTTCTCATAGCTCCCTGCTTCATAGATGTGCATCTACCATTAATTGTCCAACCTGTGTGGAATATAGTTTGTGAGGAGATTTTATTAAAAGATTATCTAATATGAATAGTCCACCCTGAACTGGCAGCATCATTAAAGAATCACCTGTAATTGCTTTTTCCCTAGTTGGTGTCCCAAAAGCCTTTTTTAAAATTAAAAGTCAGTATTTCCACCTCTCCCCCACCTCAAAAAAACCCCCAAACTAGTGATCCACTAACGTGTAGGTGGACTGGGATAAATGGTGGTGAAACACTTTGAATAGAATTGCTGAGCTCGAGAGCTGGACATACAATCAGGGAAAAGAGAATTTTATCTTTCCTCCCGACCGTTCTCCCTCCAACACACACATGCGCCCGCACACAGCATGAGATTAATAAGCCCAAATACACGGTGAAGCGGACTTCAATTTGCATTTCGCCTCATTTGTATTGTCTTTCTTTTCCTTCCCTTCAAAGATGCCAATTCTCGGAAGCAGGAAGCAGAGTGGAAAGAAAAAGCAATAAAGGAGCTGGATGAGTGGTATGCGAGGCAGGACGAGCAGCTACAGAAGACGAAAGCGAATAACAGGTCAGTCTGCACTGCTTCTAGAACAGCTCATTTGTCAAGACAAAATCAGGTCTGTTTCCACCAGCCAGTGTAGGTTTTCAGCTGCCGCGTCTTTTAGTGTGAAATGTCTTTGCAGGTTTTCAAAAATATACTTGGAACATAAGGGTTACAAGTCTCTTGGATCTTGTGAGAGTAATTCAGCCTGTTTTTTCGCCACACTAGTTGTAGTGAGTCTAGCTCTGCATCTGAGAGTTTGGTTAGTATGCACTGCCTGTAATGGTATGATTCTGCAGAAGGAAGTGTCATCTCACGGGATCAAGTGCACATGTAAAAATGTAACCCTGGAATGAAAGGCCACTTTCATGACTATTCCAGGATCTTAGTACTTTGGAGGTGATTATAGACTCAGTCATGTCGCATCCCCTACCTCTGAGGGCTGCTCCCCAAAGGGTCCAGTAGCAGGGATGTGTGTTTCGTCATTAGGTGGCCAAGATTTTCCAACACAGTGACTTCAGAATTAAGGGTTCTCTGGGTGCTTATTATCTGTGTCTAAGAAAATCATGAGTTGACTTTTTTAAAATGCTCTTTTCAGAATTTACTCACTTACTGAAGGTTAAGTAGTTATAGGGAGTAAAGGGTGTCATTCTCCTTCACCACCGACCAGCAGCTGTGGTCTTTAAATGCTCCGTGCTTGGAGGCCACTTGGAAGCAGCTCAGAAAGAGAGATGGGGGCAGCACTGCTTGCCTGGGCGCAGGCCGGTGGGCTTGCTTCCCCTGCCAGACTGGAGACTCTGAACTGGCTTTCACTTCATAGTCACTCCACCCACTTCAGTGTAAAAGATAGGTTAGACTCGGCCTGGGGCTATTTGTAATTTTCATGGTAAAGAGCCTTGGGTCCTTGTTCTCAGAGGCAGGAGTGGGTTTAAGTACCCTTGTCTTTGGCAGCTCTTAAGTGGAAATCTGCCAGAAGAGAGGGAGCTGACCTCTTTGCCGGATAGTTTCTGCCGTCGTGGGGCGGCTACGGCAGAGCAGGTGGACTGTTTGTGCAGCAGCCTTCAACTGCCTGTCTCCCGTTGCCCGTTCTTGGTTCTGTCACTGCCTCGGGTGCCAGGCTCGAGCCTCTGTCCTGGCCACCTTCCTGTGGGGCATGCGTGCCTGTCAGGTTCCATTTGAAGTTTTATGACAAGTGTGGTGGGGCTGCCCTCTGGTTGGGGTTGTGTTGCTGAGGGTAGTAGCGTTAGCCCGGGGCTTCTGCTGTGAGATTGTGGTCAGTGTGAAGTGCTGACAGGTCCAGGCTCCTTTATCCTGTGCTCATTCAGGATGATTTCCCCCAGATGCAAGTTCAGATTTGCCTCAGGCCGTGAATCTGCTCTGAAGTACTTGGTAAAACCAGGCTGACCCTCCATGTGTGGAGTCCCCTTCCTGCCTTGCCTGAGGACTGCTGCTTTCAGACCCCTCTCAATAGGTGGAAGGGCCAGCTGAGTTTTTGTGTGTGGTTTCCCTTTTGTTCTGGGGCTGTAGCCTCCACGGGGCTGTGCTGTCCTGTCACCAACAGCTCCTTCCTCTTGGGCTAGCTGCAAAGGAGCAAAAGCCTGACAGCAAGCTTTTGTTGTCTTAGTAATGCTTTGAACAGGAGTCATTAAACCTTTATTCTCTCCCAGTAGAGGCAAGCACAAGTTGAAATTGACTAGGTTTAGCCCTTTGTGTAAACTAAAAGGATTATGGGTTTACAAGCTGGCCTGCCTTTCCTTTCCCTCCCACTCATTGTGCCCACAAACTACTCTGTTTTCCTGCTGACTTATTTGGAGTTAGAATCAGGCTGTTCTTTTTGCTTTCTTTAAATTTCCACAAAACACCTCCTATGTATAAACCAAAATGGGAGAGAAGCAAGGGTATGTGTGAGTTTAAAAATAAAATTACTAGAATTTCCCTGCAAATAAATATGGGAGCTTAGGTTAATGACCAGGCATGACTGTCCTTAAAAGGTCCCTCCCACTCCTGTGCCCCAAACCCACTGGACAAAGGAGAGGGTAAGACTCATTGAGGGAGGTTCCTTGCCCACCCATGCTGGATGAGGGGGGCTGGCTGGGCCCAGGGATTCAGCCTGTCCCCTGCTTTGTGAACTTGTCCACCCAGCTTGCCCCCCTTTCCTTCTTGTCCCAGAGTTGCCATTTTGGTCCATCCCCGTGTGAGAGTGAAGGGGGGATGAAGTTCTGGCCTCTGGGCTGTACGTTGTCAAAGCAGTCGAGTCTGGCAGGGACTGAGCGGACTAACGGTTGTGTTCAGGGACACACAGTATGTCAGAGCCAGGACCCTTGTCTGCTGGTCTTCTCACTGCTTGCCTCCAGCTCCTCTTTTTTCAAAGGTGGGCATTTTGAAATGACCATCTATGTTCCCAGGATACTGGCAGTTGGTCCCAGCTAGTCAGTGTGGGGAAGCAGTAGTCGGATAATCCAAGATTAAGCTGGCTTTGGGCCCTAGCGTTCCTGGCGTCTGGCAGCGTTTGTGCCCAGTGGTGTTTACTGAGGCTGGCAGGAAGGAGGCGTGGCTTCCCGAGCGCACACCAGCTGGGGAGCAGCAGTAACTTACAGTGAAAAGAGCCAGGCCGCCTTGGTTGTGAGTTCTCCCACCCCTGTTGCTACTTGCTGCCAAACAGGTTGCTTCTTCTCGAGGCCTCCCTTCCCTATCACGTCATCTGTAAAGTGCGGGGAGAACACTCAGCGTCCTAGGTTGTTTGGGGTTGAGGATGGAATGGACACAATGTCTGTCAGAGGGCTCAGCCCATAAGTGGGCACCTAGGAACTGCTCGTCGTTGCTGGGGTAAGGCCTGGGGATGAAGCTGGCAGCGCTCTGGAGACTCCCACGGGGAGGGCCAGTAGGAAGCCTCACCTGCTGGAGTGTCCGGTGCTCGGTTAGGATGGAGCCTTGGGAGCAGCTCCCCAGAGCACAGTCGTGCCTCTATTGTAGATTTGAGATGTTTCTGCTTCTCAATGTTCTCTCTTTTTTCCTGCCTGCTTGCCTGCCTTTTGGACCTCTTGCTGTCTAGGGTGGCAGATGAAGCTTTCTACAAACAACCCTTCGCTGACGTGATTGGTTATGTGTATGTTGCAAAACTAATTCCTTTTCTTGTCTTGATTGTTCTTACTTTTTGTTTATAGTTAATGCTCCTTTTATGTCACAAGTTGCTTTGCTTTTAAAATTATTTCAAACTGGCACTGTGGGGGCTGCCTAAGAGTTGATAAGCTGGGGGAATGTTCCATTGATTGATTGTCTCACAGAACCACGACTCCCTGCAACTCTGGTTGCCATTTTTCATTTTGGGGTTTGGAGGGAAGGAAGCTAACTCACTTTCAAAACGTGAGTCATTCGTGATCTCGTCTGGGAAGGCTTTGGGACTGGGGAGGGCGCTGACCTCTTGTTGCTGCTGCCACTGCTGCCTCCCTGCCCCAGGTGGGAAGGGGGAGTGTCCCCACCTGGGGAGGGGGAAGAAGCCCTGGGTTAGGAGCCAGTGCCAGCAGCATTTTCTACACTGGGTTCCTTTGAAGAATGTGAGGTTAGAGCAGAAGAGTCAGCAGAGGGGGCAGTCTCCCGTGGGGTCCGTAATTGTTTCTCTGTGGTCTCATATCAGAAATTGTTGTTTCGTGGCCAGCTTCTGATGCCCTGTCCCCCACTCTGGCATAAAGAGACCCCCAGCTCTGAGGTTGAGATAGCCAGAGCTGTCTGATACAGGCCACTGTGGCTTTTCCTCCTAAAGAAAACTGCAACTTCTCTGGAAAAGTGTTGTTTTGTTTTGGTTTAAGGATTCCTGTTATCAAAGCAGTATTGCTGAATCGCTTGTTTCCTCCTCGAAAATTAGGACTAGCCTTTTGATGTAAGGGAGATGAGGGTGGAATGAAGGAAGTGAGGAACTTGTGGGAAGAGTAGACAACAGGCTGAGGTCTGTAGAGCCTCTTAGGGCGCGTGACCTTGAGCCCTTCATCCCATTAGGAGATAGAGCTGGGTTTCCTGGGCCCGTGGGTGCATTTGCAATGAGACTTGTGAAATGCTGGACTTACAGGTGGTGTTGGATTTACTTTTTGCACATTCTCTCTGGAGTAGAAAATGGAGACTGGAAAAGTCAAGTCTGGGTTTGCTGGGCAGCAGGGTGGCCCAACAAAGCCAGCCGCACGTCCCCAAGAGTACAGAGTGGCAAGGGCATGTCTAGCTTACTGACCATCTGCATTGAGCTCATTCTCATTTTCTGTATCTGACCTAAAGTTTTTCTTGTTTCTTTTCTTCTCTTCACCTTTAAGCACAAACATAAACCATCCTTGCTACAGCCTAGAACAGTTAAGTAAACCTTTCTCACTGCCCCTGTGTGTGCCATGAAGTCGCAGTGTTGCAGTGGCTCTGGGCTTCAGCGGTGTTTGCCACACCATCCCTGTGAGAGTGCTACCCCTCTGTCCCCACACACCAGTCATCTCCATTGCTTTCGCTTTGCCCGTGATGCCTGTTGGGAGTAGATGAAGTAGTGTGTCTTCCCTCCTCTTAGCATTGTCCTTTTAGGCTGTAGCTCCTACAAGTTAGTTCCCAACTGGGGATGGGCTGACCTTGGTGTGAAAAAATGTTGGAGCAGCATCCTACCAAAAAGCAATTCACACTGATTGGCTCTCGGCCATTGGGTGCCCACTCCTGCCAGAGTGCCCTGAGAAGCCCATGGTACCCGGCTGGAGGGAAAATGGCAAACTTTTGGCTGAACTGGAGAATGTTGTAACAAACCCCTTCCAGAATGGCTTTAGTCTCTAGTGCCTGCTAGCATGGGAGCTTTGTCTTGAATTCCTTTTGATCTGCCCTATTTCTCTCCAGCCTTAGGAATAAATCCAGAGGCTACTGTGCAGTGACCTGTGGGCTTCTTTGGAGGTCTCTAAATTTACTTGAAACTCAGTACAGCCCAACATAAACTGCTGTTCAAGTTCTTGGCCAGCCTGCTGCTTTGCCCTTGCTAATGAAGGCGGTGAGTAGCTGGCTAAGGACTGGCTTTTAAAATTCTCTGTATGAACAGAGAGAGTGAGCCCTGAACCAAACACCTGTATTCCAACATTTTACACAGCAGTCCGGGCACCCTGTGCCTAGGAAAGCTGGCCATGTGTCTGCTCCCGAGTCTGACCTGGGCCAGGGGCTGTTATTCTTTGGAAAACCACAATGCCATTAAGTCAGGCATAAAGAGGCAGTTGCTTCCATAACAGGGCAGCTGCCAGGTCGCTAACAGGGATTCTACATTAAACCAACATCTTTTGTTGTTGCTTCCAGGGCAGCAGAAGAAGCCTTTGTAAATGACATTGAAGAGTCGTCCCCAGGCACTGAGTGGGAGCGGGTGGCCCGGCTGTGTGACTTTAACCCCAAGTCCAGCAAGCAGGCCAAAGATGTCTCCCGCATGCGTTCTGTCCTCATCTCCCTCAAGCAGGCCCCCCTGGTGCACTGAAGAGCCACCCTGTGGAAACACTACATCTGCAATATCTTAATCCTACTCAGTGAAGCTCTTCACGGTAATTGGATTAATTATGTTGAGTTCTTTTGGACCAAACCTTTTGTCTTTAGAGTTGATCATTGTTTGTGATTGCATGTTTCCTTCAACTGTGTTGTCCCTGGCATTCAAAGAGGAGGGGAGGCGGCGGAGGAAGGGAGGGAAGGCTCCCAGTGGCAGCCTCAACCTATGCTTTTGTGCATTATTCTGAGAATAAATTTCTGTTTCAGACAATAAACAAACATGAAGCTTCATTATTGACCACAAGATGTGCTGCAGTTGGGAGTGAGGTTGGTGAGGAATTTCCTTTTATCCTTTCTAGGGCTGAGGCACAGCCACTGGGTGCCAACCCCTGCCTTGAACTAAAATAGCTCTGAGTTTCTGTTGTCTATAGTAGGAGTCTGTGGAAGTTTCCATTTGAAAAGGGAGTTCCTTGGCTAAAAGTTAACCCCTCATTGCCCACCAAAGGTAGAGCTTTGAATCCCCACACCACCCTAGACATTTTCTCCCAGGTGGCTCTTGTTTGTCACTGTCCCTTACTGTAGGATCTTGGATAGTATATTTATTTCAGCAGGGGTCTCTCTGGGAAATAAAGCTAGTGAGACCCTTACTCCTTTGGATTCAGCCAGTAAACCTGAGTCAGTATGGCATGAATGTGGCTGGCCCCATTAACTCTGAATCCCTGTAGCACACATTTGGATCTGTGCCATCCTTAGCACTTTTGTAATATTTCTGTTGTCAAGTCCTTCATCTAGACCTTGCTGGCCAGTACAGTAGCCACAGGTGGCTATTTAAATCAATCAGAATTAAAAATACAATTCTAGCCCCTAGATCCATTTCATATGCTCTGTGGCCACATGTAGTTAGGGAGCATTCGGATTGCACAGGACAGATTATAGAACATTTACGTCATCACGGAATGTTCTGGACCACACTGATCCACACAATAGGTGCCTGTAGGAGACCGTTCCATTTAGGCATCAACACATTCATTATTTGCTCTCAGAACCTGTCACGTTTTAGGTGATGGCTCGAGTGACTGATAAAGCCATATTTCAGAAATCTGCTACTAATGGTTACCTGATACTAGTCCAAGTTGGAGATTGATGTAAACACCTGTAATGCCACACTCAGGAGTTGGAGCTGGGTTAGGTCTTGCCATTGCCGAGAAGGAAAGTCCACCATCTCTCCTATGGTAATTATGTCTGGAAGGGAGAGGAACATTTACTTTTCTGCCTACTTTCCCCTCTCCAAGTTTCTTAGTTGGGCATTCCTTGATCTGGCCCACATTTCTGGCCTCTTTGCTGTTCCTCCCCTTTAGCCACCTCCACTTGTAATCAAGCAATCACTTGCTGTTGTTCAACAACCATTAGTTGCTTCTGGGCCTTGCTAATGCCCTTGAAAATGTTGAAATCTGGTTTAAGAAGTAGCTGAAAGGCCACCTCCGTAATGCCTTTCCTTTCCCCTGAGCTCCCATGGTCCTCTACGTGCAACAGCTTACCTTTTGATATTGTCTTGGTTGGTGTCATCTGGACTTGTCTTGCCTCCCACACAGGATGGGCTTCTTGAGGGTGGATGTGGCAGTTAATCAGATGTCAGTGAAGTCTGACTTTCTTGAAATCAAGAGGTGACTGGATAATATGACAAAAGTAATGCTATATGCATCCAAGGTTAGGTTGTAAAAGGCAATACAGCTTACGGCTGGTTTGTCGGAACACAGAAGCTGGTAGTCCTTGAGCCACCATGCTATGAGGAAGCCCAAATCAGCCCACGTGGAGAGACCTGGAAACTACAAGCAAAGAGAGATGCATGGCCAGCCCTATTCCAACCTATTCCAGCTCCAGCCACTGTCTAACTGCAAGTGCATCTGATGCCCTAAGTCAGAATTGCCAAGTAGAGCCTTTCCAAAATTCCTGACCCACAGAAACCATGAGAGAAAATGATTACCGTTTAAGCCTCTTAAGTTTTGAGGTGGTTTGTTACATAGCAGTAGTAGCTTTGGATTGTTTCTAATGCCTACATTACTCACATGGGGCTTCATAAAAAAGGAAGGAGTTGGCTCAGAAGCTCAGTGAGTGCTCAATATTTAGTTTCAAACCTCTTTCTTGGGACCACTTTGCTTTTTATGTCAAATTTTAAATGGATTCAACATAGTATTGGAAGTCCTAGCCAGAGCACTTAGGCAAGAAAAGAATAAAAGGCATCCACGTTGGAAAGGAAGCAATAAAACTCACTATTTGCAGATGACATGATTTTATATATAAAAAACCCTAAAGACTCCACCAAAAAATTGTTACTAATAACTAATAAATGAATTATGTTATAGGATACAAAATTAGTATACAGAAATTTGCTGCATTTCTGTACACTAATAACAAACTATTAGAGAAATTAACAATTCCGTTTACAATTACATCAAAAAGAATAAAATACCTAAGAATAAATATAACCAAGGAGGTGAAAAAACTGTACACTGACAACTATCAGAAACCAATGAAAGAAACTAAAGACAGACACCAAGCTCATGGACTGGAAAAATTAGTATTGTTAAAATGTCCATACTATCCAAAGCAATGTACAGGTTCAATGTAGTACCTATCAAAATCTCAATGGCATTTTTCACAAAAATAGAACAATCCAAAATCAGTATGGAAACACAAAAGACCCTGAATAGCCAAAGCAATCTCAAGAAAGAACAAAGCTGGAAGCATCACTCTGATTTCAAACCATATTACAAAGCTATAGTAAAACAGTCTGGTATTGGCATAAAAACAGACACATAGATCAATGAAACAGAATAGAGAGCCCAAAAATAACCCCCTGCGTATATGGTCAGTTAATTTATGACAAAAGAGCCAAGAGTATACAATCAGGAAAGACAGTCACTTCATAAATGGTGTTGGGAAAACTGGACCATTATCTTACACCATACACAAAAATTAACTCAAAATGGATTAAAGACTTGACTATAAGGCCTGAAACCATAAAAATCCTAGAAGAAAACACAGGCAGTAAGCTCCCTGACATCAGTCTTGTGATGATTTTTTTGGATTTGATGCCAAAAGCAAAGGCAACAAGAGCAGAAATGACTGGGACTACATCAAACTAAAAAGCTCTGCACAGCAAAAGAAACCATCGACAAAACGAAAAGACAACCTACTAAAAGGGAGAAAATATTTGCAAATCATACATACAGTGAGGGGTTCATATCCAAAATATGTGAAGAATTCATACAACTCAATAGCATAAAAACAATCCAATTTAAAAATAAGAGGATTTGAATAGACATTTATCCAAAGAAGCCAAACAGCTGGCCAATGGGTAAATGAAAAGGTGCTCAACATCACTAATCATCAGGGAAAATGAAAATCAAAACCACAATGAGATACCACCTCACATTTCTTAGAATAGCTGTTATCAAAAACACAACAAGTGTTGGAGAGGAGGTGGAGAAAGGGAACCCTTGTGCACTGCCGGTGGGAATGTAAACTGGTGCAGCCACTGTGGAAAACAGTATGGAGGTTCCTCAAAAAATTACAATGGAACTCCCATATCCAGCAATTCCAGTTCTGGGTATTTATCTGAAGAAAACAAAAACATTAACTCAAACAGATATATGCACTCTTACATGCAGCATTATTTACATAGCCAAGGTAATGGAAACAACCTAAGTGTCCATCAACAGATGAATGGATAAATAAAATGTGGTGTAAATATATATGACAGAATAGTATTCAGCCACTAGAAAAAAAATGAAATCTTGCCATTTGTGAAACATGGCTAGACCTTGAGGGCATTATGCTAAGTGAAATAAATCAGACCGAGAAAGACAAATAACGTATGATCTCACTTATATGTAGAATGTTAAAAAAACAAAACAAAACCAAGCTCATAGACAGAGAACAGATTGGTGGTTGCCACAGGTGGGGGGTTGGGAGGTGGGGAGTGGGTGAAGAGGGTCAAAAGGTACAAACTTGCAGTTATAAGTCATGGGGATGTAATGTACAGCATGGCGATTACAGTTGATAATACTATATGGCATATTTGAAAGTTGCTATGAAAGTAGATCTTAAAAGTTCTCATCACAAGGGAAAAAAACCCTTAACTATGTATTGTGACGATATTAGCTAGACAGTGTGGTGATCATTTTGCAATATATATATTTTAAAGTTATATAACAATGCTTTCTATTAACAAAGTTTTTTGGTGGGGTGGTTGTTAAATCAATTATTAAATGCCTTAAAGAAGTTATATGACCTTCAGAAAGTAAGGAGCACAACAAATCTCTTTTGGGAAGGGGAATGCTTTTAGCTAATGAGTTAATTAAGAACAAAACAAAATACAAAAGTGGCAGGATTTCCACAAGGAAATACATTTATTTTTTTAGAATTTGGCTCAGAACAGTAACATAAAAATATTTACATTAAAATAAATTAAGATGTGATCATTTATCTATATGTAATAATTATGTTGGAATATATTAGCCTTTCCATGAATTTAATAAAAACTAAGATTTGGTTTTAGATTCAATACCATCCTTCCAAATATTTGGTATGAAACTTGGTAGCAGTGCAACTGTCTGGTGTATACAGTGGTTGTAGGTTTTGTCAAAGAACAGCTGATGCCCCTTCACGGTATACCGACCCGCCCCAGACACTGATGGCCAAGCCAACTAGCTTCCTTTCCAGGAATCAGCTAGGACCTGGAGATTATTTCAGAGCTGACAGAGTTCTAAGAATCAGGCAACCTATCTTTTCACATTAACCCACCAGGAAGGAAGTAATTCAAATGCAAACTTGATTCCTTCATTTTATATGTGAACACTGAAATAATGTTGTAGAAACCTTCAGGTTTTCCTAAAATAATAAACAATCTGAAAAACATATGCATGTCCTTTTTTAGGTCATCTAAAAGTACCCATAAAAACCTGTCACTAGGCCAAATACTGTACTGACAAAATTTCCACAGCATACAGGAATATTTTATTAAATTCACCACTGAGAGATAGTGTCAAGGATGAATCGATTCATTTGGTAATGAGATATTCTTGTGAAAGCTCTTGGTAGCCTGGAATAAATTAGAATATATTTGCACTTTGGAAGTTTTTGATATGAAGAGAGGTTTGTGTGGCTTAGCAGAAAAAACACAGAGGGACCCGGGTCAAACCCTGTCTTTAAGACTCATTAGCCACGCGGCTTTAGGCACACCACTTAAGACTTAGTTTGGGGTTCTATAAAATGGGAATTAAAACACCTACCTTACTGGTTGTGAGAATTTAGAATAATGCATATGAAGCACCAAGTTCAGAGCCTGGCACACAGTAGGCACTTAATAAATGGTGGCTATCAGTATTTCTTCCAGGTTGAAATTAATAGCAAGAACCTTGGCCTTTGTTATCTTGACACCAGTGCGAGCGTGGAATCTTATTTAGCCAGAATCCAGATTCACAGATGTGGGCTCTAGGTATGACACACAACAAACACTGCCTTAATCAACACTCCAGGGTCATATTCAACATAGTATGAAAAGCTGTTGAAGGGAGAGGTGTCTGCTTGTCAGTAGCAACGATCCTTCTGGGATGGTTAATCTTTCAGAGGCTGTAAGTCCTAGTGGCTTCTCAGCTGGCCTTAAGAAGATAAGGACAAGGTCACTAAGGCCACTGTAATTCAGATCCCTGATCTAAAGTTGCTCAGGATTCTGAGAGAGTAATAGCAAATAACATCTTTCAACAAGTAACGTTTGGGGGTGAGAGATATATACACCTGATGTCCTTATTGTGGCCATGGTTTCATAGGTACATATATGTCAAAACTTAACCAAATTGTGCACTTTAAAAAATACCTCAAAAAAAAAAATACCTCAATAAAACTGCTTTTGAAAGGTTTACTTAAGCCCTTCATGGTGAGATTTCCTTCTCTTCCCTGACTGGATCCCTTTCTGTGTTCTGAACTTAGGGTCAGAGGAGGCAGGATTAATAATCCAAACTCCAGTATCAAGGTCACACCCCAAGCAAGGCCTGCAGGTCTAAGTGGTACATCTAATAAGCAGAGTCATAAGGCTTCCTCGGCTGCTACTGTAGCTCCTTTTGGCACAGAAGATTGTGACAAGGTTTGAGCTGAAATGACCCCACAAGGAGCAGCATCTACAAAAACAGGGGTTGGGAAAAGTGACTTTGGAAGAGGAGACTAAAGGCAGAAACTGCCAAAGTTGCCTGCCAAATAAATTGAAATACCAAATTTGCCTTTTAAGAAATGCTCATCTAGAAGACAACCTGATTCCACCAAGGAGCTCTTGAATCTCCGGAGTCCACGTCCACTCTTTGGAGGACTAGTAGATCCTGCGAGTCGTGTAGTCCAGAACCATGCTGGCGGCGCCGAGCAGGGCGGGTTCCACCAAATCCGAAACCACCACGTCCACGTCCTGAACCGAGGACAAGGCTTGCTGGCGGATGACGTCTTTGACAGTGTGGATATAGTGACTGGCTAGGACTCCAGAGAGGATCACAAGGGAAGGATTCATAGTGTGGAGGATGTTCACAACCCCAAGACCCAATGCTGTTCCAGCTACAGGAAAACAAAAATTAAAAAGTTTTCAGGGAGAGAGCCAAATCCAAAGTCAAAGAGGAAGGTGGAAAAGAGCACCAGCCAGGAATAGTTCGTTCACACGACCTCATGGAAGCAGTACTTTTAAAGCTGTTTATATGATTTATCCTTAATATGAAAAGATGATTATGTGATACTTGGAAATGAAAAGAGCTGGGTATAAAACTGTACATATACTATACTATATGATCTCAACTATGTAAAAAAAAATAGACTGGAAGGAAATGTTAATAGTTGATATCTGAACAGTAAAACTAAAAGATACTTTTTCTTACTCTCCTGTATTTCTCTAAATTTCCAGAAAATGAACAAGTAGTTTTTTCATAGTTGTAAAACAAAACAAAAACCTGTTTAAAAAGGCAATGCTGCCAAATACCTTGAATGCAGTAAGTAGGAAAATTACCTCTGCACTGGTCCTGAGGGCTGGGCATTTGCCGGAGCCCTGGGCCGTCTGAGGGCTCACAGCCCCCCCCCCCACCCCGCCCCCGTGGCAGAGCTGCCCAGACCCGCGTGCTCACCTGTTCTCAAGATGCTCTGGGCCTTTGCATTGCCAAGTTTCGCAGCTTGGATGAGATGGAGTGCGCCCACAGCTTCGTCTTTTGGCACTGACATCCCTTCCACCAAGAGTTGGTCTTCTGTTTGAGCAGAGGTGAGAAGGAGAAGCAGTCATTCATGAGCTGCAGAAGGCCAAGCTCATAATTATGCCTGTGGGCAGCAAGCCCCCAAGTGGGAAGATGATAATCCCTTTTCACATTTGCAAAGCTTTTTATCATTCGTAAATATCCATATACATTTGCCAGAGGGCTTTGCTGCCCTCTTGCTGCCTGCTTATACATCATCCAGAACTTCTCTAACTGGAAATCTCAACTCTGGCCAGAGCCTCCTTCACTTCCCCCTTCCATATTAAACAGTCTTGAAGTGTTTTTTCCCCCCAAATTACCAGAACTCCTCTGCATTCATCTCCTTCCTTATCTATCCCAGATGCAAGGCTGCATTATTTGCCAGTGACCCACAGTGGCAGGAAGGCGCAGCACCTCAGAAACGGACAGACCTGGGTTCAGCTGTCAGCTCTACCACCACTGGCTGCACTACCCTGCCCATGTCGTGTCACCTCCACGTGTTTCTCTTCCAAGACTGGGGTAATGATACCTACCCTGGCAGGATTCCTTTAGGGATTAAATGAGAAAATGGACTTAAGTACTCAAGTGCTGGCCAGAGTAAATGCTAAATGAACGGTAGGTATTTCTGTAGTTATCTATAGTCCTTGACTTTCTGCCCCTCACACTGCCAGCCACCAACCCAGATCAGACTCCTTCCTCATCTGCTATTACTTGGGCTCTGATGGGAGACAATCCCAACCAAGCAGACGGTTACCTAGACACCAAGTGGTGGTCTCCTATCTTCCAGGGGCCCTCACAGCTGCTCTGGCCACTCTCTCCCATTCCCGTTCATTGCCCTTCTCAGCCTTCATCTCCTCAGACCGTCGTCTATCCCGCTCCCGCTACCGAGAGATTTCCCCATTTCTGACCTCTCAGATAAAGGACGCTTCCAGGCAGAACTCCCTTACTCTTCTGCCCCTGCTTATAAACAGGTCTGTGTTCGCACATCCCACGTCCTGCTGCTCTCCCTCTCGCCCCTCCACCAGGGCTTTGCAGCTCATCTCTTCCGCCCTCCCCAGGGGCCTTTTGTAAGGGCTCCTCCACCCTTCCTCTCCTGCGTTCTCAACCCTCACTTCTGCTCTTACTCAGGGTAGTTAGGCTTCTGCTCCCACTTGACTGAACTTCTTTAAGATATGCATTTACCCCCATGGGGGCAAAAACTGGTTCTTGTGGGCAAAAAAATTCTTACTCTTTTTATACAGACAGTAACAAACAACAGATAAACAATGTATCTGTGGTATTAAAGTTTCATGGGGTTGAATGATTAGGAAAAAATGTCTAAACATTTAGGCTCCTCAGTGGGGGTGATGATAAAAATGAGACTGAAAAATAAACACTGTTTTCAGGGCTTCAAATGATGTCCTTCCTCACGGTCAAAGCCAATGAACTTTCTGGTTTCCTCTTACTCAGCACTTGACACTACCCACTACTCTCCCTGCAACACTCCCTTTTTGGTTCCTGTGACTTTACCCTTTCCTGGTTTTCCTCCCTGCCCTCAAGTGCTGACATTTCACAGGATTCCACCCTCGACTCTCATCTCACTCCAAGTCTCATTCACAGGTTTAATGGCCACCTCAATGCCCATGATTCCAAATCCCGACCTCCAGTCCTGTTCCCTCTCCTGAGCATCAGACCCCTGCAGCCAGCTGCCTCCTGCGCAGTCCCACCTGCATGTCCCACTGGTTCCCAACCGTCAGCTCTGCCAAGCCCTGTTCCTCCTCTCATGTCCCCACCCCCAAAGTTGTCCACCCAGAAAACTGGAAGTCACTCTAGAACTGTCCCCCTTAAAGCCAGCCTCCATTCAACTACCATTTTCCCGCTAGGAAAAAAAAGTGTGGTGAAGAATCTAAAATTTGGATCTATGTCTTTTCTCTAAAATTTTTCAGTGGTTTTTCCATTAGCTGCTGGTCCTGGCTTACCTCTTGCTGCACTATACCCTGCCTTGCCCTTATGCACAAACACCACTGTTTCCTATGCTTGGAAATGCTCCCTGGCTCATCCAAACTTGCCTCAATAATTCTATTTACCCTCTTGACTCTCAACTCCCAGGACAGCACCCTAACGCTCCCTTCCCTATATGGAGAGGGTGGGGAGGGAACACTGGTGTCCTTCCTATATGCATCTATGTTCCTTGGCCATCGTTCTCACTGCACTTGACATACCATGTTGTAATGATACTAAACGACTCCCTCTTGCATTAGACTAAAAACCATCCTGACATTTATAACATGTCCAGAAATAGGTGTAATTCAAATAAACCTCTCAGAGTTGAAAAATTGTAATATGTTCATCCATTTAATTCTCCATTAAAATCTGTATTAAGTACCCAACCTGTGCTAGGGGCTGAGAAGGCAAAAATGAAAGACATCTCCCCTGCTATCCTGGAGCTCAAGACCCCGGCCCTCCCAGTGCTGGAGAGGAACGGTATTAATACGGGTCAGGACCAAGGAGACTTTGAGCTGCAGTATGTGGAGCCCTGATTTTCCTCCAGGGAGTGAAAAGGTTAAAAGTTCTGGCGTCAGCGTTCAGCTCTCTTTGGAATATCTACTTTGAAGTACTTGTCTACCATTTGGCTATTTAATTCCTCAGGTGAAAGAAACCGACCATCATGTAGCTTTTTTGCTTCCCTCTGCAAGGCCATTCCAGAGGCATATGCTTCAATACACCCATGGCTTCCACAGGAACAGTCAGGCCCATCCAGGGACACCACAATGTGGCCAAGCTCCGCAGCGCAGAAGGAGCTGCCATGGATCAGTTCATGCTGATGGATGATCCCCCCGCCAATTCCTATAGTGAGAGACGACAATCACTGAAGTGGCTCTGCACCTGAAACAGAAAACTCTGCTATGGCAATGCCTCCTCTGTTTAGCAAAGCTTTGGAATGTGAGGTTCTATATGGTGCCTACTTTCCTAGATAGCTGAAACTTACTAAGTACCAAAGCTTTACCTGGAATCATTTTGTATGGAAATATTTTTAGCTGATCCTCCAATGCCCTGTGTTGCATCTGCTTGGCTCACTATGATTTCAACTTGGTTCTCACCAAGGCCTTCTCCAACACTCAAGTAAGAGCCTAGCAGCCATGCAAGCACAGTTGCCCAGAAGCAACTGTCAACCAAGGAGAGACAGGAGCCAGCAGATTAAGTGGACAACTCTGGGTAGTATTCTGCAGGCTTTCTGGGAGGTTCTGGTAGATTTCAGCCCCCACTGTCCTCAAGGCAACTTTGATAATACATCCTCTAATGGCTCTCCTACTCTGTTCCATTCTTCCCACTCCCTCACTCTTGCTTCTCAGAATCACCTCCAAAATAAAATACCCCCACTGAACTCCTTGTCTCAGGCTCTGCTGTGGGAGAAACCCAAGATAAGACAATCTTTCTGAAAGGTTTCATACACCACCTGCTTTCTTAAACAGAGAATATGAAACATAGTTTTGCCTCTTCGTAATGCCACCATGTCTAAAAATCTATGATTCAATAATTATGAATATCGATGACTATTTTTTGTTATGGAGTTGAGGAGTTAGTAAGGGGTAAAGGGCGTTTTGCTTTAATAGGGTCTGCATTTTAGAGTTGTCCTGCCATCTCTTACTTCTTGTGGCACCTACTCATCAACCCTCACTCCTCTAATTTGCAGGTTATTACTGCTCTGAACTAGGAAATGATATCCAAGCTTGCTAAAACTGTGTCCGAGACTAAGAGAAGTGCATGAGCTCAGCATTAGGGAGGTAGTATAATGTGGAGTTTAAGAGCACACACGGTTTTATACATATTTGGACAGCACAGGGAACTCCACTTCACTGTACAGTAGAAACTAACACAACATTGTAAAACAGCTATACCCCAATTAAAAAAAAAAAAAAAAAAGAGCGCGCATGGTTTGAAGTTAGGCATATGTGGGACCAAGTGCTGCCTCGAACACTGACTAGCTGAGCCCGTCTTCTCATTTAAACAACAAATTGGGATATCAGCAAAAGTGGCAGAGTAGGGAACTCCAAAAGCCCATCCCTCCACTAAAGCAATGAACAAACTGGCAAAAACTGTCAGAATCGAGTTTTTTGGAACTCTGGAAACTAACCAAAACTTTACAACAACCAGGGGAATAATTAATCAAGAAAAAAACGGCTGAATCTTAGTAAGAGATTTCTGGCATTTTCTGGTCCCATCACGCCTACCCCTCACGCCCCAGCTTGGCGATGGCCTAGAATAATAGCCTGCATTCCCAGTACAGATGGCAGTACTGGAGAGAGCAGAATGAACCTTCTTCTCAAAAAACTGTGGTGGTTTGTTTTGACCTGCTTGGTGGCTCCTGGAGGACCAGCTCAAAGGGCTTCCCTTTATCTCACCTACCCCAGAACTTTCCCAGGGCTGAGGGGGCTATCCAGGGGGCACTCATCAAAAACATTTAAAGGCAAAATATAGTTATTAGTCTCTACTGCCTAGGGCAATGGACAACAGTTGTGACAAACAATATACTAACCAAAGAGAGTAGGAGGAAATCCTGGGGAATGAGCAATGAGAAGCTTTGGGGAATAAGAGCTTTGACTAGCTCGGACAATTCCTGGGAATTTAGAAGGCCACATGCATGCACAGGGCCGGGCACATGCTCAGAAAAGGCCTGGGCGGGCCCTCAGCTCTCACCTTCAGGCTCTACTCAAGCAGGAAGTGAAGGTGAAAGCTGACTTGTAAACTGCCTGGCTGAGTGGTAAAGGCACGTGCCCCAACACACACCCTAGCTCCTGAAGCAGCCGTCTCTACTCCTCTTACCTGTGCCTGTGATAAGTGTCACAAAGTTTTCAAGGCCCTTTCCTTGGCCGAATTTCCTTTCTGCCAGGGCAGCACAGTTGCCATCATTGTCTACCCATACGGGGAGATGCAAAGTGTCAGACAGGGGGGTCCTGAGATCCACAGAGTTCCACTCTTGAATCAGTTTGGTTGAATGCAGCACAATTCCTTCCCGAGGATTTACACGGCCACCTGTGGAAATGCCTGAGCTCCACCACAAACACAAGGAAAATGATTCTGATGAGCAATCTCAGAAAAGTGTGCCGACTTTCTGGGCTTGGAACACAAATTAATTCACCCAAGATCTCCTAAAACAAACATTACCAAGGACTGCAAGGAAATGTAAGGCAGTTCTGAGCTAAATCTGTGGCTCCCCATAGACTGACAGTTCCATCAATGCTTCCCTCACAATGTTTGTTGGGGTCCCAGGAAGGCCCCGGGCCCACAGACAGGACCTGGAGCCATCTACACACAGGGAAGACAGTGACCTGATGTTCCATCATGCATCAGAACTCAGCAAACTTTGTACATTAAAATGAACATTGCTTAGGTATGTAATTTACAATCTCACCTACTCCCAAAATTCTGCAGTTCAGTTTTACAGCTTCTGCTGCAGCTTCTACACACATCTGTAGGATTAAATTAATCCTCTCTTCATAGGTTTTAGGATTGAACTGAGTATACTTCTTAACTATTTCACCCTAAAAGAGAAAAAACAGATCTGTCTCATGGTCTCAGCTAAGGAGCATACAGTGAATCTCTGACCTTTTTCAAGATAAATCAGACATTACTCTAGGACAGTACTGCAGAGTCAGATGACTGCTAGGGAAGGGATCCACTGTCTGGCTTGGGCCAGCCCTGGGATACACTCAAGTAGTTTCCTGGGAAGACAACCTAGCATATGGCTGTTGAAGCAAGGACAACTCCACAGCCAACCAGATGGGCCCTCTCTTAAACATAAGGTGAATGTTGGCTAATCTGAATCGTCATTAAAAGGTCATTTTTAACTCTTTCAGGTTGACAAAATTTCCTTGTTTAAATACTGAAGCAACTAAATAAATATCCTAAGTCGTTAAGCTTTAATCATCTGCCATAACTGAAGTCAATAATGGTATGGAACCATATTTAAATTACTGTGCTTGGTGATATGTTTTAATACCAATCAGGGACCGTCCCTCCTAATTATTCTTGTTTTTAAATTTCTTTGCTCTTCTCACTTGTATTATTATTTTAAGTAAATTTCAGAATAATGCTGTTAAACTTTAAAAAACCTCACTGAAATATTGACTAGAATTACGTTAAACTCATAATTCAATTTGGTAAGTGCTGACATTTAAAAAAATACTCAGCACTCCTAACCAGGATATTTTTCAAGCCTTTATATTTTATAGTAAAGTTTTTAGATTTTCTTTTTATAGATCACATAGTTTTCTGGTTTAGGAAACCAGAAAACTTTATTTTATAAGTTCTGTTTTTGTTCTAAATAGGATCTCTTTTTCCATTCTTCTGTTATTAATGGATTTTTATCCATTTACAAGGGTTAAAGCTGTCACTAATGACTGTCATTAAAAATAAACCTAGTTGTGCTTCTCCGCCTTCACTGTGCATCAGAACCACCTGGGCAGCTTTGAACAAATATTGATGCCTAGTCCCTACCCCCAGAGACTGGCATCTAACTAGTCTGGGGTGGGAGCCAGGCATCCATATATTTTTTAAAGCTTCCAGGTAACACTAATGTGCAATCAGGGTTGATAAATACCTACAGAAAAACTCAAATCTTTACCTACAATTTCATATAAGTAAAAAGTTATTGATATTTATATATTTATCATAATATCTAGCCATTTTACTCAATTGTGTTATTAATTCTACAAGCTTGTTGGTTTATTCATATTGTCTATAAATAGTATTTTTTGTTTTACCCTGTCCACAATTGCCATTTTTGCTATTCGTTCCTTGCTTTATTCCCTTCCTAACTTTGAGAATTATGTTAAATGTTGCAGAAAACATCCTTCTTTTCCACTTGATTTTAATAGGAATGCCTCTAGAAATGCCACTACAGAGGGTGTTCGCCATTGATATGGAATATATCATCTTTATGTTAAGAAAATATTTTTCTATTAATACTTTTTAAAGAGTATTTAAAAAGGAGGCCTTTGTCTTCACTAGATAAAATTATGTTTTGTTTTGCTTTTCTTTATTTGATCTACACAACTCTGTGTTTAAAATCCTCTGTATTGCTCATGGATTCCTGAAATTTCACACATCTACAATGCTTCAAACAAAGATTTTTCTGTTAGGTTTATTCTTCCTTGTTAAGTCATCAGAGATCATTTTAACATGGACAGTTTGGTGTTTTATAAAGGCTCTGTCAACACTGTGGTGATGGTTTGGTTAAGAGATTGAAGGTATGCTGTACGCAACTAAAATCATGATCTAGAGGAGAAGCAATTCCCCTCACCATTTGCAGACACCCTCCCCTGGGTAGTGAGAGTAATCAACATACTCCATGCTCCAAGCTGTTACCAAGTATAGAATTTCAGGTCTCCTGGGTGGCAGATGCTCTCTCTGATGCCTAATGGGTCTCCCATTGTCAACTCAAGTCTACTAACTTGGATTCCCTGAGAACTTTACTTCTTTAAAATGTTAGTGATTAGTAAAATAGTGAGACACACATTGTAATGGAACCAGAAGTCAATACTGTGGGCAAATGATTACAAGCTCTTGTGTATGTTTCCAGTCCTACCTTCCAACCACACTTTTTAAAAATCAACTAGTCATATGGGATATAAAGTTAAGACCTTAGGAGTTATTTTACCTTCATGCTGACTATTGCAACTCGGAGGTTCGTCCCACCAAGATCAACAGCCAAGGCACTCAGAGTTTCAAGAATATGGTCAATATCTTGGGAGATGTTATCCTTCACAGGAGGAAAACAGAATTTCTTTTGTAGTGGCTCTTGAAGATCAATAGATTTGAGAAACTTCAAAATCCTCGGAACAGCATTTCCATCCCCATATATCTTTGAACTGCAATGTCCAAAGAGTCAATTAAATTGTTTCTCTTGTACATATTAAATTATATTGAGGACATAGTATTATTGGAATCTGAAATTTCGGGTAATAAATAGTTTGGGCTTCTTCTTTTAAAATAACAACATCTGGGTCTCTTCAGCAACACTGTTAACTAAATACCTTCATATTATCAATAGAATATCTAAAACCATTGTTGATTGAAATACAGCTGTTTCCTGCCTGAGATATCATTAACAAATTGCCTGTAAGATCAAAGAAAAATTATCTTTGTTAAGCCAATTTCAGAATATATCATAGTTTGGGACAGTAAAAAAATTTTTTTTTGCTTTTTTGGTTTTCATCTTTACTTCTGTAGGGAAAAAATTTTCAGAAAAAAAGATTCAAATAAAGGAAAATCTGATTAATTTGAAACAGGATAGTCTAAATTAAAATGCTGAACTATACTATTTTTAAAGAAAATCATTACATTACTTTCTAATACTTATAGAAATTCAAAATAGGCTAAAGCAGTAGTTCCTAGCAGAAGTGCTATATTAATTAACTGAGACAAATAAATTATTCTCCACTGGAACCCTTGGTAGAGTAATAGGGGGTATATTAGCAAGCCCTGTCTCACCAGTAGATAGGGACCTCTAAGGATGTAGAATGAGAGCACCATTAGGATGACTAAACAGCTTGAAAATGGTGCTCAGAGAAGCTCCTGTTTTAAATCACTTTAAAAGTATACACTCACCAAGGGTACTGTTTACCAAACTGAAGGTGCAGCGCTTGCAATATTTTGTCTTGGGTATCAGCATCCCGGACATGAAGGACATTCTCCCCTAGGTAAATCCAGTGCCATATGGTGATTCGGAAGTGGGAGAAGCAAAAGAATATAGAAATGAGCAGTGCGTCGTGCTCATAAGTAGCCCTGAAACCCAGAAGGCTTCGAACAAGTCTTCTATTAGAGAGACGAACTTTTCTACTTTGTACCTTTTAAAGCACTCTCAGCAAGATCTCCATATATCAGATACTTAAGGGCCATAGGTTCCTTTATTTCCAAAGAGAATAAATCAAGCTCTTGTTTATTGGAATAAATAAGGTAATTAATCCAGTATCCACTTGCCACTCATCTATTCATCCAGCATGTCCACTCTTTCCATCTGCCCTGCCTTCCATCTACTCAGCCAGTTGTGGGATCAGCTGGTCAGGCCAGGTTGCCAGTTAGTCAACTGGCCAGTCAGCTGTTGATGCAGTCACTTCCTTTCCATACATTTTCTGACCAATTTGAGGGAGTAAATACAGTGACAATGACATGTTTTTTCAACAGACTTGGCTATGAAGAGGAGAAAAGCAGAAGGGTGGTGGCTGGGGAGAGGTTGTGTTGTATTGTTTTGTTTTGAAGATACCAGAGACTTAGGCATGTTTAAATGCTGAGGAGGCTAAAGATACATGGAAGAGAAACGTCCTTGAGAAGGGAAGAGGGGTGGGGATGTAGAACACAGGCAGAAGGTTGAGCAGTGGACAGGCAGGGGTGACCCCACACCCTCCAATGTAAAGAAGGTAAGAAGGAAAGGATGGAGGGGCACGTGTTTGTGTAAGTGTGGTGGCAGAAAGGACAGACTGCCATTTTTTTTTTTAAGAGAAATCTTTTTTTTAAAAATAAATTTATTTATTTTTGGCTGCATTGGGTCTTCGTTGCTGCACACGGGCTTTCTCTAGTTGCGGTGAGCGGGGGCTACTCTTCATTGCGGTGCGCGGGCTTCTCATTGTGGTGGCTTCTCTTGTTGTGGAGCACGGGCTCTAGGCGTGCAGGCTTCAGCAGGTGTGGCATGCAGGCTCAGTAGTTGTGGCTCGCGGGCTCTAGAGCGCAGGCTCAGTAGTTGTGGTGCACGGGCTTAGTTGCTCCGCGGCATGTGGGATCTTCCCGTACCAGGGATCGAACCCGTGTCCCCTGCCTTGGCAGGCAGATTCTTAACCACTGCGCCACCAGGGAAGTCCCAGGACAGACTGCTTTTGATAGAAGACCCTGGTACCAAATCCAATGTTCACATCTTATTTGAACTCTTAGCATCATTCAACACCACCTCCTTGAAACCCTTTCTTTTCTGCACTTTAATAATATCACACTCCTGGTTTTCTGGCAGTTCCTTTTCAGTCTTCCCTCCTGGCCCCTTCCCTCCTCATCAGAAGAGCTCCAGAGTTTGGTCCTAGGCTCCATTCTCTTCCCTATTTACATGTTCCCCCTGGGTAATCTCATTTCATCCCTTGGTATTAAATACCATTTCTGGCAGAGTGTGTCATTATCCTCAATATCCTTTGTACAGTAGCAGAATTTTTAGCTTGGCATCTAATCACCCAGCTAAAGGGTATATGTATTCTTCAGCTACCCTTGCAGCTGGATGTGGCCATGTGACAACATTCTGATAGGATGTATGAAGAAATACTTGCAACTTCCAAGTTGTGATTTTAGAGGGAAGGACATCTTCCCCTCTCCTCCTTTCCCAGTGCCTAAAATGTGCACTTGACAGCAAGAGCTGGAGCAACCATCAAGAAGATAGATGGAGGCTAAGTCTCTGATGACTTACCAGTGAGAAACAAAGAAAATCTAACTTATTTGAGGCACTATTATTTTGGGTCTCTCTGTTACAGCAGCTGAACTGATATCCTAACTAAACACCATCTATACGCCATCACTCTCAAATTTGTATCTTCAACTTCAACTCTCCCTGGAACAACATAGCTGCCAACCTGCCATCTCCACTCATATCTAATAGGCATCTCAAACTTAACATGGCCATTAGAGAACTCTTCATTCTACCCGCTCCCAAATTATTCCTTCCTCAGGGTCCTCCATATCAGGAAAGAATACCCCCACTACTCAGACCAAAAGTGTAAGAGTTATTGTTGATTCCCTTCTTCATTTTACTGGGCACAGGAAAACGAAAGACTAGCATTCATATAACACATTCAATCACATTCTCTCTTAAACACAGCCATCAAAGACCATAATTAACTAAGAAACTCTTAGCTCTGATATTACAAAGACAATAAAAAATTTGGTAATCACTGTGTGCTACCTATAGGTTTCAGGCTACAATTGGTCATTAACCTCATTCACTCACTTATTGATAAACACATATGCCGGCACTGATACGTGCATACTTTATAATAACCCATACAAATGTATTAAGCTTAGTCAGTTGAAATATAAGCAAAGGTAAATACCTGTTTCTCTTCCAATCTGACGTGTTCCTAGGTTGATCACAGGTGTTCCAAAAGCTCCAACCTCTCGTACCCCACAGCTGCTGTTCCCAATCATACAACCAGCATGGGCAACCAGCTGTATAAACTGGTCAAATGGGACATGTTTAACTGCACGAAAATTGGGATGATGCTCAATGCCCTTCTTCCGCATCACTCGAACCATCTCTTTGCTCCCTGTGAAAATGAAAAGAACCAACTGTTAAATGGTTTACGAGATAAAGGAACAATTTTCATTGGCAAGTATAGCCCCACTTAAAGAAATATCCCCTATAAAAACTCATAACAGTTATTAGGGAAATAGTCATTGTAATTACTGATCTTTTCATGAATGATGAACATCCAAAACATCTGGTCAGCCCTCTGTTTCAACTCATCTAGAAACGTCAAACAGCAGCAGTGGGTCTCTTCAAACAGCACTCCACAAAGCAAATACTAACACCCCAGTAAAAGCTTTTACCTTACCAATTAAGAGGCTCAAGACAGGCCATGAGTCTCTATCTCTTAAGCCAGGAGTTCCTAAATGGAAAGGTCTCGGGCTCCACATACCAAGCTGATCAGAGGGCCTCTGCCTCAGCTATGCGCACATCTACATTAACGACGGCTCAAGGGGACAGCAAGCACTCCCACTTACGTGGACTGAACAAGCTCTAAGCAAATACAGATAGATTCTGATACTGTGGCTGATATTTTACTTTAAATGCATGACTTTTTTTGGAAAAGTTACGGATGTATGAGGGGGAGACGATATTCAATGCCCCTCTGCTTGCCTCTCTACTCACCCTTTCCTAGTGGCTGTGACCAAGGCGGGCAAGGCGGCTAATCTGATCAGTTACAAGGCAGGACGACGACCAAACCGTGTCCACTGGTGTGCAGGAGCCGTGAATTTAACAGAAGCTGGACATGCATGTGTTCTCCTTTTAACTTTCTCCATGGCAGGGTAGGCAACAGACTCAGGGGCTAACTCCTTAGAGCAGGCCCGGCCACTTCTCTCCTGCCAGAACATGCCAGTCATTGCACGCCAGAAGCTGCTACTATTCCAAGATTCAGATTTGGGTTCAATTGAAGGCTTCTCTTTGGCCCTATATCTAAACGACAGGCACTAGACCTGCTTTCCAGAAAACTCTACATTAGGGAATGGGGCACTAAGTCAGATAATGAGAAAGTGATGCCTTGATTCTTATTTCCCTCTTATTACTTCTGTATATTTTATCAAAAACCCTGTGAAAAGGAGAGGCGAGTGGCAGACATGATTTAGGCATTCCTGGGACCCTTTCCTTTTATAGGGGTAAAAAATCTCGAATTCTAAAGTATATACAATAAGGAAGGTATATTACAAACAGAATATCACTGACAATGAATACTGAACAAGAGATATAATTACATTATAAATATTTATGCAAAAATTTAAAGGATTAGAAAAGAATAAATATTAAGGTTTTTGAAATATTGATACATAACCTGGATGAAATCTGGGTTGGGGGTCTTAAAGTTTTTTTCCTACTAACACCCTACTTTGTTCCCCCTAACGGAAAAGATTATTCAAGACACACTAAGGGAAGGATTCTTTCAGTGTAAGATGGTGACATTTTGGCACTGCAGAGAAGGGATCCTGCCTCCTTTACCAAAAAATGCCTAAGAGCTCAGCAATGAGTGGTATCAGCTAATAATAACCAGTATCTGAAAATCCCTCAGTATCAGGCCCTGCTCTGGCATTTCCCATTTATATATCCCTACCATTAACCTAAGGTCTTACCTGCACTTGTTCCATCCACCAATAGGTGATCAATCAGGTTAGGCTTAAGGATCAACTGGTTGGGAACTAGAGATCTAAATTGCTTAAGCTCAAGATTAAATTAAGGTATAGCTAACATAAATAAGAGAACAAGAAATAAAAATAATGGCTATTTTACTGCAGTCAGTAGGATCATTACTTTCCTAGAGACACTCTTTCAGCTTCTAAGGTTTATATCTCTTGGCTATTGCATTTTTTTTTAACATCTTTATTGGAGTATAATTGCTTTACAATTGTGTATTAGTTTCTGCTTTATAACAAATCAGCTATACATATACATATATCCCCATATCTCCTCCCTCTTGTGTCTCCCTCCCTAGAGTCTGTCATACAGAGTGAAGTAAGTCAGAAAGAGAAAAACAAATACCGTATGCTAACACATATATATGCAATCTAAAAAAAAAAAAAATGGTTTTGGCTATTGCATTTTCTCGTTGATGGAAACTGGAGGGAAGAGACTAAACATGAAACTAGAATGGAGATTTGAGGGTTTTTTTAAAGTATTTCTTTCTTTCCTATTAAGTTTCTACTAGACTTGACAATAATATCGCAAACTCCTCAATCTACTGCAAAATCGGTGATCCTTTGAAAATCAGAATGCATTTCAGAATAGAATGGCCTTCAATGATAAGATGAGCAAGATAGGAAAGTCGGTCAAAAGAAGACATAATAGAAACATAAAACTGGAAAGGTAGGTGGCATACTTTCATTTTCAAGTTCAATTACCTGCATCAATATTTGGAAACAGAACTAGGGTCCGCTTGTTAAATGAGATAAGTGCATCCAATGTTAATTCAAACATTTTTATGGAATGCTTAATGTCCGTGGTCACAGGGTGCTGTAGTGCAACAATGTAATCTTTAGATTTTACATCATCACCTGTTTAAAGAAAATCAAACCACATTGCTTCATTAGTTAAGAATCTTAAAGGAGGAAGAAGCAAATTCTAAAAAGCAAAACCCCGAAGTCTATGTTTTAAAATTCTAAGGAAAAAAACAATTTGTCACATTCTAAGCAGGGCATCCAAATTCGGATCAAAGGATAAGAACTTATAGCAACAAGTCCAAGGATTCCTCAGGGAACTTAACGTTTTACAAAGGTGCTTGCTACCACAAACAAAATATATAATTTTAAATAGTAGACACTAGACTTCATTGTTTTAAAATTCAAAATATTTCAAAGCATTAGAAAAATGTGACTCTTCCCAATTTCTAACTAGTGTTTCTAATGAATTATCAGCAATATTAATGAGTAATAATGTGTTGCAAATCAGGGCATTTAGAGATTGATTGAGCATGAAATAAATTTCGTATAATGCATAGGCATTTCCCCACTATCGCCCACCAGATTCAACAAACCACCAGTGTTTCTAACTCTGTTCAAAGGACTAGAAAGGCTTCACTCATCCCCAGGCTGGGATCCCAAGGACAGTTCCTCAGCAAAAATGTAAAGTGTAAAAGATTTGGATGGACAGTGCCATGCCAAATAACACAAAGAATTCTGCAACAGGGCCTATATTATCCCATAAAACTGAAGATGAGCTCTATTCACTTATTTTTTTGTTTGTTTTGTTGTTTTTTTCTACTTATTTTTAATGAAAGAATATATTTCTTTGTGATATTAATTTTAATGATCAACTTTATCATGAACTATGTTTATCATTAATCCAAATTCAATCAGTAGCAGTTACTTTTTATGATTTAATAGTAACAGAAATTTTTTACTAAGCATCTTCAGTAGTATTTGATTTAAAAGACTACAAGCTCCAAAATTTTATTTTAAAAAATGACTGGTCCCATATCATGTTCTAAACTGGGGGTGGGGTGGGGATATAATTACTAAATTTTTGTACAAAGTAGTAAAAAAAGAACAGTGAAAAAGAAAACACAGAGCGATGAGCTGGAGCTACCCATCCCTGGCAATAATATATTTTGTGCAAAGCCTGCACCTGGTCCTCGATGTATGACTTCTGACATTTATCTGCCTTTGTCTCCAGAACTCAGCAGCTGCAGCCCTTCCACACAACCCTTTCCATTACGGTACCATTACTTGGTTTTGGGTCAAAAAGTTCTATATTTACTGTGGTATTTCTTTCAGTATTAGGAATGTAACATGTCTTTTTAACTTTGCTAATATTTTTATTAGGACTGTTATTTATTAATGTTCTGGTTACAAAGCTGCATGTTCTGAGTGGCTTACCCAATACTATTTTTCTTATAAGCAGAAGGATAATGTCAGAAATTGCAGGTTGAGAAGCAGGTACAGGCTTTGCACAAAAGGTATTATTGCCAGGGACAGGTGGCTTTGGCTCAATGTCTTTTCCCCCCCAACTGGTTTAAAAAAAAAAAATCTAGTTTTTGCTATTTCGTCATTCTTCTTTTCACAAACAAACTGCTTAAAAGGTTCCAAAGAGAACCTTAAGCCATACAAGTACAATTTTGCTGTATTCTGCTTTATAAGGGTTATTTTCTATTCATTACAAGTTTTTCAGAAATACAAAGTTTTTCAGAAGACATAGTGAGCTAACACTATAATCAGAACAGAATGCAAGAATGTTTACGTAGAAGCATGCAGAAAGGGGAGACTGAAGAGACAGACGCCTGTTCCATCAGCATTATCTTGACAGGTTCCCTGGTAGCTACAAATCTGTCCAAGGATAAGAAATATATAGACTGGATTAACTTATATAGTAGAAAAACCCAATTTATTTCCTGTTCTAATGTAATCTGCATTTAAATATACACAATCACTTTGATTACACAATCACCCAATCAATTTACTATTAATTTCATTATTCAACAGATCTACCTCTTCACAGAGGAAAGTCCTAAATACCTAAATAGACAATTAGCCCTGATTGGCCCTCTAAATAGTACTCTCACTATAAATTAACTAATTGACACTGTTTGTAAACCTATTTTCTTTGCCTCTGATTAGCAAAAAGTAATTTCCAGGAATCCAGATCATTGATCATTGAAGATTTCAGACCTTAAGGCTTACTTACAGAGGTAACAATCTCTAATGGTACAACTATGACTTCTGCTTTTTAATAATAATCATAATCCCTTATAACTGCTTTCAACATTCATTATCTCATCTGTGTATTCCAACAAACCCATAAGAAAGGCATTAAAATTTAAAATAACAATTTTTTTCATTGTGCGAAAAAGCAAAATAAAGGGAAAAAAAACACTTAATTCTACTAACCAGAAGTGAATATTATAAAAGACTTGATGCACATACTTCCGACCTTTCTACGTTACTGTTTTTATAAAAATGTATCATTATACATATAATTTTATAGCCTGCTTTTTTTTCCTTTTTGATATATCAGGATCGGTCCCTGTAACTAATATTCACCTATAACATTATATTTAATGGATTAAAAGCATTCCATTGTATAAAAATAGCATAGATTTAAAAAATTCAATCCACTAAGTCTATTTTATAGAAAAGGTGAGTCTCAGAGAGGTGAAGTCATACCATAGGTTGAGATCTCTGAACTAAAAACCTTGGCCTTCTGATTGCTAATGGAACATTCTATGCACAATAGTTTCCAAAGGATTGAAGCATACCCAAACTTTCGGACAAAAGCAACCATTAGACTGAATGAAGTCTGATACATACCTAACCACATCCGAATGATGCTCATGTAGTCTTTGTTCTTGGCGGAGAGAAGTTTGTCATAGGAAGGGCAGCCTGCCAACAAGATGCGATCATGGTCCTCACACATGGAAATCAGGTGTTGCTCTGCACTTCGGGTGCAGCACACATGATAATGAGCCAGTTTCGTTATAGCGTGTCTGATAGAGTCATCAATGGTCCCACTGACTTCCCCCCCTTCAATGTGAAGGATTCGGATGTTCATCAAGGCAGCAGACGTAGCCAGAGCCAGGGCATCAAACCTGTCTCCATGAACAATCATGATATCAGGCTTCAGGCGGTTAAGAACATCTGGTAGCTTCACAAGGGCCAGGCCCACTGACTCCACCATGGCTGCCTCATCTTCCCCTCTGACAATTGTGTGTAGTCTGGTGTTAATGTCAAAGTCATCTTGTTCAATCATGCGATATGTGTTTCTAAAGCAGGAGAGAAAAATGTGAGAGCATGTTCTTAAGTATAGGGCTATAAAAACATCAACATTAACCCTGAAGGAAATATTTCACAAAATTTCCTTGTTAAAACAAATAAACTGAAGTGTAACTTACACACAAAAATAAAAGCACAGACCATAAATATACAGATCACTTGATTAATTTTTCTACACAAACACCCCTCTAGCCACCACCCAGATCAACACATCCCGCACCTGGGAGGTCTCACTTGTGCCCCCTTCAGTGAGCACCTGGAGGGAGAAACATCGGAGGGAGAATGTTCTTATCAGGAAAAAAGAGAGTCAATTTTACAGTGGTCACAACTTTTTCTTTCTTTTTTAAAATATATATATATTTTTAAAAAGAAATATGCTACTTAATAGAAAAAAATTACTTATAAAAGCAGAGCTCATTAAAAAAAATAGTATGGAACCAGGATACCTGACATGTCACTATAATATAAATTTCTGAATGATGGAAATTATCTCCTGAATTCTCTTTGTATGTTACCATTAATGCAGCATAATTCTGACTGGGGTGAAAATGTAGGTTTTTAAATTGGCTGTGAAATGCAGTTTCAGGTTTGTTTCATGCTTCAGTAACAACAGCAATTCTCAATGCCTTAAAGTTTCCTGCCTGTTATGACTAGATTTTAAAAGATCTGACTTTTTTTCCTAAATATATAGTACATTTATTATTTAAAAATTGGAAAATACAGAAAATTATCATGCATAAACCTACCACTCAGCAATATCAGTATTACCATTTTGATTTCTTTCTAGCCATTTTATGCATAATATTTTAACATGGTTGAGAACACATCATAGTACAATTCTGTAATCTAGTTAGTCCATTTAACACTATATTTTCTCAGATCATGAAGGATTCTTTACATACATCATACTGATGGCTTAGTAGTAATTTTATAGATTCCTTGGATTTTCCTACAAAAGCTATGAAGTTGTCTGTAAATAAAGACAATCTCGTGCCTTTATTTATATTTCTTGTTTCATTGCACTGGCTGTTACATCCAGTACACAGAGAAGTGGTGAAAGTGGATGTCCTTACCTTGTTACCAATCTTTGGAGAAAAGCACAAATTTTGTGTTAGCTATAGGTTTTTCACAGGTGGTCTTTATCAGACTGAGGAATTTCCTTTCTATTCCAAGTTTGCTAAAGGTTTTACCATAACTAGTTGTTGAATTTTGTCAAATGCTTTTTTAATATCTATTGAGATGATTGTGTTGGTTCTCCCACCCCCGCCTTTTTCCTTAATTGGGGTATAGCTGTTTTACAATGTTGTGTTAGTTTCTACTGTACAGGGAAGTGAAGTAGAGTTCCCTGTGCTATAGAGCAGGTTCTCATTAGTTATCTATTTTATACATATTAGTGTATATATGTCAATCCCAATATCCCAATTCATCCCACCCCCCCTTTCCCCCCTTGGTGTCCATAAGTTTGTTCTCTACATCTGTGTCTCTATTTCTGCCTTGCAAACCGGTTCATCTGTACCATCCGATTTTCCCCTTTACTCTGTTAATACGTGAATCACACTAATTGATTTTCGAATGTTAAATCAATCTTGAATTCCTGAGATAAACCCACTTGGTTATGACGTATTATCTGTTTTTGTATATTGCTTGATATGATTTGCTAATTTTTTGTTTAAAATTTTTATGTCTATAATTCGTGAGGGATACTGATCTGAATTTTCTTATAATGTCTTTCTCAGGTCTTGATATCAGGATTATGCTGACCTTATTAAATAATCTAGGAACACAAATCAAGCCTCAGTAAATTTAAGAAAATTGAAATCATATCAAGCATCTCTTCTGACCACAACGCTATGAGATTAGAAATGAATTACAGGGAAAAAAACGTAAAAAACACAAACACACAGAGACTAAACAATACGTTACTAAATAACCAAGAGATCACTGAAGAAATCAAAGAGGAAATCAAAAAATACCTAGAGACAAATGACAATGAAAACACGATGATCCAAAACCTATGGGATGCAGCAAAAGCAGTTCTAAGAGGGAAGTTTATAGCTATACAAGCCTACCTAAAGAAACAAGAAAAATCTCAAGTAAACAATCTAACCTCACACCTAAAGCAACTAAAGAAGAACAAACAAAACCCAAAGTTAGCAGAAGGAAAGAAATCATAAAGATCAGAGCAGAAATAAATGAAATAGAAACAAAGAAAACAATAGCAAAGGTCAATAAAACTAAAAGCTGGTTCTTTGAGAAGATAAACAAAATTGATAAGCCATTAGCCAGACTCATCAAGAAAAAGAGGGAGAGGACTCAAATCAATAAAATTAGAAATGAAAAAGGAGAAGTTACAACAGACACCGCAGAAATACAAAGCATCCTAAGGGACTACTACAAGCAACTCTATGCCAATAAAATGGACAACCTGGAAGAAATGGACGAATTCCTAGAAAGGTATAACCTTCCAAGACTGAACCAGGAAGAAACAGAAAATATGAACAGACCAATCACAACTAATGAAATTGAAACTGTGATTAAAAATCTTCCAACAAACAGAAGTCCAGGACCAGATGGCTGCACAGGTGAATTCTATCAAACATTTAGAGAAGTACTAATACCCATCCTTCTCTTCCAAAAAATTGCAGAGGAAGGAACACTCCCAAACTCATTCTATGAAGCCACCATCACCCTGATACTAAAACCAGACTAAGAAACTACAAAAAAAGAAAATTACAGACCAATATCACTGATGAATATAGATGCAAAAATCCTCAACAAAATACTAGCAAACAGAATCCAACAACACATTAAAAGGATCATACACCACGATCAAGTGGGATTTATCCCAGGGATGCAAGGATTCTTCAATATACGCAAATCAATCAATGTGATACACCATATTAACGAAGAATAAAAACCATATGATCATCTCAATAGATGCAGAAAAAGCTTTTGACAAAATTCAACACCCATTTATGATAAAAACTCTCCAGAAAGTGGGCATAGAGGGAACCTACCTCAACATAATAAAGGGCATATACTACAAACCCACAGCAAACATCATTCTCACTGGTGAAAAACTGAAAGCATTTCCTCTAAGATCAGGAACGAGACAAGGATGTCCACTCTCACCACTATTATTCAACATAGTTTTGGAAGTCCTAGCCACGGCAATCAGAGAAGAAAAAGAAATAAAAGGAATACAAATTGGAAAAGAAGAAGTAAAACTGTCACTGTTTGCAGATGACATGATACTATACATAGAGAATCCTAAAAATGCCACCAGAAAACTACTAGAGCTAATCAATGAATTTGGTAAAGTTGCAGGATACAAAATTAATGCACAGAAATCTCTTGCATTCCTATACACTAATGATGAAAAATCTGAAAGAGAAATTATAGAAACACTCCCATTTACCACTGCAACAAAAAGAATAAAATACCTAGGAATAAACCTACCTAGGGAGACAAAAGACCTGTATGCAGAAAACTATAAGACACTGATGAAAGAAATTAAAGATGATACCAACAGATGGAGAGATATACCATGTTCTTGGATTGGAAGAATCAATATTGTGAAAATGACTATACTACCCAAAGCAATCTACGGATTCAATGCAATCCCTATCAAATTACCAATGGCATTTTTTACGGAACTAGAACAAATCATCTTAAAATTTGTATGGAGACACAAAAGACCCCGAATAGCCAAAGCAATCTTGAGGGAAAAAAACAGAGCTGGAGGAATCAGACTCCCTGACTTCAGACTATACTACAAAGCTACAGTAATCAAGACAATATGGTACTGGTACAAAAACAGAAACACAGATCAATGGAACAAGATAGAAAGCCCAGAGATAAACCCACGCACCTATGGTCAACTAATCTATGACAAAGGAGGCAAAGATATACAATGGAGAAAAGACAGTCTCTTCAATAAGTGGTGCTGGGAAAACTGGACAGCTACATGTAAAAGAATGAAATTTGAATACTCCCTAACACCATACACAAAAATAAACTCAAAATGGATTTGAGACCTAAATGTAAGACTGGACCCTATAAAACTCTTAGAGGAAAACATAGGAAAAACACTCTTTGACATAAATCACAGCAAGATCTTTTTTGATCCACCTCCTAGAGTAATGGAAATAAAAACAAAAATAAACAAATGGGACCTAATGAAACTTCAAAGCTTTTGCACAGCAAAGGAAACCATAAACAAGAGGAAAAGACAACCCTCAGAATGGGAGAAAATATTTGCAAACGAATCAATGGACAAAGGATTAATCTCCAAAATATATAAACAGCTCATTCAGCTCAATATTAAAGAAACAAACAACCCAATCCAAAAATGAGCAGAAGACCTAAATAGACATTTCTCCAAAGAAGACATACAGATGGCCAAGAAGCACATGAAAAGATGCTCAACATCTCTAATTATTAGAGAAATGCAAATCAAAACTACAATGAGGTATCACCTCACACCAGTTAGAATGGGCATCATCAGAAAATCTACAAACAACAAATGCTGGAGAGGGTGTGGAGAAAAGGGAACGCTCTTGCACTGTTGGTGGGAATGTAAATTGATACAGCCACTATGGAGAACAATATGGAGGTTCCTTAAAAAACTAAAAATAGAATTACCATATGATCCAGCAATCCCACTACTGGGCCTATACCCAGAGAAAACCGTAATTCAAAAAGACACATGCACCCCAATGTTCGTTGCAGCACTATTTACAATAGCCAGGTCATGGAAGCAGCCTAAATGCCCATCGACAGACAAATGGATAAAGAAGTTGTGGTACATATATACAATGGAATATTACTCAGCCATAAAAAGGAACGAAATTGAGTCATTTGTTGAGACGTGGATGGATCTAGAGACTGTCATACAGAGTGAAGTAAGTCAGAAAGAGAAAAACAAATATCGTATATTAACACATGTATGTGGAACCTAGAAAAATGGTACAGATGAACTGGTTTGCAGGGCAGAAGTTGAGACACAAATGTAGAGAACAAACGTATGGACACCAAGGGGGGAAAACTGCGGTGGGGTGGGGATGGTGGTGTGCTGAATTGGGCGATTGGTATTGACATGTATACAGTGATGTGTGTAAAATTGATGACTGATTAAAAAAAAAGAAAAAAAAATTTTATATCTATAATTCATGAGGGATACTGATCTGAATTTTCTTATAATGTCTTTCTCAGGTTTTGATATCAGGATTATGCTGACCTTATTAAATAATCTAGGAAATCCCGTGGCTCCTCTATTTTCTGAAAAAGTTTATATAGGATCTTAAAAGTTTGATAGAATTCAAAAGTGCAGCCAACTTTGTAGGAAGTTATTTTTATAGGAAGTGTTTGATAATGAATTCAATTTCTTTAATATAGAGCTATTGAGATTTTCTATTTTTTTCTGTCAATTTTGGTAAGCAGTGTTTTTCAAGGAGTTTGTCCATTTCATCTAAGTTGACTGTCAAATTTACTGGCCTAATATTCTCCTTTTATTCTTTTAATGGCTGTAAGATCAAGATGATATCCTCTTTGTTATCCTATATTGGTAAATACTGTGTTCCCTTTTTCTTGTTCTGCAGGAGCTTGTCAATTTTATTATTTTAAAGAAATAACTTGCCTCGATTAATTTTCTCTACTGTTTAATCTACTCTTATATTTCATTGATTTCCACTCTATTGTTCCTCCCTTCTACTTACTTTGGGCTTAATTTTCTTTTTCCTGTTTATTAAAGTGGAAATGGATCCTTGACTCTAAATTTCTCTTTTTTCATGTAAGTATTTAAAGCTATAAATTTCCCCATAAGCACTGCTTAATCTATACCCACAAATTTTGATATACTGTAATATTTTCAATTTAAATTTATTTATTTATTTATTTATTTTTGACTGCATTGGGTCTTCGTTGCTGCGTGTGGGCTTTCTCTAGTTGCGGTGAGCAGGGGCTACTCTTCGTTGCGGTGCACAGGCTTCTCACTGCAGTGGCTTCTCTTGTTGCGGAGCACAGGCTCTCGGTGCACGGACTTCAGTAGTTGTGGCTCACGGGCTCTAG
This sequence comes from Balaenoptera acutorostrata, assembly GCF_949987535.1. Taxonomy (NCBI): domain Eukaryota; kingdom Metazoa; phylum Chordata; class Mammalia; order Artiodactyla; family Balaenopteridae; genus Balaenoptera; species Balaenoptera acutorostrata. The sequence goes on from NC_080069.1 coordinate 88,892,070, forward strand.
AGCGCAGGATCAGTAGTTGTGGCGCACAGGCTTAGTTGCTCCGCGGCACATGGGATCTTCCCCGACCAGGGCTCGAACCCGTGTCCCCTGCATTGGCAGGTGGATTCTTAACCACTGCACCACCAGGGAAGTCTGATATACTGCAATATTTATTATCCAGTTCAAAACATTTTCTAATTTCCCTTAGGATTTCTTGTTTGACCCCTGAGCTTAAAACTCAACAATAAAAAACCCGATTTAAAAATGGGCTAAAGGGCTTCCCCGGTGGCACAGCGGTTAAGAATCCGCCTGCCAATGCAGGGGACATGGGTTCGAGCCCTGGTCCGGGGAGATCCCATGTGCCGCGGAGCAACAAAGCCCGTGCACCACAACTACTGAGCCTGCACTCTAGAGCCCGTGAGCCACAACTACTGAACCTGAGCGCCACAAAAACTGAAGCCTGTGCACCTAGAGCCCATGCTCTGCAACAAGAGAAGCCACTGCTATGAGAAGCCTGCGCACCACAACGAAGAGTAGCTCCCGCTCGCCGCAACTAGAGAAAGCCTGCATGCAGCAACAGAGACCCAACACAGCCAAAAATGAAAAAAAATTAATTTATTTAAAAATAAATAAATAAAAATGGGCTAAAGACCTTAACATACACCTCACCAAAGATGATATAAAAATAGCAAATAAGCATATGAAAAGATACTCCACATTATATGTCATCAAGGAAATGCGAATTAAAACAACGAGATACTGCTACACACCTATTAGAATGGCCAAAATCCAGAACACTGACAACACTAAATGCTGGCAAGGATGTGGAGCAACAGGAACTCTCATTCACTGTTGCGGGGAATACAAAATGATACAGCCACTTTGGAAGACAGTTTGGCAGTTTATTGCAAAAGTAAACATGCTCTTACCATACGATCTAGCAATCATGCTCCTTGGTATACCTAAACGAGCGGAAAACTTATGTCACACAAAAATCTGCAAAACGAATGTTTATAGCAGCTTTATTCATAATTGCCAAAACTTGGAAGCAACCAAAATATCCTTCAGTAAGGGAATGGAGAAATAAACTATCATACATCCACACAATGGAATATCATTCAGTGAAAAAAAGAAATGACTATCAAGCTATGAAAATACATGAAGGAAACTTAAATGCATATTACTAAATGAAAGAAGCAAATCTGAAGAGGCTACATAATATGATTCCAACTATATGACATTCTGGAAAAGGCAAAAATCTATGGAAATGGTGAAAACATCACTGATTGCCAGGAGACTGTTGGGGGGAAGGGATGAATAGGTAGAGGAGAAGACTTGGGGGGCAGTGAAATGACTCTGTGTGATACTATAATGGTAGATACATGTCATTATACATTTGTCCAAACCCAGAGAACTTACACCACCAAGCTGAACCCTAATGTAAACTATGGACTTTGGGTGATAACTATGTGTCAGTGGAGGTTCATCAATTATAAAAAACGTACCACTGAAGTGTGGTAGGGGATGTTGATAACGGGGACGCTATGCATGTACAGGGGAAGAGAGGTATACGGGAAACTTCTGTACCTTCTGCTCAATTTTGCTGTTAGAGCTAAAACTGTTCTAAAAAAAAGGTCTATTTTTTAAAGACATTCTTTCTTTTATATATATGCATATATTTTACCATTTCTAGTCACTCCTTCCTGTAGATCTAAGTTCCCAACAGGTATCATTTCTCTTCAGTTTGAAGAATCTGGCTCAGCATTTTTTTGTAGTATATACCTCATGGTGATAATTTGCTTAGCTTTTCTCTTCAACTTTATTTTTGAAAGATATTTTCACAGATAAAAAATTCTAGGTTAACAGGAGGTTTTTTTTCCCCCTTTGAGCACATTAAAGATGCTCCATTGTCTTCTGGCCTCCACTGTCAGACAGTGAGTTAGTTATCATTCATATCATTGTTCCCCTGTAAGAAATGTAATTTTTGTCTTGTTGCTTTCAAGATTTTCTTGTTTTCAGCAAATTGACTATGCTATTGTATACAGGTAGTTTTCTTTGTATTTATCTGTTAGGGGTTGTTGACCTTTCTGGATCTGTACATCGATGTTTTGTTTGTTTGTTTGTTTGTTTTACCAAATTTGGAAACCTCTGGCCAATATTTCTTCTAAGATTGCAACATAGCTTTAATTCTGAGACTGTCCTGCCTACAGAATGTTCATACCTAACTGTTTGAATCAGGAACCAGAATCAGAATCCCCTTGAAATAGCATCTCAAAAAACAAAACACTATGTCCCATAACACCAAATATACTTGAAGAATTTGCTAAGCCCTGAATTAAACTGAAATATTGAGTTTATTTTTAAACTAAGTTCTGTATTAAACATGTATTAAACAAACATGTTTTAAGTATTTAGTTTGAACTGCTGCCAAACTTGAACATTTTCAAAAACTATGGGACTGTAACAAAACTAGGCCACCGATATAGTCTCTAAATGAAATTAGACTTGATCCAGTGCATTTGTCTTAAGTCCCCAAACTGAACCTCTTCACAGCAGTAGGGGCTGTCATGGTACCCACACCACCACAACCAATTTTCTCATTAATCTTTACTGATAGTACCTCTCCTCCTCCTCTTAAATAACCTTGTCTCTAATTTGGAAGCATCATTCTTAGATGAAAATCAGTTGAATGATCTATCAGTTGTTGTTTTCTGATTATTTCTTTTCTTTGTGCTGTTGCATATTAAAAGTATAAAGAAATATGATTAGCAGTTCTCAAACTTCACCTCTCCAATAGCAGAATGAATCATCCCTGAGGGATTTAAGTTTTCTCCTCAGCTTTTACATTTGGGATGGTCCCCCTACCATGTCTCTTCCTGCAGAAAAATGCTCAGACAGCTGCATAAAGAGTGCCAACTAACTGCTGTCTTGAGATACAAAAGTTATGCACAATTGTGCTGAAGATACTTATTCTGTTAGAGTCAACTAGACTTAAAAATTACTCAATTCCTCCCGAGAAGATACTCCCACCTCCACAATTAATTAGCATGTTTGGCAGTCTTATTCTAAGTTTTTCACCTTAATTTGTTTTTATTTTCACTTCCTATCCAGAGCAACTTCCTTTAGTTATTAGAATATTAATCCTTCTGAGTCTACGGCAGTCATTTTTAACCCTCTCTAAATGAGAAACTAGTTGGGATGGGAAAGTCTTCACAATGCAGTGAGCACCAGTTGAGCATACAGTGCAGGGCACTCTATCTGTGTTAAATATTGTGTGTTGAGGAGAGAGAGAAAGAAGAGAGAGAAAGAAGGTTATTTACTTACACACACAGAAAAGAAAGTACAGCAGATTTTTGCATGCATGACTTTAAAATTCTCAAGCATTCCTGAAATACCAAGTCATGAAGTCATGCGCAATTTTGCTAAGCATGAATTTGAATCCCACCTATTTGACATTAACCTTAATAGGCGAGCAAGTCACTTAGCTAATGATTAAGCCAACCTTTCAGACCAAAATACAGCATTGTTCCCATCATTTTCTTCATGTTTCTGTGGGGGAAAGACCATAGAGCAAGGTCTCTCAATGTCAGCAGTATTGACATTTTAGGCCAGACAGATCTGTGTCGTGGAGGGCTGACCTGTGAACTGTAGGATGTTTAGAAACATCCCTAGCCTCTTCAGAAAAATGTGCTGAGATCGGATCAAACTGGAGGAGTAGGATGTGGAGCTCACCTTCTCCCACAAATATGGGGTTGGCCAAAAAGTTCATTCGGGTTTTTCCGTAACATCTTACGGAATATGTTATGGAAAATATATATCAAAATGTTTAAATCAAGATATATCTACATGTGGAACGATTCTCACAGAACATCTACTGAATGCTGGCAGAAGACCTCAGACTTCCAAAAGGGCAAGAAAATCTCCACGTAACTGGGAAGGACAAAAGAAAAAAGAAAAATAAAGAGAGAAAGGAATCAGGATGGGACCTGCACCGCTGGGAAGGACCAGTGAAAAAAGAAAGGTTTCTGCACACTGGGAGGTCCCCTCACTGGCGGGGAGATCAGCTGGGATGGGAGGGGGACTTCAGAGCCTCAGAAGAGAGCACAGCAACCGGTCTGTGGAGGGTAGAGTGGAGAGAGACCTGCACCGACGGTGACGGTCGTGCTGCTGCCCGACACTCCCCAGCCTGAGACGCTCGTTCGCCGGGGCGGGTGGGGGCTGGGAGCTGAGGCTCGGGCTTCAGAGGTCAGACCCTGGGGAGAGGACTGGGGTTGGCTGCGTGGAGACAGCCTGAGGGGGCTAGAGTGTGGTATGGGAGAAGGCCTGGGCCCGCCAGAGAGGCAGGGTGCCATTGCTGGGTGGCATACAAGAAGAGGGGTGGGACCGCCATAGGAGCTTCTTTCTCTGCTCACACACTAGCCAGTGGCAGGGCACTGCCTACATGACCCCAGGGGTAGGCGAGAGCCACCACTGCCATCTCGGACTCTACAGGCAGGCACGGACCGCTGCTGCTGCTGAGGGTCCTATGAGCAGGCACTGGTCACTGCCCCCACCTTCCTGGGAGCGTGCGTGACCTGCTGCCACTGCTGCCAAGAATCCCTCAACCGGATGCCATCCGCTGCCCCCACCTTCCCAGGAGCACACACGGGCCGTACACCTGCACACCCCCTATGAAGGGGCTAACAGTGAGCACATGCTGAGGAAAGAGATGGCAAGCATCCAAACTAAAAAAAGCCCTCATGCCAAAAAAATATTAAATCCACACAAGCTATGCAGGGATGCTCCCACATATAAATAGCCCTCCAAGACTAGGGTAGATAATTTTTCACCTAAACTCACAGAGTCAAAGAAATATAAGCAAAATGAAGAAGGAGAGAAAGCACTCCCAGTTAAAAGACCAAGAGTATTCCCCTGAAAGAACAAACAATGAAACAGACCTCTTCAGTCTAACAGACACCAAGTTCAAAAAGGAGGTAATGAAAATACTGAAGGAATTAAGAAAGGCTATCACAGAAATGCAGAGTACTGTAAAAAGGAACTAAAAACTATAAGGTGGAGCCAAGAAAAATTAGAAAATTCATTTGCCGAGATGAAAGCTAAACTAAAAGCAAAGAATAGCAGGATGAATAATGCAGAAGAAAGAGTAAGTGATTTGGAAGATAGAATAATGGAAATTACCCAATCAAAACAGCAGACAGAAAGCCAAAAAAAAAAAAAAAGAAAGTAATATAAGAGACCTATGGGATAGTATAAAGCATGCCAATCTATGCATAATAGGAATTCCAGAAGAAAAAGAAAGAGAAAAGGGGATTGAAAATGTATTTGAAGAAATTATGGCTGAAAACTTCCCAAACCTAAAGAAGGAAACAGATATCCAGATACCAGAAGCACAGAGGGTCCCAAACAAGATAACCCAAACAGAGCTACACCAAGAAAGACATATCATAATAAAAATGGCAAAAGTTAAAGAGAGGATTCTAAAGGCAGCAAGAGAAAAACAAAGAGTTAATTACAAGGGAACCCTCATAAAGCTATCAGCTAATTTATCTACAGAAACACTGCAGGCCAGGAGGGAGTGGCAAAATACATTCAAAGTCTTGAAAGGGAAAAATGTGCAACCTAGAATACTCTACCCAGAAAGATTATCATTTAGAATAGGAGGAGAAATAAAGAATTTCTCAGACAAGCAAAAACTAAAAGAATACAGCAATACTAAACCTATCCTAAAAGGAATATTGAAAGGTCTTCTCTAAACAGAAAAGAAGCAAGAAGATATAGGAAGGAGGAAATCACAGTAGGAAAGTAAATCACTTAAGCCAATATACAGATTTTTTTTTAAAAAGCCTATTTGTGAAAGCAACGATAAACACAAGGAACGGCAAAATGATAAACATAAAGTTGTAAAAAAGGAAATCAAAATCACAAAATGTGGGGAAGGAGAGTAAGAAAATGTAGATTTTTTTTTTTTTTAGAATGTGTTTGAGCCTATACGACTATCAGTCTAAAGCAAGCAAATATAGGAAGGGGTTAATTTAACATACTTGAAAAACAGGGCAACCACAAATCAAAAACATACAACAGATTCACAAAAACCAAAAAGAAGAAAACACAAGCATAAAATAAAAGGAAATCATCAAACCACTAAAGGAAAAAGAAAGGAACAAAGAAGAAACATAGAATCAACTGGAAAACAAGGTTTAAAATGGCAATAAATAAGTATGTATGAATAATTACCTTAAATGTCAATGGACTGAATGCTCCAATCGAAAGACACAGAGTGGCAGACTGGATTAAAAAACAAGCGACAACAATACACTGCCTACAAGAGACCCACCTTAGGGCAAAGGACACACATAGATTGAAAGTGAGGGGATGGAAAAAGATGTTTCATGCAAACGGAAATGACAAGAAAGCAGGAGTTGTAATACTCATATCAGACAAAACAGACTTTAAAACAAAGGCCATCAAGAAAGATAAAGAAGGACACTATATAATGATAAAAGGATCAATACAAGAAGAGGATTTTACACTTGTCAACATATATGCACCTAATATAGAAGCACCCAAATACATAAAACAACTACTAACAGACATAAAGGAAGAAATTGATGGGAATACAATAATAGTAGGAGACTTTAACACCCCACTCACATCAATTCACAGATCTTCTACACAGAAAATCAATAAGGCAACAGAGATCCTAAATGCTACAATAGAACAAGTTTGACTTAATTGATATTTTCAGGACATTGTTTACATCCAAAAAACCCAGAATACACATTCTTTTCAAGTGCACATGGAACACTCTCTAGGATTGACCACATACTAGGGCACAAAACTCACCTCAACAAATTTAAGAGTACAGAAATTATTTCAAGCATCTTCTCTGACTACAATGGCATGAAACTAGAAATCAACCACAGGAAAAGAAATGAGAAAAAAACAATTACATGGAGACTAAACAACATGCTACTAAAAAACCAATGGGCCAATGAGGAAATCAAAGCAGAAATTTAAAAATACCTTGAGACAAATGACAATGAAAACACAACCATACAAAATTTACGGGATGAACTGGGAGTTTGGGGTTAGTAGATGCAAACAATGACATTTAGAATGGACATGCCACAGCAACTAAGCCCGTGCACCACAACTACTGAGCCTGCGCTCTAGAGCCCATGAGCCACAACTACTGAGCTCGCATGCCACAACTACTGAAGCCCGCACGCCTAGAGCCCGTGCTCCACAACAAGAGAAGCCCGCACACCACAACGAAGAGTAGCCCCTGCTTGCCGCAACTAGGGAAGCCCCGCACGCAGCAATGAAGACCCAACACATCCATAAATAAATAAATAAATAAATAAATAAATAAATAAAAATTCAAGATACAAAAGCTTGTACAGTGAAAAGGCTACTTCTCACTTTTGTTTTACCAGGTATCCAGTTCTTCTCCCCAGAAGCAACCAATTTCTTGTGCTAGAATGCACTGTAGACATACATTTCCATTAAGTACTAGTCAAGTTTCCATTTCAACAGTCTCACCTGACAAATACTACCTTCCCCACTTAATTACTGTGGTAGGCAGATAAGAAACCTACCACAATCTCCTTGAAAGTCTCTCGCCCACTAGTCTTCTGCCAAACTTTTCTCACAGAAGTAAAAGAACACACTTAGACTTTCCCCTCAGGCTCTAGCTAAAATTTCTCCTTTACTTTGTCCTATCTCTGTTCAATAACGTAAGAAAACCCAAGTGGATTTTCTTAGATAGCCAGAATTCATTTCACATTTTAAAAATCTATGAACTTTTGAACTCTCCATAAGTTTCTTCTCTTGTCTTTAAAAGTTATTTTCTTAGAGCAAATTGCTAAACTGGTTTTTGGGGGCAGATTTTTATTTGTTTTTGCTGTCATTATCTTATTGTTAAAGGACATTTAAAAAGACAATTTTACCTTAACACAAGCTTCTTTCATATTTAACACTTTGGAGGCTGCATTAATGTTTTCATGCCATAAGGGTGCACTAAATGCCACTTTATTACATATACCAAAATGAATGTTCATCTTTGGTTTATACATCTGCTCCCTCAAAGATTTCCCAAGTTTCATTTTTCATATTTAGAGTATGATCGATAACAAACCTAATGTCACCAAAATAAGAATTAATGGTAATGGTATTATAAAATTCTACTTTATCTTGTGGATCAATTAGATTTTAAAAATCTTGTTCCATATCTACTACTTTATATGCAGTTTTAATATAGGATTAGCATTAGAACTCACAAAACAGATTACATAGAATCACATTATAGTCACACAACATATATTTATAAATGACATTTCCGGATGTAATAGCAAATAAAAGTAATAATAATAACAGCTATAATTTACCAACCATCTAATAGGCAGCATCCCTGTATAGATACTTTATGTCACTATCTCCATTCTTCACAATAACCTACAACACAAGTTTTCACTCCATTTTATAACCGAGGAACCTGAGGCTCAGAGATGCTAGGCAACTTCTCCAAGGCCACCTAAAAACTAAGTGGTAGAATTGGGATTTGAAGCCAAGTCCACACAGCTCCAAGACCGAAGTTCTCACCAGTACATCATGTTGCAATGAAGAATATCATAAGAAAATGCTTTCATCTTACCCATAGTCATCTATCAGGTGAGAGCCAAGTACCACCACGTCAAGTTCAAAGAACTCAGGTTCCATTTTAATGCCAAACATGATTGGGGCGAGTTTAGAATAATCAGCACGGTTGCAAGTAGCAACACAAACCCGAAGCTTTCGGTTATTCTCCTTCTTCTCCATGACTTGTTTTTTTCTTTTTGAGATGTTCTTAAAATAGAGTTCCTGAAGTCGCAAAAATAAAAATTAATATCCTATGATAAACCATAATGCAAAAGAATATGAAAAAGAATGTATATATATGTATAAATGAGTCACTTTGCTGTACAGCAGTAATTAACACAACATTGTAGTTCAACTATACTTCAGTAAAAAATAAATTTTAAAAAGACATTATAACTGAGTCTTATGTGCATCAGCTGTGATTTGCCAAAGACTTCCTGGAGCAAGCAGATCTGTGATAATGCCTGTTAGCGACCAACCCTCGCAAGATCTTCTCCTTTACCTCTGGTAACCGCCACGTGGGATGCGGTGGAATGTGTCTGTGGAATGTGTTTGCAGACCGGAAAGGGCTGAGAGAGGAGGGCAGATGTGGGAAGAGGCAGTAGGAACCAAGAGTAGCCAGAGCACCGTCCTCAGAGAAGGGGAAATCGTGTGGAGTCAAGAGTCTGAGGATCTTAGCTCCCAGGCAAATGCAGGATGTGATGAGATAAGCAGGGCAAGGCATGGCGAGCTGCAGCCACGTTTTCGGAGGATAATTTGGCAGCACCCGGGGGTGGGGGTGGGAAAGCTAAGAGGGTAGTGGTTGCACCCAAGAAAGGAGGTGCATGAAGAATCAAGGGCCTTGGTCTTGGATTTGTTGGGGGAATTCCCAGGAATTCCTGGGAGGAGCATCCTGGGAGAAAACTGATGCAGAAGGGAAAGTCCAGTCATTCCTTAGGGGTCTGGAGCAGGGATGCACACAACATTTTGGCTCCTGGAAGACAATGGGCATTGGGAAGGGGAATGAGTAGGATTTGTGGGATGATGAGGAATTGAGTGAGGACATAAGAGTTCCATCTAAAATAGGGAGCAGCCCACAAATGAATGGTAAGAAGGGTGTAGGAAGGGAGTGAGGGGTTACAGGCTGAGAATGCTTTTAGGCACAACCTCTGGGTCATATTCATTTCAGTGGCCACCTTGCTGTCCTATTGCAGGATGTTATTTTATGTTTTCAACTCTTATAGAACATTTGGAAATAACACTTGGAAATTGGGAATTTTCCTCCCAACAGTGAAGTAACTCCCAGGTCGCCATAGTCTTTGTATAACATTGGATACGTTTCTAGAGGAGCCTAAAGTCTACAGGAAGAGTGGTGACGAGGGGGAGCTCTGTCTTAAGTGAACGTGACACGTGGAGGGAGGGCAGGAGTGGAGGGACTGGCTGGGTGTGCATCTGCTTATTTTGCAAAAAGAAACACGGAAAGGAGAAACCGTAAAGTGACACCTCAGATCTTTTCTTAATTAAGGTAAAATATGCATAAAATAGACCTTTTAAGCCATTTTTAAGTGTACAGTTCACTAGCATTAAGTATCTTCACACTGTTGCGCCACTGTTGCTACCATCCATCTCCAGAACTGTTTTCATCCCCCAGACTGAAACTCCGCCCCCAATTAAACAACAACTCCCCATTCCCCCTTCCAGCCCTGACAGTCACCATTCTACTTTCCATCTCTATGAATTTGACTACTATAGGTATCTCAAATAAATGGAATTATATTAAAAAAAAAAAAAAAAGACATTATAAACACAAAAAATAAAAATTCTTTATAATCAGAATGATAGGTCCTAGATATAAACGTAAAATTTTGCAGTCTTAAGTCCGTAAGCACCATTTAGTATAGTGATTCTTAACTTTTTTCCACCCCACTTCTGTGTGACACACCCAACTGGTATATCAAGTTATGAAATTCCAGCAGACCAACTGGAATGACTCCACCCTTTTCTCTTACACTTAAGAAAGCATGCTGGAATGCAATTTAAAAAGAGTTTAATATAAATCAACTCTCATTTAAAAGGCAAGCAAACATCAGCTCTTTATTATTAATTAAAAATTACTTGCCATTCCTCACAATTGATCCAAACATACCAGACTAGAGGCAAAGTTTGGTTGAGAACCACTGATCTAGTTCAACTCCCCCACTTACAGAAAGAGAAAAACACAAGTCTTAAGAGAGGAAATTACTTCCCCAAGATTCAAGATCACACCTGTAAGGAATGTGAGCTATTCACCCTCACGCTACACACTATATACAAAGCACTGTGATTAGTGCTGAGGAAAAGATGAGTAAGATGAAACAAAAACCCCTACCTTCAAGGCCTCATTAGCATCCATAGCCAGTACCTACACACTTGACAACTCCAAATACCTACCAGCTATCTCCTGTCCCATAGGCACGTCAAAGTCACTGTCCCAAACTGAGCTCACTTTCTTTTCCAAACCTGTTCCTCCTTCCTTATTCTCTAACTCTGTTATGAACTTCCATTCATCCAAATGCCTTGACATCCTTGTCTTCTCTGCTCCTCACCCTGTACCTCCTCAGTCCTGTCAATTCAACCTCCTGAATGAATCTTTCAAATCTATCTCGTCTCCATCCCCACCCACCAGAACATCCCCCAGTCCAATCCCTGATCTTAGGTCAGAACTATTCTAACAGCTGTCAAAGTGGTTTGCCTGTCTCTAGTCTTGCCCTGCCTCCCAAAAACTTTCAGGGTGATCTTTCCAAAGTTTATAAATCTGATTACATTGCTAAACAGGATATACCACCTATGGATAAATTCCAAATTGCTGATCTGGACCTAGTTCATCCTTCCAACCATTTGTCCCCTTACAACTAACTATCCTTACTCTGAACCAAAGCCATGCCAAAGTGCCTGCAGTTCAACCTGTGGGTCTCCATATCTCTGTGCCTTTCTAGATGCAAGCTCCTGTACCTAAAACTTCCTTTCCCTCTTGCCTGGATTCTTCCTCATCCTTTAGAACTCAGGCTAAGTGTCATCTCTTCTGGAAAGCCTTCGCATAAACCTCAGTTCCTCCTTACTCCACCCCTCTTCGTGGCTGCCTCCCTCCCAGCAGTGTGGCCCCATCGTACACACGTATACTATTCCTCAACTCCTTTGCCCACCCATCCCCCCACCATTCTATACCCTCCTTTCAAAAAGTAAAAACCAGGGGCAAGGGATAAGAGCTATGTTTCAAGGAGCTTTTTAAACTTCCTTATATCAATGTAACATTTCACTTCATGGACTGATCTCAACGCTTATGTCTCTGGAAGTGTATCAATATTCAGAATTTGCAATCAGGAATCCAGAGAAGCTTGAGTAAAGATGCCAATAAAAGGGGAGCTGCCTTTTCAATCAGGGTAGACTCTGAAACTCAGTGGAAATCTCGTCAGTAGCCTTCTGCTATTGATATCTCATCTCTCATAGGCTAGAACTTCTATAATCACACAAATTGCCCATCATTAGGCCCATTCAGAATTTATTATCTCCAGTAAGAGCTAATTCCACCCAATGGAAAGCATTTGTAAGACAGTGAAGTGAGCATTCGTCAAGCGAGTTGTATTTGTGAGATCTAAGCACTACCTAACCAAAGAGACAAAAATATTTTTCCAAAAACGGTTGTCCTAAGTGTTCTTGTACATAAACCTTTTTCCACTCATCATTAAATTTGAGCTGAATAAATTGTTGGTGATATTTAATTTGCTGGGTGAGGCAAAGCAAATCATTTATGGTTGATAAATTTGTATTTATTTTAAGAGAATAGTAAACTTTCCATTGGGCAATTCTAAAATGTTAGTATTTACCAAGTAACTCAAAGGTTATTATACCAAAACTGAAAGTAAGGTAGCCATATACACAAACTATGAAAAATAAAACAATGTTACTAAGGCCAAAACTTTTTTAAGGAAGAAAGTTAAATCTTAGGGGAAAAAAAATGGTAAAAATCCTTTGTTAAGGGGAGAATTCTTTTTTAAAAATAATTTTTTATTTAACTAACTTATTTTTTTGATTAGGTAGTACATTCACATGGTTTAAAATTGAAAAGGCACAAGAGGCTATAGAGCAAAAAGTCTTCCCATGTGTGTTCCCGGACATGTAGTTCTTCTCCCTGGATGGTTAGAATTACTACCTTCTTATCTATCCTTCTGCAGATAAACTATGCATATACAAATAAATATACATTTCTTCACACATATAAATACAAATATATTTTATAAATACATAGACTGTGTATCATGCAGTTAGTAACATATGCTACACTGTTGTTGCATACCTTGTTTTTTTAACTGCTCTTATGTTTCTGAATTAAGTGGTAAAATGGGAAAGTTCAAAGGCATTAGAAATATCAAACATAAAAGTGCAATTCTGAAAATTGCTGGCCATCAACTTTTCAAATATATGTAGGGTTATGAGAGCCCTGGAAGTAAAAATGACCAATGTCACAAACACTTATTGAGAATTGACTCTGTGCAGAGCACTGTAAAGAAAACTGAGAGGGACTTCCCTGGCAGTCCAGTGGTTAAGACTCCACGCTTCCAATGCAGGGGGCGTGGGTTTGATCCCTGCTCGGGAAACCAAGATCCCACATGCCACGTGGCATGGCCAAAACAAAACAAAACAAAAACTGAGAGACAGAGCTGAGAAAGACCTCACCTCTGATTTTTAGGAACTTGCAATCTAGTACATGACACCTGGCCACATAATAGATCTTCACCAGTTCACTTTCCCAAACAGAAGCACCAGGAACAAAATTAACAAATTTTCTTTCTCCGCCTAGTATACATTATTATTTGTTCTGTATAAAATGTCATGACCAAGGATCCATTTTTATACTAAGAACTGTGACCAAAGTCTCCATGACCAGTATGGAATGAATAAATGTGACATAATGGACTTAAACTATAACAGGAGGATTTAAGTTGCATAAAGTGCAATGTAAAACAAGATAAAACTAGTTTCTTTACACAATGGAATCCTAGTCAGCAATGAAAACAAATGGACTAAAAAACAAATGTCTAAAACAAATGTCTAAATGTGTCAATATTGATAAACCTCAAAAACATAACATTAGAGGAAAACAAAATTCTAAAAAGTTAGATAAAAAGGGCCATTTTTAAAAATATGTAAAACATTACTGTATGTTGTTTATTAATCTGTAGTAAAATTACATAAAAACTCAGGAAAGTAGTTACGTCTGAAGGAGAAGGGAAGGGAAAGAAAAAGAGGGCCTAAAGGATTTTTGTTGTCTATGTAAACATTTATAAAAAAACATAAGTAGAGGTCTGAAACTAACATGGTAACATGTTAATATGTCTTCAATCTTTATGATTGGTAGAGTGTCGTACTGTTCTGTCCTTTTCAGCATATTTGAAGTATTTTATTAAAAACAAGAAATCTTTTAAATGGACACTGAAGATGCACTGTCCACAGTCCTTAAAGCCTAAAGCTCAGAAAGCAGGTGGATTGGATATTTACATCCATTTCACTCAATTCCGTAATAGTTAGTAACCAGAGGCACTAAAACCAGAAAAATACCCGAAAAATACACCTTCACCTTGAACTCACTGGCAATCTCTGAGAAACCTGCATTCTTTCAACTCAAGACTGACCATTACAAATACTGACAAAAGGTGAGTGACCCTGTCCAGAAAAATAAATACTGTTGTCCCACTCAACTATGGAAAAAGACAAACACTTGGCTCAAGCAGTCTCTGAGCAGAGGAAACCATCAAAGTAAACAACTGCCAAGCACTGTGTTAAGAGCTTTACAAGCATTAACTCACATCATCCTCACAGCCCTATCTTATTAGCCCGATTTCACAAACGGGCACAATGAGGTACAGTGAAAACCAATTTACTTGCCCCAAATCACAGTTAACAATTACCAGAACCAAATTACCAAATCAGCATTCAAGACAGTGCCCATATCCAGTGTTTGCCTGTGTCTGTTCATTTCATAAACACCCATGAGTGAGAAACTTCCTTATGCCTGGTCCTGCCAGGCACCATGGGAATGAAGGGAACATATGATGTATCACTCTCTTCCCTCAGTGCAGACGGGATGACACAGGAATCAGGAGGGTCTGAAATTCAGAACCCTATCCTGAGCTATACTCTGGTGTGACTTCTTTCTGAGCTTCCATAGTCGGCTTAACCAGTTATCTCTAAATGCCAAGCTGTACCACACCCCTCTTCTCCATCAGGATTCCAAAAAAATACTTTTTCGTGCTTTTTTACAAGTGTGCTCCGGACTGGGGGGAAAATAAACGCATAACAAGCTTCCAAGGAAGCCCAGACTCAGAATACAGTCAGGGTTGGGCGCAGACCCTCAAGATGATCTTTCAGTCCAACCCTTTACACCCCGGGGCCACTTGTCCGTCACGGAGCTCTCCGCCCTCTCCTGCACACCTCCGTGACGGGATGCTCGCTATCTTTCAGGACAGCCGGTGGGATGGAGTGCAGCTGGCCTCCCTCTAACACCCCACGCCCCACTCCCGGTTATTCGACCGGGGTCCGCACTCAACCCGTCTGCTCCACGGGCCAAAGGCTGAGCCCACAGTGGAACTAAAGAGCGGCCCTGGCGTGCAGGCCCGCGGGAGACAGAGCGAGGCCGGGCCGGGTGCGGAGCCTCTGGCCGGGGAGATGAGGCCTCGGCGTGCGGGCCCGGAGGCTGCGCTCCCCGAGCCCGCCTCCCCCGAGTCCCCGGCGGGCGCGCGGGTCTCACCAGGCGCCGCTCCGCCGTTCCTCCCGCGTCGCCGCTGCCGCCGCCGGGCCTTGCGGACGAGACCTGAGCGCCGTGCCGGAAAGCAGGCCGGCGCGAGACCGCCCCCTTGGCTTCCGCCACTCGGTCCCGCGGGCGATGACGCGCCTCGACCCCCACCCCGCACACCCCGCGCGCCCTGCGTTCCCACCCGAATCTGCCGACGCGCCTTACGTGAGCGGGGAGGAATTCTGCGATTGGCTGCGCGAGGAGGCCGGGGCGGGGTGGCGCCTTCCGTGGTCGTGGCACAGCCCTGGGCGGCCGGCCAGTGTCCCGCCCCGGCGGGGCTCGTCTGCCTACCACGCGAAAGTTCGGAAGCCGAGCGCCGCACGAGGCAGTTGTTTTGGCCTTGGGCCCGAGATGCAATTTCTTACGCCTTCCAGTCACGCAGTCATTTCATAGGCATGACCAAAACAATACGGTCGTCTGGGGGTCGACCCAGAGCCCTCTCCTGAGTGAAGCTGTGCCACTCCAGAACCGTGTCTGCTAGAGGGCTCAGTGGAGTGCTGATGATGACCCAGGCAAGGCAGAGACCAGCTGATCCTTATAATGAGCTCAGCCTCTGCCTCCCCTGCAGGGAACCCCCAGGCCTTCCTGCTGCAGGGAGGAGCACATAGGTGGCAGAGAAACTGGCGGGAAAGGCCTCACACAACTCCTGATGAAGACTTTCTAATGATCGTTTCAAATTCCTAGTCACCATTGACAAGAAGCTTTGAGTTGGTGATACAAAACATTAAAATTTTTTTTTACAACCATTAAAGAATTTATCACAGGCGAAACCATTTAAACAGCCTAACAATTCATTGACGGTTCTTGCTATAAAGTGAATTTCAAGTCCAATCAAACTTTTGCACTTGATGTATTTCAGTTAATGATGCTCTAATTTGCGGAATACTTGTGAACTGTTAGTTCCCCTGCAGCTAGCTTGGAGCCACCAAAAGGTCATATCAGCCACAAAAGGACAGACATTAAGGGGTTTCATGCAAGGAAGTGCCAGGAGATTTCTTTTTTAAATATCACTTTGGCTGTTCTGTGGAGAAGGGATTGGGTGAGTCAAGAATGGTAGCAGTGGAAAAAAAAAAAAGCCTCTGAAATACACACACACACACACACACACACACACACACATACAAACAACCTGGTACCACTAATTGCATCTGGAAGGGCTGGGAGGAGATAGACTTTTCACTGAATTCCTACTTATATCTTTTGTATTTTGTAGTATATGCACACATTCCATATTAAAGAGAATAAAATAAAAGTAATTGTAAAAAAAATGGTGGCAGTGAAACTCATTTGAAGTGGATCGATATGATATTTAGTTTGGAAGTAGAATTGATGCAACTTCATTATGGATTGGGTATGAGAGGATGACAGAGAAAACGAAGGAAACAAGGTTGACTTCCAGATGTCTGGCATTAGTAGTTGGGTGATTGGTGCCATTTACCAAGATGAGAAAAGCTGAAGGAGTGAGCAGGTTTGGGGAGTTAAAAAGAAAGGTTTAATTTGTGATGTTAGGTTTGAGATGCCTATGAGATAGCCACATGAAGCTATCAGATAGGCAAAAAGATATATGATTCTGGACACAGATTCACCAGACTCCAGATGGCGTATTAGTTTCCTACTGCTGCTGTAACAAATTACATAAAACTTAGTAGCTTAAAAATACAATTGTATTATCTTCCAGTTCTGGAGGTTAGGAGTCTGAAATGGGTTTTGAGGGGCTAAAATCAAAGAAGCAGTGTAGATATCATCACAAGAAAAATTTTTATAACTATGTGTGGTGATCAATGTTAACTAGATTTATTGTGGTGATCATTTCATAAGATACACATATGTCAAACCCTTGTGTTGTACACCTGAACCTAATATAATGTTATATGTCAATTATATCTCAATTTAAAAAAACAAAGGTATCAGTAGTTTTGTCTTCCTTAGGCTGCAGGGGAGAATCTGCTTCCTTGCCTTTTCCAGTTTCTAGAGGCTACCCACATTCCTTGGCTTATGCTCTTTTTGACATCTGCTTCCCTTGTCACATCTCCTTCTCTGACTCTCCTGCCTGCCTCTTTTACTAAAGACCCTTATAATTTATTACATTGGATCCACTCAGATAGTTCAGGATAATCTTCCCATCTCAGAATCTTTAATTCAATCACACCTGCAAAGACTCTTTTGGTATGTAAGGAAACATATTCACAGGTTCTGGGGATTAGGACACGGATATCTTTAGGAAGCTATTATTTTGTCTACCACAAGTGATATTGAAAGTCCCAGAAGGGGGACTTCCCTGCTGGTCCAGTTGTTAAGAATCCGCCTTACAATTCAGGGGACGTGGGTTCGATCCCTGGTCCAGGTACTAAGATCCCACATGCTGTGGGGCAACTAAGCCTGCGCACTCTAGAGCCCGCGTACCACATCTACAGAGCACAAATGCTGCTACTACCTAGCCCACGTGCTCTGGAGCCCGCGAGCCACAACTAGAGAGAAGCCCGTGCACCAAAACGAAAGATCTCGCATGCCTCATCGAAGATCCCCTGTGCCGCAACTAAGACCCAACGCAGCCAAATAAATAAATAAATAAAAGTGAAAAAAAAAAAATAGAAAGTCCCAGAAGATGTTCAAGATGGGAATGTTGCTTTTAAAGTTACATGCCATACCACCAAGTATCCAGAATAGAACATTAATTTTTTCCTCTTGAAAGTGAATAAAAAATTTCAAAACAGTGTTAATGTTCAGTTTTTATCTAGGGGCTTATTACATGGGTATGTGTAGTTTGTAAAAATTCATATTGTCCACCTAAGATATGTGCACTTTTTTGTATGTATATTGTAAGCACATGTTTCTAAAATACTTAATGCTTAAGATTATAGATAGGAAAAATGTAACTAGAAATATAAAAACTTGTAATAATAGGAAATACAATTTTGAGAATTTGTACACTTATTAAGCCACTTGGAGGTTTTGTGTTTGTTTGATCAATATTGAGAATTTTATATTTCCATATATAGTTGAATGGTTCTGTGTTCATAGAATCATTTAACCCTAAATAAAGTGACCCCTTTTTAGGGTTTTCTCCTATGTTCTCTTGAGATGAAGTTGCAGCAAGGAGCTGTAGGGGGCATTTTCTCCTGTCTTTTTAAGATCACTTTTCTTTGGGTAAATATTACATTTCTGGATCTCTGTTACTTTGCTATTTAATAGTATAAATACATATCAAAAATCTCAAGCCATTAAGTTTTATTTTTTTACTTTAAATAATAATTTGCTGACTTTTTCCCAGTTTTACTGAGTTATAATTGACATACAGCACTGTATAAGTTTAAGGTATATAATACAATTTGACTTACATACATCATGAAATGATGACCACAATAAGTTTAGTGAGCATCCATCATCTCATATAGATGCAAAACTAAAGAAATAGAAAAAATACATTTTTCCTTGTGATGAGAACTCTTAGGACTTACTCTTCCAACAACTTTCATTTATAACATACAGCAGTGTTAATTATATTTATCATGTTGTACATTACATCTCTAATACTTATTTATCCTGTAACTAGAAGTTTGTACCTTTTGACTGTCTTCATTTAATTTCCCCTCCCCTCACCACTGGTAGTCATAAATTTGATCTCTTTTTCTATGAGTTTGTTTGTTGGTTGGTTTGTTTTTGAAGGATAATTGAATTATAACACTATATTAGTTCCTGGTATACAACATAGTGATTCAATATTGCTATACCTTTCAAAACGATCACCATGATAAGTCTAGTTGTCATCTGTCACCATACAAAGATATTACCTAATTATTGACTATATTCCTCATGCTGTATATTTCATACCTATGACTCATTTATTTTGTAACTGAAAGTTTGTACCTCTTAATCTTCCCTCACTTATTTCTCTCCTCCCCCTAGCCCCCTTCACTCTGGCAACACCTGTTTGTTCTCTGTATCTATGACTCTGTTCCTGTTTTGTTATGTTTGTTCATTTGGTTTTTTTTTTTTTTTTTTTTTAGAAAAATTCCTTTATTTGGATGTTTTTGGTATTTAGATTCCTGGATAGTTAATCTTCTATTGTATTTTTCTATTTCTTCTGCATTTTCAGTGAGATATTGGGGTGTGAAAAGATGTTCAGTCCACTGTTTCAAAATGGAAAAACGTTTTTTATTTTATTTTTTTTAATTTTTAAAAATATTTATTTTTATTTTTTATTTATTTATTTATTATTTATTTTTATTTTAGTTGCAGCAGGTGGGCTCTTCGTTGCGATACAGGCTTCTCTCTAGTTGTGGTACATGGGCTCCAGAGTGCATGGGCTCACTTTCATTTGTTTTTTAGATTCCACAATGAGTGATATTATGCAATATTTGTCTTTCTCTGTCTGACTTATATCACTTAGCATAACACCCTCTGATCCATTCATGTTGTCACAAATGGTAAAATGTCATTCTTTTTTTTGTGGCTGAGTAATAGTCCTGCGTGTGTATGTGTATCACATCTTCTTAATCTTTCATCTTTTGATGGGCACTTAGGTTGTTTCCATATCTTGACTATTGTAAATAATGCTGCAATGAATATAGGGGTGCATATAGCTTTTCTAATTAGTGTTTTCATTTTCTTCGGATAAATATACAGAAGTAGAATTTCTGGATCATATGGTAGCTCTATTTTTAATTTTTTGAGAAACCTCCTTACTGTTTTCCACAGTGGCTGCACCAATTTACATTCCCACCAAAAGTGCATGAGGGTTCCCTTTTCTCCACATCCTGGACAACAGTTGTTATTTGTTATCTTTTTTGTAATAATCATTCTGACAGATGTGAGGTGATATCTCTTTGTGGTCTTGATTTGCATTTCCCTGATGATAAGTGATGTTCAGCATCCTTTTCACATGCCTGTTGGCCATCTGTATGTTTTCTTTGGAAAGACGTCCATCCAGATCTCTGGCCATTTTAAAATTGGGTTGTTTGTTCTTTGATGTTGAGTTGTATGAGTTCTTTGTGTATTTTGGATATTAATCCCTTATTGAATATATCATTTGCAAATAGGTTCTCCCATTCAGTAGGTGGCCTTTTAATTTTGCTGATAGCTTCCTTCACTGTGCAAAACTTTATAGTTTGATGTAGTTCCTTTTTTAAATTTTTGCTGTTGTTGCCTTTGCCTGGAGATATATGAAAAAAAAAAAGTATTGCTAAGACCAATGTCAAAGAAAGTACTGCCTATTTCTCTTTCAGGAGTTTATGGTTTCAGGTCTTACATTTAAGTCTTTAATCCATTTTGAGTTTATTTATTTATTTATTTTTAAAATTTTTATTTATTTATTTATTTATTTATGGCTGTGTTGGGTCTTTGTTTCTGTGCGAGGGCTTTCTCTAGTTGCAGCAAGTGGGGGCCACTCTTCATGGTGGTGCACGGGCCTCTCACTATCGCGGCCTCTCCCGTTGCGGAGCACAGGCTCCAGACGCGCGGGCTCAGTAATTGTGGCTCACGGGCCCAGTTGCTCTGCGGCATGTGGGATCTTCCCAGACCAGGGCTCAAACCCATGTCACCTGCATTGGCAGGCAGACTCTCAACCACTGCGCCACCAGGGAAGCCCCTTAGAACTGCTTTTGCTGCATCTCGTAGGTTTTGGGTCATTGTGTTTTCATTTTCATTTTTCTCCAGATTTCTTTTTTAATTTCTTCGATTTCTTCAGTGACCCATTCATTGTTTAGTAGTATATTGTTTAGCCTCCATGTGTTTGTGTTTTTTGTAGTTTTTTTCTTACAGTTGACTTCTAGTCTCATAGGTTTGTGATCAGAAAGAGGCTTGATATAACTTCAATCTTCTTAAATTTACTGAGACTCGTTTTGTGGCCTAGCATATGATCTACCCTGGAGAACATTTCATGTGCACTTGAAAAGAATATGTATTCTGCTGCTTTTGGATGAAATGTTCTATATATATCTATTAAGTCCATCTAGTCTAATGTGTTGTTTAAGGCCAGTGTTTCCTTATTGATTTTCTCCCTGGAAGAGCTGTCCATTGCTATCTGTGTGTTGTTAAAGTCCCCTATTATTGTTTTACTGTCAATTTCTCCCTTTATGTCTATTAATATTTGCTCTTTGTATTTAAATGCTTTTGTGCTGGGACTTCCCTGGTGGCGCAGTGGTTAAGAATCTGCCTGTCAGTGCAGGGGACATGGGTTCGAGCCCTGGTCTGGGAAGATCCCACATGCCACGGAGCAACTAAGCCCATGCACCACAACTCCTGAGCCTGTGCTCTAGAGCCTGCGAGCCACAACTACTGAGCCCATGCACCACAACAACTGAAGCCCACGTGCCTAGAGCCCATGCTCTGCAACAAGAGAAGCCACCACAATGAGAAACCTGCGCACAGCAATGAAGAGTAGCCCCCGCTCACTGCAACTGGAGAAAGCCCATGCACAGCAACGAAGACCCAACACAGCCAAAAATAAATAAAATAAAAAATAAATAAATTTTAAAATAAATAAATAAATAAATGCTCCTGTGCTGAGTCCATATATATTTAAAATTGTTATATCTTCTCATTGGAGTGATCTCTTGATCATTATGTAATGTCCTTCTTTGTCTCTTGTTACAATCTTTGTTTTAAGATCTATTTTGTCTGATATAAATATTGCTACCTCGGCTTCCTTTTTGTTTCTATTTGTATAAAATACCTTTTTCCAGCCCCTCACTTTCAGTCTGTGTGTGTCTTTAGATCTTAACTGAGTCTTTTGTAGGCAGCATATATGTGGGTCTTGTTTTTGTAGCCATTCTATGTCTTTGATTGGAGCATTTAGTCCATTTACATTTAAAGTAGTTATTTGCCTTTACTGATGAGCTTTTTCATTTTGTAATTTTTATGTTCCTAGTTGTGGCCTTCTCTTTTTTGCTCAGAGAAGTCCCTTTAACATTTCTTGTAACACTGGTTTGGTGATGCTGAACTCTTTTAACTTTTGCTTGTCTGTAAAACTTTTGATCTCTCCATCAAATCTGAATGAGAGCCTTGCTGGGTAGAGTATTCTTGGTTGTAGGTTTTTCCTTATCATCATTTTAAATATATTGTGTCACTCCCTCCTGGCCTGCAGAGTTTCTCCTGAAAAGCCAGCTGATAGCCTTACGGGAGTTCCTTTGTATGTAACTTGCTGCTTTTCCCTTGCGGCTTTTAATATTTTCTATTTATCTTTAATTTTCACCATTTTAATTACAATGTGTCTTGGTGTGTTTCTCTTTCAGTCAATCATGTTGAGACTCACTGTGCTTCCTGGATCTGGATGTCTATTTCCCTTTCCCAGGAAGGGACGTTTTCAGCTATTATGTCTTCAAATATTTCTCTGCCCCCTTCTCTCTCTCTTCTCCTTCTGGAACCCCTATTATGTGAATGTTAGTATGCTTGATGTTGTCCCAGAGGTTTCTTAAACTGTCCTCATTTCTTTTTATTATTTTTTCAGTTCAGTTTCAGTAATTTCAGACAGTAATTACTCTGTCTTCCAAATCACTGATATGTTCCTCTAAATTATCTAATCTACTGTTGATTCCTTCTAGTATATTTTAAATTTCAGTTATTAAATTCTTCACCTCTGTTTGGTTCTTCTATATATTTTCTAACTCTTTGTTAAAAACTTCTAACTTCTCACTCTTTTCATTCATTCTTCTCCTGAGTTCTTTGAGCATCTTTTTTTTCCCCCACAGCAACTAATGATATTTATTTAGTACTCATTTTATATTTTCACAGTTCTGAGAACCTTTTCATTTAATACTCACCAAAAATCCACAGAGAGAGGTTCTGATTTTATGCACATTTTCAGATGAGAAAACTGAAACTGAGAGAGGATAAGTTAACTTGGTAGAATCACCCAGCCAGGAAGTGGCTTAACTGGTATTCAGATCTGGGGCCTCTGACTTCAAAACTCAAATTTATTCAGTCTCCTCCTAAGGAAGCATTTCTAAGCTTAGCCAGAGCACACTGAGGGAGGCAGGTATCATCCTGGGCTTAGGAGACTAAGGAAGCTGTAGAGCCAGATCCAGTTAATTAGCAGAGCTTCCTCCCTGCCTGTGGTTCTGTCAATAGCCACCTCTCCAGGCAACCATTGACCCCTCCGTCCAGCCCCTCCTACTTTCCTTTATACCTTCCCTGAGACCAGAGGAAGGCCTTACAAGGTGATATGATTTTCTGTGAATAACATTCCCACAAGATAGGAGCCACCTGCAGGATGTTTCAAGGGTCTTACAGGATGAGAGAGACAGAAGGAGGCTCTTCTTTGAGCATCTTTATGATCATTGCCTTGAACTCTCTATCAAGTAGATTTGCTTATCTGCACTTCACTTAGTTCTTCTTTGGAGGTTTTTTTTTCTTTTCCTTTATTTGGAATATATCTCTCTGTTGTCTCATTTTGCCTAATTTCCTGTTTTTATTTCTATGTATTTAGTTGGTTGGTTATGCTTCCCAATCATGGAGAAGTGGCCTTATGCAGGACATGTCCTATGGGTCCTGGCAGCACACTCTCCTGTGGTTACCAGAGCTACTTGCTTTAGGGGTGCCCTCTTATGTGGGCTGCTTGGGACCTTCTATTGTGGTCGGCTGACTACTGTGGGCATGCTGGTAGGTGTTGCTGGCCATCATTCCAGTTGGTTGTAAGGCTCTGTTTTGTTCAGGCTGGGTCTTGGCATGGCTGACTGCACAGCCAAGGGTGTCCTGGTCCTTGTGCCAGCTCACCAGTGGGCAGGCCTGGGTCATAAGGCAACTGTCTACAGATCCCACCTGGGGGTCCCAGGGATAGTGCTAGCCCATTGGTGGGTGGAGCTTGGTCCCAGAGTGGCTGAATGCTGGGCTGGGGGTCCTGGAGCTAGTGTTGGCCTACTGATGGGTGGGGCCATGGCCCAGGAGTGTCCTGGGGCTGGTGTGGGATGCTGGTGGGTGGGGCTGCTTCTTGATATGGCTGGCTGAGGGTCTCAGGTGACCCAGAGCTGGTGATGTCTCACCATTAGGTGGGGCCGGATCCTAACATGGATGGCTGAGGGGCCCAAAGTGTCCTGGAGCTGGTTTTGGCCTCCCATTGGGCAGGGCCAGGATCCAGGGCATCCTGGAGTGGTGCTGGCCTGCTAATGGGTGGGTGTGATCTTGACATGGCTGGCAGTGGTCTGTGTGGTCCTGGGGTTTGGTCAGCCCACTGGTGGGTAGGGTTTGGGCCCAGGGGGTCCCAGGGCTGATGCCCATCCAATAGTGGGCAAGGCCAGGTCCTGGGGCTACTGCTAGCCCACTAATGGGTGGAGATGAGTCCTGGGGTCTCTGGCTGTGGGGGCCAGGGTTTGCAGATTTGGTGCTGGCCCGCAGGTGGGCAGGGCCAGGGCCCTGGTGATCCTGGAGTTGGTGTTAGCTTGCTGGTGAATGCACCAGGTCCTGACACAGCTGGCTGCAGGGTCTTGGTGTTCATGGGGCTGGTGTCCCCCCACTGGTGGGTGAGGCCTCTTCCCAAGGCTAGTGTCAGCCCACTGGTGGAGCTGGATCCTGGGGTCTCTGACTGAGGGGCTGGAGGTTCCAGAGCTGGTGTAGGCCCACTAGTTGGGTGGGGCTGGGTCCTGGGCCATCTGGTAGGTGAGGGTGTGTCCTGGGGCAGGGCTGGGGCCTCAGGGGGTCCTTTCTGCTGGTGAGTGAGGTCGTGTCCCTGCCCACCTGGGGCACCTGGCCTGGGGCATCCTAGGAGGGTGCTGACTGGCTGGTGGGCAGGTAGGTTCCAGCACTAATAAGCTAGAGGGAGGATTCCAAAGTGGTGCTTACCAGTGCCAGTGTCCTCATGGTGGGTTGAACTCCCAAAAATGGCGGCTGCTGGCATTTATGTCCCCAGGGTGAATTTCAGTTGCCTCCTGCCTCTTCAGGAGGCTCTCCAAGATCAGCAAGTGGGTTTGATCCAGCCTCCTTTCAAATTACTGCTTCTGCCCTGGGTCTTGGAGTGTGTGAGATTCTGTGTGTGCCGTTTAAGAGTGGGGTCTCTATTTCCCACAGACCTCTGGGTCTCCCTACACTGGCCTTCAAAGCCAAATGTTCCAGGGGCTTGTCTCCCCAGTGCAGGATCCCTGGGATGGGAAGCCCAGTGTGGGGCTTGGACCCCTCGCTTTTGCGGGAGAACTTCTGCAATTGTAATTATCCTCCCATTCATGTGTCACCTACCTGGGGGGCATGAGTCTTGACTAATTGCATCTCTGCCCCTTCTCCCTTTCTCATTGTGGTTCCTTCTTTGTAACTGTCAGCTCTTAGAAGACCTTTTTTGCTAGTCTTCAGGTTCCTCTCATGGATACTTTGTCTATAAATAGTTGCAATTTTGGTGTGCCTCTGGGAGAAGATGCGCTCAGGGTCTTCCTGCTCCACCATCTTGGCCACTCCTCAAGTCATTAAGTTTTGTTCATTTGGTTTGATTGCCTTTGGCTTTAATCTGAGGGCTCTACACGCTGCAAAAAAAGTCCTGATGGCTTTGTAGTATAATAAAAGCAGATTTTTTAAAAATTAGCAAACAATTTCTTGCAAAAAAAGCAAGGCAGTTACCTTGATATTGTTGGCAGATTACTGAAGGTGTATATACCTATTGGGCCTAATGTATATTTCAGATGATGTGTAAAGGCAGGTGTTCATTTTAAAGAACAAACGAAGCAGCCAAATCTGTTTCTTTCTTCTTTCTTCAGTTTTACAGGTCGGTGTTTTTCTCTAGGTTGAGGCAATGTATCTTTCTCATGTTTTCACCCAACATTGGAAAGATGAGCTACTGGCTTTTCGAGTTCTCAGATGTTTCCAAAGCATGCCCATTTTGTTATGGGTGACCCCGCCTCCTCTTGGCAAGTAATTCTATAGAACTACTCCATAAGCAGAATTATAACTTCAAGTATTTAGGGCACAATTAGACTGTCAAAGAATCCTAGACCTTGAGAGATCATCTAATCCAACCTTCTCATTAAAGGAAGGGACCTCTTTACAGCATCCCTGACAGATGTTCATCTGGCCACTTTGGGGACGTTTCTTCTAACAGGGACTTGTCTTGCTCTTTAACTTGGTGATTTAATTATAAAGTACTCTGCCACTGTACAAATTCTACCTGCATATTAGTGGCCTACTATTCTGAACACTATTTATGTTCACTCAGTACTCTAAACCATCTTAAGATGTAGACTCTATCATTCCCATTTTATAGATAGAAAGACTGAGGCACGGAAGGAAAAGTTCCCTAAGGTCAAACAGCTATTAAGCAGAAGAGCCCAGCCCTTGATCCCACATGCTTGGCCTGTATTTCCTCTCTATACTAAACAGAACCCTCACACATTATGATAGAAACCTATCTTCAGGTTGATCTTGATTGTCAATTTTTGGGTAAGTTGTTCCACTAGTTAAGAATTCACATAACTCTTCTACTATCCAGCCCACATCTCTCTGAACTGCACATAACGGTCTTAGGAAATTCTAAAAGATGTCTTCTTTAAGATGAACATATATGTCTATGACATTCTCCTGATGTACTAGTTTGATAAAGCCTTCAAAAAAGAAAATGGGGGCTTCCCTGGTGGCGCAGTGGTTGAGAATCTGCCTGCCAATGCAGGGGACACGGGTTCGAGCCCTGGTCTGGGAGGATCCCACATGCCGCGGAGCAACTAGGCCCGTGAGCCACAATTGCTGAGCCTGCGTGCCTGGAGCCTGTGCTCCGCAACGAGAGAGGCCGCTACAGTGAGAGGCCCACGCACCACGATGAAGAGTGGCCCCCGCTTGCCGCAACTAGAGGAAGCCCTCGCACAGAAACGAAGACCCAACACAGCCATAAATGAATGAATAAATAAATAAATGAATAAATAAAAATTAAAAAAAAAAGTAGTCAACCTTTTAAAAAAAAAAAAGAAAATGGGATCAGTTTGCCACAACTATTTTTAGAAAAATAAACTTATTAAAATATAACAAAGAAACCTGCACATAAGCACGTGTTGAATTTTGAATTTTCATGAAGTGAACCCACCTGGATAACTACCACTAAGATAAAGAAAACATTACCAAAAAAAGAAAAAAGAAAACATTACCAGTATCCATGGGCTGCCTACCCAAGGGCTGCCTATTCATGACCCATGACAAAACCTGGCACCAAGGCTATGCTTAGTAATAGACACAATGGTAATTAACGAAGCATGTTAAATTAGCTCTCTGAAGCATTTAGACTGTGGAATACAAAGAGGATTGGCCAGTTGGGAAATGGGGGCACGTTAAAAACAGAGACACAGATATGTTATGAGAGGTTGAACAGGTGGACCATAGGGCGAGAATCCAGTCTCTGACTTGCCTTGGATCCTGAACACCTCTCTGACTCCAAACTATGTGTATCCTTAAAATAAATCCTCTTTTTCCTTAAGGTTCCCTGTTCCTTGTAATCAGAAGATACTAACACCAAAACTGTAAGCCACAAAGAATCCCCAACCTCATCATTTCAATTCCCCACTCGAACCAACTGGTAGTGGCTGCCTGGAGAACTGTGGAAAATGACTCTGAGGCTGAGCTCAGTGGAAAAGAGTATTGTGGTGTCTGCCATGCGGGCTTTTTTTTTTTTTTTTGGTGGGGGCGGGGGTGTGCGTGGAAGAGAGGCAGGGATGGTGCCATGAACTTGCCATTCCTGCTCTTAGCCCATATGATGAAGAATCAATAGATGGAAAAAGCTGAGTAATTAATCACCACATTAAGCTGGATATTTCAGTTTAATAAATATCCTTCCCTTAGCTGTTCCCCTCGCCCCACTCTATATCTCAGCCACAACATTTTTATTTTTCTTTTTTTTCTTTTTATTCTGTTTATTTGTTAGAAATAACACATTCTGAATTGAAATGAACTTACCATCATTTCAAGTGTGTACTGGTTACAACTTAACAAACATCCTTCTTCTCAGGATGGGGTCATTTTATAAAGAAGATGGACTGTCCAGTGGAATGATTTTATCTTATCAATAAAAGTGAGACTTTTAAATGCCTTTATTATCATTGTACTGTATGTATAGACTATCGTTTTGTATCACATTATTCAAGATAAATTTCAGAAACATCGGAGCCTCACACACCTATGAGTGTCTCAGAGCCAACCAGGCATGAACAGAGGAAGTAATACAATTGCTTTTGTTAATGTTCTCATGCGACAGGCAGAGGCAGTCAATGTGAGACGTGGTAAAACACATGTAGCTCTAGGTGAAATCTGAGGGAAGATGCAGCAACAGGAAAGCAGCACCGACTGAGCATGCTCCTATTCAGGCAGAGACAGAAAGGGAGTGGACGTACTGTAGAAGCCGGCATTACGTAGTTTTGGCAGGGATCACCAGTAAACTCATTTGGGCACTTGCACAAGTATCTTGAGGGGTTTGAAAGGTCTTTCACCATGAAGCACTTGCCTAAATTCACACAGAAAGTTTTCTCCTTCTGGCACGCTTGACAAGATGGCTTGTCCCAGTGGTAGATGTAGATGTGGATGAAGAAGTATTTGCTCCTTCTGTTGATACTGATATTCTAATGGGAGACTGAAGACACACACATTGTCCCAGTTGAGGCTGGCATGCCAGTGATGATCTCATTTGAGTCCACAATGGTGATACTGGCAGAGGCACTGTCATTTCCTAATTTGCTGATCACTTTGCACATACATTCTCCAGAATCAGCCAGTGATGCTTTGTTAAGGCGAAGTTCTCACTTCCCTGGCCTTTTTTTGTATCTTGATGTTTTGAGGTTCGTTCTTTCGGTTTAATTCATTCCCATTCTTGAACCATTTGAATTTGAGAGAGGAGTATTCAGAACTGGTCTCGCACCGAAGCACTAGTTTCGAATCTGCTGCAGACTCCTGACTTTTCATCTCTTCCAAACGGGGAGGCAAGGCGCACCGCTTGCACAGCACTCGGCTGACCTCCTTCTTGAGGTTCCGGACCGTCTCGAGAGGGGGGAAGGATGCTCGGAAGGCGGCTGGCACGCGGCCGCTGCTGTTGGCGGCATCGGACTCCATGAAGAAGATGTACCTGCTGTCCTCCTTGAGCCGCCCGCAGGAGGGGAATGCGGGGTGGCCCCAGGCGCCCAGGCGCACGCTGAGCAGCGAGTCCTTCTTCAAGCTCCCGGCTTTCACCGCCCACACCTGGTGCACCTTCACCAGATAGGGCGCCTCGTCTCCGGGCTCGGCGGCGCTGGGCGCGGGGCCCGTGGGCCAGGAGGGCACGGTCCGGTTGGCGGCGGGCAGCGCTCCCGGGCCCACGGCTGGCGGCTGGCGCTCGCCTCCCCGCGCCCCTGCGTCGCCCGCCGCCCCCTTCCTGTCGAGTGCCCCCCTGCTGCCGCCGCGGCGGGTGCGCATTTCCCTCTATCGCCACCGCGGCGCGCTGAGCCAGCTCCTGCACCGAGCCCACGCTGGGCGGGGATGCCTAGCACACCGAGGCCCCCGCGGGAGCCGCCTCCTCGCCGGCGGCCGTCCCCCGGCGCCACGGCCGCGGTCCATGGCAGCGGCAGCGGGGGCGGTGAGAGGGCTGCGGGGCCGGGCCGCGGGGCCGGGCCGCGGGACCGGGGCGCGGGGCCCGGTGGCCGGTCCTCCCGGAGCGGTGCGGGGCGCGTCGCCGTCTCAGGGTGCGAGGTGCGTGCTGGCTCCTGGCTGTCGGTTCGGACTCTCCAGCCACAACATTTTTAATGGCCAGTCTCTTGAGTATATAAAGAGGTAAAGCACATCTTACAAACCAGGTATCACTGCATAAGCCAAATGGTTTACAGCCTAACCAAGTCATATGGGCACTTCCCCACAAGAGAGAGAATTGCTCCTGTTACGCTGATGAGGCTTCACTACACAGAGGGGAAAGCACTTCTGTTCCTCTTGGGAAAGGCATGTGAGGATTAAGTTTACACTAGCTGAAAATAATTCAGTAACAATCTAAACTGTATGGGTCAACTTCAGGTTTGTAAGAGCATGAGATTGAAAGATATGCTTGCAAACGTCCTGACTAAGATACTCATGACAAGAGAAGCCTTTTTGAAATTTGTATTTCGGGATCATATATCACAATTCATATCCCCAATTACTAATCATGTCAGCCAATCAGCTTTTTAGAGCTCCTGTGATGTTGAGACATGCCTGTGCTAGCTCTCCCAATTATAGAAGAAAAATACAAAAAAATTCAATGACTGTGTGTTTGTTTCTGTGAAATACTGCCCTTCATTGGACAATTTTTATATGTATTTTTATGGGCTATGAAAGTATCACATTTTAAACCTATAAATAATTTTATTTCTTATCTGTCTGCTAGGGAAATGAGGTAAGCCAGAGAGAACTAAGTCATCGCTGACTAATAGGGGTTCAGAAAGTTTAACTGGCACAGCTATTCCAGCTGAACTGGTAAAGTGCTAAAAACTAATTTGCCTTTAACTTTGACTCTGTTATAAAAAGTTGGGTCAACAAAATTACATTCTTAAATAACTGCTCATTAAAGAGCTAGGTGGGGGCTTCCCTGGTGGCGCAGTGGTTGGGAGTCTGCCTGCTAATGCCGGGGACACGGGTTCGAGCCCTGGTCTGGGAAGATCCCACATGCCGCGGAGCAACTGGGCCCGTGAGCCACAATTACTGAGCCTGCGCGTCTGGAGCCTGTGCTCCGCAACAAGAGAGGCCGCGATAGTGAGAGGCCCGCGCACCGCGATGAAGAGTGGCCTCCGCTTGCCACAACTAGAGAAAGCCCTCGCACAGAAACGAAGACCCAACACAGCCATAAATAAATAAATTAAAAAAAAAAAAAGAGCTAGGTGGGAAGTACGTTCTTTTGGACTTTATAGGATCTAGCTAAGATTAACTTCACGTGATACTAGCAACAAGCCTTTGGAGAAATTTCATGATTGCTCGACAAAGGCTGAGGAACCAGCCAAGGTACTGGTCCAGAACTCCTGGAGCTGAGGAATAGCCCACAGTTAGTAGCCAGCATCAGCTAAGGATGAAGGTGGGGGCCCAAGCGAACATTGCTTTGGAATACTGCAGTGGGCTTCTTCACACCAGTGTGAAGGCTTAAGGCACACCCAAATGCACATGATGAACACCCGTAAATCCTAAGCATGAATATAAGGCTTCAACCTCCCTCTTCTTGTGGCTTTCATGCCCCTACTATGGAATGAATCTAATTCAACCTTTCAGATCATTTCTGTTTTTCTCCCTTACCCTGCTTCCTGTCCCGAAACGTGGGCACTCCCTTGCAATTACACCTCTGCCCCGGTCCTCTACGTGGTTGACCTTTCAGAATGTCATTCACTCTCAGACCTTGCATTCCGACTTGTGTGTAGCTAATTCCTTGGATAATAGATCCAAGATCTATTATCTAGAAAGATCTAGCCTGATCTTCCTTCCTAGTTCTAAGCCCATATCTTCAACTGTCTATTAGATATTTCCTCACCTCCAACTCAATATATAAAATTTAGTTTGGTTTTTTTTTTTACCTCTTGACTTCCCCATTTCTTTTGATGGTACCAACTTGGCACTTTCATTCAGACTCAAAACCATGGAGTCATATTTTAATCTTCTCTCTCTGACTTTTAACATCCAAATTCTCAAATTCTTCAAGATTTTTTTTTTCTTTTTGCATCTACTCTTCCCTTCTCATTCCCACCATCACCACCTTAGTTCAGATCTTCATCTTATTTCCTTAATTCTAAGATGCCTACATTTTTGTAATTTTACATACCTAAAAATAAAGATTTATTTTATAATCAGTGTATACGTTTAATGTGGGTTTTTTATTACAAAAATCTATCATGTCAATAGTCTTAGAATCAAAATCTATAGCATCTCAGACCTACATAACTGCTTCTACTTGTTCTTCTGGCCTCCATTCCCTTGCTTTTCTAACCTGTCCTGCACACTATTGCCTGATTAATCTCCTTAAAAGACTGCATTCATTGTGTCCAGTGGTTAAGACTCCACGCTTCCGCTGCAGGGGCACGGGTTCATCCCTGGTGGAGAACTAAGATCCCGCATGACGTGCAGCGCAGCAAAAACAAAAGCAAAAACAAAAACAAAAAAAAACAACTTCAGTGGTTCCCATTCCCTGATAGGTAAAGTATGCAAGTATGTCTAGGGGATCAAGCTGGGCATCGAAGGGACACCGCAATCACACCCTGACGTCTTCCTGTCCTTACCAACATTATTCCCCTACCCAGGTCTTTCTGCCATGAACACATCCTCCTCTGCCTCTGTTTGTGTCATTCCCCACAATTAGAAGACTATTCCCCCTGCTATGTACACCCTACTCAGGCTTCAAGTCCTATGTCTGTTGTGAAACGTTATCTGAACACCCTATCCGGAAGTAATCTCTTCCTCCTCTAAATTCCTGTAGGACTTGTATTCACTACTTATTTCACACTTATTATTAATTATCTGGTATCTTTGAATGTCTGTATATGTTTATGAGTGTAAAGCAATGAATCCGATGTTTTATAATGAATGGGAAAAAATCAATCACATTAGTTACCTCATTCTATATGTCTTATTTCTCTCATCAGATCATAAATTCCTTGCAGTTAGCTCTATTAGGTATACTTGTCTCCCTTGAATTGTGATTTATTTAAGAAATATAGTCTACTAAGCACTGAGTTCAATGGGGGGGGGGATCAATCTCTCATCAGAGAGGCACCGCTACCCCTATTCTTTTCTCTATGGCTGGTCCAAATCACTTATATTCAATTTCTCCCGTCTGCCCTCCTCCAGCACCCAAGCTTATAATCTTAGTAGCACAAGACTGTTGCTCAGGCTTTAGAGTGAATCAAGTGTAAAGGAGCGGGTGAGTTGAAGAACAAGGAGAAACTTCGCGGTGTTCTAAGACAGATATGTGGAGGCAGAAGGTCACTGCAATGCAGCGAAGGTGAGGGGGCAAGGCCAGGTTGGCAGGGACCTTGCATGATGTCATGCTAAGGAGGTCAGACCTTCTTTCTCCTCACTGGAATTGGGAGATTTTTTTTAACCAGTGGAGGGACGTGATCAGATTTGCTTTATTAGAGTTGTGGGAGATGGACTGGGAAGAGGAGGAAAGACTAGAAGAAGGTAGGCCAGTTAGGAATACTATTTCAGGACCTGGATACAGTGGCAGCTGTGGTGGTGGGAATGAAAAGCAAGAGGATGGAATCAAAAGAAGGTGGAGAAAGAATGGACAGAACTTGATGACAGAGATGAGACCAGAGGGATGACGATGGAAGAGAACGAGTGACAGAGGTTTCCACTTCAGACTACGGGGTGGCTCCAGTGCTATTCCCTGAAATTGAGGAGAAGCAGGTTAGCGATGGGCTGGAGTAGGTGAGAAGACAATGAGACATAATTCGGATATGTTGAATTTGTAGCTTCTAAAGGACATTTGCATGAGATTGGGGACCTGGAGACAGATATGGGTTGGAGAGACAGACTTGTGATAGGCACAACTCACTCAATAAAATGTATATCTGTCTTGAAGTACCCTGCTCACTCTTAGCCCAATGCATCCAACTACATTTCTTGTCCTACCTGTTTCACCAGATTTTTATAATGTTCCTGGCTCCCAGTTTGTTATACTTTTACTCTTGGCCAGTTCAGAACTCTTTTTATAATATTTTACGTATAGTAGTTATTTAAGTCTTAGGCAATCTGACTCTTAGACATTACTCAATTTAATTTCATAGAGAGTAAAGTTCTGTGGAAGCTCAGGGACTTCAGTTTACTGCACTTAATGTTAAACATTCCGTGGTGTTTCCTGGCCATGTTCCCCCTTTTCCAGCTCACTTCATCCAACTGCTCATGCACATAATCTTTTCTGCCCTCCAGCTTCTATGCTCTTAACCCCTTCTTTACACTTTTGGCCACTGCTTTATTCTTTTTTTTTTTTTTTTTTTTTATTTTATTTATTTTTGGCTGTGTTGGGTCTTCGGTTCATGCTAGGGCTTTCTCTGGTTACGGCAAGTGGGGACCACTCTTCATCGCGGTGCGGGGACCGCTCTTCATCGCGGTGCGCGGGCCTTTCACTATCGCGGCCCCTCCCGTTGCGGGGCACAGGCTCCAGACGCGCAGGCTCAGTAGTTGTGGCTCACGGGCCCAGCCGCTCCGCGGCACGTGGGATCTTCCCAGACCAGGGCTCGAACCCGTGTCCCCTGCATTAGCAGGCAGATTCTCAACCACTGCGCCACCAGGGAAGCCCCACTGCTTTATTCTTAAAACTTTCTTCTTCCTGGGCTTCATGACATTTCCCGCCTACCTCCAACCTCTCTGGCTGCTATACTTCCCCAAACGCCCACTTAAAAGTTAATGTTTTCTAGGATTCCCTATTTAGCCTTCCCTTCATCTCGTTTTAGTACATACTTAGTGTGACCTCATCCACTTGCGTGGCTTAACAAACAGCCATTAATATTATTTCTAAATCTGAAGGTCTAGCCCAGTCTTCTCAGTCCAAACCCAAATATCCAGCTCTTTTTAGGACACCTTTATTCGAATGTGTTCCACGGGCATTTCAAATCAACTTGTCACAGTGAAGTTTTCCTCTTCTGTATCAGTGATGGTATTGTCACCCTCCCAGTAACCTGTGAGCCATCCCTGACTTCTCCTTTCTCTTTCAAACTCAGTCAGCCAGGAAATCCTGCCTATTTTACATTTTAAAGGAGCATTTTCCTAGATGAGAACACAGTGTGGTTGAAGATAACAAAAAGGGAGTGAGACTAGCCTGGTGGGAGAAGTTTTGTTGAGAAACATTGGGAAAAAATGGTTGGATTATTAAGTGGGAGAGTACCTTGGAAGGTAACGTTAAGGCCGTACAGAGTATTTCAGAGTTGATGTGGTTGGAGAACCACCAGACATTAGGCAGATGGATGAAATGGTAATTTCATCAGTCACTTGAAAAAAGGGAGTCAGAGCAACTATTACCTTTGTAACTAGAGACAGCCATTTCTTACACTTCATTGACGACATGAGGAAAAAAACCCGAACAAGTTACAACTAGAAGCTCAGAAAAGCTGACCCTGAATTTAAATGAAGTACAAGTGCTACTAAAAAATAAAAATAATAAGTTCTCTTTGAAGAAGACAAATTGAAATTAGGCATTAATGATATAACTAGAAGTAGACTGTGTTGAAAATAATTGCAAGAATGACATCATTTGATGGAAAAGTGCTTATAAGCCAATTCCTTAACTGTAAATAATTTTAAAATTGAATATATATAGACATCTTTTTTAAAAAATCACCAGCCTTCCCTGGTGGCGCAGTGGTTAAGAATCCGCCTGCCATTGCAGGGGACACGGGTTTGAGCCCTGGTCCAGGAAGATCCCACATGCTGCGGAGCAACTAAGCCCGTGCGCCACAACTACTGAGCCTGGGCTCTAGGGCCCGCGAACCACAACTGCTGAAGCCTGCTTGCCTAGAGCCCATGCTCCGCAACAAGAGAAGCCACCGCAATGAGAAGCCTGCGCACTGCAACGAAGAGTAGCTCCCGTTCTCAGCAACTAGAGAAAAGCCCACACGCAGCAACGAAGACCCAATGCAGCCAAAAATAAATACATAAAATAAATAAATTTTTAAAAAATCACCAAATTGAAATGTAATGATGATTTCCTAAAACATCTGGATTTCTACATGCCTCAATAAAAATTTTAGGCTAAATAAGCTCTGTTATAATATAACACACTATGTGACATATTTATATATTGATAAACATGGTAATTTCCATTTAATTTGGCTTAGATACTAATTAACTCAAAATAAATGCACTCCCCTCACCAATGTAGTAAGTCAATAGGTAAAGAGCTGGGAGAAAAAGTACTCCAAGCCAGGCAGCTCTGTATGTTTCAGAAGCAAAGGAAAAAATAAAAATAGTCACAGTAAACACTGCACTTCTGGAAATAAACTACATTTATGAAGTAGAAGATTCAAAAAGTGAAAGCTAACCCTCTGTATGTGATGAAAGCATCACTGAGAAACAAATAGCAACCAGAGAATGACTACCAGGAGTTAGCAGTAAAAAAAAAATGACATTAGAAAAAAATGGCAGATGTGACAGATTTAAAACCAAAGCTTTCCTCTTACTCCTTGTCATTTTCTCCTTTTTTCCTGATTGCAGTTTCAATGATAAAGGTCTATTGAATTGCTGAATTACTTACATGAGGGCCTGGAAAGCACACTTGGTGAGGATACACATTGATTTCCATCCTGTGGCACAAGCTCCGTACCTGGTGTTGTTTGAATCAATGAGGAGGGCAGCTATTTGTTCTCTTGGTTTAACTGCCACAGAGCAGTGATAAATAGGCATCTGATTTCCAGACTAAATCTTGAGCCCCGGCTCTCTGAAAAGGAAGAAAAAAATAAGGTGACTCTAAACTCTTCCTGTATTTCTGGACAGTAGCTTGAAAGTAGGACAGTCAGTGTCTGAGTGTTACTTTCCTGTTTTTGATACACAATTCTACCTGATGATTTTATTTTCCACTAGAAAAATTATTTTCTTCTGAGTTTCTTGAAGGTAGAAACAAAAATCTACAATCAAAATCTCAATAGTCTTTTTCACATTGTTTTCACACAGGTTCATTTAAAACATTTATTGATATGCTACTTAGAGGAAAGAAGTAAAAGAGATTAAACTAGAGGATTTAAGGTTCTTTAATAGTCACAGGCCTCAACATACTTAGAACCCTTAGTTTCATGAGATTGAAGGAAAAATCAATATTGTTGCACTTTATCTAAGCTATATTAGGATAGAAAACTGTTGCTACATTTTATAAAGGAGGAACCTTATACTTTTGGTGCTCAGGGACCCCACAGCCAGATTGGTGGCAAGGGATATAGGCTGATAATCTGCTTATTTTGATTTCATTGGTATATGTTCATTTGAACACATCACCATCCTAGCTTTTTCTACCACATAAAGTTACATTCTACTTAAGGAAAGCTAAAATTAAAAGTGATCCATTTTCTATTGTATAGCACAGGGAACTCTGCTCAATATTATGTAACAACCTAAACGGGAAAAGAATTTGAAAAAGAATAGATACCTGTAATGTGTATTACTGAATCACTTTGCTGTATACCTGAAACTATCACAACATTGTTAATCAAGTATACCCCAATATAAAATAAAAAGTTAAAAAAAAAAAAGTAATCCATTTTTGGGAATGCCCTGGTGGTCCAGTTGTTAGGACTCGGTGCTTTCACTGCGGGGGCTGGGGTTCAATCCCTGATGGGGGAACTTAGATCCCACAAGCCTCTTGGTCAAAAAAAAAAAAAAAAAAAGTAATCCATTTTTAGGAAGAGAACATGCTATACTGCCGTTTTTAAAAACTAATGAACATAATGGGGAGCATATAGCCTAGCATAGGCTAGCACATTTACTGAACCAGCACAGGCTGGCACAAACCAAAATATGAAATTGATTTAAAGAATCCTAAATAAAATATTAGTAAATAAAATCTAACTATGTATGAAAAGAATAATACCTAAATGACCAAATAATGTTTGTCTCTGGACTGTGAGGATGACCCAACAAGAAGTCTTTTGATATAATCTGTTATATTAACAGAAAAGAAAAACTAAATAAATTAGATTTTGAAAAAGCGTTTGCTTCACCCATTTCTAATTTAAAAAAAAAAAAAACAAAAACCAAGACAAAAGCTCTTTTTGTCATGTAGGATATCTGGAAACTTCCTTAACGCATTAAAGTACAACTACCAAAATCTATAGCAAGCCTCACATGTGATGGTGAAACAAAAAACCTCTCATGCTATTGCCACCACTATTCACATTGCATTGAAGGTTGTAACCAGTGCAACAAGAAAAATATATGACATATAAATATTGGAAAGTAAGAATTAAAGCTATTATTATTTGTAGATTATGTGGTTGTCTACCTAGCTATCCCAAGAGGATCAACTAAAATAACTATTATAATGAATGAGAGGTTACTGAGGTGACTAGATACAAAATCCCTAGTAATAATGAACAAGAAAGTATAACAGGAAAAAGAAATCCCATTCACAAGAACCACAAAGACAATTGAGTACTTGGAACTAACCTAATAAAAATTGTGCAAGACTTATATGAGGAAAACTTACTGAAAGAATGTTGATTCTTCCCCAATAATCTACAAATTCACTGGGGAGCCCAATGAAAATTTTCACAAGATTTTTAATTGAACATGAAAAGCTGCTTATCAAGTTCTTCTAGAATAGAAAATAAACAAAAATAACCAAAAAAAAAAAATTGAGGAAAAAAATGAGGTGACTTTGCCCTACCAGATAAGAAAACAATCTATAAAACTACAGTAATTAAAACAATGGAGTGTCAGAGAACAAATAAACATATGGATTAATGAAAGAGAATAGAGTCCAGAAATTGACCCATGTATTCAAAGGAATTTAGTGTATGATAAAGGTGGAATTTCTAAACAGTGGGAAAATGAAAGATTACTCTAAAAATAGTACTAGGACAATGGGAGCCATAAGGAAAAAAAATAAAATGAATCACTTCCTCATCCCATACTCAGAAAAAAATCCAGATTGACTCAAGATCTGCATTTATAAAAGTATAGGGCTTCCCTGGTGGCGCAGTGGTTGAGAATCTGCCTGCTAATGCAGGGGACACGGGTTCGAGCCCTGGTCTGGGAAGATCCCACATGCCGCGGAGCGGCTGGGCCCGTGAGCCACGGCTGCTGAGCCTGCGCGTCTGGAGCCTGTGCCCCGCAACGGGAGGGGCCGCGCTAGTGAAAGGCCCCCGCACCGCGATGAAGAGTGGCCCCCACTTGCCGCAGCTAGAGAAAGCCCTCGCACGAACCGAAGACCCAGCACAGCCAAAAATAAATAAATAAATAAATAAATAAATAATAAATAAAATTAAAAAAAAAAAAAAAAAAGTATAGAAGAAAACACCAGACAATACGTTTATAATCATGGGGTGGGAAAGACTCAGTCGTCAAGAAAAACCAGACAGATTTTATTAAACAGAAATTTAAAACTCCTCAGAGCAAAAGACTGGGAAAAATATTTGCAACATATACCACAGACAAGTGCTTAATAACTATAATATATATCTAGAATTCCTACAGAGATGTGACAAAACATAAGCAAGCTAATGGAGAAAAAAGGCAGGGGAGAAAAACATAATTCTTAGAAGAGGAAATAGAAATATTTCTATAAATATTTGAAAAGATGCTCAACCTCGCTAGCACTTAGGGAAATATACATGAAAACAAACAAGGAGGAATTATTTTTTGCCCATCAAATCTTACAAAGCTAAAAGGACTGGTAATGTATAATAATGGTGATGGTGTTGGGGAAGAAAACACTCATACTCTGTTGATGAGAGTATAAATGGTTGGAGGAACAATTTGGCAACACCTATCAGAATTTGTAATGTACATACTCTTTGACTCACTTCCACTTCAAGTCATCTATCATACATGTATACATGCTAACGTGTACAAAGATATATGTACAATTACGATCATTGCACCCTTAAAAAATTGGAGATAACCTAAATAACTCTCACTAGGAGACTGGTTAAATATATATAGAATATCCATACTGTAAAATACCATGTACTTGTTAAAAGGAATACCTAAGTATTCCTTTGTATCAGTATGGAATACTTCCTAAGGCATATTACTAAATGAAAAAGCAGCATCAAAACTATATGAAGGGACTTCCCTGGTGGTCCAGTGGTAAGGAATCCACCTTGCAATGCAGGGGATGTGGGTTCGATCCCTGGTCAGTGAACTAAGATCCCACATGCTGCAGGGCAACTAAACCCAAGCGCCACAAATACTGAGCCCACGCCTCAACTACAGAGCCCACGTGGTGCAAACTACAGAGCCCACGCGCCCTGGAGCCTGTGCACCACAACTAGAGAAGAGAAAACACGCCTGCCACAACTAGAGAGAAGCCTGTGCACCACAACGAAGAGCCCGCACACCACAACGAAAGATCCCGCATGCCTCAACAAAGATCCCGTGTGCCACAACCAAGACCCAATGAAGCCAAAAATAAATAAATTAAATAAATAAATCTTTTAAAAAGCTATATGAAGTGTGATCCCACGTATGTAAAAAATTATCTAAACTATATTCTATGCATTTTATAGACAAGTATGGATATGTAACTAACTGTATTGTAGTCATTAAACCACATGTTTTATTCCTAAAGCAATTCAACATTCAAAAAAGCACAATTCAAACAGGATTTCCAATCTTCATTTATGCCTCTTAAAAACTTAGAGAATTCAGATATATAGTCTTTACTATTTTAACTATTTTACTATTTAGTATTCTCTCTAGTCTTTGCTTTTCCATGTAAATTTTAGGATCAACTTGCCAAGTTCCATGAGAAACTCCATTTGGGATTTTTATTGGTTGAATTAATTTTTAAAATTTCTCTGTCCCTATAGACTGAAAACTCCTTGATGACAAGAGACCACGTCTGTCTTGTTCTTACTGTGTTCACAGCACCTAGCCAGTGCCTAGAGGATAGTAAGTACTCAATAAACTCATTCTAGAATGGTTGGATGAATGAATGAATGAACTACGATAGCATAATGATAATATAAAATGTTTTATAGGCGTTAAATTTTTATTTTGGGGCTTCCCTGGTGGCGCAGTGGTTAAGAATCTGCCTGCCAATGCAGGCGACACGGGTTCAAGCCCTGGTCCGGGAAGATCCCACATGCCACGGAGCAACTAAGCCAATGCGCCACAACTACTGAGCCTGTGCTCTAGAGCCTGTGAGCCACAACTACTGAGTCCACGTGCCACAACTATTGAAGCCCACGCGCCTAGAGCCCGTGCTCCGCAACAAGACAAGCCACCGCAATGAGAAGCCCATGCACCACAACGAAGAGTAGCCCCCGCTCGCCACAGCTAGAGAAAGCCCGTGCGCAGCAACGAAGACCCAAGGCAGCCAAAAATTTAAAAAATTTAAAAATTAAAAAAAAAGAATGTATGCACATGCATTTTTTTAAAATTTTATTTTCCAACTATAGTAAATTATGGGAAAATGTTCACAATGTATTATGTGAAAAAAGTAGGCTTCAAAAAATTTTAAATAAAATGATCCTAATATTGTAAAAAAAAATCTATCTATCTATACTATATATAAAGTTTATGTATGCATTAAAAAAATTAAGAAGGAAATAGAAAATAACAGTAGTTGCCTGGGTGGTAAAATTGCAGATTATAATTTTCTTATTTATACTTTTCTAAATTTTCTATAATTAGCATATAGTACTTTTAGAATAAAATAATAGACATAATTTTAAATGATTAACAAAAGAAAATATCACAATATTTAA
The DNA here is from genome assembly GCF_949987535.1 of Balaenoptera acutorostrata. Lineage (NCBI taxonomy): Eukaryota > Metazoa > Chordata > Mammalia > Artiodactyla > Balaenopteridae > Balaenoptera > Balaenoptera acutorostrata. The sequence continues at coordinate 88,933,773 of NC_080069.1, forward strand.
AGTTTCTGGGATAGTATGAGAGGGAAGTGCTAATTTGATAAATTCAGGGGATTAGGTTGAGTTACTGTATTCTAGTTAAGGCTGCAGTTTTGTCAGTGGACCAAAGGAAAATTTTAAACTTTTTCTTTTCACTTGAAGTAGAACACATACACAAAAAAGGGGCACAAATCATAAGGTGTACAGCTCATGAATTGTTACAAGGTGAACACACTGTGTAACCATTGCCCAGGTGAAAATGGACTGTTAGCAGCGTCCAGAAGCCCCCTTCCAAGCACTGCTTCCTCCCTCCTCCAAAGAAGCTGCTCACTGGGTTCTGCAGGACCTCCAGGCTCAGATTGCCAGGCAAATTCAGGGAAGTCCACTGGGGAAGCGGGTAGAAACACCTCTGGGCGAGGGGAAGAACCTTACCACCACCCCAGCCTCCCTCCCAAACTGGGAGCCCCTGGCCACTGCCAAAGTGTGATACCAAGATTTTCTAAAGGTAGAGTGCAACAACACCTAAAATAAAAATTTAAAATACCTCCAGACTCACTCTCTCCTGTCTTCCTCCACTGCATCTGCCATTGTGACTCCAGAGATGGGGAGAGGTCTAACGCCACCACAGCAAGGAGATGAGGCAGGGGAAATTCATGTGAGAGAGAATAAGCCCACTTCTTGCAGCCCCATTGGATGGCGGGAGGAAGATGGGAGTGGGGTGGGGAGACAGTGACCAGGGGAGCCTGACTTGTATTCTCCCTCTCCAGGCTGAAATCTGGAGTGTGCTCTGGGGTGTTGACAGGCTAAAAGGGATGACAAAAATAGAGGAGATTTGACCCAACTTGCCATTTGGGACCTGGGATGCCTTAGTCTGTTTGAGCTGCTGTAACAAACTACCAAAGCACTACCATAACACATAGTGGTTTATAAACAACAGAAATTTATTTCTCACAGTTCTGGAGACAGAATGCCCAAGATCAGGGTGGCAGCGTGGTGAAGTTCTGATGAGAACTCTCTTTCGAGGTGCAGACTATGGACTTCTCCGCTTCTTGTGGTACCTTCACGTGGTGGAGAGCAGAGGGAAAGCCAGCACTCCCCTCACTATTTTTTTTTTTTTTGGCTGTGTTGGGTCTTCGTTGCTGCTCTCAGGCTTTCTCTAGTTGTGGTGAGCGGGGGCTACTCTTTGTTGCGGTGCGCGGGTATCTCATTGCAGTGGCTTCTCTTGTTGCAGAGCACGGGCTCTAGGTGCGTAGGCTTCAGTAGTTGCAGCACGGGGGCTCAGTAGTTGTGACACTCGGGCCCTAGAGTGTGCGGGCTTCAGTAGTTGCGGCACACGAGCTCCAGTAGTTGTGGTGAGTGGGCTCAGTAGTTGTGGCTCGCGGGCTCTAGAGCGCAGGCTCAGTAGTTGTGGCGCACGGGCTTAGTTGCTCCACAGCATGTGGGATCTTTCCGGACCAGGGATTGAACCCGTGTCTCCTGCATTGGCAGGCAGATTCTCAACCACTGCGCCACCAGGGAAGTCCTCCCCTCACTCTTATAGGTGCACTAATTCCATTCATGAGGGGCTCCACTCTCATGATCTCATCTAATCCTAATTACGTCCTGAAGGTCCCACTTCCTAATACATCATATTTGGGGGGGGGGTGGTTTCCAACATATGAATCTGGGGGGACACATTTAGTTCATAACATTGCCTCTCAGGATGGGCCCCCTTCACCCGGCCCCATCAACATGGGGTGGCTGCAGAAGTGAAATAAACAGCATGATAAGGTTAGGGAGAGGGAGGCTTGGGCTGAATTTCCCAGATATTCTCCATCTTCCCCTGGATGGCAGTCATTCTCAAGGGAGGAAATTCCATCCCCAAAAGGGGTATATTCCAAAATGTGTATGGGGGCAGGTAATCTTTAGCTGTCACAATGAAGAACAGGTGCTTTTGGTTTCACTGGGTAAAAAGAACTTTCTTGCAATGCCAGAAATTGTCCTGCACACTAAAAAATTCTCCTGCCCCAAATGGCAGGAATATTTCCACTGAGAAATTCTGCTAAAGTATTATGCCCACTCTCCCTTCACCATATGTAGAAAGCTTAAGGAATTTGCAATTCCATAAAAAATAATAGAATTGTCTTCTGCAATTTGGTTGGGAAGTTCAAGAGGGTTAGGCATCATGGATCTCCCTCCAGGCACAGAAATTCCTAGTTAATCATTATATATTTACAGACTAGGAAGCAAGCCATGGTCTGAACTTGAAGCAGTGTTGCAATCAGAGAAATCAGCTGGGCCACCAAAGAGTAATTGTTAAATAACTCAAAATTTTTCTTACGTTTCCCAAATATGATGAAGGGTATACATAACCCTCAGCAGCATTTTTTTGTAAAATGTCCACTCTTCATTCCCATCCATTTCCTCACATCCAGTTTGCTTTTTCTCACTTAACTAAAAACTCTATTTTAAAAAGCACTCTCCCTCCTTTTCTAGTCTCTGTCACTAAAGCTCAGCTCTGAGGGCTGACTTGGAGAATGTTCTCATTGCTGGGTTTCAAGCTGGGTATCTGGGGGCCCGATGGCTCAGCCATGAGCAGAGTCTTGTGCAGGGCACCCAGGCGACAGCTGCCCTTTGGTTGCTCATATTTGTCAAGCACACGGCAGGCCAAAGACGGGGTCTGACCAGATGAAGAGTAAAGATACAACAAGCCACTTTCATGGTGCCAACTCCCTTGGTCCCTGTCACACACACCAAACAGGACAACACAGAGACAAAAAGGGACCGCTGACTGCAACGCGAGATCTGGGACACCCCATTGCTGAGGAGCCTATTCTAGGCTACAGCAAGGAGTTTCACATTCTGCAGCCCTATTTTGAGGGGACTGGGGCAGGAAGCCCCTTCCTCCTCAGAACCTGGAAGGCCTAAGAAATCATGCCATGATATCCTCCCGGGGAAGGTAGGGAGATAGGTGGGAGACGGGCTACAAGCCTCCCATTCTCTCACGTTAAGGTGTCTTTAAATAGAAACACACACCAAACAAGGTTATATATTGACCAGTGGGCAAAAATGTTGTGACCAGAGGCTCACAGAAACCTAAGTTTATGTTTCTCTTAGGGGTGATAAACAGTTCGGTATTCACTAACTCGGCGTTTCACAGCAACTGTATAGACCCTACATAATGCAAAAAATGAGAATAGGCTGTATTATGATGAACACAGCAGTATGTTTGGGCTTCACACACAGCCCATCTCAGGGACTCCTCCTCCCTTCCCAGCGGACCCCAGACCACACTTTGAGAACCGCTGCTCCAGAGCATGACAGTTCAACAGGCTGGCGCTGGGAGTAGAATGTAAACTCCATTAGGGTCACCACAGCTATTTTGTTCATCTTTGTATTTCCAGAATCTTGCATAGTGCCAAGCACATAGTAGGCACTCAATATGTGAATTAAATTAAAATGGGCTGGGATGAGGTATTTATGAGAAGGCTAAAGAAACCTGAGAAAGGCAGAATGGTCTCTTTGGTGCTGAAGGTCAGCTCAGTCTTAATCTTCATGATTTTATGTCTAGAGAAGATTATTTGATCTATTGAAAGTGATTCAACATGTTTTAGATTATTGAAAGTGAGAACAACTATATCAAAGACATGAAAGAGGATTTTTTTTTTAAAAAAGGAGTCAGATGTGGAGAAAGCAAACTCATACTCAAAGAATATGAGACATTGATAAATAAATACAAATCTATACTGATGAACTATCTTGATTATTGAAGTGGATTTTGCAGTGTGAATTTTTTTTTTCTTTTAAGATGCAGGATTTAAAATCAGGCCTCACCTCACATTTTTCTAGTACTGTGTTAACACTTATATAAACTTTAACTACTCTGGATTGGGAAACAAAACATCATTGTTCCTTATCTTTTCTTATACAAACACAAGCGTTGGGTCCATGGCTTTGATGAAATAACGATTGGTAACTCCTTGTGTCAAATTCAGCCTCTGCCTTACTTCCATTTGGCCTATGGCTTCTTCCACACCAAAGACCAACAAATGACACCGTGTACATTTTTAAGAGGGTCCACAGTTAAATTCTGGTTCTAATATCCCACACAATGGGATCCTTGCACCCAGAAGGTAGAGGAGGGGCAGGCACTAAGCAGATTGCTAGAAACTGGTGGCCATTGCTAGAAACTTCTTCTTGTGTGTGCAAGTGCAAGGGTGAGGAACAACAGCACAGAAGTGAGGGAGAGGAGCCTCTCACAATTGTCCAGCTGAATTAGTTTCCCATGGCAGCCGTAACAAGTCACCGCAAGCTGGGTGGCTTCAAACAACAGGAATGTATCCCCTCGCAGTCTAGAGGCCAGAAGTCCAAAGTCTAGGTGGTGGCAGGGTTGCACCCCCGCTGGAGGCTCTAGGGAAGGATCGTTTTTTGCCTCTTCTCACTCCTAGTGGCTTATTTGTGATGTGACTTCATCACTCTCGTCTCCTGTCCGTCTCCACGTGGCCGTTCTCTGTCCTGTGCATCTCTCCTCTGTGTGTCTCTTGTAAGGACACTTGTCATTGGATTAAGGGCTTACCTGGATGATCCAGGATGATCTCCCCATCTCAAGATACCTAATTCCAGAAACTCTTTTTCCAGATAAGGTAACATTCACTTGTTCCAGGAATTTGACAGGGACATACCTTTTGGGGGATATGATGGTGAATTTTATGGGTCAGTTTTGCTGGGCCATGGTGCCCAGATATGTGCTCAAACATTATTCACTGATTGGCCTCCATATTGTGGGTGGGCCTCACCCAATCAGTTGAAGGCCTGAATAAAACAAAGGCTGACCTCCCCAGAGCAGGAGGGAATTCTGCCAGCAGACAGCCTTTGGACTTCATCTGCAATATTTGTTCTTCCTGGGTCTCCAGCCTAACTGCCTTTCGACTCAAACTACAACTCTTTCCTGAGTCTCCAGCCTGCTGCCTCCCCCATCAGATTTTGGACTTGCCAAGCCCCCATAATCATGTGATCCAATTCCTTAAAATAATCCTCTTTCTCTCTATATATATTTACATCCTATTGGTTCCGTTTCTCTGGTGAACCCTACCTAATACAGCAGACCACCATTCAACCCACTACACGAGTATCTACCCCAGGGGAGGGGGGATTTGTGAACACTTGAGACTTCCCTTGAATGTGGGGATAAGTGTAAAGGTATCTTGCAGTGGACAAATCCATTAAGTATTAGTTCCTGACGTGGGGTGCCATGGGTGTTACACACTCTCTAAGTGTCTTCCCTTCCCAGTTCTTTTAATTTTCTATTAGTCAGGGTGATTTCTTATCAAATTCCGCACAGTGGCTCAGCAGATGGACTCACCACTGACTTCATGGAGACAGAGAACCTTCCAAGGAAACTCCCTCCTGCTTCCTACCCTAAGCTGAACATTTGCTATAGACTGACTCACTCTTCTCCTTGCCTGGCGGATAGTGAAAGGAGCAGGGCTGTGAAGTCAGCCAGAGGTGTGCTTGAATTCTGCTCTGCCATTTACAGTTGATTGATCTTGGACAAGTTGCTTAACTTTTCTAAGGCTGACAGTACTTTTGAAGAGATAATATTCAGAGGGCTGGTACCAGGTTGAAGGAGACACTGACGCAAAATGTATACCCAGTACCTGACACTCAGTGAATTTCTTTCCTTTCCCCCAACCAGGACGGAATGGTGACAAGGCCTTCATGAGCGATGCAGGCAATGGGGGATACAGTGCATCTTGGTCTGATGACTGCCCTATCTGCTTGTAACGTTATTTTACTTATATTTTTTCCTGAAATTAAATCAATTCTTTTTTTTAAATTAGCCTTGTCCTAGACACTTGTGAAATCATGGGTTTAATTTGTTAATTATATATATATATATATTTTTTAAATTAATTAATTAATTTATTTTTGGCTGTGTTGGGTCTTCGTTGCTGTGCATGGGCTTTCTCTATTTGCGGTGAGCAGGGGCTACTCTTCGTTGCGGTGTGTGGGCTTCTCATTGCGGTGGCTTCTCTTGTTGCAGAGCACGGGCTCTAGGCACACGGGCTTCAGCAGTTGTGACTCACGGGCTCTAGAGTGCAGGCTCAGTAGTTGTGGCGCACGGGCTTAGTTGCTCCGCGGCATGTGGGATCTTCCCGGACCAGGGCTTGAACCCGTGCCCCCTGCATTGGCAGGCGGACGCTTAACCCCTGCACCACCAGGGAAGCCCTATATATTTTTTTTCCAATGCACAGTAAATACACTTAGTCACTCATTCAAGAGTGCATTTTATGATCTCAGTGGGGTTAACAGGCTAGTTATAAATCTTTTTTCTAATATGCAATAGATGAATACGTTCAAGTAGTCATTCATTCAGCAGGTATTAGAGTGCCTTTTTTTGTGCGAACAGCCTGGCACAGCTCTAGGCTCTGAGCACCCAGGCAAGGCAGTTGACTCCAGGCGCCACTCATTCCCAGGGCTGAGAGGGTCAGTCGCACTGGTTAGGAAGCTCTGTCAAGTGTTTACCAAGGTACCTAGTTGGGGGGCACTAAACCCCAGGCCTCGAGTCAGAGGCTTTCTTCTGCTCTGCATTTGCCCCCATGCAATGGGAGGGAGGTAAGAAAGGGCAATGGATCTATTTTAGACCCTGGGTGTCTTCTTGCTTTCCATCTGATTCTTCCTTATAGGTGACTGAAAGAAAAATTGACTCATGCCTGCTCTGTGGGTTTGGCCATTGTGTGTGTGTATGTGTGTGTGTGTGTGTGTGTGTGTGTGTTTTCTCTCCCTTTGTTTCCTCTTTCCAGGCAGCTGCATGAGTAAATGGGCTCAGGACCTCACAGTGACTGGCCAGCCAGCCACACTCCCCCACTTCCTTTTCCTCAGGGGTCCACATTCTGCTCACAAGGCTGCCCTGGGCTTCAGGACGAGGCCCCGATAAGATGGCAAGACTCAGATTTGGGGATAGTGTAGGAGAGGCCACCTTTCGGCTGAGCCAAGAGCCCCAGCCCAACTTTACCTGCGCCCATCAGAGACGCACCCAGGGTTCCACATGCTGCCTGCCCTCTCACAATGCCTCCCACCTCCAGGGTGATCTGGGGACCCGGCTTTGTCAATACCTGTTCAGTCTGTACCTTTCTTCAAGGGCTTCCTCTCTGAGTACCAGCGTGTTTCTCTATGGCAAAACCAAACACAACCCGTGCAAACCAGTTCTGTTACGTGCCCCTTGCATGTCAGTGCTGTGCCTCTCCTTCCTCACAACAGCATGCTGGGAGAATGGGGTACACTTAGGGTCTCCCCCTGCCAGCCACCTGCTCGTTCCTGACTTTCCCCGGTCCGTCCTCAGGCCCCACAACCCTCCTGAAATGGCTGTAAAAGTCAGCAGTGACCTTCCCAGGCCCCTCACGGACCCCACCAGCCTGGGGCACGTGGACCCTCCCTGGCCGCCGGCACGTGCTGCCCCATCTCAAGGCTCCCAGACCCATCTCCTCCTCCCCGCAAGACGAGGGCCCTCCTGTCTCCCCACCCTCGTCCTCTCCTGCAGCAGCCCCGTCTGTGCCCCCTGCCCTTCCACCCTGCGTTGGGCCCTCGGCCTCCACGAGAGAAAGGCTGCCGCACTTGGCTGTTCTCCTTCCTTCTTGGAGCCCAGAACTAAAAATAGAAATGGCCAAAGCCTCATGACCAGGCTTCTGGGAATGCCAGTGGGAACAGCTCAGGGTTTCAGAAAGGAAGCGTGATGTGAGCCTGGGAGTCAGGCGGCCCAGAAGAACGAGGAGATTCCTAAAGAACGGGGCTTGGCAGACCCGCCGCCCTGCCCTCTGTTGACAGAGAGCCAACTGGTGAGCTGCCAAGGCCAAGTGCAGACCTGGGCGCCTGGGTCAGAGGGGCGTCAGTCACAGATTATCATCATAGACTGTGGACGAGAAGGCAACCTAGGCGCCAGGTGAGGGTGAAGTCAACCTTTCACCTTAAACAGCTGTGGATGGAGCATAGGGAGAAGGCAGGGCTCCTGAGGCACCAGACTGTGTCAGGGTGACCTGAGGCTCCTCCGGTAATGGTGACGGGAAAATAGAGGCCCCGGGAAGTGCTCCAGGGACGGCGGGTGAGCAGGGCCCACCCCCTGCTGCTGCTTCAGGCTCCCTCAACCACCCACGCTGCACAGACCTGGAGGCCCTTACAGATAGATGCTCCTTTTATCAGGCAATGGCGATACCTGTTTTAAACATCAGCGGGTTCTGAATGCAGCCGGCAGAGAGCTCTCCACTGTTCAGGAAACAGGCACCCCGGGGAGGAACGAAGTTGTGCTTTCCCAGAACTGTGCTCAAGTGCTGCTTCAAACTCCTTGGGCAGACGCACCGGAATGCGATGAGGGGATGAGGGAGTAGAAACAGGTGGCTCCCACCTACCCGATTACGATTACAGCAGCAGCTTCCAGAGGCAGAGGGGATGAGTTAGCGTCAGGCATAACTGGGCAGGAAGCCCCAGGCTGTGGTTTTTACCAACAAATATTTGTAAATAAGTTGCAGAACCCCTAACACACTGGTCTGGGCTGTGTACGTGTGCGTGTGTGTGGGTCTGTGTGTGTGAGATGGGGGACACACTTATGAGAATATAAAATAAAGCATGCAGACACAGAGGGGAGGAATAGAAGAGACGGATGGTAGAGTGGAGTGAGACGGATGGTAGAGTGGAGTGCAGTCAGGACCTGAGAGCCAGAGGAGGAGATGAGGCCTGAAGAGACTCTTGTGGCTTAAAGCAGCAGATCTTATTCTTGAAGGATCTCCAGGAGCTGTGCTGCACTTCCTAAGAGGTGGTGTCCAAAAGCAGGAGGCATCTGTCAAGTAGAAGACAAAAAGGGCTGTTGACCAGCAGGCCAGACACGGATGAGAAGAGCCAGTGGTCTGGGAGCAGCGGGGGCAGCACCAGATCCCCAGGGCTTGTTAAGCGCACCTGGCACCGTCCCTGCTCTCCCTCTGCCTCTGTTTCTGCTGTTAGAGCATGGCTCAAAATCAAAACAAATAAGTTAAACCTTTTTCCCTCCAGATTTTCCTTTTCTTCTTAACGATAAACTTATTTTGTATGAAATATAAGAGGCAATTAGAGAAGAATATAACAACCCAGGTTTAAAATTTTAGCATTATGCCATTTTGCATCAGATCTTGTTCAGAGAGAAAATATCACAGATGCAGTGGATCTGTGGATCCAATCTTTCTGTTTCTAAGAAGCTGCTTCATCTCCATCAGCCCCATGGTCAGTGGGGCTGCCTTGTGGGAGTGGACAACACATCCCTCTGAGAGTGATGTAGGAAATCAGGAGCTGAAGTGGTCCCTAAATTCACTCTCTCTTCTCAGGAAGGAGGGCAGATGGCAGAGGGTGGGTGTGTGGGCAGGTCTGTTGTTAAATGAGGTCTAAAGAAACAGGATATCTAAAGACGGCTTCAAGCTGTATCCATGTAATTAAGAGCTCCGGCCCAAGCACTGGTACCAGTTTTTCTTGTTTAGGACTTTAGTCTTGCTGGTTGTCCTTTCACTCACATCTTTATTGAATTTTATACCCTTATTTATCATGTGCCCTTTTAACTGCCAGGGTTCACGAACCATTACTGTAATTTTCCACTTATGTGACTTGATCTGCAGATGGGTGCTACCATACTTAATCAAATATTTCCTGTTTACTCACCTGCAAAATTAGGACAATAATATCTATTTCAAAAATTTCCCAAGGGTTGAGATAATATATGTAAATCACCTAGCGCAGTAATTGGCAATATAATAGTAAATGTTTTTTCCTTTTTCTTTCTAAATTCTCATAAAGCATCTGTTTGAGAACTCCATTTAGGATTCTCAAAGAATTGCCAACAAGCACCACAGTTAGAATTTCTGGAAACTACTTTTGGCTCAGTAATGGAAATTGTGGCAATTCCTTTCTTCTGATTAACCTAGGTGCTGGAAAACCTGCAGGAGTTAACAGTGTTAAAGTATGATTTTTTTAAATGTAAAAATATAACGGTTACACAGTTATAAAATGAACGGGTCAAAGATTAGTTAGTGGGTATCATACTGGTACCCATTAATTAATGAAGGCACCAGTAAGATGTTAAGACTGTTTCAAAGGAGAATTTGAGGAACAGAGAGGCAATGACAAAAGATAAAATGGTTTTGCTAATACAAGCAAAACTGGTTAATATTCTCACGCAATAAAATATAATGTTCGGGGTTACCTTTTCTACAGAGGAGAAATCAATTGTATCTTCACCAGACAAAATTCACTTGCATTGCTAAGGACAAGAACCTTTTGCATTACTATAAATTTTTTTACAAATTTACTTCAGCTCCTCCAGAGATGGAAAATAGCCTGGTCAATAAGAAATCAATTTGCATAAACCTGTAGAATCAGAAAATGACAGAGATTCCAGCAGGCAACGATAAGCATTCCACTGAAAGGAAACCTAGTAATCTCTCTTGTCCATTTCCAAATCTTGGACGGTTTTCCCCAGTGATACCTATACAATTAGACTGTGATCTAGGAGGGAGGCTTTGGAATTTTCTCACCCTGAATCATGGGATCAGGCCCCTGTTATAGCCAGTGCCTCACTCCCCGTCTCTGATTACAGGAATTCTCCTCTCCCTGAGCCATGATGCGGATTAGGGTGAAGGTGCTGAGGCAGCCAGTTCCGACATTAATCATTTTGTTCCTGTGTTCTGTAGCTCAAGGGCTAGCTGTATATGTAGCACCACAAACTGCTCCAACTGGCTTCCAAGACTGCTCTCCTACTCTGCCCTTGCAAACCCTCAACCCAAGCCCGAGAAATAATTAACAGACCCTGAGGGACTTCCCTGGTGGCTCAGTGGTTAAGAATCCACCTGCCAATGCAGGGGACACGGGTTCGAGCCCTGGTCTGGGAAGATCCCACATGCCGTGGAGCAACTAAGCCAATGCGCCACAACTTCTGAGCCTGTGCTCTAGAGCCTGTGAGCCACAACTACTAAGCCCATGCACCACAACTACTGAAGCCCACACGTCTAGAGCCCGTGCTCCACAACAAGCGAAGCCACCGCAATGAGAAGCCTGCGCACCGCAATGAAGGTAGCCCCTGCTCACCAGAACTAGAGAAAGCCTGCATGCAGCAACGAAGACCCAATGCAGCCAAAAATAAAATACATAAATAAAATTTTTTTAAAAAAGCATCTGCCCTCCAATGCAGGGGACAAGGGATCGATCCCTGGTTAGGGAACTAAGATCCCACAGGCCGTGGGGCAACTGAGCCTGAGCGCTGCAACTACTGAGCCCACAAGCTCTGGAGCCCATGCACTCTAGAGCCCGTGCGCGCCACGACTAGAGAGCCTATGTGCAGCAACTACTGAGCCTGTACACTCTAGACCCTGCGTGCCACAACTAGAGAGAAGCCCGCATGCTGCAACGAAAGATTCCATGTGCCACAACTAACACCCGATGCAACCAAGTAAATAAATAAATAAATACTAAAAAAAAAGGAAGAAATGCTTCTCAAAAATACACACACACAAAAAATAACAGACCCTGAAATTTGCCAAATTTCACAAAATGGTTTGTTGAACAATTCATCATGTACTGCCTTGGAACACCTTTTGTGTCATATTTTTTAACTTGTGTACAATTTTTTTTTAACATCTTTATTGGAGTATAATTGCTTTACAATGGTGTGTTAGTTTCTGCTGTATAACAAAGTGAGTCAGCTATACATATACATACATCCCCATATCTCTTCCCTCTTGCGTCTCCCTCCCACCCTCCCTATCCCACCCCTCTAGGTGGTCACAAAGCACCGAGCTGACCTCCCTGTGCTACGCGGCTGCTTCCCACTAGCTAACTATTCTCCATTTGGTAGTGTATATATGTCAATGCGACTCTCTCACTTCGTCCCAGCTTTGTGTACAATTTTAAAAAGAGTTATTTCTTCTGTCTTCAATTAAGGTACACTTCTTTGATAGCAGAAACGATCCCCCTCTACCAGCACCCAATATTAGGTGTTAAATTAGGTGTTCAAACAGGTGTTTAATTAGACGTTAAACAAATATTGATTGAAGGGATAGATAGAAGGTGAATAGAGAACTTCCCTGCTCAGAAAAACTCTTTGACTTCCCAGCGCCTTCAGAATAACATGCAAACTTATCAGAGACCTCACCCTTCCCATCCACGTTGTCTACCTACTCCTGCCAGCCGGATGCTTACTCCCAATACATTTTTTTTTTTTTTTTTTTTTTTTTTAGCATCTCTGTACCTCCTCTCTCAACCTGGAATGCTCTTTCCCTTCACCTTCAGGGCTTAACTAAAATACCATCTCTTCCACGAAGCCTTCCCTGATCCCTTAGATGTGACCTCATCACTTGCCTTGTCCTCTCAACAGCTGGAGTGAGACCATGAAAGATGAAGGCTGTGGAGCCAGGTGGCCTGAATCCACTTAGTTTTGTGACCTTTGGTGAGTGACGAAACCATTCTGTGCCTGAATTGTCTAAGGTAAATTTGGGGAGAATACTACTGCTCACCTCAGGGTTTTTGTGAAGATTAAATAAACGAATACACTTAGAAGACACCTGGGGACTTCCCTGGTGGTCCAGTGGTAAAGAATCCACCTTACAATGCAGGGGACATGGGTTCGATCCCTTGTCAGGGAATTAAGGTCCCACATGTCGTGGGACAAATAAGCCCGCACGCCACAACTACTGAGCTTGCGTGCCTCAACTAGAGAGGCTGCATGCTGCAAACTACAGAGGCCACACACTCTGGAGCCTGCGCGCCACAACTAGAGAAGAGAAAACCTGCGTGCCACAACTAGAGAGAAGCCTGTGCACCATAACGAAGAGCCTACATGCTGCAACAAAAGATCCCGCATGCCTCAATGAAGATCCAGCATGCCACAACTAAGACCTGATGCAGCCAAAAATAAATTAAGTAAATAAATAAATAATAAATAAATTTTAAAAACACGAATTACAATTTAAAAAAAAAGAGAAGAAGAAGATGCCTGGAACATAGTCAGTGCCCAGGAAGATTAGTTATTATTATGCCTTTTGGATGCTCTCCTAATTCTATACTGGAGCCTTGTCCAGTTAGTTCATTCTGTCTCACATAGATTTTATTTACTGGTTGCTCTTCTGACCCATGGCTGAAGTAAGTTCCTCAAGGGATGTTTAGGGAACATTTGCTGAATGAATGAACAAATTAAAGAATAAATGAATGGTTAAATGCTGCCCTGGCTTTCAGTAAATAACTCCTCATCAAAAAGCAGATTTTTTCCTCATGGTATGTGGGACTTTTTTTTTAAACCACCAAAACTTTTGAGCTTCTCTTTTGCAATTTCAGGCCTCCGTTTGCTCTGAAGTGTAATGTTTGCATAGATGTGACACCTCCTACAGCAGCAGGATCTTTCTGGCATAAACCATCTTGGGCATATTTGTTTTCTGGGTGTAATTCAGAGTAGTAACTTGATAGTCAATTTGTCTTGCCTTATAAAATTCACACATATAGTTAATTTTTTCCTAATGCAAGTCCCAATGCAAGTTGGAAGGAAGGAACATTACTGCTGGAAAGTTATGTTACCTTGAGCAATTCACTTCCACAACCTTTCTATTTCCTTAGTTTTAAAAGGAGGTGATTTCACTGCTTATGAGGAGTGAATGGTTTGCACCACACATCTAGCCGCCCAACTTTTTTTTTTCCACATAGAAATCTGTACTTTCACCTTATTTGGAAAATTGAAAAATTTGACAACTCTGAACCTTTATTCCCTCTAAGAAATATTGGCTGGCACTGAACAGGAATTGTGAGTTGGGTAGGCACTCTCCAGACTGCCACCGTGCCACCACTCCAAGTTGTCTCCATGACACCCCTTCACTTCTCTATGTTATTTTCCTATGGCTGCTGCAACAAATTACCACAAACTTAGTGGCTTAAAACAACACATACTTATTATTTAACTCACATATTTCAGAGTTCTGAAAGTCAGAAGTCCAAAATGGGTCTCACTGGGTTAAAAACAAGGTGTCTAGCCCCCCAACTTTTAAGACTCCCACCTGAGGGACAGGCCCGCAAAACACCTAGCTCTGAAAGACAATGGGGCTGGTGTCCACAAGACCCACAGGACTATAGCAAACAAACCGTTCCTTATCTGTGCCTGAGTGTTCCCCGCAGCTATCCCTGCACAGGGCTCAGCGCAGAGGGAGCTCAAAAAAATGCTCACCTCCTAGGCTTTCCATGAAAGAGGTTTGATTGCTTACTTTACAAGCTGCTGCCTGAGGGTCTGGCTTCTAATTTAGCACACAACGAGGGGCTGGCTGCGATCCTCCCTAGAGTCCAGAGTCTGGAGTTTAGGAAAGCTGGTGGGCACTTCCCCTGCCTTCTCCCGCCAGTTGCTCCAACAATAACATTAAGTCATCAGTATCTCCCTAGAAGGAGTTTGTCCACACCCCAAGTTTTAGGGCTGCCACCCAAAGGACAGTCCCCCAGATCACTCAGCTCTGAGAGCCAAGAGGGCTTGCATCCACGAGGCCCCCAGGACAATAGCAAACAAAGAAGCAGTTTTTAAATGGGCTACCCCAAACTATCTATAGGTTCAATGCAATCCCTCTAGAGATTCCAATGGAATTTTCACAGAAAAAAAATTCTAAGGTGCATCCTGCACCTTGATTTCAAACTATATTACAAAGCTATAGTAATCAAAACAGTATGGTATTGACATGAAAATGGACATAGACCAATGGAACAAACTAGAGAGCCCAGAAATAAACCCATGCATATATGGTCAATTAATTTTTGACAAAGGAGCCAAGAACATATAATGGGGAAAGGATAGTTTCTTCAATAAAGGGTGTTGGGAAAACTAGCCTGCCACATGCAAAAGAATGAAATTGGACCACTGTCTTACAAAATACACAAAAATTAACTCAAAATGGGTTAAAGACTTGACCTGAAACTGTAAAACCCTAGAAGAAAACATAGGGACTAAGCTCCTTAACATTGGTCTTGAGATGATTTTTTTGGGAGTTGACACCAAAAGAAAAGGCAACAAAAGCAAAGATAAACAAGTAGCACTACATCAAGCTGAGAAGCTTCTGCAAAGGAAAGGAAGCCATCAACAAAATGAAAAGGCAGGGACTTTCCTGGTGGCACAGTGGTTACGAATCTGCCTGCCAGTGCAGGGGACACGGGTTCGAGCCCTGGTCCGGGAAGATCCCATATGCCATGGAGCAACTAAGCCCGTGCGTCACAACTACTGAGCCTGCACTCTAGAGCCTGTGAGCCACAACTACTGAGCCCGCGTGCCACAACTACTGCAGCCCATGTGCCTGGAGCCTGTGCTCCGCAACAAAGAGAAGCCACCGCAATGAGAAGCCCGCACACTGCAACAAAGAGTAGCCCCCGCTCATCGCAACTAGAGAAAGCTTGTGCACAGCAACGAAGACCCAACGCAGCCAAAAAATAAATAAATTTTTAAAAAAAGTGTTAAAAAAACAAAATGAAAAGGCAACCTATGGAATGAGAGAAAATATTTGCAAACCACATATCTGTGGTAATACCCCAAATACACAAGAAAGTTATACAATTCAATAGCAAAAAACTCCCAAATAACCCCATTTAAAAATGGGCAAAAGGGGGACTTCCCTGGTGCTCCAGTGGCTAAGACTCTGTGCTCCCAGTGCAGGGGGCCTGGGTTCGATCCCCAATCAGGGAATTAGATCCCACATGCCACAACTAAGAGTTCGCATGCCGCAGCTAAAGATCCCATGTGTGGCAACGAAGATCCTGTGTGCCGTAGCTAAGACCCAGTGCAGCCAAATAAATAAATAAATAAATATTTTAAAAAAAATGGGGGGCTTCCCTGGTGGCGCAGTGGTTGAGAAGCTGCCTGCCAATGCAGGGGACACGGGTTCGAGCCCTGGTCTGGGAAGATCCCACATGTCACGGAGCAACTGGGTGCGTGAACCACAACTACTGAGCCTGCGCGTCTGGAGCCTGTGCTCCACAACAAGAGAGGCCGCGATAGTGAGAGGCCCGCGCACCGCGATGAAGAGTGGCCCCCGCTCGCCGCAACTAGAGGAAGCCCTCGCACAGAAACGAAGACCCAACACAGCCAAAAATAAATAAATAAATAAATAAATAAATAAATAAATTTATAAAAAAAAAAAAAAATGGGCAAAGTACTTGAATAGACATTTCTCCAAAGAAGACGTACAAATGGCCAACAAATATATGAGAAGGTGCACAACATTACTAATCATCAGGGAAATGCAAATCAAAACCACAGTGAGATATCACCTCACACCTGTTAGAATGGCTCTTATGAAAAAGACAAGAGATAAATGCTGGTGAAGATATGGAGAAAAGGGAACCCTTTTGCACTATTAGTGGGAATGAAAATTGTTACATCCATTATGGAAAACAGTATGGAGGCTGGTATACAAACTGTCAGAGATAAGATGAATAAGCCCTGAGGATCTAATATGTGACATGGTGACTATACTGATAATACTGTTTGGTATAATTGCAATTTGCTGAAAGAGTAAGAACTTGTGTTCTCATCAAAAAAAAAAAAAAAAAAAAACCGGTAAATATATGAGGTGATGGATGTGTTTATTAGTTCAATGGTAGGAGTACTTTCACAATGTAGACATATACAAATCATCATGTGCACATTTTAAATACCTTACAATTTTATTTGTTAATTATACCTCAATAAAGCAGAGAAAAAAGAACAAGGCCTGGCATCAAGTAGGCACCTGATGCTAAATAAATGGTTATACTCAGGGATGAAGTGACAAGGGCTTGGGCTAATTGAAAAAAGGGTTCAGATGTAAAAAATATTATGAAGAAGCACCTTCAGAACTTGGAGAGAAGACCTAGGCACGGCTGAATTAAATAACTTAGCAACATTAAATGCATACAAGGCAAGAATGCAAGAAATGTCATAAAAATCACATGACCATCATCAGATAAAAAGCATAGGCAACAGTATGTCCATACAGAGGAGAGGGCATCACTTCAGTGTGGACAGGAAAGGCTCCCGCTGGGCCTCAAAGGATGGCTGAAGCAGGGGTATGCTTCCTGTTAGGGTGGTGGTATAAGGCTAAGCCAGACACAAACTCCTGGAGCCAAGGGTTTACATGGGACTGTCCCTGTGGTGGCCTAGAGAGCCCTGACTGCCAGGGGAGGGAGGCCAGATTTCCACCCTCTAGTCCTTCAGATCAGAACTAAAGCTCTGTCTGTTTTGTATTTATAACAACCAGCCAGGGCTTTCCTGGTGGCGCAGTGGTTAAGAATCCACCTGCCAATGCAGGGGACATGGGTTTGAGCCCTGGTCTGGGAAGATCCCACATGCCACGGAGCAACAAAGCCCGTGCGCCACAACTACTGAGCCTGTGCTCTAGAGCCTGTGAGCCACAACTACTGAGCCCACGTGCCACAACTACTGAAGCCCGCACGCCTAGAGCCCCTGAAACAAGAGAAGCCACCGCAATGAGAAGCCCATGCACCACAACAAAGAGTAGCCCCCGCTCACCACAACTAGAGAAAGCTTGTGCACAGCAACAAAGACCCAATGCAGCCAAAAATTAAAACATAAAAAAATAAAAATAAATAAATAAAATAAGTTTAAAAAAATAAAATAAAATAACAATCAACCATAATGTATAGGTTATGTATAAATTGCTTTCTGATACAAGCTACCTTCTTTTTAAAAGTGTTTCTAGAAAAAATAAAAATGCAACACAAGAACATGGCTTTAAGACCTTCTTAAAAGAGAATTGAATCCCATGATTGTGAGCTGAGATTGGTTTCATCCCCATAGTGCCAGGACACACACATACCTTCATATTCAAGGAGCATTTGCTGAATGGGTGAATAGATGCACGAATGGACCTGAGGCGGCCGTCTGGATCCCTCAGTGGACTAGAGCAGGGTGACAAGGGTGTTGATGGGGGCCAGGTGAGCCATCCAGAAAGAGGTCTAATGAACAGGTTTTTAAATCTGAGGCAAAGAGAGCAGAAGCAGACGTCTGCCTTTGTGGGTCCGGCTTTGTTCAGCCTCAGAGCTCTGTGTGCGGGAGATAGTGTGACCTTTATTTCCCTTGTGTCCAGTCAAAGAGGCTTTCTGATTAATGTTTGCAGTACACGGAGACAATAAACATAGGCAAGTCTGGCCTCTGGAGGGAGAGGTTTGGGGTTGGATCCTTTTCTCCAGTTTTGGCAGTGCCGACGACGGGGGAAGCGTTATTTTTAAATCTTTGCCAAATGACATTTTGAAACCCTCACATGTTGGGGTGCACCAGGCCAGAGCCCTTGAAGAACAGACAGGCAAGGCCACGGGAGTGCTCGGCTGCCCAAGGTGCACTGGCAGCTTGAAAATCCCCCTATCACAGGCCCCGCTCTTTGTTTAGATGAACACTTTCTACAGCCAGAGGGAGGCAGGGACAGGCATTGCTCTTCTGGGGGGAAGAGCCCCAGGCCTAGTGGGAAGAACATTATTTTGGACACTGACAGATCTGGGTTTGGAGTCTGACACTCATGGAAAGCCTGGGGAAGTTATACATAATTCCTGCCTCTTGCCAAGTCAATCTTAATCGGAAAATGTAACATTTAGCCCTGCATGAATAGCACTTAGAAGAGGCCAAAGGAGGAGAGAGACAGAGAGAGAGAGAGAGAGAGAGAGGTGAGAATAAAGGGTGAGCCAGGCTGCAAGACCCAGGCCAGCACTACCAGGCAAAGAACCCACTGCACAAGCCTTGACTCGGGGGCTCACAGTCAGAGGCCCACAGACAGAACCAAGAGGGTCTGTTTTTCCTTAGCAAGGAAAAAATTACACCCTGATTTTCATTAACCTCTAACTGCAATTTACATTGCCCTTCAGTTAAGCATGTGGGTAACAAACCATGTGTTTCAGAGAACCTGTGACTTTATCACAACTAGAATCACAGATGCCTTCACCATCATACTCTGGTTGTCCCAGAGACCCTGAAATATCACTTACATCTATCGCTTTTTCAAAAGTACAGCCGTAATTAGACCTATTGCTAGATCATGTCATTTAATGCATTAGTAAACTAGCATTTTTTCCACATCACAAATTTGTTTATATTCTAATAACTACATTTCCATATGCTCGGTTTCCTCTATAGCCCTTTGTGCTTATTTTACATTAGAATCAGCAATGTGAGACGAGGTCCATAGGCTTCACTGGCCTGCCAGAGGGGTGAGTCAGAGCACACGGAAAGGTTAAGAGCCCAGAACAGCAGCCAGCAAAGGGGAGGTTCTGAAAACACAAGATATATGTTGAGTTCCGTTTCAACATCCTTTTCAGAAGACACAAAGCCCTTTGCTGCTCATGTCTTTTGCCCTCAAAAGTTGATTGAAGGCCAACTGAGAACAGGATGGAGATGTTGGGAGCAGAATGGGTGGAGGGCCCCAGAGACATACAGAAAGGGAAGATCATGGCCGATACTCCCCACTGCCGTCCCCCAACACGCTGTATGGCCGAATCCAAGCTCATAAGTTAGAGCTGAACCAGCAGAGGCTCAGAGCCCGTAGCCTTTGGGTACCCCTCACAGCACAGCAGCAGCTGGCTGCTCACAGACTCAGTAGCTGTCTGCTCAAAACTCCCAGGCTGCTTCTAACACCTGTCTAGCCTACTGAAAAACTTCCAGACCTCAAACATCTTTTCTTTAAGAAGGTTGACATGAACTTTATGGTCTTTGTTTGATGAGTCTATTGCTATTTGATCACTGAGTGTATGAGCCAAAGCTCAATACTAAACACCCACTTGAACTTTGCAGCTTCCGCGTTTCATTAAGAAGGCTATTGTAGAGTCTGGCCATGTGTCAAGGACACGTTGACTCTGGGGCCACCCCATTTACCCGAGTCGGTCCTGGAGGAGGGAAGGGTGTGGCCATGAGCCAACAGGGAGGGACGCGGACCAGAAGGGAGAGGCTCTGCTGGCAGCTGGCAGCCCTGCCTCTCACTCCCTGCTTGACCTCGGGTGACTCTCGTCCCAGGGTGCCTCGGTTTCCCCGTCAGAAGGTTAACCATGGTTGAAGATCAGTGGAAGAGGAAGAGGGAGGAGGGGCAAGGGGGCAGGTGGGTGGGGTTCTGGGGAGCCAGGGTCACACAGGGAGAACCGAGGGAGCAGTGAGGTCTGGCAGGTGGCGGAGTCCCAGCCAGAGACAGACAGGTCTCTCAAGGTGCTGGTGTCCCCACCAGTGGCTGGTCATGAGCACAGACCTGTTCCCAGTGCTGGCTGAAAGCCCCCTCCTCGGTGTGGGCAGCCAGAGAAAAGAGGAGTTCTCTGGGCCTGACACCTGCCGCCCCACAGCAGAGATCGGACTGGCCAGCTGCCGTCCTACCCAACTAGTCAGAGTTCTGCATTTAAATGAGAGAGAAGAGGGATGCAAAGCTGGTCTTTCTGGTAGCTTTCTTTAATTCATTCATTCATTCACTCATTCAGTGTTATCTCTGGATATTTTTCTGCTTCTAAAAATAAAACATGCTTATTGTAAAAAAATTCAACATAATGAAAATCTGAAATCACTGGAAATAATGTTTCTCAGTACTACCCCTTGAGCAAACCATTTATCGTTATGTGTTCATTGTATGTACTTTTTTTTTTTTTTAATAAGTATTTTAATTAATTAATTTTTTTTAATTTTTGGCTGTGTTTGGGTCTTCGTTTCTGTGCGAGGGCTTTCTCCAGTTGCGGCAAGCGGGGGCCACTCTTCATCGCGGTGCGCGGGCCTCTCACTATCGCGGCCTCTCCCGCCGCGGAGCACAGGCTCCAGACGCGCACGCTTAGCAGCTGTGGCTCATGGGCCCAGCCGCTCCGAGGCATGTGGGATCTTCCCAGACCAGGGCCCGAACCCGTGTCCCCTGCACTGGCAGGCAGACTCTCAACCACTGCGCCACCAAGGAAGCCCCATTGTATGTACTTTTAAAAAATTCCTTTATTTTCTCCTTTTTTGGTAACATAAACATGTTTATTTCGGGCAATATAGAAGTATTTGGAATAAAACATCAGAGTTTCTTTCCACACCTTTTGACCCCTAATTCCACTCCCCTCTGCAGATAGAGTTGCTGCTAATGTTCAGGGTTCTTTCTATCCTTCTAGAAATTCAAATGCAGGGAGCTCACTCTCAAGCTTGCTGTCCAGCACCGTCAGTGGTAAGGCAGCTTGTGCCAGTGCAGCCCTGCCCAGCCTCTCCACGCAGCCCTGCTACACTACACTTCTCAGCTAGGCATCAGACCCTGTCCCCTCTGCCCCCTAAAGTCCAGAGGGCACACGTAAGACCTCTAGTCGTTCCCTGAAGGCTCCTCTCACATTACTTCAAGTAAAGGGGAAGCATCTCTCCCTCCCTGTGGGGAGTGTGGGGAGGGGGGACAGGAAGCCTCCGCACTCCAGTAACTCTCCAGCCCTCTGTCCCTTGTGGGCTGGATGGGGTGAGCATTAATGCCAGCAAGGCTGGTTTCAGGACATCTTAGCATGTCCTGCATATGTGGTCTGGCTCCTCTCTTGGGATGCAGGGGAATTAAGCCTCTATCATGTACTCTCAGCCTTTGGGGTCTCAGCTGAAACAGAGACAGAAAGAGGGTATGTGTGTGTATGTGTACATATGCTTACAAGCTACCGCAGGCAGGCCTTTAGTTTAGCTGCTGATTCTTCTAAACAGTTGTCATTTTGGCCTCCCCAGACCATCCCACCAGTCCTGGAATAGGTCCCCCTGCCCTGCTTCTCAAACTGGGAGAAGCTTAGCACTGGACATACCCAATGCATGCCACGGGGTTTATGAGAGCATCTCATTTATGTAAAAGTTTTGGTGGAAAAGGTGATGTAACATAATTATTCAGTATTTAATACAAGGGGGATAAATTGGGAGACATCAAGAACATTTCTCCTTTGCAGTTAGCTGCTTAGGACTTTGGTGCCAGACCTCCAGGAGATGCACAATTATTCTCCTGTGCCCCGAGAGATGTTCTCCTATGTTGTTCTTCTATGCCTCTCGGGACATCTTGAAATGTGCTGCTTCCAAGAAGGCCCCTGCTGATCCCTGCCTCCCAGTAGTCACACCTTTGAGTAGTCCCTTCCCACACTGTGCCAGGGCTGGTCTGTGTGACCAATAGAATATGGCAAAAGAGATGTCATGTCACTTCCAAGATTAGGTTATAAGGTTACCAGGTTATGAAAGACCTGAGTTCTCTTTCTTGGATCATTTGCTTTGGGGGAAGCAAGCTACCGTGTGAAGCAGCCCTATGGAGAGGCCATAAGTGAGGGGCTGAGGGCTGCCAACAACCATATAAATGAGCTTGGATGCAGACCCTTCAGCCCCAGTTGAGTCTCCAGAGACTGAAGCCCCAGATGACAGTTTAATCACATCTTCATTCACACCTTGAAGTGTGAATCACTTCAGTCACACCTTGAGCCAGAACCAGGTAAGCTGCTGCTGGATTCCTGAGCCTCAGAAACTGTGTGGCATAATACATGTTTATTATTTTAACCTGTTAAGTTTTGGAATAATTTGTTATGCAGCAAAAAACTAATGCCCTGCCTTATAACACAGTTTCTTTTATAAAACAGCTTGACTACAGGTTGTCTTTCTCTTGATCCCTCTCACTCTTAGCCTTTCTGGCTATTAAAAATTTATGCTGAAGTAAACATGGCAGGCATGGGCCTCCATATGCAACTATTTCTGGACCCCTATGTGGTTTTAACACAAGGTCAGAAATTCAGGATTACTGATGCTGACAACTGCAATTTGAGAGGGCTAACTTCTGGAAGGATGACCTGATCAACAGCCCAGGCCTTTCAACTTGAGCACCTCTCTTCTTTCTGAGTTGCCAAGGGGACATCCAATCTGAGGCTCAGGAGAGACGCAAATCTGATCATTATTGACATATGAGTAATAGCTAAATCCAGGTGATTAGAGGAATTTCCTTGGGGTAAAAACTTTGGTTGAGAACTCTGATGTTTGGGGAGAAATTTGAATAAATTGTCTTTCATCTCAAATACTAGTGCTGCTTCTGTTTAAACACTGGCACTGTTCATGGTTATCTTTTTGAAATCATGAACCCCAGAAGATGTTTGCATGGTTCTATCAGTTATGATCCTATTTTGCCAGTTACAGAAAAGCCAAATTGAACAGGGGCTTTGCTGGCTCACATGGCCAGAAGTCAGATGAGAGTGAACTTTGGTCCCATTTCTTTCCAAATCTCCTTTGCCTTCACGGGGTCAGCTTCATCCTGAGGCTAATTCCTGTAGGATAATTCTGGGTAGCCAGAAGGGACACATACATCCATGTTTACATCCAGGGGGACAGAGGGCATTTCTGAACCAACATTCCAAGTAAGAGCTGGAGATTCACCATAACTTGCCCCTCAAAGCCCTGACTGTGCCCAGAGGAATGGAATATCCTCACTGGCTTTAACTACCCAGGGCCCACCTGGAGCCAGGACTGAAGTCCATTTCCTCCTGAGAACGTGTGCTGCATGGGGAGGGTGGTGGGGACTTTAAGGAAAAATGAGGGAATGGTAGGTAATGAAAAATATCCTTTAGACAAGCATCTAGATCTGCCATCCTAAGAACATAGTGCAGAGAAAGATGCTGCCTCTTCAGTTTCAGAAGACACTCAATGCTCTAGTCCTCTTTTAGGGGGAAAAAGAACTGATTTTTCATCCAATTCTGGGTTTCAACCACCCATCACCAATATGTGAATGACTCTGGAGTCTTCTCTCCAGATCTTTGCGGGGCCTTTGGTCTCTTAGGGAAGGAGTCGATGGGAAAGTCATCAGTCACGAGCCTGCTGTGTGGGTGGTACTATCGTCAGCACTTTCCCTTGCACTACATTATCTGATTTAGTTCCTTTGATCCTGTGAAGAACCTTATTATCCTCAGTTGATAGATGAGGAAATGATGCCCAAAGAGGTTAAGCAAATTACCCATGGGCACAGAGCTAATTAGTGGCACATTTCCAGGACTGATTAGGATTCTCAGTGAGTTGGAGTGGACTTAGCCGAGTCAAAACCCCGGACATTTGTCATAAGGATGCAAGGTTATCTCATGAAGCCTGAGGGCTGAGACACAGGTGGGAAAAGAACCAGACACTGAAAAGCCATCAAGATTCTATTCTTTTGTCTCCGCTCATTTCTGTGTTTCTGCTTGATTCTTCTCTCCTCCGGCAGACATGTTCTCTGCTTCTCCAGGCCTTGAGGCAGGAGAAGAGGCCAGTAAGTCACTGTCCTTTTCTTCCTCCCCAAATCCTGGGAAGGCACACCCCCTGATACAGGGGGTGAATGACGTTATCTGAAATGGCCGCTCCCCTGGCCTCCCTTTGGATGGGTGTCAGCTAAGTAAGGCCATGGTGAGCTGAGCAGAACCCCAGAAGCAGTATTTTCTCTGCAGACCAGCAAAAGGGATCACATCTTCCAGCTAGCGGGTTGCTGAGAAAGGAGCTTGGAACCCACAACTTCTGCTGGTTGCCTACTTTTTCTCTCTGTGGGCATTTGGTCCAAGCAGCCCCTGTGGCTGTTTATTGTGCAATTCACAAAGTGGACTGAGAGCCCGTGATGAAATAGTCACTTGGGACCTCAGAGTTCTCTGCCACGTTGTGTCATGAAGAAATTCTGGGGCATTTCTTCCAGCATGGCCTTTGGTTCCAGGTTGGGTTTGGGTGGTGGATTCCCGGGAAGGATCATAACACTCCAGCCCCTGGGGGGCAAGCAAGGCCCTCTCTGGAGAATCGGCCCTGCTGGACCCTGGGTGGTCAAAGAACTGATGGCATCTGTGTTCGGTGCCCAGGCCAGGGCTTGCTCCTGATAGGGGTCTACTAGTGAGTGAGGCCAGTATGAGGGGCGAGGCTCTCACCTGCCTGAGTTAATGTTGACCTGAACCAATTCACCCCACATGCGAACCCAGGAAGTGTGGTTCTCTCCGAACTGGGAGAGTCACTGACAGCTGGGGCAGCCTCTCCCTGGCGTGTTTGAGTAAAGGAGTGTCTGTTTATCTTCCACTATTCAGAGCCACTAGGAGCCTGGCCCAGGTCAGCATGCTGCAGTTCATGAGGAAGGGAGGGTTGGTCCCCCACCTCTCGGCCAGCCCTGAGGAGATTCCCTCCTGAGGCCTCTGAAGTCAGCCTTGTCTTCTTAGCTGACACAATTAAACGCTTCCAAAACCCAATGGCCCAGGCTTCTCTCCAGAGCTCCAGACCTGGTCATCCAGTTGCCCATTGCACATCTGCCCTTGAGTGTGCACCTCACCGGGAGTCTAAAAGGCCAGGCCCCCATCCTTCACACTCTCCTCTCCCATCCTCACTTTTGTCAAAACTGCTCCTAGTGCAGATTCATCCCTTGGGTGATTGTTCCCACCAGCCAGCTAACCATTCAAGCTGGGGAGCCATTCTCCATTCCTTCACTCAGGAAACATTTCTTGAACCTTTACCCTGTGCCAGATTCTGTGCTAGGCCCTAGAGGTAAAGACATGCCTCAGTGCAGACTCAAGATGCTCACAGGCTAGCGAACAAACCCCACAAGTACTGACAACACCCTGGGGAAGAGAAATGGCTCATCCCAGGCTGTTAGAGAAGGAGTTAAAGCATCTGACCTGACTTACAGTACCAGGAAAGATCTTCTGGTGATACCTGAGTTGAGTCATGCGAGGAGAGAGCAAGGGAGGAAGAGGCCTTCCGGGCAGAGGGGTCTGCCTGAGAAAATATAGAGAAAGAAAGAATACGATGTGTCTGGGGAACCTTCAGCAGATTGATACTGTTAGAGGGTAAATTACAAGGCAAAGGGGTCTTGAGCATTGAGGCTGGGACCACAGTCAGCAGCAGACCAAAGGGGGGCTTTTGTTGGAGAGGGGCTCCTGCTGTAAGCTTGGATTGTGTCCTGCAGGCAATGAGAGCCTTTTAAGGGTTTGAGGCTATGGGTGGGGGTGGGGGTGAAGGGAGCCAGATTAATACTTTGAAGGACTCATTTTGGAGGCTGTGGAGAGGTCTGAATATGAGGGGGTGGGGTGCAGAGCTGGAAGCAAGAGCTTGTAAAGGCAGATGATGGAACCTGAACTAGGGGGCTGTGGAGGAAGGGGAGGAGACAAAGGGAAGACTGATTAGATGTCACAGAGGCACAAGATGGATGAGTCAGGGACGACTTCCCTGTTTCTGGCTGGGTTATTTGGGTGGGTGGTGGGGTCAGCAATGGAAACAGAGAATGCAGGAGGAGAAACAAGTTTGGGGGAAATTTGATGAGTTCACATTTGGATGCACTGAGTTTGAGTGCCTGTGGGCTGTTCAGAACGGGGAGGGGGAAGTTCAGGAGGAAATGTTCAGTAGGCAGAAACTCTGGAGAGAAGCTGGGACCGGAGATGTGAATCTCTGGGTCATGAGGACTGATCAGTTGAATCAGTAGGACAGGATGCGGTCACTCAAGAGAAAGGGTGCGGAATGAGAAAACCAGAGGGTGAGGGACACGTCCTAGGGAGCCCTGATATTAAAGCAGCAGGCCAAAGAAACTCAGAGAGACAGGAGAGAGAAGAAACTCAGGAGAGAAACAGGAAGATGGGAGTGAGAAGAGGACCGTAACAGCCAAAGGCACTTAAAGAAAGGAGTCTTTTAGCTGTAGTGATCCTGTACTATTCTGGGAAACAGATTTTTTTAATGTATGCTTTCTGTAAATAAAAGCAACATTAAAACAGATTTTGGATGTTTATAACCACATCAGTCCGGACCTGTACATTAAAAGCCTTTTATTTGGAACCTGGTTTTGTACAACAGTGCCCCCTGGTGTAGATGTCATGCTTAAATACTTACCTTTTATTAGCATGGAGGCAATATCCTGGAAATATTGTTGCCGCTCTCACACTTTTTTTTTTAACTTAAAAAGAAAATTCAAAACACAGATGTTTTGGGATGGGGAAGCGTTTAATTTGGGGAGCTTAAGCTTTATGTGATGCAACATTGGGGGTATTGATGTACCTGGTATGGCTCATTTAATATGACAAAAATTTGGAGTTCCCTGGCGGTGGTCCAGCAGTTAGGTGGGCCCTGGTTCAATCCCTGGTCGGGGAACTAAGATCCTGCAAGCCATATGGCAAAAAAAAGAGATAAAAATTCATTTGCCCATGTTCATTGTATAGCTGTGCTTCTACCAAAGGGTCACAGAGTGGGACCTACAATTTACTTTTAAAATAAAGTTCATAAAATGATATATACAGAAAACTGGACAAATTGTAAGCATAGATTACAATTAATTTCTCAAATAGAACCACTGTGTAAAGAAGCACATAGATTAACAAACAGAAAATTCCTAACAGCCCAGATGCCCCTCGTGCCCTCTGCTCCTTTCAGTCACTACCACTGCTGCCAAGGATAACCACTGTCATGCCTTCTCATGGCATAGATCCATTTTGCTTGATTCTGAAATTTCAATAATTGGAATGATCAGTATGTATTCTTTTGTGTCTTATTCAATATATTCGTTGAGATTCATCCATGTTGCTCTGTGTATTTGTACTTTATTCTCTCTGCTGTTTTAAAAACCATTGCAAAAATCAACCATAATTTATCAATTCAGTAGTTGGTAAAAATTTGGGTTATTTCCAGTTTGGGGCTATTAGAGTCTGCTATGAACATTCTTGTACGTACTTTTTGTGTATGCATTTCTGTTTGGTATATACCTAGGAGAGAAATTACTGGGTTATAGGATATGCTTAGCTTTAGTAGATACTATCAAGTAGTTTTCTAACTCGGTTGTCCCAACGTATATTCTCATCAACAGTGTATGAGAATTCCCTTTGCTTCATGTCCTCACCAACACATGGTATTGTTAATCTTCTTAATTATAGACATTCTGATGGGTATTGTGTTGTTTTTTTGAAAAACAGCTTTATTGAGATATAATTCACATACAATTCACCCATTTAAAGTGTACAATTCAATGGCTTTCAATATATTCACAGAATTGTGCACCCATCACAACTTCAGAATACTTTCATTACCCCAAGAAGAAACCCATACTCCTTGTCTGTCACCCCCAACCCTCCTAGGTCAGCCTAGTCAACTGCTAATCTACTTTCTGCGTCTACAGATTTGCCTTTAACATTTCACATAAATGGAATCATACCATATGTGGCCTTTCATCTGGCTTCTTTCACTTACCATGTTTTCAAGATTCAACAGATTTTGATTCAACAAAGGAACCCTCATGGATCAAATCGTACACCTGGGACATAGAATGCAGGCTTGTTCCTATTTATTCATCTCCCTTTAAAAAAAAAATTGCTAACTGTTCACTTACCTGATGGTACATTTCATATTGAACTCTCACAGTTAATTTCATGGATATACTAGGAAGCTGTGCTACTCTGAATCAATTTGTGAGAGCATGACTGAGGTTTATCTTTGGCTGCAAGAATGAACTGAAGATAAAGGAAGGAGCCCCTTCAACACTTTCCAAGTCAAAATTATTTTGGTCATGCTTTATAAGAAATTCTGGGGGACTTCCCTGGTAGCGCAGTGGTTAAGAATCTGCCTGCCAATGCAGGGGACACGGGTTCGAGCCCTGGTCCGGGAAAATCCCACATGCCGCGGAACAACTAAACCCGTGCGCCACAACTACTGAGCCTGTGCTCTAGAGCCCGCGAGCCACAACTACTGAGCCCACCTGCCACAACTACTGAAGCCCACGCGCCTAGAGCCCGTGCTCCGCAACAAGAGAAGCCACCACAATGAGAAGCCCACGTACCGCAACGAAGAGTAGCCCCCGCTCACCACAACTAGAGAAAGCCCACGCGCAGCAACAAAGACCCAACGCAGCCAAAAATAAAATAAATAAATAATAAGTTGTAAAAAAAGGAAAAGAAATTCTGGAATTTTGAGTTCATTCATTGAAACAGATTCAAAAAAGTTACTGAGATTGGACAAACCTGGTTTTCCCTTGGAGGTACCCTTATAGCTGACTTCTATGTAGAGGTGTGGGGACTTAAAATTCAGTTGAAGACACACAGAGATGCAGGGGAGACGTGAAGACCCATGTACAGACAGGCAGAGACTGGAGTTTTGTGTCTACAGGCCAAAGAACTCCAAGGAGAAAGAAGCATGAAAGATTCTCATTTGGAGCCTCCAGGGAAAAACAAGGCTGCCAACACCGATTTTGAACTTCTGGCCCAAAAGCTGAGAGATTAAATTTGTTCTAAGTCACCAAATTTGTGGAAATTTGTTACGGCAGTCATAGGAAACTAATACATTAAGACCTCCTGATTCTGAAGCTGCCTTGCCTAAGTTGGTGCTTAATAAAAACTTGTGTAGCATAGTCTGTTCACAGAAGACTCCTTAGGAAGGACTTGGATCTCTCCTTATTTTGTGGGAAACAGAAATTGACCTTGAACTTTTTCCTTTCTGATTTGCTTCCCCAACTAAAATTTAGTAGCTTGGATTAGATAGAGGATCCAAGTTTCTTTTAGATATTCTGGAATTAGAGTAAATGCAATCTATGTTTCTCCTCACTGATATCAAAACTGGGGCATTCTGAGCCTGAATCGCCATAGATTGAGATACATTTTTTCTTGGCAAGGCTGGCTTTGTTTTGGTAATGGAGTCAAGGTTATTGTTCTCTGATTTAGCTGAAGTCCAGTATGAACATATCCAAAAGCAGAAGGGGAAAAAAAGAACCAACTAAAACATGTGGATACCATATTGCTTGCACTGACTACAGAAATGTCTATTATTACCAGGATTACGTTGGCGCTGTCAGAAACCTACTTGGCACATGTTTGGAGAACTCTTCTTTATTAAAAGATAATAACTACCAAGAAGGCTGGACAATATAAAGCTTATTCTCATCTAAACCTGAAAGTACTGTGGTAGTGAGAAGAGGGAGGCTGCTTTAGAATCTCTTAAGTTTACTATTAAGGGAGGGCTGTGGGGAAGGGATTCTAACACTGAAAGGGAGGCTAAGAAGGCAGCTGGTGAACACCTTTCCTGTATACCTGGCTGGGTACTGGCAGAGTGCTGGGTGTGGGCTGTAGGTCCTTCTATTAACCAGCCGCTATACTTTGTTTCCATGTGTAGACCAAGAACCAGAGGTTTGAAGGGAATGTGGGTTCCTTCCTCCTGAGTAATTCTCTTCCTCTTTGTAGTGAGAAAACATCCATACTGATTCTGCAGCACATTTCCAAAATATGACATTCAGTATCCCTGGCTGTCACTATGTTCATTTTTTTTTTCTTCAATCTTTCTTATTCCTGCATCTTCTGCCAGTTTGGGAGGCAAGAGATAGCCACATGAAAAAGGCTAAGAGCATGTGCACTGTAAAGCAATCTCAGTTGGGATCCACCCCACCCTCTCCGTGTGGGTTCAAAGTTTCTTATTCTCTTCAGAATGCCCAATTTTCTGATTGGCAAGTTAATCTTTTAAATAGGTATGAATCCTGAAGGTGCTATAAGCAAATGTTTGATTTGGGAACTTACTGACAAACAAGGAACTTTGTTCTTGAATGTTAGCCAGGGAAGCTGTATATGATGTTCACAGAAACTAAGTCTGATTTTTACGTATTTACGTATTGAATATAGCAACGAGTTACATTCAACTCTACAAAGAGTAAAATATTTCTAATCATACTGTAGTTTATTAAGGCATGCAATGAAAACATTAAGAAGCCCTGGGATATCAAGAGTAACCTTCAATTATTTGGAAACCAGATAACCTGGCATCTAGACCTGTCCTGTCCAACATGGTAGCCACCATCCACATGTGGCTATTTGAGCATTTGAAATGTAGCTAAATTGAGATGTACTGTAAATGTAATTTATACACTGGATTCAAAGACTTGGTACAAGAAAATACAAATTATCTCAATAATCTTTTATACTGACTACATACTGAAATATTTTGGATATGCTAGGTTGAATACATTTTTTAAAAACTTAACTGTTTCTTTTTACTTTTTAACATAGCCACTAAATTTTAAGAAGTACGTACGTGGCTAATTACACTTCTATTGGACATCCTTGTCTATACAGTTCATTAGTCTGAAGCACACAAGAGACCTGAAACACTTGATAGTGATCTGACCACATTCAAAAGAATTTTATCCTGTGGTGCAAATCAGATCTTGTGATCTAGTAAGTTAACTGTAGCCAGTGATGTTTAATTGGCACATTTGAGGATTAGTATTATCAAAATGTAGTTAGAATAAGACTAAAAAGACTTGTAAAGGGGGAAATAAACTGGCAAAGATGAAGTCCTGATGAAGAGTAGTTTAAGGACCTCTATTTATTGTTAACAGAAAATCTGTGGAGTCCAGTGGCTTTCTAGGACAGCTCTCTTCCAGACAGTGGCTCAGGATCCAGGGCTGCCATCAACATGGCAGAGGAAAAGAGAGCTAGCTTTTAAATGCTCCCCCATGGCCTAAGCTTACAGTCCTTTGGTCAAACCCAGCTGCACGGGCCTCGCTGCCTTATTGTAGGAAGGGGGATGGGAGAGAGTGCATAGGTACTGACTGGGCAGTAAATGCTTCTGCAGTAAGACAGTACAAGTTTTGAGTCATTTAAAGTGCAACACAAACACTCACTCTTTCAAGTATGCTGGAAAAATGGGGGAAACAATCAGGACTTAGTCCCTTTTCTGAATGCTTCTGTCAAGGGAGTACTGGAGCCAGTCTGAGGGTATCACCTTAAGCCAAAGGATTGCTTCCTGAAAGAGTGAGGAGAATTGGGATCTATTAGCTTCATATTTTTTGGTATTTTACTTCTACTTTCAGCATATATATAGACTGCTTTACTTCCTTTTTTAGTCGAAGGAAAGCAATTACACAAACATGTATGGAAAATGATAAGCAGAGGCTCCTCTTTCCATATTATATTGACAAGTCAGACATAAGCTACTATAGTTAATGTGAACAAATCTGCCCAATTATTTTTTTTTGGTTTCCATAGTTTATTTTTTTTTAACATCTTTATTGGAGCATAATTGCTTTACAATGTGTGTTAGTTTCTGCTCTATAACAAAGTGAATCAGCTATACATATACATATATCCCTGTATCTCCTCCCTCTTGCATCTCCCCCAATTATCTTTTGTACTCTTATTTCCTACATCTTATAGTTGACATACACAGAAAGAAACCTAGCTACACACTTATGTAACCTTACTGTTCAATAAGCTTATACACCATGTGTGCGCCTACACTCAAGCTATCCTCTTGGCCTTTGTAAAGATATAAATATGTACCGTATGAGTTATAATGCAAGTTGCTTTTATGTTTCTAAGTTGTTTATACACAAACACAGAAACAAAAATCTGAATTACTGCCTAAAAGTTAAATCTCCCTGCTAGTAGCTCAAGAGCTCTATCTTCCTGTGGGAATCCCTCTCTACACCCCTCCCTCCAAACATACACAACCCCTACCCTTCCCTAACACAGTAACACCAAACACAACTGAATGTTTTAAGTGTACATCATACATTTATTACCAACAACCCTCTCAACTCCAAAATTGGGCACAGGGATTAAAAATAAAAATTCATTGCACTACTTAGTAAAGCATTACTAGTAACTTTCATAAAAAATGTACAAACTTTGTTAAAAATTTATCAAGCCTTCAAATGATTTGGTTACAGATATTTATAATACGTACATTTAAAACTATATGTTAACTGATACAATGGAGTATGATTTGAGGAAATGACTCAGCAAATGATTCCAAAGATACACCCCTGTAAGCTTTCATAATCTGAAAGAAACAGCAAAATGAGGTAACCAAATGTACCAACAGGGGGAAAATAGCTTTCTAACAGGCCTAAAGATATCTGTGAAAAATATTCTCATAAGAGAGTTGGTAGATCTCTTTCAAAATGTTATAAGAGGCCCAAATATAAGAATCTTAACAAATCACATTTCAGAGAGTGTATAAAATCTAAATATGCT
Source organism: Balaenoptera acutorostrata (assembly GCF_949987535.1). NCBI lineage: Eukaryota > Metazoa > Chordata > Mammalia > Artiodactyla > Balaenopteridae > Balaenoptera > Balaenoptera acutorostrata. The sequence goes on from NC_080069.1 coordinate 88,966,650, forward strand.
TTCACGTTTTCCAGATTTTGCTCAAAAAAATTCAGGACAGAAAATCCTAATGAGATCTTGATACCTGGAGGCCTTGTTTTTTGTTTTGTTCTGTTTGGGGAAGAGGGGGCGCTAAAAACAAACAAACAAAGATGGTATTTCATGCATAGAAAAACAAAAAACACAGCAGAGTTAAGGTGGTAAAGCCAAAATTGTTTTAGGAGGAAAGAGGAAGAAGGCAACAAACCAACATCTGCCTGCTATCTGGTGCATCACCCAAGGTGTCAACAGCTGGGTATGAATCAACTGTTCTTTCTTTTCTGCTAGCCACAAAGTTGCTCACTGTGGCTAGTCTAAGCTGGTTCAGAACACATGCATGTATGCTCCTAATATGCACTAACCACTTAATAAGCAAGTCTGCACACATCCTTAAGAGCCCCATGCAAGGAAGACATTCCCAAAGACAGATCAGTCACGAGAGTGCAACAATTAATTCAGGATTTTACCAAAATAGACCCTGCTGCCTCCTAAATTGCCAACAACCTCTCAAAATTTTAATGGAAAAGGGGTATTAAGAATTCATCAGAGGGAGGGAAGAAAGAGCTACTTTTCCTAGTCATTAGTACAATGTGCCTTGTTAATTAGGTATCTATATAAATTAGAAAAAGTGCTTTACTTGCATGCTTCAATAAAATGAATACTGAGTGTAGTAGTGTTATGTTAGATCTGTACAGATATAAATTTTTTGCAGCTATATAAAAGAGTCTATGTATAAGATGGGCTTTTGCCATTTTAAACATGATTTCTTAATTAAAAAAAATAAAGATTAAACTATACGTGATTTGTAATGTAGCGGATTATTACGCCAATAATTTTGGTCTTTAACACACTTTATTCATCAGGAACAGGTGGAGGATATTCTAATGATTTAAAAGTAACGTGCATTTTACCACTGTTTAGATGTATTTCTGATGCACTGACAAATACAGGGGCAAACAGAAGGTACACAAAATCCTACTTGTATGACTAGATAGAGGCAACAGTGTCTGGAAAAGGGCAAAATTGTGCTTCTGTGTGAATTGACTTTACTGAACTCTAAGCTGTGATGAGCTTATAGAGTCTTCAAGGGAAGGCAAGTAGCACGGCAGTAACAAGTAGTTAACACTGAGTAGAAAACGGACACAGAGCCAACTGAAAGCTGAGTGAGGCTGGCAGCAAGTCATTACAGTCCCGACTGGAGTTACACAGCTTGTGCTACTGCAAACAGAGCAAGGACATCAACTGCAGGAAGAGGCAACGTTGACCACACTAGAAGAATGAGAGAGGAATCCAAACATTGCTGGAAAAATGATTTTAAACAATCTGAATTATGCTCAATGAACCTATTAAAAAAACCCACACAGCTATGTATTATTTTCAGATCAACTAAATGAAGGTCAATTCCTGTTTTACATCATTATTTTTTATACAAAAATCAAATCTTCATTTATACTGCAAGTATTCTGGACACCTGTTAAATTAATCTTTTTCTCATTCAAACAAAAATTAAAAAGAAAAGCAATAAAACATCAAAGCACATCAGGTCTAAAGAACTTGAGCTGTCACAGCACTTGATCCATCCTGGAAATGAGGATTTCGATGAGAAGCACATTTACTGAGGGGAAAAGAACTAGACAACTTTAAGAACTGGAGCTTGGCAGAACAGAAATATAGTTTTCTTAAAACAATTTAGTTGCCTATGGGAGCTTGAACAAAGAACATATCAGAAGTCAAGCTGAGTTAACAGATTTTGTTCTGGTGGAAGTAGAGGAGGTGAGACTTCATGGGACCAGTGGTATTCTTAGAAATATATTACTCAAATATCTTCAGAATAGACTACAAATCTAAACATTAAAAAAAAAAAAAAAAAAAAATCACAAGTACTTCCGGTAAGAAGCTTACTGGAAAGGTAAAGGAAAAACAAGAGAGTATCAACATTCAAATCATTGATTGAAATGCTAATATTGCTAATTGATGATGTATGATATTGCACCTTCTTTTTGGAAACAGCAAGTTGGAGATTTAAAAATTTCTTTTTCACAACAGAATCAAAATATCAGGTTCATGGAGTGAGAATCTGTTACACTTTTTTCCTTAAGTGACCCACTTGGGATCACCAATGAAGAGAAGGTGACAGCTGCCTGAAGCAAAGGAAGAAGGCTTTTCTCATTCCATTCATTGGGAGGGAAGGGGATGGAGTATTCAATGCTTATAATTGATGCACCCTTAGCAATCAGTGTGCAACAGCAAACACAAGGGAAAAAACCAGTGTACAGTACTAGTGCTGTTTAAATAACACACCAGATTATACATTGCAGCATAATTAAAACTACACACACATTCTTGGTACATGCTGGTATATAGGATCTCATACACACTTGAGCTACCATGCCCTCACACAAGTAGTTTCACACATTCTCTCTCACACACACACAGATACATTTATCACCAACAGTCATACGCTGCATTCATTTCCACTCACAGTTTCTGAAGGCTCTATATAAGGTAGATTGCTATATCATCTGGAGCTACCACTTTTTATAAAAGCACATGCTAAAAGATCACGTCCACTGTAATCTTGCAGCAACACTCGGAATGATCACACAAAAACCAGGGAATGTTAGTGCACACACAAAATTAAGCTAAAGAAAAAGTCTTTGGAGTTCCAATCACACGGTTAGTATAACAATCCCATAATTGTGAAGACTAATTGTAAGCTTTTATAGTTGATTAAGTCACACAGTGCAAAGAAAGGTCCATTGACCCTTTTGGTAAAGGGAGGGCTGGAAGCCACACAGATTAAGTTCAATGGATAGTCCATATATACATGTGATGAGGAACACCCAAATTAAATTTGTGCTCTTAGGTTGGTCATTCTGAATCCCGATGCACTTCTGAAGCATCAGCTCGGCAGATTGGGCAAGTACGATTTGCCTAAAACACAGAAGAGAAAACTTGTTTGAATTCTGACTTATAACAGTGAAACATATTAAAAGCAATAGAACTATTTTTACTTTCCACATAGTTTTTACATTCTTTGTTTCTTTAAGAAGGTACAAAGCAATCATTTAATCTTTTAAAATATACTCCACAAACCTCAAAAAAAACAATAATAGCCTATGAATAATTTTTTAATAGGTCCGTGTCAACATACAGACAAAACTACCCATCACCAGTTTAGACAAATTTAATAACTGGCTTAAAACTCCATCTCAACAAATGGCACTACCATTGGCTGTGCTGCTAAAATCAGAAACATAAGCAACACCTGCTCTCTTACGTTCTACGAAGCATTTTTCATCAAATACTCTCATTTCTACATTATGATAGCTCTCAAATCAAGTACTCTTCTTTTCATCCAACTTCTACTGTTTCTTCTCCATCTGGCCCAGAACATCCTTATTTCATCTCTCTGTCTCTCAGAAATTATCTCCTCTATTCCAGTCTCCAAACTGTGGCCGTGATCTTTCTAAAACATATCCTCTCACACGTTTTCAGGATCAAGTCCAAACTCCCGCACACTTCACAGTGACTTTGCAATAAGCTGGCTCCTGGTTTTACCTCTGAAACCCTCTCTTCTCTTGCCTCTCTCCCTCACACTCTAGCCATCAGCCACATGGAACCCGTGTTTTTCTGGTCATTCTCTGTTCTCACATGTCAGGGCTATGCATATATAATAACCTCATTTTTCTAAAAAGTCTAGACTCTTTGCCTTCAGGATTCACTTTGGACTAAACTGGGTACCCTTAATCTGTGCTCACACAGAGGACTGATTCTATTTTATTTTAACTCATCTGTCTTCCTCATCAACCGTGAAGTTATCTAAGCCAGTATTATCATCTCCTACTCAGAATAATCTAAAACAAACAAACCATAAAGTTTACTAAATTATTTTACTTCATCACATTTTTATGCTACTATTATAAAAAATAGAAAATAAGAAGTCCCTGAAATAATTTTACCCTGGCATACTATTAGAATTTGTGCCTTTGGACTCCCCCCCACCCATACACACAAAGGAGAAAATGGTCAGAATTATGTAAAAGCACTAGAGGTTTATTTCTCATGTAAATCTCTGACAAAGAACCTCCAGTGAGGTCCCCTCTAAACTCTTAGAAGAAAGTTAGGACATACTGATTATCAAGGACAGAAAACCCATTTTCAGATTTTGCTCAATCACTCCCACGTTGATGACTGTAGTTCATTTCTACTGGTCTTCTCTCTTAATTTGCAGAAATCATACTGAAAGCTGTGTTTCAGTTTTGCCTCCTTAATCACCCTCCACCAAACTATAGACTTACTCTACATGAAACTATGATGAATAAGAAAGAAAATGCGATGTCATTCTCTTCAGATGCCATCATTTTACCTTAAGCCATTTGTCGACACACTTGGCATGGAACTCGTGGTTACATGGTAAAACTCTAAGTAGCTGCCTTGACTCAAAATCACACATGCATACTACACACCTAAAATAAAGCAAAAAGATTGTTTAACCATAAAACCAAGTGGTTTCTATTTTCTTACAAATGTCGAAGCCTACAAAACAACCACTTACCATCTCACTTATCAAAATATTTAAATTTTAAAACAAAATAATCTATCAATACCTCAAAAAAGCATGATATTAAGAAATTTAGTAGGAGTGCTTTGTTTTACTGAGTGAGAGATCATCAAGAAAATTCCCGGCTTAACATCCAAGACAACCTTAATACTGAAGATACTATTATATTCAACAAATGGTGTTGGAACAGCCGGATACCCATATGCAAAAGAATGAAGTTGGACCCCTACCTCACACAATATACGAAAATTAACTAAAAAATGAAAAGCCTAAATGTAAAAGCTAAAAACTATTAAACGTTTAGAAGGAAACACAGGAGTAAATCTTCATGACCTTGGAATAGGCAATGGTTTCTTAGAGATGGTATCAAAAGCACAAGAAACACCAACCAGAAAACGCAGATAAACTGAACTTCATCCATTAAAAAAAAAAGTGCTTCTAAAGATGCCAATCTATAAAGTGAAAAGACAACTATCTCACAGAATGGAAGATATTTTTGAAAATCATAAATCTTACAAGGACTTATATGTATAATATACAAATAACTTCTACAACTCAATAAAGACAACCCAATTAAAAAATGGACAAAGAATGTGAATACACATTTCTCTAAAGATATGTAAGTGGTCAATATATAAATGGTCAATAAGTATAGTAAAAGAGCTCAACATCACTAGCCATCTGGGAAATGGAAATCAAAACCTCAGTGAGATACCACTTCACTCCCACTAGGATGGCTAGAATCAAAAGACAGAGAGTAACAAGCGTTGGTGAGGATGTGGAAAAACTGAAAACGTCTATACACTGCTGGTGGGAATGTAAAATGGTATAGCCAATTAGGAATGAAGTGATACAGTAGGGGGCTGAGCCAGGGTTTAGAGCGTTGGGGAGAAATGGGGAGTGGTTACTAATAGATGAGGTTTCTATTGGGGGTGATGAAAGTGGTGTAAACTTGATTGTGATGATGCAAATCAAATTCAGAGTTGCAAAATTCTATGAATATACTAAAAACCACTGGATTATACACTTTTTAAAAAAAAATTTTTTTTTAATGCATTTTAAATTTATTTATTTATTTATTTATGGTTGTGTTGGGTCTTAGTTTCTGTGTGAGGGCTTTCTCTAGTTGCGGCAAGTGGGGGCCACTCTTCATCGCAGTGCGCGGGCCTCTCACTATCGCGGCCTCTCTTGCTGTGGAGCACAGGCTCCAGACGCGCAGGCTCAGTAGTTGTGGCTCACGGGCCCAGTTGCTCCGCGGCATGTGGGATCTTCCCAGATCAGGGCTCGAACCCGCGTCCCCTGCATTGGCAGGCAGACTCTCAACCACTGCGCCACCAGGGAAGCCCTGGATTATACACTTTAAATGTGAATTGTATCTCGCAGAGTTGCTATTAAAAAAGATACTATAATAAGGAGAATCTTCAGGTAAAACCCTCAAATTTTACAGGTATGAAACTTTTCAATCTAATATAATTCTAGTGTTTGAATTTAAAACCTTAAGATTTCTAGGCCACCTAAATAAAAATCCAGAACAGCACTGTCCAATAGAACTTTCTCAGGTTACAGAAATGTTCTACATCTACATCTTCTGATATAGCATCACTAGCTAGTGCAACTAAAAATTTTAACTTTTGGGCTTCCCTGGTGGCGCAGTGGTTGAGAGTCTGCCTGCCAATGCAGGGGACACGGGTTCGGGCCCTGGTCTGGGAAGATCCCACATGCCGTGGAGCAACTAGGCCCGTGAGCCACAATTACTGAGCCTGCGCATCTGGAGCCTGTGCTCCGCAACAAGAGAGGCTGCGATAGTGAGAGGCCTGCGCACCGTGATGAAAAGTGGCCCCCGCTTGCCGCAACTAGAGAAAGCCCTCGCACAGAAACCAAGACCCAACACAGCCAAAAATAAATAAATAAATAATTAATTTAAAAAAAATCCTTTAAAAAATTTTTTTTTAACTTTTATTTAATTTAAATAGCCCCATGTGACTAGCAGCTATCTTACTGGACAGCATAGGCCTAGAGTATGAAATAGTCACTACTTATCTTTATCAAGTTATCTTTGACTTCCAAGCTTTTATTTCACAAAAAGGTGGAAAAGGAAATTTAACACAGAATGAGGTCAGAAAAATATACTTACAAAGTCTGTTCTGACTGGTGGTTGTTAGGATTGAACCGGTAAGAAGGAAGTTGTTCAATATCTGCTTTAGTTAGTCCTCGAGGCTTGGCCTCTCCCAGTCGCTCTGCTAGGTTTAACAGGGCCTACAGAGGGAAAGAGAGACGTAGCTGCATTTTTCTTTAAATTTTATATTCCAATATATATTTTTTAAACTACCTTTATTATGGAAAAATTTTAAATACATACAGAAGTAGAGAAATAGTATAAAGAAATTACTTCCATATGCCCATTACCCAGGCTCAACAATTCACAGCTAATTTATTTCATCTTTTACTGTCCACTCCTAAACCCCAGATTATTTTGAAAGAAAACTAAAACATGGTATTTCATTGGTGAAATAGTTCTGTTTGTTATCTTTAAGACAGTCTGTCAACCTCAGCATTTTGGACATTTGGGGCTGGATAAAATTTTGTGGGAGCTTTTTCTGTGCACTGTAGGATGTTTAGCAGTAACCCTGGCCTCTACAAAAATATCTCCAGATGTTGCTAAATAGCCTCTAAGGGATAAAACTGTCCCCAGGTTGAGAACCACCACCAATCTAAAAACTAAAACACTTTTTACAAGAATATAATCACACTAACTTCATCACACCCCCAGAATTAGTAATTCCTTAATATCAAGTACCTCTGATTGTTTCAATTATTTTCAAAACACTTTTTGAAATAGTTTGTTCAAATTAGGATCCAAATAAATCCATGTTACCACTGCTTGACGTCTCAAGTATCTTTTTTTACTCTTTTATTTGTTAAAGAAACCAGGTCAATGGCCTGTAGAAATTCGCAGTCTGAATTTTGCTGACTGAACCTCCCCATCCCTGACTCGTGTGGTTTAATAACGTTCCTTCCTTGTCCCCTGTACCTCCTATAAATTGGAAGATTTTACTATTTCCATCGTAAGGCTCAGCATGTCTAGTTGTTATGTTAGTTAGCACTGATGGAACACTGCCTAGATCCATTAATTCATTAAAGACGGCAAAACGGTAATATTCTATCACTCTTTCTTCATTAGATGAAATACTTCTACATTGATCAGCTGCCTCATATTAAACTATACTCAGTAGTTTAATTTATATAAAATAGGCAGGATAAGACCAATGAGTTTATTTTTTCTTTTATTTTTTCTTTTATTTTTTGAAGTATCACTTATGAATTCATGGATTTTAACACAGTTGATACGTTTCAACACATTGCAGCTATTATGCTTGATTGTACACTAGTACCTCCTTTCTCCCAGTTTTCAATGGCTCTAATTGCTCATTTGCTTTATCCTACAATCAGGCAGCCATGTGCATGCTGCTTCCCCTCGTTTTTATTTTTTTAAGGCTGCCACAGGGTTAAGAGAATAGGTAACAAAGAAATAATGATGGACAATGAGAGGAATAAATTTAATTTCCCATAATATCAATAATCAATGCTGTGATAACTGTGTGTTTTAACATGATGCCGCTGCAACACTGCTTTTGGTACAGCTTTATTTGGAGAATTGTGTCATCTAAATAAATTGCTCCCCCTTCCCCATGCATGCCCCAAGTCCTTCTAAATGCTAGTAGACAGTAATTTGTTAAATTTAATTGATGCTGATTACAATTAGCCATAAAGTTTATGATAGAGGTGATATATCTTTTACACCTATATTTTATATTCTATAGGACACTTACGTCAAGTAATATAATTTATGACCATTATTTTAAGCCCTTATTGGATGGAGAATGTAATGATAATTGAGCCCTCAACAAACCTACATGATCTGAAAGCAAGACAACTGAAGGCAGGACATGATTAGTATGTATTGTTTTATAAGACCTATGAGATCAAAAAGGAGGGAGAGACTCACATAGACCTGGAAATGGGCTAGAAATGCCTTTCACAGAGGTAGCAGGTTTTTAACTGGTTCTTGAAAGATGGCCATGTGCAGGAAGGGGGAAAAGTTCTTAAGCAGAAGAATCAAGGGGAATAAAGGCACTGAAGCAAGGATGTATAGCGCAGACTCAAAAAATGGTGAGTACTCTGGACTAGGGTGTGTTGTAGGCATGTATACTATGAGACAAAACCAGAAAAGCAAACAAGACTATTGACTGGATTAAAATATGCCTTTGCAGAAGATTAAACATAGTTAACCCAAAATACAATTTAGAAAGGGACTCCTGGGACTTCCCTGGCAGTCCAGTGGTTAAGACTCCGCGCTTCCACTGCAGGGGCGCAGGTTTGATCCCTGGTCAGGGAACTAAGATCCCGTTGCCACATGGCGGGGCCAAAAGATAAAAATTAAAATTAAAAAAAAAAAGGTACTCTAATGCCAAACACAAAATATTTTTCTTATACTAGGATGGTATCACTGTTTTTTTTTCACTGATACGTATATGATTTGTTTAACAAAGAGCTGTCCTTTTCAGCAACATGACTTATGACTTAATTTTAATACAGAATGCCTGAAGGATAACCAACTCCTTCTCTTACTACTCTGTACAAAACTAGCATAAACAGTGTAGAAACAGGAAATTATTATAGTCCCTTTCTCAAGAAATCTGAGAATGCAATCCAAAGGACACTGCAGTGTGACTGTATATGCAGAAAGTAACATAATGGCATTTTAAAAGGATATAGATAGCATTTGGCCTGATCTCTTCCACATGCATTAAAAAAAAAAAGGTGCTGCAAGACTGTGTTTGCGTATGTGTGTCTTTCCTCCCTGTTCCCAGGTTCAATTCACCTAAAAAAATGAACAACAAAAAAAACCCTGTTCCAGTATTCATATTGCATAGAGACTCATAAATAGAGTGAGGCTGGGGTAAGGCAGTACCAAAACAAAGTCACATAGTCACTCATATTCAACATTTCCAAATCCAAATGTGCCTTCCAACCCTTAAACTGTCTGTCCTATTCCTAACCTCAAATAATATAACAATGTCAACATTGTCTATTTGCCCCATCATCTTTGAGTTTGCCTTCTGCACAAGCTATGGTAGTCCTTTTGCAAAGCATCTTCTCTTGCAACCTTCCCACTCACAACGCTGACACTACCACAAACCATTCAATGATCAAATCCTGTTGATTCTAGTGTTAAAATGTCTTTCAAGATGTACTCTTTTCTATTTGCAGTTCCCATAGTTCAGAACTTGCATGGTTTCAGAACATCCACTCATAATTCACCATTTTCCCATTTACATTCTTTCACAGGAATTATATGTAATTCTAATAGAGCACCAAAGTCTATCTTGTTATCGTAACTGTGTGGTACATGCTGAAATATCTTTAAGGATGAACAGTATTTTTGACACATTTGTATCTTGAAATATACAATGGATTTACCTAATAAATGTTTAATTAGATCAATGAGTTGAGTAGCACAATATTTTTATGCATACAAAATTCCCCAAATTAATTCACATTTCACCTACTAACCTCGTAATTTTCTACTTCTCCATCTTCCACATCCAATTCAAAACTGAAAGTTGGGCCCACTGCAGGTGGCACTGGAAGCATTGATCTGCAATGAAAATAAGCAACACAAGCATTGATAATGCATTAATACATTATTTCAATGAACAGGATGAGAAGAACAAGGCCAGTGCTAAATGGATAAAGAATGGTCAGTGTTGATCAGTGACAACCTTTTAAAGAAACTGACTTCACTAGTAATAAACAATTAAAAACTGACATTAAAAAAATACCATTCACAACAGCATAAAAAAACATGAAACATTATGGATGAATTTAACTAAACATGTGCAAGACCTGTATAATATAAACTGGAAAAATACTGCTAGGATAAATTTTAAAAGATGAATAGAGAAATATACCATATAAGTAGGCCAGAAGACTCAATACTGTTAAAGACGTCAATTCTCTTCCAAAACTCACCTATAGATTTCATGTAATCCCTACCAAAATCCCAGCTTTTTTAAAGTATAAACTGATTGCTGATTTTAAAATTTATATGGACATGCAAAAGACTTTAAATAAAATCAGTTTAAGAACGAAGTTGGGAGACTTATACCATCTGATTTTAAGACTTACAATAAAGCTACAGTTATCGAAATAGTATGATATAGGCACATGGCCCTCTGGTATAGAGACAACATTCCCCAGCCTTCCTAGAAGGTAGTTACAGACATGAGACTAAATTCTGGCCAATGGGATGTAGGCAGGAGTCATACATGCAACTTCTAGGAAGTATCCTTGGAAGGAGGCAGGTAGGCAGAGAGATCCATCTTCATTTTTGCTAGCTGGAATGTGGATGTAATGGCTAGAGCCTGAGGAGTCATCTTATATCATGCAGAGGAAGCCATAAAATTTTGAAGACAGTAGAACCATTCCTCAGGGTTACGGAGCTAACAAACCATGTTTGAACTGCCTACTTCTAGACTTTAATTACATGAGAAAGAAATAAAGAACTGTCATATTTAAGCCATGGGTGTTTCTGTTACAAACTTAATCCTAGAAGAGTATTTCTAAGGCACAAATACAACTTCTTTCTCCCTCTTCCTCTGAGAGAAGTAGCAGCATCAAATGCTAGATAACCAAAAGAAGGTAGCAAGTGATGCCAGCTGTAAAAGATGCAAAAAATTTAAACTTCTCTATCTTTTGATTTGTTAAACCTATCTTCTGGCTCACAAATTTCTCCCCCACGCCCCCCAACTTCTACCTTGTCCTTGCTCTTTCTTTCACCCTTAAATGGTCACCCCCACCCCAACCTCTTAACATTAAATAAAAACAAATATCTAACACACTCTAAATTAAATATATACTACACAGAAATATTCATAAAGGAAAGAGAATCTCAAGGATGTCAAAATTCAGAACTCATTAAAATAAGAAAGACAGAACTTACAACACATATGGCAGTAAGCTGGGATGATAAGGGGGAGGTGGTATTGGCTGCTGGGATCGATATCTACTACGTCCTGTGAGCCTCCGAGGCATAAATGGAGGATAAGACTGTAGAGAAAAAAATGGTAAAACAATTTAAGATCATTCTACGTTCACAACTTTTTAAGCTGTCGAATAAAGTCTCTTCTTTTTTAAAAACCTAGGAAGTTATTTACTGTTCAAGTGGTATTTAATATTTCTTAAATGCTAACATAGATGCGACAGCTTGTTTAAAACATACACTTATGTGTACTAAATATAATTTTCCAACTGACTGCAAGAATACATTTAAAACTCTAAACATGTAGAGTTATACTGAAACAGAACTCGAGGGGCTTCCCTGGTTGTCCAGTGGTTAAGACTTCGCGCTCCCAATGCAGGGGGCCCGGGTTCCATCCCTTGTCAGGGAACTAGATCCCACATGCCACAACTAAAGATCCTGCATGCTGCAACTAAGACCTGGCGCAGCCAAATAAATAAATAAATATTAAAAAAAAAAAAAAGAAACAGAACTCAAAACAAGTAATCAAGTAATAAATTAATAACAATGAATGAAAACTTACTACTCCAAAGGAAACCTCCTGATGCAAAGGATCATGTGTTAAGAACTGCAAAGGAGCTGATGGAGGCAATGTTGGGGGATGGGCTGATGGCGGGTAAGTAAAACCTCCTACAGGAAGATGTTCTCCTAAGAGTTCCACTTCGTTTTCTATCCTTTGCAGAGGCTGAGGGGTGGGAAAAAGCAAAATAATATACTTCCAATATTTAGACAGATTGTGCTTTATAACAACAAAAATCAAAAACCCCAAAAGACATCTTTAAGGTCATGCATTTCTTGATGTTTACATCAATCTAAATTCATACATGTGGACATATAGCCTATAGTAAAATCTTACTGCCTTTAACTGAATTTCAGCAAGAAAATCTCTCAAACATGTTATTAAACATTTCCACTATCCACTAAAGGATACATTTCTTTCACTATTTGAACGTTCTCTAAAAAATGATAGAAGGAAAGACAAAAAGTCATGTAGTAAGCCAATTATATGAAAGTTAAAATTACTTTAGTCATGGCACACTGACCTACATCAGATTTTCAGACACAACCTTTAACAGATGAAATCAAACACAGTACATATTGCAAATGAGAACTAAATAAGGCTAAATGGAATAGAACACAGCAGGCTGTACACTATAGTAGAAAGCTTACAGGCTTTGGCATTAGACAAACTCTTCGTGCTGCAACTAATGAGCCATGTGGCTTTTATATAAATTACTTAATCTGAACCTCAATACTGTCATCTATAGAACTGATATGTTCACAGCCTACTTCAAAAGTGTGTTGTGAACACTGAGACAATGCTCAAAAAGCACACAGTGCTATGCAAAGCACACTTGCTATAGATTTGCTTATTCTGGACATTTCATATATGTGGAATCACACAGTATGTGCCCTTGTATCTGGCTCCTTTCACTTAGCATAATGTTTTCAAGGTTCATCCATCTTGTGTTTGTGTATCAGTACTTCATTCCTTTTTATAGTTGAATAATAATCAACTGTATAGATATGCCATGCTTTATCCATTCATCAGTTAATGGACTTTTGGACTGTTTCCACTTTTTGGCTATTAGGACATTTTGGGGACAATGTTTTCATTTTGATTCTCTTAGGAACATATATTCTTAAATGTTAGTCTAACTTCTTTCCACAGCTAGAAAATGGCAACACAGTATTCAAATACAAGTAACTGCTAACACTTTACTTTGGAAGCTTATGTATGCTTGTATGATGGCTAAATTTAGTTTTAACCTTGAATTCCCAGGTATGGGAAAAGCTTCCTAAGGAACATCCTGGCATGAATCCTGTCCTGATTCTAATAAAAGATTTTTTGGTAGGAGTAACTTGAACTTTTCAGATTAGCCAGGTAACCTCACCTCTCACCTCTGCCTGAGACCAAGCATGGTGCGTAAACCCTAAGTAAAGGATGGTCAGGTTCTGCTAGAGTGACCGTCAAGCTCCTTTCACAGGGCCAACCATTTCCACTCCAGTTCCACTCTAACCATTTCTGTATGTTCTTTTCCCCTGTTCTCCCTTAATGCCTGATGGTTCAAATGTTCAACTTGGCCTGTCCAAAAAACAATGGGGTCTTCTTCCTGTGTCCTTCCTTCCACTGATACAGTGCTTACCTCTTCCAGCCCCGTGAAATAATATGCTTCTCAGCTATATTCCAGCCCCAGGACAGAGTTAACTATATTAATAGACTATCTCATCTACTTTTCATCAAAACACAGTAGACTTAGAGGAAAACATAGGCAGAACACTCTATGACATACATCACAGCAAGATTCTTTTTGACCCAGCTCCCAGAGAAATGGAAATAAGAACACAAATAAACAAATGGGACCTAATGAAACTTAAAAGCTTTTGCACAGCAAAGGAAACCATAAACAAGACCAAAAGACAACCCTCAGAATGGGAGAAAATATTTGCAAATGAAGCAACTGACAAAGGATTAATCTCCAAGATTTACAAGCAGCTCATGCAGCTCAATAACAAAAAAACGAACAACCCAATCCAAAAATGGGCAGAAGATCTAAATAGACATTTCTCCAAAGAAGATATACAGATGGCCTACAGACACATGAAAGAATGCTCAACATCATTAATCATTAGAGAAATGCAAATCAAAACTACAATGAGATATCATCTCACACCGGTCAGAATGGCCATCATCAAAAAATCTAGAAACAATAAATGCTGGAGAGGGTGTGGAGGAAAGGGAACACTCTTCCACTGTTGGTGGGAATGTAAATTGATACAGCCACTATGGAGAACAGTATGGAGGTTCCTTAAAAAACTACAAATAGAACTACCATACGACCCAGCAATCCCACTACTGGGCATATACCCTGAGAAAACCATAGGTCAAAAAGAGTCATGTACCAAAATGTTCATTGCAGCTCTATTTACAATAGCCAGGACATGGAAGCAACCTAAATGTCCATCGACAGATGAATGGATAAAGAAGATGTGGCACATATATACAATGGAATATTACTCAGCCATAAAAAGAAATGAAATGGAGGTATTTGTAATGAGGTGGATGGAGTTAGAGTCTGTCATACAGAGTGAAGTAAGTCAGAAAGAGAAAAACAAATACAGTATGCTAACACATATATACGGAATCTAAGGGGAAAAAAAAAAAAAGGCCATGAAGAACCTAGTGGCAAGACGGGAATAAAGACACAGACCTACTAGAGAATGGACTTGAGGATATGGGGAGGGGGTGGGGTGAGATGTGACAGGGTAAAAGAGTGTCATGGACATATATACACTACCAAATGTAAAACAGATAACTAGTGGGAAGCAGCCGCATAGCACAGGGAGATCAGCTCGGTGCTTTGTGACCACCTAGAGGGGTGGGATGGGGAGGGTGGGAGGGAGGGAGATGCAAGAGGGAAGAGAAATGGGAACATATTGTATATGTATAACTGATTCACTTTGTTATAAAGCAGAAGCTAACACACCATTGTAAGGCAATTATACTTCAATAAAGATGTTTAAAAAAAAAAAAACAACAAACAAACAAAAAACACAGTAGAAAACCAGCCTTTGGAAAAAACAATTGCGGTTCAAAGGATTATTTTACTTGCCTAAATGAATATAAATATTATTCTAACAAGTATAAATAATTTTATAATATTTTCATTTTCCATTTTAGAAACACATGAAAGGAAAAACCAGACTGTATTTTTTTTTAGATTTACTACCCAAAGGACTGCAGGTACGAAAGGACAAATATGATTAGATAAGTAACATATAAAATAACTAGAAAAACTTAAGAAGCCAAGATAATTCTAGGTAAATTATATCTATATATATTTGTATCAGTGGGGATTCCTTAATTCTTTTAAGAACCAGAGAAGTGCCTAAGTTATAATTTTTAAATGGTAACAACTTACATCTACTGAATTAATCTGTCTTTTAGGTCTAAACATTCTGTGAAAGTTAAAGATGTAAGAGTAGAGATACCTACCGATCGTGACTGCTGTGTTTGAAAAGGGACAAACTGGCCTGGAGGTGGCAAATGAGGAGGATGATGGGGAGAAAGGTGAGGAGGATGTAAAAGAAATGGATCGCTAGAAATAAGGGGTGGAAACGCAGCGTATGGTACTGGTAAGTGCTGAACTGAACACGCTTGAAGCATCTGTAAGAGAAATAATTATTTTTTGTTAAAAGTATTAGAATATATAATTAATTTTTAAAAAACCTATACAGTGAGATTGAAATGCTATTGCCATATCCCTCCCAAAAATCATACCAAAATGTTTTAATAGCCTATATTAACAATGAAATACTAGTGTATTTTTGCATCTGTTAGTAAAATAATGGTAACTAGTGGTTATTCTGGATCTTATATAGTTCTTATAAATCAGTCAAAACACCTACCTTTTACTTAAGCTTTTGTAACACCTATGAAATGGAGGGAAAGTGCTGCAAAGAAGAGGAATCTCTTTCCACTTGGTTTAAAATATAGCAGATATTACTACTTTCCAAGAAGCTCTCCTTTTCAATCTTGTAGATTTTTTTATTTCTAAGAGCCCAACTCACAACTAAATGCTTTATGGTCTCTCAATATTTTAGTCTGCTAATTTAGAACACTGGTTCTACAATCTATTACTGAGAAACCAAGCATGGGTAAATTAATCTGTTAAATTGGTGCTGGTGTTTGTATGTATGTGTTTGTTTTAATCTCAAATTCAAACAGGGATATTAGGATTATATTAAGATTTAGCAAAGTGATTTACTTTGAAGACATTATTGACCTTCAGCAAGTCATTTAAATCCTCTGGTTTTCAGCAACCTCATTTTTGAAATAAGGAGGCTAGACTGGGGGCTGGTAAAGGATAAAGCATAGCTTGTAAGAGGCAGAAAGAAGTGAGCGTGAACCCCCGTTTTCTCAAGCTAATTTTCTCTCTGATACTAAGCAAGTCATTTTCAGTTTCATCAGGCTTCCTATAGTGAGGAATAAGTAAGACCAAGTATTCAAAGTGCCTGTTAAAACTCAGTAAGTGCTGAGACAATTAATGTTGATCACTAAAGTCTCTGAGACTTTATTACTAACCAGTCCAATATCCTATGTTAAAACCCCAAGCCCAATCTTTACCAAGGTTTAATTATAAAGTGCTGATATGTGAGGAACATGCTTTGACCTTCAAAGGATATTAAAATATGTGTAATTTAATTAATGTAAAAACATATGAAGTTTTAAAGCTAATTTTATTAAACTGTTACTGTACAGGTGCTATTGAGATTTCTGTTGCAATAAAACTGCCTTTTTTACTTGAAAGTGAAAAGGTACAAGTCTCTCAGGTTTTGCTTATATAACACATTTAGCCACTCTACAGAAGGACTGCACAGACTTACTGGAGGAGGCACACTACAGACAGGGAGGTGCTGTCCACTGAAAACCACAGAGCATCCTGGGACCTGCTGTGTACTGCAAGCAGGGATGTGCTGGCCTGTGCAGAGGGGAATCCCATGTGGTGCCACTGTTGTTACTGTGTAAGAAACAGGAACAGTGCCCTGATGGAGCTATTAGGAAAGAAAAACAGAACATTAGAACTTATAACTGTTTGGATAAAACATCAACTATTAAAAATTAACATCTGGGCATTTATTGATTCTCCTCTTCACTGCACATATTTTCACAATGTACTACAGTTTCAACCAAAATATTCTCGTCAAAAGAAAAAAAAGGTGACTGTTTCAAGAGTACTATATGATACCCAGTGACCTGGGTCTAAAGTCTTCCCTCAAAAAGACTTAAAAAGTCCAGGAGAATAATGAATTGCTATATTAACTCTTCTAGCCTGCTCTAAAGAGCAGAAAACTTTTCTAAAGAGGACATTTGGGGCTTCCCTGGTGGCGCAGTGGTTGAGAATCTGCCTGCTAATGCAGGGGACACAGGTTCGAGCCCTGGTCTGGGAGGATCCCACATGCCACGGAGCAGCTGGGCCCGTGAGCCACAATTGCTGAGCCTGCGCGTCTGGAGCCTGTGCCCCGTGACGGGAGGGGCCGCGGTGGAGAGAGGCCCGCGCACCGCGATGAAGAGCGGTCCCCGCACCGCGATGAAGAGTGGCCCCCGCTTGCCGCAACTGGAGAAAGCCCTCGCACGAACCGAAGACCCAACACAGCCAAAAATAAAATAAATAAATAAATAAATAAATAAATAAATAAATAAGAAAATCTTTAAAAAAAAAAAAAAAAGAGGACATTTGGGGGCTTCCCTGGTGGCGCAGTGGTTGAGAGTCCGCCTGCCAATGCAGGGGACACGGGTTCGAGCCCTGGTCAAGAGAGGCCACGATAGTGAGAGGCCCGCGCACCGCGATGAAGAGTGGCCCCCGCTTGCCACAACTAGAGAAAGCCCTCGCACAGAAACGAAGACCCAACACAGCCATAAATAAATAAATAAATAAATAAATAAATACTTTTAAAATAAAAAAAAAAAGAGGACATTTGGAAAAATGAAACATATCTTCTAATAACCTGGTCACATTCAACAGAAAAAAAAACTTTTAATTGCAACTAGTGAAACAATGTAAAGTATTGATAGTATTTTTAAAAAGTTAAATGATTTCCTTCTCTCCTGGCCAGTTTTATTCCCACCCTACCTATCTGGAAGAAATCAATATTAATAACGTGTTCTCCTCCCACATCATTCTCCATGAGTATATAAACATATGCGAGCATGATTACCCATTAACTATTGTCATGTTTGGTTTTGTTCTTAACAGAAATGAGATATTACCCTGCAACTTACTTTTTTCAATTAATATTGTAGATATCTCTTCAAGGAAATTGAAAGCAATTCATTCTTTTTGACACTAACAAGATATTTCAAGTACACTCATCACTTTAACACAGTCCTATCATTTATATACTAATGGACATTCAAGTTGTATTCACTCTTTTTACCAATTCAAATACAACCATAAAAAATGTCACTGAACATATATCCTTACATATTAGTTTCATTTATTTCATAGGGGTGACTGGGTAAAGGGGTGAATGTATTTTAAACTTTAGCAAAAGTCTGGATGGATTAAGTCACAATCCCAACAGTAACAATAGGACTCCCAGCACCTCCATTCCAGGTAGATGTATTTGCATTACAAGCATGCTTACCTACTAGAAGAATGGGGGAGGTTAAAAAAACAATATCACAACCGGCTTCCTTTAAATTTGCATTTCTCTGATTAGAAAGGTTGAACATCTTTTAATATGTTTATTAACCATTACAGATTTATGTAAATAATCTATATCCTCTGCTCACTGCCCACTTTCTACAAGGCTGTTCATTAACATTATAGTTTGGCTTTCTAATTAGAGATATGTGTAACAAAAATATTTTCCCAGTCTATGTTTTATCTTCTGTTAAACCCTTTGTTTTATGGTAAATAAACCCTCCCTTTTCCTCTAAACTGAAATATATCTTTTTTCCGTCAATAACTTCCCAAACATACCTGGATCTATTTTCTGCCAAATTTGTGCTGTGTCAATTCTAGTATCTTATTAGAAAAGTTAGTATCTAGTAAGACAAATTCTTCTCATTACCATACTTTCTTTTCATTTTACTTTTGGGCCATTTTCACACATTTATTCTTATGTAAATAACCTCAAGTAATTTTATCCAGTTTCAAAACCCACTGGAATCCTAATTTATATTAATTGTATTAAATGTTATTTTACAAAGGACATAATTTTACTACAGCTTTTCATTGGAATATCATGTCATTACATGTTCAATACTACAGTACTGTACCTTCAAGAAATTAGCTTTCTTCATAAAGATTATATTATTCTTATTAAATTTATTCCTCAAAATTCTTTTTTAAGTTTGTAGACTTTGTTATATTGCTGATAGGTTATTTTTCTCTATTTCCATGTCAAATTGCCTTTTTTCTTCTTTCTTTTTCTTTTTTGGCCATACCACGCGGCATGCGGGATCTTAGTCCCCCGACCAGGGATCAAACACTTGTCCCCTGCAGTGGAAGCTCCGAGTCTTAACCACTGGATCGCCAGGGAAGTCCCCAGGTCAAATTGGTTAAGTGCTAGTAATGAGAAAAGTTACTAATTTTATGTTTCTCGAATCTAACAACGTTATCCAATTTTTTAATTCTAGTACTTTTAAAAATTAGAATCTCCTTTTCTATGTATACAACTATATTTGCTAAGACTCAACACAATTATTTACTCTTGTCTTTCTGCATTACTAATGAAGAACCTTCAAAAATGATGCTCACAAGCACCTATCTTAGATCTGATTTTAATGGATATGTATACAAAAATTTTTTTAATGTTCTGGATTCTAGTCCTTTCTCAGAAATAGTATTGTGAATATTTTCTTCCAGACAGTGGCTTGCTTTTTCACCTTTAAAATACTGTCGTTTGGATGAGCAGAAATTTCTTATTTTAATGAAATCCAGTATGTTGGTGTTTTATCAAGCAGCTAGTACTTTATATATCCTGTTTAAGAAATCTTTGCCTACCTTATGAAGACATCTCTTTTATTTTCTTTATCTTTCACATTTAAATCTAGAAACCAACTTTATTTTTGTGTACTATATGAAGTAGAAGCCAAGGTTCAAATTTATCCACATAGATATCCAGTTGTTTCCACACCATTACTGAAAAAGACCTTCCTTTCTCTCCTGGAATTCCCTTGGCATTTTTGCCAAAAATTAAGTGACCAAAATATATGTCTAAGTCTATTTCTCACAATGAACACACGTTCTTTAATTTATCAACAGTTCTCTGTATAGTTAGTGCTTTTCCTATGTCTTAAAGAAAGCCTTCCCTACTTAAGGTCATGAAGCCATTCCCATTTTACTTTCTTAAAGCTTATATTGCCATTAACATTTACGCTTTAATCTACCTGGAACTGACATTTGTGGATGGTATGAGATAAAGGATCCAGTTTCATGTTTTCATTTGGATATCTAATTGTCCCAGCATCATTTATTAAAAATTCTGTCTGGGGCTTCCCTGGTGGCGCAGTGGTTGAGAATCTGCCTGCTAATGCAGGGGACACGGGTTCGAGCCCTGGTCTGGGAAGATCCCACATGCCACGGAGCGGCTGGGCCCGTGAGCCACAGTTGCTGAGCCTGCGCGTCTGGAGCCTGTGCCCCGCAATGGGAGGGGCCGCGATAGAGAAAGGCCCGCGCACCGCGATGAAGAGCGGTCCCCGCACCGCGATGAAGAGTGGCCCCCGCTTGCCGCAACTGGAGAAAGCCCTCGCACGAACCGAAGACCCAATACAGACAAAAATAATAAATAAATAAATAAATAAATAAAAAAGAAAATCCTTAAAAAAAAAAAAAAATTCTGTCTTCTCCCAACTCATCTGCAGTTATATATCACGTATAAAGTATTCTTAAACCTGTTAGTTTATCTCTGGGCTTTATATTCTATTTCACTAGCATATTTAATTATTCTGGCAAAAATACCTTCATACAGCTTTATAATTAGTCCTAATAATTGGAAGAGCTACTCTACCCACCTTGTTCTACTTCAGAATTATACACCAGAGGTTCTCTTAATTGTAGTGTGCATTAGAATCACCTGGGTTAAAACAGATTGCTGGATCCCTTACCTAGTAAGTCTATTGTATAGTCTGAGAATTTGCATTTTTAACAAATGTCTAGGTGATGCTGCTGCTGCTGATCAACTGATCCAAGACATACTTTGAGGACCAAGTGGCCTTAGAGATTCTAGACCAGAGCATTAGTTGGCCAACTATTTCATAAAGGGCCAGAAAAGTAAATACTTTAAGCTTGTGGGCCATCCTGGTCCCTGCAAAAAGCAGCCACAAATGACAGATAAATAAATAAGCATAGTTGTGTTCCAATAAAACTCTACAAAAACAGCCAGCAATACTTTGCTTTTCCCTGCTCTGGATAATCCCAGGTCCTTTAAAATGCCATAGAAATTGCAGAATCAGCTTCTCAAGTTACATCAAAAAACTTACTGGAAATTTACTTGGGAGTACACTAATTCTACACACCCTGTATGTCAGTTTTGAAAGCAGACAGTTTTTACAAATTTGGCTCTTTCAAGCCAAATCTTTTAGTATTTAGACAGTTTTGTAATCTTCTACATAGAGGACCTGAACATCTTTTGTTAAGATTCTTAACTTCCTTCATATTATTTTGATTTTTCAATTTTACTTTCTTATTTGCATATTTATTATGGAGAATTTCAAATATGCTCAGTACCAGTATAATGAACCCCCATATCTAGCACATAGCCTCCAAAACCACAAAACCATATATCCAATCCACTCCCATCAACTTCTCCCTTTCCTGTACTTTGCTAAAGCAAATCCCAGGAACCTATCACTTCATAAATATTTCAGAACTTATTTCTAAAAGACAACACTCAAAGCACTCAAAGTTTTACCATTAATTATGCTGTTTGAAATAGGTTATGTGCAACAAACATAGAAGATGGCTGTGTGGGAATATGTGGAGCTAGCATCTCCCCACAACTAGGGCACCTGCCGGCCACTGGTGGGGGACTCTGACGCCCAAGGAGATGGGAGGAACCCCAAAGTGAACTAGTAGGATGTAGGGGGACTGAGTGGGGAGGAGAAGTGGAGGCCAGACAGGATCAGTGCCCCTGAGGCCGGGGAGATCAGGAGAGGCAGGTGGGAGGGACTCTACGGGAAGAGCATGAGAGAAGCAGAGGGCAATCGCCTGGCCCACGCGGGCCAGGGAGCCTGCTGAGCTCCCAGGCAGGTCCCCTGCCCTCCAAGGCCTCGTCCGGGCCGTGGAAATCAGGAGAGGCAGGGGGGAGGGGCCCTCCCAGACCAGAGGGGCAGGAGAGGTGGGAGGGAGTTTGCCCCACCCACTCGAGCCCAGGAAGCCTGCTGGGCTCCCAGGTGAGGTCCCCTGCCCTCTGAGACCAGAGGTGGGGGGCACACCTGGGTCCTTTCTGTTCCTTGAGCCTAAGCCCCACCCCCCCACAGCCCCCAAGGCCTTTTCCAGCCCTGTGGGTCCTGAGCATTGGCCCCACCCTCTGCCCAAACCTCGCCCTTGCTTAGGCCCCGCCCTCCACAGCCAAGGCCTCCCCCCACCTTTTTTTCCTTTCCCCCCCTCCTTTTTACTACTGTGGTACTGATGTACCTTCCAGTTGTTGATTCATCTATATTTTTATTTTTATATTCTTCCTAACATATCTGTCAGTTTCCTCATCTAATTTTATTTTTTACTTTGTTATTGTTGTGGTTCCCACCCCCACCACCGTGCCCCAGGCAGCTTGCGAGATCTTGGTTCACAAGCCTGGGGTCGGGCTAAAACTCCTGCAGTGGGAGCTCTGAGTACAAACCACTGGACTAGCAGAGAACCTCAGATCCCAGGGAACATGTATCAGAGTGAGGTCTCACAGAGTTCCTCATCTCAGCACCAAGACCCAGCTCTACCCAACAGCCTACAAACCGCAGTGTTAGAAGCCTCAGGCCAAACAACCACTAAGACAGGATCACAATCCCACTCATAAAAAAAAAAAAGAGAGAGAGAGAGGACGCAAAAAAAAATGTCACAGATGAAGGAGCAAGGTAAAAACCTATAAGACCAAATAAATGAAGAGGAAACAGGCAATCTACCTGAAAAAGAATTCAGAGTAATGACAGTAAAGAAGATCCAGAACCTCGGAAATAGAATGGAGGCACGATTGAGAAAATACAAGAAATGTTTAACAAAGATCTAGAAGAACTAAAGAACAAACAAACAGAGATGAACAACATAATAACTGAAATGAAAAATACACTAGAAGGAATCAATAACAGAATAACGGAGGCAGAAGAATGAATAAGTGAGCTGGAAGACAAAATGGTGGAAATAACTGCTGAGGAGCAGAATAAAGAAATAAGAATGAAAAGAACTGAAGACAATCTCACAGACCTCTGGGACAATACTAAATGCACCAACATTCGAATTATAGGGGTCCCAGAAGAAGAAGAGAAAAAGAAAGGGTCTGAGAAAATATTTGAAGAGATTATAGGTGAAAACTTCCCTAACATGGGAAAGGAAATAGTAACCCAAGTCCAGGAAGCACAGAGTCCCATACAGGATAAACCCTAGGAAAAACACAGCAAGACACATATTAATCAAACTAACAAAAATTAAATTCAAAGAAAAAATATTAAAAGCAGCAAGGGAAAAACAAAAAATAACATACAAAGGAATCCCTATAAGGTTATCAGCTGATTTTTCAGCAGAAATTCTGAAGGCCAGAAGGGAGTGGCAGAATATACTTAAAGTAATGAAAGACAAAAACCTACAACCAAGACAAGGATCTCATTCAGATCCTACGGAGAAGTCAAAAGCTTTTCAGACAAGCAAAAGCTAAGAGAATTCAGCACCACCAAACCAACTTTACAACAAATGCTAAAGAAACTTCTCTAAGCGGGAAACACAAGAGAAGAAAAGGACCCACAAAAACAAACCCAAAACAATTAAGAGAATGGTAATAGGAACATACATATCAACAATAAACCTGAATGTAAATGGATTAGATGCCCCAACCAAAAGGGACACACTGGCTGAATGGATACAAAAACAAGACCCATATATATGCTGTCTACAAGAGACCCACTTCAGACATAGGGACAAATACAGACTGAAAGTGAAGGGATGGAAAAAGATATCCCATGCAAATGGAAATCAAAAGGAAGCTGGAGTAGCAATACTCGTATCAGATAAAATAGACTTTAAAATAAAGACTGTTACAAGGGCTAAGGAGGGACACTACATAATGATCAAAGGATCAATCTAGGAATAAGATATAACAATTATAAATATTTATGCACCCAACATCGGAGCACTTCAATACATAAGGCAAATGCTAACAACCACGAAAGGAGAGATCGACAGTAACACAATAACAGTAGGGGACTTTAACACACCACTTACACCAATGGACAGATCATCCAAACAGAAAATAAAGAAGGAAACACAAGCTTTAAATGACACAATAGATCAGACAGATCTAATGGATATTTATAGAACACTACACCCACAAGTGGCAGAATACACTTTCTTCTCAAGTGGACATGGAACATCCTCCAGGACAGATCACATCTTGGGTCACAAATCAAGCCTAGGAAAATTTAAGAAAATTGAAATCATAGCAAGCATCTTTTCTGACCACAACGCTATGAGATTGGTAATCAATTACAGGAAAAAACCTGTAAAAACACAAATACATGGAGGCTAAACAGTGTGCTACTCAATAACCAAGAGGTCACTGAAGAAATCAAAGAAGAAATTAAAAAATACATAGAAACAAATGACAACGAAAATACGACCACCCTAAACCTATGGGACGCAGCAAAAGTAGTTCTAAGAGGGAAGTTTATAGCAATTCAATCTCACCTCAAGAAACAAGAAAAATCTCAAATAAACAATCTAACCCTACACTTAAAACAACTAGAGAAAGAAGAACAAAGAAAACCCAAAGTCAGTAGAAGGAAAGAAATCATAAAGATCAGAGCAGAAATAAATGAAATAGAAACAAAGAAAACAACAGCAAAGATCAATAAAACTAAAAGCTGGTTCTTTGAGAAGATAAACAAAATTGATAAACCCTTAGCCAGACTCATCAAGAAAAAAGGGAGAGGATGCATATCAATAAAATTAGAAATGAAAAAAGAGAAATCACAACTGACACTGCAGAAATACAAAGTTTTATAAAAGACTACTACAAACAACTATATGCCAATAAAATGGACAACCATGAAGAAATGGACAAATTCTTGGAAAGGTACAATTTTACAAGACTGAACCAGGAAGAATTAGAAAATATAAACAGACTTAATATAACTAATGAAATTGAAACCATAATTAAAAATCTTCCAACAAACAAAAGTCCAGGACCAGATGGCTTCACAGGCGAATTCTATCAAACATTTAGAGAAGAGCTAATACCGATCCTTCTCAAACTCTTCCAAAAAATTGCAGAGGGAAAAACACTCCCAAATTCATTCTATGAAGCCACCATCACCCTGATACCAAAACCAGAAAAAGATATCACAAAAAAAGAAAATTATAGACCAATATCACTGATGAACATAGATGCAAACATCCTGAACAAAATACTAGCAAACAGAATCCAACAGCACATTAAAAGGATCATACACCATGATCAAGTGGGATTTATCCCAGGGATGCAAGCATTCTTCAATATACGCAAATCAATCAATGTGATACACTGCATTAACAAATTAAGGAATAAAAACCATATGATCATCTCAATAGATGCAGAAAAAGCTTTTGACAAAATTCAACACCCATTTATGATAAAAACTCTCCAGAAAATGGGCATAGAGGGAACCTACCTCAACATAATAAAGGCCATATATGACAAACCCACAGCAAGCATCATACTCAATGGTGAAAAACTGAAAGCATTTCCACTAAGATCAGGAACAAGACAAGGATGTCCACTCTTGCCACTACTATTCAACATGGTTTTGGAAGTCCTAGCCATGGCAATCAGAGAAGAAAAAGAAATAAAAGGAATACAAATTGAAAAGAAGCAGTAAAAGTGTCACTGTTTGCAGATGACATGATACTATACATAGAAAATCCTAAGATGCCACCAGAAAACTACTAGAACTAATCAATGAACTCGGTAAGGTTGCAGGATACAAAATTAATGCACAGAAATCTCTGGCATTCCTATACACCAACAACGAAAAATCAGAAAGAGAAATTAAGGAAACACCCCCATTTACCACTGCAACAAAAAGAATAAAATACCTAGGAATAAACCTGCCTAAGGAGGCAAAAGACTTGTACTCAGAAAACTACAAAACACTGATGAAAGATATCAAAAATGACATAAACAGATGGAGAAATATACCATGTTCTTGGATTGGAAGAATCAATATTGTGAAAATGACTATACTACCCAAAGCGATCTACAGATTCAATGCAATCCCTATCAAACTACCAATGGCATCCTTCACAGAATTAGAACAAAAAACTTTACAATTCATATGGAAACACAAAAGATCCCGAATAGCCAAAGTAATCTTGAGAAAGAAAAACGGAGTTGGAGGAATCCGGCTCCCTGACTTCAAACTATACCACAAAGCTACAGTATTCAAGACAGTATGGTACTGGCACAAAAACAGAAATATAGATCAATGGTACAAGATAGAATGCCCAGAGATAAACCCATGCACATATGGGCACCTAATTTACAACAAAGGAGGCAAGAACATACAATGGAGAAAAGACAGCCTCTTCAATAAGTGGCGCTGGGAAAACTGGGCAGCTACATGTAAAAGAATGAAATTAGAACACTCCCTAACACCATACACAAAAATAAACTCCAAATGGATTAAAGACTTAAATGTAAGACCAGACACTTATAAAACTCTTAAAGGAAAACACAGGAAAAACACTCTTTGACATAAACCACAGCAAGATCTTTTTTGACCCACCTCCTAGAGTAACAGAAATAAAAGCAGAAATAAACAAACTGCACTTAATTAAACTTAAAAGCTTTTGCACAGCAAAGGAAACCATAAACAAGACAAAAAGACAACCGTGAGAATGGTAGAAAATACTCGCAAATGAAACAACAAAGGATTAACTTCCAAAATATACAAACAGCTCATGGAGCTCAATATCAAAAAAACAAACAATCCAGTTAAAAACTGAGTGGAAGACCTAAACAGACATTTCACCAAGGAAGACATACAGATGGCCAAGAGGCACATGAAAAGATGCTCAACATCACTAATTAATATTAGAGAAATGCAAATCAAAACTACAATGAGGTATCACCTCATGACGCTCAGAATGACCATCATCAAAAAATCTACAAACAGTAAATGCCAGAGAGGGTGTGGAGAAAAGGGAACCCTTTTGCACTGTTGGTAGGAATGTAAACTGATACAGCCACTATGGAGAACAGTATGGAGGTTCCTTAAATAACTAAAAATAGAACTACCATATGACCCAGCAATCCCACTACTGGGCATATACCCTGAGAAAACCGTAATTCACAAAGAGACATGTACCACAATGTTCACTGCAGCACTATTTACAATAGCCAGGACATGGAAGCAACCTAAATGTCCATCGACAGATGAATGGACAATGAAGATGTGGCACATATATACAATGGAATATTACTCAGCCATTAAAAGAAACGAAATTGAGTTATTTGTAGTGAGGTGGATGGACCTAGAGTCTGCCATACAGAGTGAAGTAAGCCAGAAAAACAAATACTGTATGCTAACGCATATATATGGAATCTAAAAAAACAAAACAAAACAAAAAGGTACTGATGAACATAGTTGCAGGGCAGGAATAAAGAGGTAGACACAGAAAATGGACTTGAGGACATGGGGTGGGAGAGTGAAGCTGCAGCAAAGTGAGAGTAGCATTGACATATATACACTACTGAATGTAAAATAGTTGGCTGGTGAGAAGCAGCAGCATAGCACAGGGAGACTGGCTCGGTGCTTTGAGATGACCTAGAAGGGTGGGATAGGGAGGATGGGAGGGAGGCTAAAGAGGGAGGGGATAGGGGGACATGTGTATACATATGGCTGACACGCTTTGTTGTGCAACAGAAACTAACACAGTATTGTGAAGCAATTATACTCCAATAAAGATCAAAAAAAAAACAAAAACAAAGAAATAGGTTATGTGAACTCACTGTAGATCTATTTCTGTTGGTTTTCATTTATAGTCCTTTTTTCCTCACATACTTGGTTAACTTTGTTTACTGCTTACTGTCCTTGAAAATTTACTGGAGGGAATTCTTTGAAAACTAGCCTGAAGATTTCTTCCTCCAAAGAGAATCTGCATGTTTTCTAGGCCCCTGAAGTCCAAAGTACTTTCACTAATTTCACAGTCTGATGTGAATTTGGCCGCAAATTACATTTGTTTCTGGTCACTCTTATTCTAAGGATACAGCCCTCTAAGGTGCCTATTTTATGTAAGAAGGGTCATCTATGTAGGAAGGGACTCCTTAAACTTAGTGGTCTCTGATTCCTGTTCTCTTGTGCCTCATGATGGGACTTAAAATTGAAGTTCAAGTTTGCATAAATGAACAAAATGCCTTCAGGATAGAACTAGCATCCCTACTCTCCCTTAAATTTTGACCTGCCAATTCCTTCTGATCTTTAGGCTCTTTTGATGCTTTTAGGATATTGTTAATAATTTATCTAGTATAGTCAATTGTCTTCAATCAATGGGAATGCTCTCAATAACCTTGCCTACCAGCTCTAGAAAATAAAACTCCCTTTTCCATTATAAGACCTTTTATTGGACATGATGGCTAAATTTTATATTTTTGCATCTATTAACAAAATATTCTCCCTTTAGAGTGTTGATGAAATCTATTACCTTAAAAGATTTCCTGGGCTTCCCTGGTGGCGCAGTAGTTAAGAATCCGTCTGCCAATGCAGGAGACACAGATTTGAGCACTGGTCTGAGAAGATCCCACCTACCACGGGGCAACTAAGCCTATGCGCCACAACTACTGAGCCTGCACTCTAAAGCCTGTGAGCCACAACTACTGAGCCTGCGTGCTGCAACTACTGAAGCCCGTGAGCCTGGAGCCTATGCTCCACAACAAGAGAAGTCACTGCAACGAGAAGCCCACGCACAGCAACAAAGAGTAGCCCCCTCTCGCCGCAACTAGAGAAAGCCCGCGCACAGCAATGAAGCAGCACCAACGCAGCCCAAAACAAAACAAAACAAAAACAAACAAACAAAAGTTTTCCTGATGTTGAACTTATCCTGCATTGCCAGGATAAACTCTAATAATCATTATTTCAACTTTGCTAATAGACTATTTTAGTATAACACTAGCTATGGTTTATTATTTAAAGTATCTGCATCTGTATTCAAGAGGGAAACTAGTTGAATGCTTTCATCTGTTGTACTGTCTGAGGTTTTATTATTAAGGTTATGTAAGCTTCACAAAATATACTTTGAAAATTTCTATCTTTGTCTATAATCTGGAATAGTTTAAATTGGAACTTTCAGTTCTTTATAGAGATTAGACAGAATTCAGATGTAATCTATAAAGACAGGTTTTTTATTATGCCTTTAATTTCTTCCATAGCTATCGGTCTGTTCAGGTTTTCTATGTCTTGTGTTGTTCTGGTGTTTACATACGCAATTGTTTCAATATGTAGACCCAATAAGTAACTTTAGACAAACGAGATACCATCTTTTCTGAAATTAAGTCTTTTCCTTTTCTTTCTTTGGTTCCATCTCTACCCTCCTTCCCTTTCCCGTCACTTTAGCACTCGCCCCCCTCACGCCTAGTATATATTTCTCCGTATTTTCCTTTATGTTCAGAGTCCTATGTATACAAATATTTAATCACCATGTTTTACAAAATTAACATAACACTTTCCTCAATTTTGTTTTTCTTGCTCAACAGTATCTTGCAGATATCACTCACATTCCTGGCATAATTCTAAGTAATTCTTTGTAACAGTTACATTCCATGGTATGAAGGTATCCTAATTTATTCTACTATTCTACTAATGATAAGCAATCACTTCATTCATACTTTGTTTCTATGGATTTGCCTATTTTAGACATTTCATATAAATGAAATCATACGTATAACTGTGAATCTGTGGCCTTTTGTGACTGGCTTCTTTTACTAAGCATGTTTTCAAGGTTAATCCATGCGGTAGCATGAATTAGTACTTCACTACTTTTTGAGTGAATAATATTCCACTGCACAGATATACCGTATTGCATCTATTCATCTGCTGATCGACGTTAAGTTATTGTTTTCTGTACATTTAATTTGCATTTAGGCACTGTATCAAATTCTTTCAAACTAGAATATCTTGTGTTTTCTTCTACTACAATTATATAATGAGAGGGAGAAAGATACAATGATCTCTTTCAATGTTTTATATCCATTACAATATCATTCTGCATTTGGTAGAACTCCTAACATAACACTGAATAAAAACGAACAGAGCCAAGTATCTCTCTAGTTGCTGATTTGTCACTCACAGATTAGGATACTTGCTATTAGTTTTATTTATTATAATTAATTTCCTTCTTGCTCTATTTTGTTAGAGTTCTTAGTAAACTTTAACTGACTTTTCAACATCTTTTGATTATAATCATATGCTTTTTCTTCTATTATTTGCTGATGTGATATGATTTTCATACAAAACTATCGTCTCTTACTTGGAATAGATCTTATTTGGTCACAGTTTATTACTCTTTTGATATGGTGCTATAGTGTATTTTCTAAACATCTATTTAGAAATTCTGCCTATGCATCAGGGAGTTTGGGGGGATTACTATCTTTATTTGCTTTTGGTATTAAAACTACGCTGGTTTCACAAAATAGAGAGTTTGACTTGAAAAAAAAAAAAAAGCCGCCTGGAATTATTTGAGCGCTCTCTAAAGGTTAGAGAAAACAGCTGTGAAGCTATCTTGTCACCGTGCCTTGGTAAATCTCTGATTAGCTTTCACACTTCTGTGGTAATTCAAATCTTCCTGTTATTCTTGGGTCAATTTTCGGAACTTCCTTTAAGTTTTCTTTTTCCCCCCCAGGGTTATATACAAAATTTCATTATAATAGTTAATGAAGCAATACTTGAGCACTTACCACTTGCACTAGTTTAAGTGCTCAGAATGGATTAACTCTTAATTCTTTCAACATCCCTTATGAAACAGGTGCTATTTTCATTTTACAACTGAAAAAATTCTTTGAATGTTTCCTACATATAGAGATATGTCTTTTTATCATGCCTGCTCTTCTTTACATTTGTTCTTTTTTCTATAACCAAGCTCAGAAGAGGTGTGCCATCCTTACCAACTTTTCAAAGCACTAGGATTGGGTTTTCTTTGTGCTACTTCTCTTATTAAAAGAATAGATTTTCAAATCATTAATTTTAGTTGTTTGCCCGGTAAGTTATTCATCCCAATTCCTGTTGGTTTATCCTGTAACATTTCACCCTAATTACTCAAGCAATTAAGTGTTCATAATGAAGGTTTATAAAAATTTCTTGGAGAACAGCTTTGGCCTGTCCCACTGACTATGGTATGAAGATTTTTCCTTTACAACCTTGCCTCAAATATTTCAGTGTCATTTTTAAAAAATTTTTTTTAAAAACTTATGATTTACAATTTTATCAGATTATGACCACAAAAAATATGGTCTGGAAAAACTTTTCTTTTTTCTTTTTTAAATAAATAAATTTATTTATTTATTTATTTTTGGGTGTGTTGGGTCTTTGTTTCTGTGCGAGGGCTTTCTCCAGTTGCGGCGAGCGGGGGCCACTCCTCATTGTGGTGCGCGGGCCTCTCACCGCAGCGGCCTCCCTTGTTGCGGAGCACAGGCTCCAGACGCACAGGCTCAGTATTTGTGGCTCATGGGCCTAGCCGCTCCGCGGCATGTCGGATCCTCCCAGACCAGGGCTCGAACCCGCGTCCCCTGCACTGGCAGGCAGACTCAACCACTGCGCCACCAGGGAAGCCCCAAAACTTTTCTTTTTAAAACTTATTATTATGTGATTAATTTTTAAAAAGTGTTTCACGAACATAAAGCGAAAGAACATGGCTGAAGGAAGAAGGATGTCTGAGCAAAATCATATTTTCTTTCAACTGTCAGTATACGGTTCTTTCATTGTTTTCCATCATCCAGTACAGTAGATTAAAAAAAAAAAAATCAAACGCTAGTCTGATTTGATTTCCTTTCCTTTGTAATTTCTGCTGTCTATAAACTTGGAAGATTTTTTTTCCTTATCCTTAAAATCCAGAAACTTTATAAGAATATGTCTAGATTTGTCTTTCTTTTTAATAATATTTACTTATTTATTTTGTCTGCGCCGAGTCTTAGTCGTGGCATGCAGGATCTTTTAGTTGCGACATGCATGTGGGATCTAGTTCCCCCACCAGGGACTGAACCCGGCCCCCTGCATTGGGAGCATGGAGTCTTACCCACTGGACCACCAGGGAAGTCCCTAGATTTGTGTCTTTTTTGACCTCAGAAAATCATACAATTTTGGTCTCAGGCTCTAAGGACTGGCAAATCCTCTTCTCAGCTAGTCCCTCAGTTCCTGGAAGGAACAAAGGGAAAGGAAGCTCTGTACCTGTCATCTCGGTGGAGACCTAGAGAAACTTGTCAGCAAAGATGCACCCAACTCTCTTGCCTACTGAATTACTCCAGAAGAAACCGGAAGGGAGAGGGAAACAGGAATATAGACTCAAACCACCAGCTGTCTGATATCCGCTATAAATCCTATATTCATCATTTTAAACCAACTATTACAATGAAGTCATTCTGAGCTTTCACAACCTTGATTCTAATTTTTTAAAGTTCAACTTTCTTCTAAGGAAGCTGTGTAGAATTTAAATTTTAATCCTCAGTGCAGAATGATGAACTTACCTAAAATAGCTTCATTTTGGGTAAAATTGTTTCCTTTTAGGTAAAATTAAAAGAAATCTACAACAAAAACCAACCAACCTCAATAAACTGCTACCAACTTTCAGCATCTGTATTTCCTGGGCATTCTGTTACTATACCTGATCATGTATGTCAACCATTACTGCATTCTGCTGGGGTGGATGAGCAGCAGGGTGTAATAGACGGGGAGATACATTCGGAGGGTGGAAGGCTCGAGGTTCCTCTATTGCTTGCTGCTGTGCATAGGGGAGATGGTGATAATTTTCATCTTGACTAATGGAATTATGTCGAGACAGACGATCCCTTCTTCCTCTCTGGCGCCTGACAGGAGGACTGTAATATAGCAAAAATGTCAAAAAGGTTGTTATAATGTTTACTGTTGTGATCCATCAGGATTCTGTATTGTCTCTCATTGTAATCCATTAGTAGTATATGCTAAGGTAGGCTTGAGTATTAAAGAATTGCTGTGGTTCATCATCAGCTCTGAACACTTACAAATTTAAATAGAATGTATATGTTTTTTAAAAAATAACAAGTAAACAAAATTGATATTCAGCTCTGAGATTATTTAGAAATCAATAGCCAATCACTGTCATTTTGGGGGAGGGGGTTTAATTGTATAAAATTGATCCTTTTATAGGCAAATATAGTCAAATATCAGCAATTTCATATGGTTTAACCTATTATTTTGCCTCCTTTATTTTATAAACATTTTAGAACAAATTTTAATTTGCATATGTACCTTGGCCGTAATCCACATATGCCTAATGGACATTTTATGTTGTCTATCTGGCTAAGACACATAGAAAAGACATAGTTCCTATATGCCCAAAATGACAATTTTAAAAAATGAGAGTAGAAAATACATGAAAAAACTAAAGAACATTTAATTTGTTGACAACTGCAAATAATCGAGTAATTGGGTAAATGCTGAGAATGGAAATGATGGCAAAATAGCATCAGCATAAATGTTCCAGTAATATACAGAATTTTTAGGTAGAATCTGGTCACTGAAGGAAACCACTTTTACTCCCCATGCACTTGTCATGGACATAGTTTAACACAAATAACAAGTTATCATGAGTAGACTTCCATCTTCCACTTCCCTACAATTCCACAATTCAGCTCCACTGCTTTTTACAATGGCTCAGCACGCATAACAATTCGAAAACGCAGCAGGCCTCATTAAAAATGTACTCCACATTAGGCAAAAGAGGCCGAACAGCCCCCTTCAAGACACAGCTGCACACAGCCACCTCAGCAGTATTTACTGAGGACAGGTCACCTTACCCTTAATTGTTGCACTCTGCACCTCTAAATCTGTTTCTTCGCACTCTCAACTGCCCAATCTTAAAAACAATAAGGGACACTCCTTTGCAACATCAACTCCTCTACAGAGCTCTTAAAACTAACCCCCAGGTTCTCGCTCCATTCACTGCTTCCTCTATCTTTATTTTCAGCGTAACTCTTTTTTGCATTTCTGCTTCAAAACTCACATACTGTATTTCACTGATTTTCAGATGCCATCCACCTTCGAACTCACTTTAATGTTTTATTTTGAGATAATTTTAGTATAATTTTTGCGTACCCCTCACCCAGCTTTCCTTCATGTTAATATCTTCCATTAGAATAGAAAAATTATCAAAATTAAGAAATAAACCTTGGTATCATACTGTTAACTAAACAACAGAATGTATTCAGACTTCACCCAGTTTTTCTACCAATATCCCCTCACGGTCTAAAAATCCAGTGCAGGATGCCATTATTGCATATAGTGGTCATGTTTCCTTAGTCTTCTCCAATCCATGACAGTTCTCAGTCTTTCACGACCTTGATACCTCTGAAGACATATTTACTCTGCAGAATATCCTTTAACCCGGGTTTGTCTGATGTTTTCGCATGATCTGCATGATGTTATGCATTACTGGAAAGGATATCACAGAGG
Organism: Balaenoptera acutorostrata; assembly: GCF_949987535.1. NCBI lineage: Eukaryota > Metazoa > Chordata > Mammalia > Artiodactyla > Balaenopteridae > Balaenoptera > Balaenoptera acutorostrata. Next base: position 89,001,696 of record NC_080069.1, read on the forward strand.
TGACAGGCCCTTTTCAGTGCACTGTATCCAGGGGCACATGACATCACATGCATCACTCATGCCTATGTATTTAACACCAATCACTTGGCTAAATTGGTTTCTGCCAAGACCCTCTACTACAAAATCACCATTCTTCCCTTTGTAATTACCAAATATTTGGGGGGGAGATACTTTGAGACCATGCAAATATTCTGCTTCTGCTAAAAGTTTTGCCAATAACTTTAGCATGCATGAATGGACCTTTAGCTATCACTATTATGATATTCTAATGGTGATTTTCTACTCCCCTCATTTCTTCCACATGTATTAATCGGAATTCCATAAGGAAGAACTATTCCCTCTCTCCCATTTATTTGTTTATTCACTTATTTATGAGTATGGACTAATGGATATTTATTTTATTCTTTAGGTTATAATCCACACTATTGTTTTATTTTGTTGTTAAAATTATTTCAACTTTGTCCAATGGGAGCACTTTCAGTTTAGCTCCTGTGCCCTTTTACTATTGTTTCTTACTATATGGACAATATGCTCTAGGCTTATCTTGTATTTTCCCTATACCAACTCTGGAATTAACAAGTTCTCCAGAGCCCTGGTTCCTTTGATTAAGGAATGGTATTTAGAAGGTAAGTGCGCTGACTGCTACACTATTTTTAGTCTCTAAGAGAAAAGAACAAGAAAATGTATCTATGTATACTAACTCATGTATATGTACATATCTTTATACCCGTAAAAATATTTTAAAGGACTGTTTAATGTATCACTAAAAAGAGGAGGAAAGCTGCCAATTAGATTATGCTACACCATCAATTTAGAGACAATATGATGTGAAAAAATGTGCACCTTACAATCAAAATAGAAAATATATGCCCAGATCACTCATCTCCCAAAAAAACACTCAGCCTGTCCACAAACTTTAAGGGTCCCTTTTAATATTGTTTTATTCTGTTGTTGCTTCTTGCTCTCACTTCCCTACTCAAACATAATTTCAATAACTCAAACTTAACACAAATTAAGACCCAAGCTCTCATGCTGACATGTAAGTTCCTTGACAATTTTGGTCCTTGTCTTTCCTGAATTGCCTCTCATTAAATCTGTTACGTATGCCTTTGTAGCAGAACATTTAGAAAGCAGAATTACTGGAAAATCTAAAAATAATAAACAGTGATAAGATGGACAAATATTTCTTTCAGTTGACTTTTATATCTATAATAGGTACTACTTTGTCACTTTTAGATGTATCACTTGTAAACAGCACAAAGCTGTTCCCTCCTGGCCTCACTGACCTGCCTTTTGTTGGATTGCATTTTCTATATATGTTGTTTATCTGTTTCATTGTGTGGAAGCTATATATTCCAGTTCTATTTTTCTAGTGACTACACTTAAATTTTTAAACACATACTTCCATTTTTCGGAAAACATCTAGATTGCACATTTTTACTTCTCTCTGCTCTGTCCCCATTTTACATTCAGATCTTTCCTGAAATTTTTTCTCTTTTTTTTTAACAATAGACCTTTATTCAGACTTAGCAGTATGTCTTTTTTGTTTCCTTTCCTAATCAAATGGTATTAAATCCTACTTTTTGCATTTATTCTTCCACTTCCTAGAGTACAGTATTTAAAAATTCTTTCAAGAAGGTTCTCTTTTTTTTTCTTTTTTTCTGTCTTCTTTTTTAATTGTAGTTGCTGTACAATATTACATAAGTTACAGGTGTACGATACAGTGATTCACAATTTTTTATTTATTTATTTATTTTATTTTTGGCTGCGTTGGGTCTTCATTGCTGCTTGCAGGCTTTCTCTAGTTGCGGCGAGCAGGGGCCACTCCTCGTTGTAGTGCGGCGGCCTCTCTTGTTGAGGAGCGCGGGCTCTAGGAGCACGGGCCTCAGCAGTTGCAGCTCTCGGACCCTAAAGCACAGGCTCGGTAGTTGTGGCGCATGGGCCCAGCCGCCCCGCGGCATGTGGGATCTTCCCGGACCAGGGCTCGAACCCGTGTCTCCTGCATTGGCAGGCGGATTCCCAACCACTGCACCACCAGGGAAGCCCTGATTCACAATTTTTAAAGGTTATGTTCCACTTATAGTCATTATAAAATATTGGCTATACGCCCCGTGTTGTACAATAAATATATCCTTGCAGCTTATTTTATACCTAATAGTTTGTACCTCTTAATCCCCTACCCTTATATTAGCCCTCCCCCTCCTCCTTCCCTCTCCCCACTGGTAACCACTAATTTGTTCTCTGTATCTGTGAGTCTGCTTCTTTTTTACATTCAACTCGTTAGCTGTATTTTTTAGATTCCATATATATAAGTGATGTCATACAGTATTTGTTTTTCTCTGACTTATTTTACTTGGCATAATGCCCTCCCAGTCCATCCATGTTGCTGCAAATGGCAAAATTTCGGCCTTTTTTATGGCTGAGTAGTATTCCATTGCGTGGAATACACACACACCCTTTATCCATTCACCTCTTGATGGACACTTAGGTTGCTTCCATACCTTGGCAATTGTAAATAATGCTGCTATGAACACTGGGGTGCATATGTTTCTGAATTAGTACTTTTGGTTTTTTTGGATATCTACCCAGGAGTGAAACTGCTGGATCATATGGTAGTTCTGTTTTTAGTTTTTTTGAGAAATCTTCATACTATTTTCCACAGTGGCTGCACCAATTTACATTCCCACCAACAGTGTATGAGGGTTCTCTTTTTTCCACACCTTTGCTAACATTTGATTTTTGTGTTCTTTTCAATAATAGCTGTTCTGCCAGTTGTGAGGTGATATCTCATTGTGGTTCTGATTTGCATTTCCCTGATGATTAGCAATGCTGAGCATCTTTCCATGTACCTGTTGGCCATCTGCATTTCCTCTCTGAAAAACTGTCTACTCAGGTCTTCTGCCCATTTTTTTTTTTTTTTAAGATTTTTTTTTTTTTTAGAAATTCACGTTCTTTTATTTATTTATTTATGACTGTGTTGTGTCTTCGTTTCTGTGCGAGGGCTTTCTCTAGTTGCGGCAAGTGGGGACCACTCTTCATCGCGGTGCGCGGGCCTCTCACCATCGCGGCCTCTCACCATCGCGGCCTCTCTTGTTGCGGAGCACAGGCTCCAGACGCGCAGGCTCAGTAGTTGTGGCTCACGGGCCCAGTTGCTCCGTGGCATGTGGGATCTTCCCAGACCAGGGCTCGAACCCGTGTCCCCTGCATTGGCAGGCAGATTCTCAACCACTGCGCCACCAGGGAAGCCCTGCCCATTTTTTAACTGAGTTTTTTTTTGACATTGAGTTGTATGAGCTGTTTATATATGTTTGATATTAACCCCATATCGGTCATATCATTTGCAAACATCTTCTCCCATTCATTAGTTTGTCTTTTCATTTTGTCGATGAATTTTGTGCTGTGCAAAAGCTTTTAAGTTTAATTAAGTCCGATCTGTTTATTTTTGCTTTAATATTCTATGCTTTAGGAGACAGATCCAAAAAATACTGCTGCAATTTATGTGAAAGAGTTCACCTATGTTTTCCTCTGGGAGTTTTATAGTTATCTGGTCTTACATTTAGCTGTTTAATCCATTTTGAATTTATTTCTGTATATTGTGTTAGAGAATGTTCTAATTTTATTTTTTTACATGTAGCTGTCCAGTTTTCCCAGCACCATTTACTGAAGAGGCTGTCTTTTCTCCATTGTATATTCTTGCCTCCTTTGCCATAGATTGACCATACTACGTGGGTTTATTTCTGGGCTTTCCATCCTGTTCCATTGATCTATGTGTCTGTTTTTACGCCGGTATCATACTGTTTTGACGACTGTAGCTTTGTAGTATATAGTCTGAAGTCAGGGAGTATGATTCCTTCAGCTCTGTTGTCTTTTCTCAAGATTGTTTTGGCTATTCAGGATATTTTGTGTCTCCATACAAATTTTAAAATTATTTGTTCCAGTTCTGTGAAAAATGCCATTGGTATTTTGATGGAGACTGCACTGAATCTGTAGATTGCCTTGGGTAGTATGGTCCTTTTAACAATATTAATTCTTCCAATTCAAGAACACAGTATATCTTTCCATCTGTCTTTGTCATCTTCAATTTCTTTCATCGGTGCCTTATAGTTTTCCAAGTACAGGTGTTTTAACTCCTTAAGTAGGTTTATTCCTAGGTATTTTATTCTTTTTGATACGATGGTAAATGAGACTGTTTCCTTAATTTCTCTTTTTGATAGTTTGTCATTCACGTATAGAAATGCAACAGATTTATGCATATTAATTCTGTATCCTGCAACTCTACCGAATTCATTGATGAGCTCTAGTAGTTTCCTGGTGGCATCTTTAGGATTTTCTATGCATAGTATCACATCATCTGCAAACAGTGACAATTTTACTTCTTCCTTTCCAACTTGGATTCCTTTTATTTCTTTTTCCTGTCTGACTGCTTTGGCTACGACATCCAAAACTATGTTAAGTAAAAGTGGCGAGAGTGGACATCCTTGTCTTATTCCTGATCTTGGAGGGAACACTTTCAGGTTTTCACCGTTGAGTGTGATGTCAGCTGTATGTTTGTCATATAAGGCCTTTATTATGTTGAGGTATGTGCCCTCTATGCCCACTTTCTGGAGAGTTTTTAATCATAAATGGATGCTAAATCTTATCAAAAGCTTTTTCTACATCTATTGAAACGATCATATGGTTTTTATTCTTCAATTTGTTAATGTTGTGTATCACACTGATTGACTTGTGGATATTGAAAAATCCTTGCAACCCCAGGATAAATCCCTCTTGATCATGATGTTATGCTTATTGTTCAACATTCTTCATCTCTGAATGTTTGTGCATATTCTTAAATTTCACCAAGATCTTGCTAACACTCAGTCTTTCTTCAATTCTTTTTTTTTTTTTTAATATTTATTTATTTATGGCTGCATTGGGTCTTTGTTGCTGCACACGGGCTTTCTCTAGTTGCGGCGAGCGGGGGCTACTCTTTGTTGTGGTGTGCGGGCTTCTCATTGCGGTGGCTTCTCTTGTTCTGGAGCATGGTCTCTAGGTGCACTGGCTTCAGTAGTTGTGGCACGTGGGCTCTAGAGCGCATGCTCAGTAGTTGTGGCGCACAGGCTTAGTTGCTCCGCGGCATGTGGGATCTTCCCGGACCAGGGCTCAAACCCACATCCCCTGCATTGGCAGGCGGATTCTTAACCACTGCGCCACCAGGGAAGTCCCTCTTCAATTCTTGAAAATGATTTTGTACTATTTCTGTCAAAATCGTTCCCTTATATTGTTTCCGCCTGGAAATATGATTAGACATATTTAGAACTGATGACTCTTGTCTACATTTAAACTTCTTTTCCACACTTTCCATTTTGCCCTTTTACACTACATTCTGGGAAAATTCCTTCACTTGATCTTCCAGGGACCAAGATGCTTTTTCTGCCTGTTTATTAATTTTGCCAACTAAGATTTCCAGTTGATTTTTATGGATACAATCTCTTCCACTTCTCTCATGTTACACTTAGTCTAAAATTCTATTTTGTTTATTCTCTTAATTGTTTTATTTCTTCTATTAACGGTTTCTTCAAGTTCTTTCTTTTATTGAGTTTCAGTGCCCTTCTTTCACTTTGTTGGCTTTCCTCAAATGTTTGGTTTTCCTCAAATGTTTGGGAGTGATGACAAATCACAGGACAGGGGTTATCAGAAGGAGGGTTTTTGATGTTCTATTTTAACCTAGGTGTTGGGCACACCTGTGTGTTATCCTTTTAAGTGTACACTTGTTTTACAAGTTCTCCTGAATGTATGTCACATTTCACCATAAAACAATAGGAAAGATTACAGCAGGGACTCAGGCTGTAACCTTGAAACAACCAACCTTATTTCCTCATGCTATTACATTTAACAGCTATAAAATATTTTACCTGGTTGGCATAACATTATTTTACTTAAACATTCCCATATAATTGGGTAATACTGCACCAGATAATGTAAAAGTCTTAGTGTGTCAACGGAATACAGCTCAGGAACAGGTTTATCTTGTCTCATTTGGAACAATGAATGATGGGTTTTAAGATTCCTTCAGTATTAGTTTCCTAGGGCTGCCCTAACAAAATACCAGACTCACTTAAACAACAGAAATTCATTTTCTCACAGTCCTAGATACTATGTTCAAGATCAAGGTGCCAGCATGGCTGGTTTCTAGCGAGAGCTCTCTTCCTAGGGTCGCCTCTTATAAGGACACTAATCCTCTTGGATCAGGGCCCCATCCTTATGATTTCATTCAGCCTAAATTACTTCCTTAGAGGCCTCATCTCTAAATACATCCACACTGGGGGTTAAGGCATCAACCTATGGATCTTCAGGAGACACAAACATTTAGTCTGTAATACCACCCTACCTCAAGATTATCAGTACTTCTTATATTATCAACATCCTGGACATATAAACAGTTGTCTCACCCCAAGTATGCTTTATTTCCTTGGAAGAAGAAAGGTATGACCTCAGGCAACTACTAAAGATGAAGCAGCTCAGGAAATGTATTCCCCTGGGAAGGAAAGGCAAGGGGCAAGTCCTATATGGAAGACAGGACTGAAAGTCAAACTAAATTTCAGTCACTCTTCATATCACAGGCTCCACAATTTTAAAGAAACTTAATTAAGCTCCCAGTTGCCTTAGAGGATACAGAAGGAATATGTGGAGAGAGGTTATTCATTTCTAAGAATGGAGTGGATAAGAATGGCACGAAAAAGAGGTTGCTCATTCCTAAGACTATGGTTCTATATTTCCTTACAGTTGTAAACTATAAAATGCATTTTTCAGTAATATGGATTGAAGGCTAGCCCACAAAAAGTCTTAAACCTTAAGGTAGTTGAATTCACATATAATGGTATGGATTGATTTTAGGTAAACCACTTTAGCCTCTTTCAATTTCTTCTTCTGTCAATCACAAGCTAAATGAACTCTCATGATGGACTGTAGAAGTCTAAACGACTTGTAATGTTGTTTCTCGTGTGTAAGCATACAAGTAAAAAGGTGTTGATGTGTTTATAAAATTACTACAGAAAAAATGCTTTCTGATGTTAAAAAAAAACTCACAAATCTACCAATGACCACAAATTTAATAAGTAACTGTAACCAACTAACCTTCTTCTGTTGCGTGCAGGTGTGTTGCATCGTTCCCCTGAGAAGTGATGTTGGCTTGGTCGAACTGAAGGGGGCTGCCTATTTGATGTCATCTCCCATGGTCGCATTGGTGGTGAGGGAGCTGGTGATGCTGATGTATAATCAAAGACTGAATGAGAGAGGCGCTGTCTCTTGGGACTTGGACTATCTTCACTCTGCCAATGTAACAAAATCAGTCAACTGAATAAAATCTTTTAAGGATTTTTGCATTACTGTTTACATGCATAGGTGTTTAAGTATGTTTACCACAAAGTGTAAAGGAGGAAAAAGTACACTATCAACCTGAATTAAACACCTTTAAAAGATACGAGGGGTGGGGTGGGAAAGGGAGATGCACAGTAAATAATATCAAATGAAAAGTTAACTCTTTCTTTAAAATCATCATAAAATTAACCAGGTAACAACACACAAGGTACACAATAGGGCAATAAACAATTTCTATGGTACTTGACCACCTCTTTAAAACTCCAATTCAACTGAGAAAATCTACTACTTCCTCCCATCAGTTAATAGTTACTCTTTTAGGCATTAATTCTTAGCTGGGAGATCAATTTAGGAAGGGGTATAATTTAAGTAGGCCCTTGATTTGATTTAAAATCACACTTGCCTGCCTCCTTATTCCTGTTGTTTAACGCCATTAGATTTATTATTTAATAATGTTTATGTGAACAAAGTAAAATGTATTTAAAACATTAAAAAACAGTCAACTGATCTAGTTCATCAGTTCTTAACTAGAATATCATAGAATATCTTTGGGAAAGACATGGCATTTCAGGTAGATCATGGGAGTGGTGGATAATTAAAAACCCATACGTGTTAATGTTGAAGTACAGTCTCAAGTTTTCAAGGGTTTAGCTATAAAATTGGTATGGATCACTTAATTGAATTATTAACTCTCCAGGATTCCCCACACAACTCAATTTTCCAATTGAGTCTCTAATCAAAACTGTCAAAATTACAAGTTAACTGAAAGTCTGATGAGGGCTGTGTGTTTTCTAATAGAGCTTCTCCTATCTCCAGTCTACTCCTGCAAATTCTAATCATTTGGGCATTAGGGAACTTTTGACTGCCACCTGCTGCTAGAACAAAAATGTTAATATTAGCTAAAGAATATATGAGGTTACATACTATGTTAGATTTTAAAATATAAGCATATAAAACAGAACTGATTAAACTGATAGGAATGAAGCAAACTGCTAAATGGTTACTTTTGATCATTCTAAATTATTTAGCAGATGTATTCAAAAAACCATGTCATTTTCCTTCTATACTTAAGAATATTATAATTCAAATTTGTTATAACTAAAACAGAAAATAGTTTTCAGAACCATATACAAATGCTCTTGTAACTTTCTTCACACTAACCTTATTTTCTCCCTATATTTAATGGTGCTATTAAAAGTAGTTGTTTTTAACCCCTTGATTTTAATAAGAAAATCAGTTATGTTCTGATAATCCTAAAACTTAGAAAGTGAAAAATAACCATTAATATTTAGATATTCTGATTAAAACAAAACAGCAGAACAACTAAGACTTGACAAACTCATACATGAACTACACATAAGCATTAGAAATGTGATCTCCACGTGTGGTAAAACAGACTTGATTAACACTGACTTTTTGAGGTACAAAATGCTAGCAACCAATCATAATCATTGGCTTTCATATGTATAAACCTGTACCGCAAACCCTGATGCAAGCTAAGATATGGAACTCTGAATTCTAAAAATTCACTGCCCGAATGGAGAAGAATGCTACAGATACACAAAATAACTAAGTATTGAAAAAACACTTAGGTTATCAACCTTTACATATTTCCAGTGATGTTCAAGTTGTGAGTTAGCATATTCTTATTTTACAACAAATGCATTACTTTTAAGAGTGGAGATAAGGAAAGACGACTGAGAAAGTTTCCCATCCCTTCTCTTTGTGTTGTGAAAGGTTCTCAGTGTGTAAGAGGAGACAAAGACTAGGAAGTGAAGGGAAATATGTGGAAGTGAGCTCTTCATTAGTATTATGGTAATAAGCCTTACTTTTTCACTCAAAGTAACAGGATACCACAACTGATATTTAGGGACATGGAATTACTAAAAAGGTATTTTACTATATGCAATATGGTTTCATCATATTCCTTATCAATTTTAATACTCTAAGGAACTGCATAAAAAAATCCTCAGTTTCCAGAAAAAGAAAGGGGGAGCAACCTACAAAGAAAAAGAATTAGATTAGCATTAGACTTCCCACAGAAAATGAAAGATGCTAAAGTGCTCTGGGGGAAAATAATGTTGAATCTAGAGTTTTATATTCCAATCAAATTATTAGTCTAGTATAAGGGAAAAAACAAAGACCTTGCCAGATGTATTAAGATTCAAAGTTGCTTCTCACATATTCATTCAGAAAATTTTACTTGATTGATTTTTACGTATGCGTGCATGCTCTCTCCTTCACCTGGGGACATATATATAAATACAGGATCCAAGAAACAGAAGTAACCCAGAAGTGCAATGAAAAGAAATCCCAGGGTGATGGCAGTACAGCAGGTCTGAAAAAAAATCATTACAAATTAGAACGAATCAGAGGACTCTGAGAAAAATACCATACACAATGTGGATTCAAAAACAGTATGATTGAGAACTTACAAGTTCTTAATAAAACTTAAGCCCACAGCTCTCTTATCGTAAGAAATATAAAAAGGCAATCAGGGACTTCCCTGCTGGTCCAGTGGTAAAGAATCTGCCTTCCAATGCAGGGGGACTCGGGTTCAATCCCTGGTCGGGCAACTAAGCCTGCATACCTCAACGAGAGAGCCCGCGTGCTGCAAACTACAGAGCGCACGCGCTCTGGAGCCTGCGCGCCACAACTAGAGAGAGAAAACCCGCACACCACAACTAGAGAAAAGCCCGCGTGCCCCAATGAAGAGCCCACACGCTGCAACGAAGATCCCGCATGCCTCGATGAAGACCCCGTGTGCCGCAACAAAGACCCAATGCAGCCAAAAAAATAAAGAAAATAAATATTAAAAAAAAAAAAAGGCAATCAGAGAGTGGAGGACAAAGACGAAAACAAATCCATATCATTTTGTCACCTAAAGCATCCTCTGAGTAGGATAGGTAGTCAAAACATTACAACTCCTCCTCCATGGGCCAAACATGCTACTTGGTTCTGCAAAGACTATACAAGTATTCCTAATACTATGAAGAATGTTTACTGGTTTTCAATTATTATAATCAACATAGGACAAGGCATGAAAGATCACTGTTGTAGTTACAGAACAGAAATAAGTATTGTAAACTTTGATATAAAGTAACTATAACGAGTTCTGTGACAAAATCATGGACTAAAAGTGAAAATCCTAACATAAACATCTAGAAATAATGGCTTAAATACAAAAAACAAAAAAAAAATTTTTAAAGGTATTGCTGGATTCAGAGAAAAAGAGAAATTTCCAAGGACCAGAAACAAAGAGGAAAACTGAAAACCAGGTTTGTTTTTTGATATTCACAGGAGGGACAGAAGATAAGGTCTTATCACTGACACCCCTGCATAAGGCCAAAATTTCCAAAGTACTATGCTTTCAATAAAAGGGAAGACTAGAAGAAGTCAGCCATTGGCACAGAGTGTCTACTCTGTACGTATTGAGAACTGGAGGAGGGATCACATCCCTGAGAACTCAAACAACAGGTTAGCTCCTCACACCAAGGCTGGGGTTCAAATTTTTCACTACCCATGTTGTCTGTGAACCTCTAAACTTAGAAATTAATATAAAAACTGATTTAGAATTATGCTACCACAACGACTCTTGACAGAAGTAAATGCAAAGCAGAATCTGGAGGGATACTCCCATTACCTAGGACAGTGGTTCTCAAACTTTTGCATGCATCAGAAACACCAGATTGTTGGGTCCACTCCCCAGTCTCTGATTCAGAGAGTTTGGATTGGGACCCAAGAATTCTGCATTTCTAACATGATCCCATATGATGCTTGGTATTGCTCGTCTGGGACTACACTCTGAGAACCACTGAACTAAGAGATAAGGGACTCTCTTAAGAAAAGTCCCTAAGGATAAACTCACCATTACAGAAAAATTTACGTTTTGAAATCTCAGGGGGGAGCAGTTCCCTCCTGTCCCTGCTGACTCTGTGCCAGTAGGCTGACTTTAGAAAGTACTAGATGTTGACAACTTAAACCTGTAAGATGTTGAGTGAAGTCAGGTACTAGTACTGTCTCTACTGGTACAGAATACTGTAGAGATACTACAGTACAGAATATGGATGCAGATTCAGGGATCAAGGGAGGAAGGAAGGAAGGACAGAAGAAAATTAGCTAGCTAGCTTATTTATACTCAGTATTCAGCATCTGATAAAATGAGTACAGGATTACACCTCTGTAACACCAAATCTTTATAACCAAAACATCATTATTAGAAGTGAAAACAACCCATAAGAAAGTATTCCACAGTTTCAAAAAAGCAAATCAGAAATGATTAAATGCTAAATACCATGGGAGAAAAAAAAAATACAAACACACGTGCATATGTATAAACACACACACATAAAATATAAATAATATTTATATATATGTCAATCAGGAAGTCTTGAAGATAATGCAAACTTTCCCCAAAGCAGAAACAGGTTCCAAGTTCTAGACTAAAAATGGTGATTGAAAAGTACCTCTGATTTCAGCAAACACTAGTGAGCACCAAGGACTTCTCAAAGGAGCATGGGGGCAACTAGAGTCGGGGAGGTAAAATCTCCAATAACCTGGTCCGCTCTCCCCTCATTATTCAGGACTACCATTCACCTCAGATTTACAAATAAATAAGCATAGCATGATTTATGAGTTCCCAATCCTCTTTTAAACTTCCAGACTCTATTTGCCTTATTCTATCTGACAAAAGATTAAGTTTCTCATTCCACAACCATTAAATTTAAATGGCCCGCGAGAGAAAACACTTACTGAATTCCATTCATTTAAAATAAGAGACATGAAAGCACTTAGAAAACTGAAACACTCTACATAAAGCAACTTGCTAATAAAGAACCACCACCAAGACAGATCCCTTTTTGTAAATAATAAGCAAGTAATTAATAACTTTACATTTGAATCACACAATTTACAAAATGATCTCTACACATTCTTTCATTTAATTTTCCACAAATGAAAGTCTTTGTTTAAACTATATTCAAATTTATGTAAAATGTTTCTATTAGTGAAGATGTACAAAAGACAATTCAGTGAATATACTGCCTTTGAACTACACAACATATATATAGTCCTGTTTCATATATTTCACAAAGGACTTTAATTTTCCAATGCACAGCTTTGATTCCTCAGCTCAAAAGATTTCAGAACAAAATCCAACCTCATAACCACTCAAACAGTACATCCTCCTGGAATGTTATTTTACTTGTAGGTATGGGAGGGAAAAGAGACTTCAAATATTCTGTTTTCAAAAGTTACCACAGCATGCATTAAAAAAAAAAAATCAGACCTTTGCTTTTTGACATGGTTCAAGTTTGTGTTTTTTCATAAAAGGCCAAAGAACAGAACAATTTTATGTGCAGTGAGTGCTTGCAAAGGGAATGTAGTGGTATAACATATTGCAATTCCATCATAATGAAGAAGATAAAATACCGTGTGAAAATATTATGTTTCTATATTAATTGGCCATAACTGCTAACCCAGCAGTGGCTTCCTGAGTTTAGGGAGGCCTGTTTGGCTAATTTCTGAATAATGTATTAACAACCTTAAGTCCCAGATTTTTCTTAGAACATCACTGGTTCACAAAAACTGATTTACATTGATGCTGTAATTGTACTGTTTTCAAATGCTATATTTAGTTCCACAGAAGCTATAAACAAGGATCAATGAAATAATCTGAAGCATAAACATGAAACCAACAAAAACAGAAAAGCTGTTAAGAACAACCTGAAATCAAGGGATCCCTGTGAATCAAGGGATCCCTCCACATGGAGTCATTCTGCAGACAACTGAAGCTCAGACTAGATATGTTAATCAGTACTTTTTGGTATACTACAGATAGATGGTACGTCGACGAAGTTACAGGCATTGACAAAAACTGCTCAAAATAGTTTATACAATGAAAAGGAGGCCTAATACTGAACCCTGAGAAGCTCCAACATTTTACGTTGACTACCTGATGAGAGCAGAGTGGAGTGTGATGGTGAAAGCCAGTGTAATGGAGTTTCAAGGGTTCAACTAAGAGGTCATGTAGAATGAGGGCTGCAAAACATCCACTGTATTTTAACAACATGGAACTCACTGACTTGAAACTATTTCTTTACAATATGATTTAGTATCATTATGGTATACTTCCCTTTATGACAATTTTTAGAAAAGTTTTTGTTCCTGTCTTTCCTTTGATGATCTTATGAATTTATGGATAACTCTAGGACTTCCCTGGTGGCGCAGTGGTTAAGAATCTGCCTGCCAATGCAGGGGACATGGGTTTGAGCCCTGGTCCAGGAAGATCCTACTTGCTCCTTAGTTGGAGCAACTAAGCCCGTGTGCCACAACTACTGAGCCTGCGCTCTAGAGCCTGTGAGCCACAACTACTGAGCCCGTGCTCCACAACAAGAGAAGCCACCACAGTGAGAAGCCCGCACACCGGAACGAAGAGTAGCCCCCACTCACCACAACTAGAGAAAGCCTGCGCACAGCAATGAAGACCCAACGCAGCCAAAAGTAGATAAATAAATTAATTAATGGGGGGAAAAAGGATAACTCCGTAAAGCTCTAAAATAAAAAATTTCTTATATTTTTGGCTAAAATTTTTATTAAGTCTATAAATTTGCTGGAGAAGAGACATTTTTACAGTAGTCTTTCAGAAATCTAATATATTTCTTTATATGTATAAATCAACAAATTTCAATCACCTAACTTTAGTAAATTTACAAAATAAAGTTATCAAATAGCTGTATTAAGACACGTGCGTGCATGCATACACACATACACACACAGCCCTGAAGAGAAAAGGGAACCCTCCTACACTGTTGGTGGGAATGTAAGTTGGTACAGCCACTATGGAAAACAGTATGGAGGTTCCTCAGAAAACTAAAAACAGAATTACCATACAATCCAGCAATCCCACTCCTGAGCATATATCCAGACAAAACTCTAATTCAAAAAGATACATGCACCCTTACGTTCATAGCAGCATTGTACACAATAGCCAAGACATGGAAACAACCGAAATGTCCATCAATAGAAGAATGGATAACGAATATGTGAGGGGTGTGTGTGTGTGTGTGTATACACACACACAAATGGAATACTACCCAATCATAAAAAAGAACGAAATAATGCCATTTGCAGCAACATGGATGCAACTAGATAATCATGCTAAGTGAAGTCAGAAAGAGAAAGACAAATACCATATGATATCACTAAAGTATGGTACCAATGAACCTATCTACAAAACAGAAACAGACTCACAGACATAGAGAACAGACTTGTGGTTGCCAAGGGGGAGTGGACTGGGGGAGGGGTGGAGTGGGAGGTTGGGGTCAGCAGATCTAAGCTTTTCTATATAGAATGGATAAACAACAAGGTCCTACTGTATAGCACAGAAAACTATATTCAATATCCTATGATAAACCATAATGGAAAAGAATATTAAAAAAAAAAAGTATATATATGTTAAACACACACACACCTGAAATCAAGGGTTGTGCCACACCTGAAATTCAAGTTCCCCACAATGTACATGACTTTTTAATGAAAGCATACAATCTTCAATCACAATCACTGAATTGGTTGGTAGCATGAAACTGTTAATTTTAAAATTATAGGGGGCTGATAGCAAACAGACATGAGGGAATTTTGGGGGGTGCTGAAACTATCCTATATCTTGATTGCAATGGTCCCACGTCTGTATGCGTTTGTCAAAACTCACAGACCTGTACACGGAAAAAGGTGAATTTTACTGTATGTTAATTATACCTTAATTTTAATTTAAAAAAGTTACAGGAGGCACTTTGATTCTAATGTGCATCTACTTAAACCTCTTTTGTAGGGAAAAAAAAACAGAGCAAGAAATACACAAAGCCACCATTTTTAAAGGAACATTAAAATACCAACTAAATGTACACCAGGAAACACACAAGAATATTCATGGCAGCACTGTTTGTAATGATAATAATAGAAAACTGGAGACTACCCAAATGTCCATCAAAAAGAGAAGGGATAAACTACAGTACAGTACATTCATATAAATGCAACGCTAAAAGCTGGAAAATGAATCTACAGGACACAGCCACATGCATCAATATGGATGAATCTAAAAATGACAAAAATACACAAAGTATGATACCATTTATATTAAGTTCAGAAACTAAATAGTATAGTATTGAGGTATACTATATGTGGTAAAAACCACACAGAAAAGCAAAGAGATACTAAACACAAAATTCAACAGAGGTTTACCCAAGGCACAGGTTTGGGGCAGCACCTGAATATACTATGGAAGCTTCTAAAACATTGGCAATAGCTGATTTCTTCAGCTAGATGGTGGGTTTTTAAAACTTATACATATGTCTTCTTTATATTTTATAACTTGCATATATGAAATATTTCATAATTTTTAAAATTAAAAAACACGCAAAATTTGAAAGATTTTGACTAGAAAAACAAGTAAAAAGGAGCAAAGTGCAAAAGTCTTTAATAAACAAGGACAGTGACACAAACTTGGTAAGTAGTGGAGATGAATGATAAAAAGAGATCAAAAACAGGATGAGCTTTTTGTTCAAAGAAGACTGGTGATTAAAAACAAGGATCCAGGAGAGTATCAACACTTTCCTTCACCTCTATGACCATCCTACCTACTAGCCACATACCCAATCCCATGCTTGGAGCAGGAAAAAGCAGTAATTTCTTTACCCTTAGAGAAGGCTACAGGGAAAATGATGTCCTCATAAAAGAGACTAGTTTCAGCTACAATATGGAAGTGGAGAGGGTGCTTTAAGAAAAAAATGGAAGAGGTAGGTGAGTCTGTTTAGAATGGATGGAGTCAAGGGGGAAGGAAAAGCAGGAAGAGTTGGGAGGAAAGGAACTTGGAGGAAAGCCGAGAGAAAACAATGCATTAAGGGAATAACTTTCTGAGGATACGACGTGGCTGCATAGGTTCTCGTTTTTACATGGCAACTAAGTTTTATAAGGATGAGAACCATAACTGGAACTAAGAAATCACACCCAATTATGGTATCAGAATTGGTTGAAGGTATCTGACAATATCTCTAAGGGGATGTGAGAAGGATTTACTTTGCTTCATGTGGAACAGTGGTAGGGTAGTAAGTGGGCAAAGAAAATCTCCAGTCTCTCTTGGGAGCAAAGTACATTGAGGGCCTTATTCTAAAGTTAGAGAAAAGTAAGATTTAAGTTAAATTAGGACTATAAATAAAAATTTACCAGTAATACCTTTCACCTTTCTGCAACATCCAAATGGAATTGGGTCTAACTTTTTGGTTTTATTTTCAAAACATGGGTTTAATTCTTTTTTAAAAAAACTAATTAGTTTATATATTTATGGTTGCTTGGGTCTTCGTTGCTGCACGCAGGCTTTCTCTAGTTGCGGCGAGCGGGGGCTACTCTTTGTTGCAGTGCACGGGCTTCTTGTTGCGGTGGCTTCTCTTGTTGCCGAGCTCTAGGCGCGCGGGCTTCACTAGTTGTGGCGCATGGGCTTAGTTGCTCTGTGGCATGTGGGCATGGATCAGGGCTTGAACCCGTGTCCTCTGCATTGGCAGGCAGATTCTTAACCACTGTGCCACCAGGGAAGTCCCAAAACATGGGTTTAATCTATTGCATTTGGCAGCTACTCTTTGCGTTTAAAGTTAATATTGAGTTAATATTAGCTTAAAGACTCAAAGGAGGTATGGAGAACACAGAAAGTGTCAAATAACTGTTTATTAGTGGCAGTAGTGACGGTACAAAGTCAATTTCTTCCTTTGTTATATTGGTCTATTGCTAAAGATCAAGCTCTTGCAAGCTAATGATGTATCCAAAATGGCAATCAATATGCCATTCAATTCAATACAGATGATGTCTCTTAACATACACTGAACTGTGTTTACAGAATTATCTGTTAATATCCAAAGCTGGTATGATATAGTAGACAAGAAATAGCAAAAGTTGGATTTGAGTTTCTGTTCTGCCAATAACTAGATATGTAATTGGGCATCTCAGTGAGATTCTCTGAGCCTATTTCTTCATCTAGAAAACCATCCAGGACTAGTTTATTATGACGGTTAAAAACAAAAGGAGACAATACACACAAAGCAGAGAACCTGGCACAAATATTAACAAGGAAAGCAGATTAAAGAGCCCTAGATCACCTACACACCTACCCTCAGAAATCCTACACCTCCAATTTAATGTGTCACAAGCATTTCTCTTTCAGAACTAGTCCCAAGTCCCAACCTGTCACTCCCACACAAACAGAAAATGAGCTAGCCCTATCCAAAAGTCCTAGCTTTGATTAGCAACTCTCACTACCTCAGGTTTATATACACATGTACAATTACATGACTTGGCCCACAACCCTAGTATACAAAAGCAATTCTGTAACTTAGTTTCCTTTGTGGTAGTAAGGACTTCCATTACTAAAACTTGCTTCTCTAGGAATAATGGATTGTAAATGTAGTAGCCAATGATTTATGTGAGCACATCCTAGTATTCTTGTTAATAACCTAATAACAGTTTAAATCCATTCATACCTTAATTTGTTTTCATTTTGTATGTAACCAAATTTTTAAACACATTTTACCCACAGGTATAAAAAGTCACAAAAGGCAAGTAACCATGTTTTTTCTTTGAAATATGCATTACCATCAAACTCTGGATGCTAAGCAAATAAGTAGTGATGGCTTTAAAAAATACCTTACATGCTTCCATTTTTCCTTCCCTATACAATTTCACATATTCTGTAATATCGTCTACCTTCTTATAGAACTTGACCTATTAGGACAAGTGATTAAGACCAAAAGATCAAAAAACAAGAATATTAAGTGGTCAAATAGTAACAGCAGCTCAAGACAAGACAAACATTCTTCAGAAAAGCTGGCTGAAAAAGTTATGTTAAAGACGCCCTCTAAGAAGAATACTTATTCCCACATACAACAGAAAATAAGAAGTAAGAAGATTCTGAGAATTTTGTTTCAAGCCTTCCTAGAAACAACCTAGAATGTATCTTGTGGCTTTCAGCCCTATGAAGGGAAAGGGTAAATATATAAGAACCTGGAAGAAAGCTTTGAAGTGAGCATCCTCTTGAACGGTAGTGTTCTGATCACTTGGGAGGAGAGGGAACAGGCTCTGAAGTCTCACCCTTTCACAAATCACCTTGTTAGGATGGCCAGGTAGAGGTGCTGAATTGGCCCCGGGAGATATCTGGGAAAAAGAGGGAGAAGAAAAGGATAGTTCATGGCTAGCTGCACCAATGTGGAGAATCATGCCTATGAAGGACAGTCTGGATTTTCTAGGTATTTGATGATTTTGTTAGCAGAGACTGAAAAGAAATAAAAAATTAATCTTAAACATCAAAACAAATATAAGGATGACAAAGGTTGCCTCTGGCAATGGATCTCTCTTATAAAAACTTTCTTTAAAGGCAAAATAGCACTGCTCAAGAACGCAAAGTCCTTCCTATGTTTCCCATATAATATCTATTGATATCTTTTCTGTTGGCATTAATTCTGAAACCCTAAATGATAGATAAGACTTCATGTCAAGAAAACCTGAAGTAAAAATCACTTAAGTACAGAAAGATTAGTGTCTTCCTGGCGATGATTAATTTTTCATTCTCTTTTTAAGCTAAGCTTCCAAATGATCATGCAAGGAAAGAGAGATTTCAGAACATCTATGGCAAAATTTCTATAGTGATCACAAGTATAGAAAACAAGATTTTCATTGTGGATATCTCAGCTCTATTCAACACAAACCTAGCAACCTTCCTAATGAATAAAGGACAAGATCATAAGCCTCAAAGTAAATGACTGCATGTTTTAAATGCTTGACGAGATTGTGAGTTAATCCCCTTAAATTCATATGTAAGTATACTTAATCTGTAGTATTTTTGATCACAGACATCATGAGTATCACCTGTTCTACTGTGCTGTGGCATGAACTGCCTTTGGGGGTTAAGGTTTATGTACCCGCTTGTTCCTACACTAAAAACCATGTGCTTTAAGGCTGTCTTGTTTTTAGTTTCATTGCTGCACTCATTCCCTTACATGTTAAGTGTCTATTCTGTGACAGGCACTAAAACAAAAGATAGTCATGATTTCCTACCTTCAAGAAGTATATGCTATAAAAAAGAAACAAAAGCAAATCACTGTATAAAAAAGTATCTTTCTGTGATAATGGTCCATACTGGTGCTTTGGAGAGGTATTGGTAACAGTGTAGTCAAGAAACTACAAAATGTTCAGTGTAACTGGTCAGTAAGGAAGTAGCCAGAGAGGAAGGCAGAGACAAATCATAAAGTGGCATGCTAGTTACATGAATAATCCTGCTATAATAACCTTCTTTAGTCCCTTTATACATTTTTGTTTCTGGTTTGCTATGAGCCTGGTAAACAGATAAATGACCAGGCCTGTTGCTAACAGTAAAATTACTTCCAAAGACCTTCCTAGGATTGAAAGCAAAAAACTTGAGGGCAGTAACTTTAGAATTCATTAGTACTGCTCCACAAAATGTTGTGGACATGAACTAAAGCTTATCTCTGTACTATAAACATGAATGTGCCAATATCCTTTACCACTGTGATGAAGCATGAATGACTGAATCAAGGAATATTTATTCACTGCCTCTTATAAGCAAAGAGCTATGTGAGAAAAGAAAATAAAACATGGATCCCACCCTCAAGGAGCTTATTCTAGTTTAAAAAAAAAGATGCAAGCAGCCAACTACAGAAAAATGTTTTAAATGCCATAATACAGGCAAAAATTAGAATAGAGGTAGGAGCCTTGGGTTTATCTGAGGGCAAGAGTAGAAAATATTTCAAAGGAAGAAGTATTTTTCACATTCCTGACTCATTCAATGTAAGGAGTGCTTTTGCCACTTTAAAGCAATTCTCTTGTCTCTCAAAATGGTCTGTTCCTTGATGTAGGCTTCATGTTCTTTCTGCAATCTTAAGCTTACACTTTGCACAATAAGTACATTTGAAGAGTGTTTTAACAAGGCCATCTACCTTCAACTATCATACCTAAAGCAGTCTCACAAACTGCTAGTACAAGAGCTGGCTGGGAAAACAGATTTCAGTAATATGTAAGTAAAAAATTGGCAAATCCTGGTCCTTGCGGGGGTAAGCGGGGAGAGTAGGGGGAGAGAAGGGAAGAGAGAATTCTAAGATGGTCTCCAAGATTCCCACCTCTGGTGTATATCTCTTGTATAATCCATCCCTCCCTGGTGTGTGGGTAGGACTGTAAATATGGTGAATTTCATTCCCATGATTAGGTTAAATTATATGACCTAAATTACACAAACCCTTTCACACAGGTGAAGGGATTTTCAAATATAATTAAGATTCCAAGTCACTGAATTCTAAGTTAATCAAAGGGGAGATTACCTTGGGTAGGCCTGACAATCAGAGAAAGCTCTCAAAAGAGAAGTTGAGCCCTTCCTAAAGAGATTCTCCTGCCAACCCTATAGACTAAGCTGCTGTGTTTTGAGAAGTCATATGAAGGGGGCCATGTGGTAAGAGACCTGAGGGCACCTAGGAACTGAGAATGGTCACCAGTGGACAGCCAGCAAGAAAGTGGGGGAACCTCAGCCCTATAATCACAAGAACCACATTACACCAACAACAGTGAGCTTGGAAGAGGCCATCAAGTCTCTAATAAAAATCACAGCTCCAGCCAAATAAGACCCCGAACAGAAGACTCTACAGCTAACCCATACCAGGACTTCAATCCATGGAAACTGTGAGATAATAGATTTGTGTTTTAAGCTACTAAGTTTGTGGTTATTTGTTACACACAATAGAAAACTAACATAACATACATGTACATAATAGAATGAAAACTGTTGTGCCATACTCAAGGAGTTTCTTCTCCAAAATCTAGCTGTATTAGTTTAATTATGAAAGATGACTTTTTATCTAAGCAATACAGCAGTTTTTAAAACCTCAATCTGGTAATAGTAAACTTCATGCCAGGAACCAAACTGGGCTTTCTGATCTTTACATACTGCAAGTTAGGGTTAACCAACTTGCTTAAAGCGAAACATCTCATAAACACCAGAGCCATAATTTGAAGCCAAGTCTATCTGGCTCTAAGGTTCAGACTCAACCCACTAAACCACCTTCTAACTGAAGAATTTTAAAAGTAACATTCTTCTTTATAATCTACCTAGTTGGATTAGTAAGGAACAATTATTCCACAATGCCTATTTAAAGCTATTTTAAACATTTAAAAATAAATGTTTCCTTGTAAGTTGTTTCTGACTTCCACTACTTCCCTAACTCTCCCTCAGTTAAGATTACTGAGGTTATACTATATCTGAAAATCAATACAGTTCTATTTTTCCCTAACCTACAAACTGCTGAGCATTACAAAGACATGGTAACTTCAGCCTTCTCTCAGGATGCACCTATATTTATTTAAAAAGTCCTGCCATGAAAACATTCCTGAGATGGGACTGAATCTGCAACTCCCTACACTTCTCATTTCTAATGTTTATTTACATACAACTATATGACTAATTCACCCAGCATAACTGTTTTCTGTTTCACAAGACTAGAATTATAGAAAACAGTTTAACCTTTTAAGCAATAACACATTACTATTTTAAGGACATCTTCTGTTTAATGTGGCCTTTCCCTGTCTTGGTAACCATAATATAACCAACAATTTAACCTTTGTGTTAGTGTAGTATTATTGTTACTGTGGAAAAATTGTTGTAGTTATTGTGTTAAAAATAACATTGGACTTAGGTCCACATATTGTCCCAGAACTTGCTTCCTCCAAAATCACTTCTGATGACAGCTTCCTTCATTTACATTTTTCTCACATAAGTGAAGTAGAGGATATACAGGTGTATGATCTCTAGACCAGTATTAAATAATGTACTTTCCACAAAATAAATTGCTCAAAAGGCCAAACGGCCTTCTCCAAAATGGCCACATTACTCTCCAGAAAAAAAATTGTTCACTGTTACAAAAGCTGCGTACCATCTGCTCAAAGGCACTCAAATCATAGGCTAACAGACAAAGGGAAAAAAACAAAACAAAAAATGACAAGGTAGGTGCTTGGTCAACGTTGACTCCAACAAGTGCCTTACTCCTCTAGGTCCCAGTCTGGGTACCTAAAAAATGAAGAGGTCGAATCCAAATTATCTAAAAATCCAAATATTCTCACTACTTCCATGATGGCAAATATTAATCTCCTGGAAAGTAATCAAGGAGATTTCATTAACAACAGTTCGAATCTGACAAATTCTGAGATTATATTCCAAAATATGAGAAAAGCCATAAGCACAAATATGTTCATCACATTACAGCAACAATTTAAAAGAGAACTAGAAGTAACCTAAATGTTTAACAAATAAGTATTTGTTAAGTGAGATTATGGTATGTGTGCTTGGTGGACTATTATGCAGTCATTAAACCATTCAAGAACTGGTACTACTTACTGGGGAAGGACCATTACTGTCCAGCAATGGGACACTCTTTTTTTAAAATAAACTATTATTCCCATTCTTGAGTTAAGGCAAACAACAAAATGGGCCCATGTCTTTCTGGGAACAGAGCAGAACCAGGGCTGGTGAAAATAGCTGAAAGGATCCACCCTCCTTTCTCACCCCACAGTCCAACAAATTAATGGGAAAGGGGGGAAGGGAGGCACGTGCAACTAAGGAAGTCTCTAACCATTACATGTACCGAGCAGGTGAACATAAAGGTTAGGAAAAGTTAAGATTTACACATTCTTTTAATAAATTTTTCTTTCCTTCACTTCCACAATCCAGATTTGCATGCACAAGGATTATTTTCCCCTCAAGGAAGTATGTCTAAAATCATTTTACTTACTCTGGTAACCTCAAAGTAGATTGCTCTAAACCATCTTTTCAAGATTTATCTCTTAAGAATTACATGGATTTGGAAAATATCTAGACCATGACCAGTCCAAATCAATAAAAAATTTATACATATATACACACACATACACACATTTGAAAAGATGAAGTGTGACTGAGTGCTTTATAAGTCTTACTGAATAAAAGTCACAATTAATTCAAATACTTACTGCATGTCTACCATGTGCTAGATGCTGTGAAAACAAAAAGAAATATTTCTTGCCCTCAAAGAGATTCAGTCTAGGGAGGGACAAATTCAACAGGAATAAATGAGGACAACAGGGACCCCTAACATAGAGGGGAGAAGGAAAAGTGTTCAGATCCTTTAAAAAGGAACATGAAATGACAGAAGAGCTAGGGGAAAAATAAGACTGTGTACATGGCCCCTCTTTGTCTACTTGCTCAAAACTCACTCGTTAATTCATTATAGAGTTCAAGCATTTGCTTGATCTACAGATAGACAATGTGATGTTAGGAATCTAACATTTGCTGAACAAATTAACTAGACTACCACTATAGAGTTCAAGTATGTGTTTACAATCCATACACTCTGTCGAGAGAAAACATAAAGCAAGCTATGATTTAACCAAAGATGAACCTACATGAAAACAGATGCCTGATATATGTGGTTAGCAGGAAACAACCAGAAAACTAGTAACTAGACTCAGACACTACACAACAATCACAGGGCTAATCAAGAACTACCTTACCGGGGATTCCCTGGTGGCACAGTGGTTAAGAATCCGCCTGCCAATGCAGGGGGCACAGGTTCGAGCCCTGGTCCGGGAAGATCCCCCATGCCGCGGAGCAACTAAGCCCGTGCGCCGCAACTACTGAGCCCACATGCCAAAACTACTGAAACCCGCGCACCTAGAGCCCGTGCTCTGCAACAAGAGAAGCCACGGTAATGAGAAGCCTGCGCACCGCAAAGAAGAGTAGCCCCTGCTCGCCACAACTAGAGAAAGCCCGCGCGCAATAACAATGACCCAACACAGCCAAAAATAAATAAAATAAAATAAACAGTCTAGCGATGTAACTAAAAGCCTCATCCAAAGTAACTGCAGAGACACAACAGGTCTACGCTCCACATTATGATGCTAACACATTCAATTATGTCTAACTGTGCCATCCTCTGTCCACCCTTGCTCAAAAATCAGGTTGCTCTAGTAAAGAAAATTCTCAATATTTACTCAGATTAATAACTTCCAACTTAAGTTTAGCTATAAAAATTGGATGGGTATATAAAACTCAACAAGTACAGAAACACACTACCTTCCAGAGTCACAGAAGATATCAGAAGTGGAGGGACCACAGAGAACATTTAAATCCAACTCTCATATTTTACAGATGAGGACTTGAGGAGCACGTGGCTAATTTGTGGCAAAATTTATTCAACTATAGCCTCTCAAGGCTACCAAGTCTTTTAGAAACAAGCCTTACAGAAAATTACAAATATCAACTTAAAATTGAACCCCTATAATGAATAGATTTAAGGTTTAATAGGTTTTCAAAAGTGAAATATACTATGCCAATACATTTATGAGCCAGCAAGAGCTGGAGTATATTAAATGATACAATTCCTACTTAAAAATCTAGTCAGTAATTTTCATCTATTTACTGCAAGTATTGCACACATGCCAGCTGCAATGCAACTGATCTGATCCTTATATTTGGTCTTGTATTGTTACTTCTATAGAAGCCCAATTTCTTCCTAATGGAAGACAGAAACAATTTTACTTTGATCCCAACTGTCCCTAGATCCTCATTAAGTTTTGATTTCTTAAAAACTGAGAGAATGGATTTAAAAAAAAATTTAAGACTAGTTACCAGGGCTGCTACCTACTTAAAGGAATTTTGCGGTAACTGTGTTAACAGCAGTATCTGCAATCGAGGCCAAATAGTATCCAAAAAGGCCTGCAATTCTAAGGTAATAAACGACTGTGAATGATTTGCATACACTTAAATTTTCGTATATTAAGTGCGCCTCGTAAGAAAAGAGAAAAGGCAATTCAATATTACATTATTCGTTTCTATTTACGGTGCAAGAACTAACATACCCAACTTTTAATGTTAATAGTATACATCATTTTGGAGCATAAAAAAAAAACAAGGTCTTACAAGTCCTACACACGTAAACGAAAACTTTATTCTCTTTGGCCCTCGATACTCTGAAAAACTCTCGGCTCAAAATCAATCTCTTTCATTCTTCAGCCCTGAAAGGAAGAATTCCCATCCCCTGAGAACAAAACGCAGCCCGTTCAGAAACCCGCGGCGTCACAAGGACGGAGACAGGACCCTTCTTACCGGGTTCTGCGTTCTCCTGAGTGACATCATTTCACCTGCGCCTGGGCAAAAAGGGAGGGAGCGAAAGAGCGAGGCCATCTGCCAGACGCGGCGGGCCGGCGCTCCCGAGGGCTGTGCCCGCACCTCCTCGCCTCTGCCTCGGGAACAAAGAGCGCCGGGCGGCCCGGCCGCGCCCCGCTGAACACCAAGCAACCTCATCTCTAGCGCGGCCCCGCAGGCTCCCAACGGCCCAAGGCTCGGCCCGTCCCGCCCTCGTGCGGGAACCAACGGCTGCGGCAGCCAGTACCTGCAAAGGAAGGCTCCGCCCTGCGGGG
The DNA here is from genome assembly GCF_949987535.1 of Balaenoptera acutorostrata. NCBI lineage: Eukaryota > Metazoa > Chordata > Mammalia > Artiodactyla > Balaenopteridae > Balaenoptera > Balaenoptera acutorostrata. Next base: position 89,027,550 of record NC_080069.1, read on the forward strand.
CTACTCCCGCGGCTCCTCGCCGGGCCACCGCCTCCTATTGTGACCGCTCGTCCAGCCAGCGGCCAGCTCGCCAGATCCTCTGTTCCCGGGCCTTCTCAACCCTGCAACCCGGGCTCCGACCGAGGCGCTATCACGGCGCTTCCTTCCTCCCAGCACCATCACACGGGCCGCGCCAAGAAACGACGGCTGCACGCCCAGAGCTGACAAAAGTCGGCTAACGCCTCGGGGGCTCCATCCTCTCTGCCCCCGCGCCCTAACCGCCCCGGCCGCCGCACGACCCAGCACCGCTGCACGAGGGGGGCCCCGCCCCGCTGCGCCCCTCCCCGGTGCTCGCGTACCGGACGCGCCGGCGCAGTACCCTCCGCTGCGCGCGCAAGCGACGCCCCCCGCCGCTAGGCCGCAAGATGCGCGAGCACACGGCCCTCCCACTTCTCGGGTCTGGGTCGCTCCCACCCCACCCTGCCCCCTCTCCGGAACAAACCTCGCGATCCCAGGGCGCGAGACCGCCAGTCGCTCCGCCCCTTTCCCCCACGGCTGATCGCCGCGCGCTGAGCCCCCTTTGTTTCCACCCGCGGGGGGAGGGGGCGGGGAGGGCTACGTTCGTCCAGGCGCGCGACCCGGAGTAGTTCCGGCAACAGAGCCGTCGCGCCGCACCCCTGCGCAGCCCCGCCCCGCCCCGCCCCCCCGCGCCTGGCGCCCGGAAAGGCTGCCGCTACGCCGGGCCGCGGGCGGGCCGAGTCTACGAGTTCTATGTATTTCTCCCCAAGTGTTGCTGCAAGTCCGTGCGTACCGCCTCCAGAACTCAGCCATCAAACAGTAATTGACCTCACTCAAATTCCCAATATAGTATGTATTCATGTGGCCCAAATGTTAGGAATTTTTATTGACGTAGAGAGAGGTGATTTGGCCAAGGTGTCTTTGGCCAACGTCTCTCAATGGAGAGGCAGGTTCAAACCCAACTTGTCCTACTGTAAGGCTCAATTAAACAGTTATTCATATTGTGCTGAGAACAGGAAATGAGATAGGTACGAAGACCGAAGCTGGCATGGTGCCTGTCCTAATCACGTTCGAGATCTAAAAGAGGAAGTAAGATCTTCCATAAAAGCGCAATAAATACAAGGACAAAATAGTTTAAATGGTATCGGAGGAAAAGAGGGCAGTCAAGGGGACATGATCGAAGAAGTGGGTTTAAAGCAGATAGGAATTATGTCTTCAAGGATGGTGATCATATTTCAGTCCAATCATCAAAAAACCCAGGTTCTGGTTCTTTTGGCATTACTTAAACCAGTCTCCTTCCTGCTGTGGGCCTCAGCTGCCTTCTGTAGAAAATCAGGGAACCAGACTAAAATGATGTTCCAGGACCCTGTGAACCTCTATGCATTGATATGAATAACACGAAAGGGTAATTATTTGTGAACATCTGTCTCCCATATCACACTGGGCGACCTGTTTTGACTCTGTAACCCTAAGGTCTAAACCTACAGCCTGAAATACAACAGCAGGTGCTTAGCAACTGCTGAATTCAAAGTTCCAGCAATAACATCACAGGTTTTTACAACTCCTGGACAAAGAGAGGCTAGAATGAGATAACAGGCCCCCATGAACAAGTCCCCTCCCCCAGCCCCACGCCCCCATTATGTAGCCCAGTTATCTAGCTGACTCTTCTCCCAAAGCCCTCTCTGCTGGTCTTCCAAAGCAGCCAATTTGGAGATGATTACATCTAAACTTTTAAGGTTTTTTTTTTCCCCCTCATTTCACAGTACAGAGTCATAAATCCCAACCACACCTTTAGGTGCATCCAACGTAATCCACTTCTAACATCTGGATCCCCCACAATACCCCCTTTACTGCTGTGGATTCACCTAGCATTACAGATCTTCCAACAGAATCTCAGCTATACAAGCTGCCTTACATAATACAGACCACCCTGAAACAGCTTTTCTTGTTTACTTGGACATGGGCTATGTAATGAGAGGGGGAAATAGAGACAAAAACTGGGAACAGGGAGGGAAATTACCACTTGGAAGCTGTCCAATCCTAAGAGTCAGGTTCCTCAAGTGCTGAATTTCAGCAGCAAATATCTATTACAGTCCTCCAGGGTTCCTAACCCTTAAGCTTATGTGAATTCCCCCTGGGCTTCAGCCAATCCTCTGTCAGGCACTCTTTGAGAACCCTTCTCAAATGGCTGAGATCTTAGTTAACTGGGATCTGAAGGCTTCACTAAGAAGTCTGTCTACATGTAAACAATGCTCCCACACCTCAAGGTTGAATAGTTGGAAATTTGTACTGCAATTTCTTTTCTAATTGATTTTCTTAACCAGAAAATCTGGTACCCTGCTAATAAACACCTGATGAGTGGGTTATGTTTTAAGGTGGGCCACTGACCACCTAATGTGGCAGGAAGTAAATTTTATACCAGAGCAGTGGCTCAACCCCAGTCCACCTAAAATTCTACTTGGTGTCGGTCCAAAAAGGTGGGAAGCCTTGTTGGAGAGGTGTCCAATGGATCTTTCTGCAATGATGGAAATGTTCAACATCTGCAGCATCCAAAGGGTAGCCATTAGCTACATACATATAGCTACTGAGTGAGCACCTGAAATGGGGCTAGTGCAACTAATGCATTAACCAGGATTGTTTAAATAGTCACATGTGGCTAGGGGACAGTACAGCACTTGTGCGAAAAGTAGTTGCTTGTAGCAAGAACTTTTGAGAATTCTGACTCCAAGACTGCCCTTTAAAATTCGTTTTCATAACAGAAATGAAAACTGTGAATACCTACTAAAAACTTCTTCCTGGGGTACCTAAGTCATTTAAGTCCCCTCAACTTCTAAAATAAAAATATACCAATATGTTGCTTACCAAACAGGAAGATACTGCAGTTCCTTCAAATGTATCTGGTCACTGGGATTGTCTACCCTGGTGCCCTACCAGTCTAACACATGGGAATGACAGCTGAGATTTTTTATTGGGCAGCATGGGATCCAGAGATAAATTAGGTGGTATTGATATCTTTACAATATTGAATCTTCAATCTGTAAGATGAACCCTTCTATTTACCCAAGTTGTTGATTTTTTCAATAATGCTTCACAGTTTTCTGTAGAGGTCTTGCACATTTGTTCTAGGGTCTATTCTAGGTTTTATATATAATTATTAATTATAATAGTTTTGTTAATTTTTTTTCAGTTTTCTACGTATACAGTCCTGTTGGCAGAAAATGACTCTTCAATTTCTTTCTTTCCAACGTGTTTTCCTCTTGTCTGCACTTGCTAGGACCTCCAGTACAATGCTAAATAGATACAGTGAGAGCATGCATCTTCGTCTTATTCCAAAACTGGAAAGCTTCCAACATTTCACCGTTAAGTATGGTGTTGGCCGTAGGTTTTTTGTAGATTCCTTTAGCAAATCAAGGGAGTTCTTTTTTATTTCAAATTTGTTAAAAGTTTATCATAAAATGGATATTTAATTTCATCAAAATTTTCTGTATATGAGATAATCATGGATTTTCTGTTACTGGGTTTACCTTGATTGTTTTTTGGAGGTTAAACCAATTTTACATTCCTAATAAAATCATGTCATTATCGCACTACTCTTTTTATATATTGTTGGATTTGGTTTGCTTTTTACATCTGTGTTCTTAAGTGAGATTAGCTGTTATTTTCCATTTTTTGTAATGTCCTTATCAAGTTTTGTTACAGATATTATGCTAGCCTCAGAAAATGAATCACAGAGTATTCTCTTTTTCTATTCTCTACAAGAGTTTCTATAAGATTGGTGTTATGCCTCCTTTAAATGTTTGGTAGAATTTGCTGGTTAGCTATCTGAACTTGGAATTAGATTTCTTTAGTAGTTATGGATTTCTTGTCAGATTTTCTGTCTTTTCCTTATTTCTTTTTTCTTTTCTTTTCTTTTTTTTTTTTTTTGGCCGCACCGAGCAGCATGCAAGATCTTAGTTCCCCGACAAGGGATCGAACCCATGCCCCCTGCATTGGAAGTACGGAGTCTTAACCAACTAGACCAACAGGGAAGTCCCTTTTCCTTATTCCTAACAAAAGAAAAACAATTATAATCTTAGGACATATATAAGGAAGATCTCATTCTGAAACTCACAGGCAACAAGAGAAAAAAATAGATAAATTGGATTACTTCAAAATGAAAACATCAGTGCAACAGAGTGAAAAGGCAACCTACGGAACAGGAGAAAATATTTGCAAATCATGTCTGATAAGAGGTTAATATCCAGAATATATAAAGAACTACAACCAAACAAAATCCAAAACCTGATTATAAAATGGGTAAAGCACTGAAATAGACACATCTCCAAAGACGTACAAATGTCCAGTAAGCACATAAAAATATGTTCAACATCACTAGTCAGGAGGGAAATACAAATCAAAACCACAATGAGTTACTACCTCACACTCATTAGGATGGCTACTATTAAACAAAACAAGTAAAAACAGAAAACAACAAGTGGTGACAAGGATGTGGAAAAACTGGAATCCTTGCGCACTCCTGATGGGAATGTAAAATGGTGCAGTCACTTTGGAAAACAAAATAGTGGTTCCTCAAAACATTAAAAATAGAAAAAAAAAAAAAAAAGAAAGAAAGAAAGAAAGAAATGATCTAGCAATTCCACTTCTAGGCATATACCCAAAAGAGTTGAAAGCAGGGTCTAAAAGAGATATTTGTGCACCTATGTTCCAGCAGCATTATTCACAATAGCCAAAACGTGGAAGCAACCCAAGTGGCCATCCATGGATGAATAAGCAAAATGTATTATACACATACAATGGAATATTATTCAGCCTTTAAAAGGAAGGAAGTTCTGAGGCATGCTACAACATGGATGAACTTTGACAACATTATGCTAAGTCAGTCACAAAAAGACTTCACTTGTATGAGGTACATAGAGCACTCAAATTCAGAGACAGAAATTAGAAGGGCGACTGCCAAGGGTTGGGGGGAGAAGAGAATGAATTATTGTTTAACGGATATAGTTTGCATTTTGCAACATAAAAGAGTTCTACAGATTGGCTGTACGATATGAATGTACTTATTAACACTACTGAACTGTACACCTAAAAATGGTTAAGATGGTAAATTTTATATTGCAGATTTTACCACAATTTTTTAAAATTCTTATCACAACAGGAAAAGGGATATTTAAAAAAATATAACATCACTCTTTGCTTAAAACCTTCCAAAGGCTTCCATAATACACAGAATTGAAACTTCTTTCCCTGGCTTACCAAGATCCACTTGATCTAGTCTGTGCCTACCCCTTCAACCTCATCTCATACCACCACTTCCTCCCTCATCCACCTTGCTTGGGCACATCAGCTTTCCTTCTGTTTGTTTCAATTTCTAGCCTTATGGCCTTTGCACTAGCTGTTTCCTCTCCCTAGCATGTTCTCCTATGGCCCAGATTTTCTCGATTTGTTCTTTTCCATCTGTCAGATCTTAGCTTAAGTGTCACCTTCTTAAAGGCCTTCCCTAACACCTTATCTAGAGTAGCCAACTGCCCAATTACTTGCACAGTGCTTAAGAGTATCTGATTATTTACTGGTTTACATATACAGTTCATTTTCTGTCCCATCCACAAAAAATAAGCACCCAAAGAACAAGGACCTTCTTTGTCAGTCTTTTCACCATGGTACCCTGGTGACTCAATTATCCCTGGCACATAGTAGGCACTTTCATTTGCTGAATGAATAAATGCACAATTTTTAAAAAATGACCTAAAGCTCCACAATTAAAGACAAGTTAAATAAATTACCATGAACCCTTATGGTGGAACATTATGTAGACATTTTAACTGATGTTTCATGTATATATAATGTGCAGATTATATTTTTCAAGATGGCCATGAAACGTTCTCCCATCCTTCATTCTCTTCTTATTATGTAGACATTCCTCCCCAGTGGTAGGATTGATGCTCCCTCCTCTTGAATTTGGGCAGGCCTGTAACTATGGTGGAAGTGAAGCTTTGTGACTTCTGAAGTTAGGTCATAAAAGGCCATACAGCACCTGTGTGGTCCTCTTGGGACAGTCACTCTTAGAATCAAAGCTACCATACTGTGAGGAAGCCCATACTACATATAGGTGCTCAGGCTGAGGGCCCCAGTTGAAGTCCCAGCTGACAACCAGCATCAACCATCAGACATGTGAGTGAAGACATCGAGATGACTCCAACCTTAGCCACCATCTGACTGCAACTGCATGAGAAATTCCAAGCAAGAGCCCACCTAGCTGAGCACAGAAGACCCCAGAACCATGAAAGATACTAAAAGATATGCTTTGCACCACTGAGTTTTAGGGTAATTCATTACACGGCCATAGATAATCAGTGCTTTAGTTTTGTTTTAACCATGCAGAGAATGCAAAGAAAAATTTGAAGAAAAAAATGTATGTTAAGAGTGTTATCTATTGAAAGATGGTACAGTTACTTATGACATATTCTATTTCCCCACATTTCCCTAATGGAACACATGTAACGATATAATACGAGGCATACGGACTTCCCTGGTGGTCCAGTGGTTAAGAATCCGCCTGCTAATGCAGGGGACACAGGTTTGAGCCCTGGTCCGGGAAGATCCCACATGCCGCAGAGCAACTAAGCCTGTGTGCCACAACTACTGAGCCTGCGCTCTAGAGCCCGTGAGCCACAACTACTGCAGCCCTCGTGCCTAGAGGCTGTGCTCCACGACAAAGAGAAGCCACCGCAATGAGAAGCACGACGAAGAGTAGCCCCCGCTCACCGCAACTAGAGAAAGCCCGCGTGCAGCAACGAAGACCCAACGCAGCAAGCAAGCAAGCAATAAATAAATAAATAAATAAAATAATAATAATACGAGGCATAGGGAGATTTTTTAAGCACAAGGGGCAAGAACAATAAAAGGACCTTTAACTGACATTTTTTTTTTTTTTTTTTATAATTAAAGTCCTGGTGGTTTATATTTTAAAGCAGATTTCTTTTTTTTTTTTTTTTTTTTTTTTTATGAGGATCTTGAATCAGATGCGTATGTTTTGATTGATTGATTGATTGATTGATTTTGGCTGTGTTGGGTCTTCGTTTCTGTGCGAGGGCTTTCTCCAGTTGTGGCAAGCGGGGGCCACTCTTCATCGCGATGCGCGGGCCTCTCTCGTTGCGGAGCACAGGCTCCAGACGCGCAGGCTCAGCAGTTGTGGCTCACGGGCCCAGCCGCTCTGCGGCATGTGGGATCTTCCCAGGCCAGGGCTCGAACCCGTGTCCCCTGCATTAGCAGGCAGATTCTCAACCACTGCGCCACCAGGGAAGCCCTGACATTTTTTAACTGACCAGAGAAGATTTAGGAATGGCCAATAAACATATAAAAAGATACTCAGCATAGTTAGTCACTAGAGAAATGCAAATTAAAACCGCAATAAGATGCCACTTCACACTCATTACAGTGGCTATAATTTAAAAGACAACTAGGGGCTTCCCTGGTGGCGCAGTGGTTAAGAATCCACTGGCTAATGCAGGGGACACCGGTTCGAGCCCTGGTCCGGGAAGATCCCACATGCCGCGGAGCAACTAAGCCCGTGCGCCACAACTACTGAGCCTGCGCTCTAGAGCCCGCAAGCCACAACTACTGAAGCCCGTGTGCCTAGAGCCCGTGCTCTGCAACAAGAGAAGCCACCGCAATGGGAAGCCCGTGCACCGCAACGAAGAGTAGCCCCCGCTTGCTGCAACTAGAGAAAGCTGCACACAGCAACAAAGAACCAAAGCAGCAATCAATCAATCTATAAAAGACAACCAGGAAAAAAGTATTGGCATGTATGTGAAGAAATTGGAACCCTCAAGCATTTGTTGGAATGCAAAATGGTGCAGCCACTTTGGAAAAGTTTGGCAGATCCTCAAAGTGTTAAAATCATGTGAAAACAAAAACACACTCACAGGCAAATGTTCACAGCAGTGTTATTCACAATAACCAAAGCATGCAAACAAATATCCACTAACTGGGGAATTGATAAACAAAATGTGCTAGATCCACACAGTGGAATATTATTCACCCATAAAAAGGAATGAAGTACTGATTTATGCTACAACATAGACAAACCCATGAAATCATCATGCTAAGTGAGAGAAGCCAGACACAAAAGGCCACATATTGTGTGATTAGAACAGGCAAATCCATAGAGACAGAAAGATTAGTGGTTGCCAGGAGCTGGCGGGAAGGAATAATGGGGAGTGATTGTTAATGGGTATAGGTTTTTTTGGGGGTGGTGGTGATAAGTGTTCTAAAATTAGATAGTAGAGATAGATAAACAATTCTTTGAATATACTAAAAACCACTGTTTGCAAAGATGAAAAATATTTTACACAAATATAATTTTTAAAAATCTGGTTAATACTAAAATTCCAATTGCTGTTACTTCTGGGGAGAGGGATTGAAGGTAGTGCTGCATATCTTTTTACAATCAACATGTAATTTTTTAAAAAACTAAAAACTTAAAAGATTAAGACAAAAGGAAGTATATAGTCATGGAAGAAAAACCAGTAGCACATTTCCCATCTTTCTGAAAGCAGTCTGTGTGGGAATACCTGTACACAAATTGGATTGGTACCGTCTTCCACGACAAAGGGCCTGAAGGCTAGCAAAAGGAAGTTTTGTCCAGAAAAGACTTCTGCTCTGAGTAGCCATTCACATGCAGTTTAGAAAGAACTCTCCATTTCCCTCTCTCAAATGGCCAGCCTTCCCAGAAGTATTACCAGGCCACTATGGAAGAGTGTACCATTGAGGCTACAAATTAATTCATCTCACCTGAAGGAATAGTCTCCTTTTACCAAATTGTTCAATGTTTTATCTCATTCTCAGGACAGACCTAATCCCCCATGTCAAGCTTGTTCTCACTGTGAAGATGACTACTTAATAATCCCAAGGTGACATTAGCTGATTAAGGTTAACTTCAATATCTAAGTGAAACATAAATATGCTATCACAATCACATTTTTGTGTTATTCTTTATACTTTTAAACTGCTTCTACATAACCATCACATTTGATCAGTGCAATACAGCAATATACAATGTGCGGTTTCTTATAAAGAAGCACAGATTTCTGAGTATGAATCAGGGCAGGGGTGTCAGGTTAGAGAAGCCTGGAGTAACAAATAGTCATGAATCACAATGGAGGCCAAAAGGAGCTGGTCAAGAAAAAACTGACAGGCAAAGATTACCTGCCAAGTGACTTGGTTCACTGTGATTCTCCAGGGCCTTCTCCACTTGAAGATATTTTCTCCTGAGCATGTCAGAGTTGAGTGGGTAAAGCTACATTAGGAACAGATTTCTTCAGATGGTCAAGTACAGACTCTGAATTAGGTAGCTTGTGTTTGAATCCCAGTTTTACTAACTGGGTAACCTTGGGGAAACTACTTAATCTATGTCTCACATTCCTCACCTACAAATGGGGATAAAACAACCCCTATTTCAAAGGGTGTTTAGAAGGTAATCTTCTCCCAATACTCCTATATCCCTTACCTGATTTATTATTCTTCATAACACAAATGAACTAACAGTATCTTTATTTATGTCTTGCCATCTCCCTAACCCACTTACAGAGAGCAAGCTCCATAAGAGTAAAGATTCCTGTCTGTTTTGTTCAATACACTGTCCCCAGTGCCTAGAACAATGCTTAGCTCATAGTAGGTACTCAAATATTGATATATAATAAGTAAGTGTTTGCTACCTGGAAATTATGGGGTATGACATTGTGAATGAATATAAAAATATTGCTGGAGGGCTTTGTGTGAATTGCTATGCCCAATATAAACTGAACATGAGAATATGTAACTCACAGTAGTTAACAGTAAACCTCAGAGCTGGAAACAGCTCCTTCCGGCACTGTAAGTTACAAGCTGATGTATAGCAGCAGAGAAACTTAAGTTGGAAAACAAGCCAAACCATGGAATTTGGGGGCTTGCCACCACTTCCAAGGTTGTAGAATGGAGGTCCGACAAATGGACTGGCCCTTTTTCTCCTTGGTTCCACTCACATCACACATGAATTAGTTAAAATTCAGACAACGTTTAAGAAAAATCAACTTTTGTTCCCAAATCTGAGAAATGGACCATGCCTGAAAGCTAAGTGAGGATAATAAGCAAAGCATCAATATGTGTTTTGACAATGTGCTCAGAATAGCTAGACAATTACTTTACATGGCTTGTATCAGGGATAGAAGATGTGATCTAGCTGCAGCACTCCAGGGTGACTCCTGAACAAGTCTCTTCTCCCACTGGGGTCAAAGCTTGCAAGTTTATTTTAAAAAGAGGGTTGAATTAGCTGTACTCTATAATCCCTTCAATTCTCAGAGAGAGAGAGAGAGAACACACATACCTATCCAAGTGGCATATATCAGGCAGCAGGTTTTGTTGTTGCTTTAACATCCAACTCTTGGCGGTCCTCATCCCACTTATTCTGCTGTACGTTTCTTTAATCCATTGTGCTTATTGTAGCATACTATATAACTTATGTGTTATGTTTATTTTTATTGTCTGCCTCCCCCAGTTAGACTGCACACTCATGAAAAAACAGCAATCTTTGTTTTGTATCCTGATATATTCCCTAAGTGCCAAGAAACATAGCTGCCTATCAACAAATATTATTTGCTGACTGAATCAGTTGAATCAATTATAAATATAGTCAAGAGACCCTAATCCATTCTCTCCACTTCCCTCTGGGAAACCATCATAAATATATGCATGGTAGGCAGGAGAGGAGAGCAGTTTCTGACAGTTCTTTGATCTGCTGATCAAGTGACAAAAATCCCTAAAATTTCTCTTCCCTCCCCCCATGTATTTCAGGAAAGATCCCATCCTAAAAGCACAAAATCAGTCATACAAAGATTCAGAAATCAGGAGGAAAACCATTTTAAAGTAGATAAAAAGTATCTGGCAGAAATGGACAGAAATCTCATCTCTAGACTCTAAACCTGGAGACAGAACAGAGAATAGTCTGGCTTCTCCACTGTAAATGAACAATGGATAGAGGCATATTATACCCAGCTGCGGAAAGAAATTTTAACCCCCAAACATCTTTACAATGATGTAACACAATTCTTTGTAATATTACTGACCGAAAGTGATTTTGCCTTTTCTATCAGTCTTATTTTCAAATGCTCGTCTAAAATCTGTGGTATACTGAATTTTAGGGAGCTAACTATATAGTTCAGAAGTCTTTTTCAGTGGCTTGTTTCTAAAAGAAGTTAAAAGTTAAACCCATGCCTCTGGATTACTATCATAATAAGAGAGAATCTGGAATACTAAAAGCATACCACTCTCTCTTTAAACACACTGAAATCTGACTGAGCAAAGCTCACAAAGACAGAGAGATCAACACACAGAACAAAAAGGCCATTTGGAAAATCCCAATGATCAACCAACATCTTGATCGAGCTCCAACAGGATGAGGGAGGAGGATCTTAATTACAACAGCACAGAAAAACAGCACTTGGATTGGTCTGCCTGGGCAAACTACCAGGGGAGTGATACATTCCTGCATACAAGACACAGGAAGTGGGAGGGAGACCACTGGAAACTGATGATGGAAAAGACTAAATTTAAGCCCATCCAATATCAGCAGCCAGAGGTTCCAAACACCAAGCCCACATTAGTATCTACTTCAAGGGCTGGGCCATCAAGGGTGCTGATGAGTACTGGAAAGCCCCCAAAGACCAGTTTCTTTAGAGATAAAAAGAACACAAGCAAAATACCGAAAGTCTGGGCCTGATTTAAAAAATAAAAAAGGCCCAAAGCAGGCTTCTTTTGCATGAATCAGACAGGTTCCACCGTCATTCCTCAACATTTAAATTGGGCTTTGGAAACAGAGCCAAAAAAAAAAAAGAAGTAAGCATGAGAATAAGCCATAATACAATCAACTACAAAACAAACCAAATTGGAATGTCTGAGATATTTCAAATTGGAAACAGATACAAATTGCTGAAATAGTTATCAGCTTTGGGAGCACCTGTTCGTATATTAAGATAATCCATCCAGGCTGTGCAGGAAAAGAAGCGCAGTGACAGAGACAGGAACGGGGGTAAGGAAATGGGTTATCAGTAGTCCAGCCCACCTCCTGGGAATTATCTGCAAGTTTTCTGGAGCAGTCTAGTGAGCTGGCATACAAACCAGCAAGGCTCTCTGCATCTCAACATTGTGCCCCCCAAGTCACACTCTTCTGCCCCTACGACCAGAGTTATGCAAGTGAATCCAGTGATATAAGGGCAGCATGCATTTTCACCATTGTAGACATCAACACGGACCTCACCTTGTCACTGTCATCATGACAAATGTGGTCGTGATGGATGGACTGGCACTGAAAAGAAGCACCAACACTACCTACAAGAGAAAGGGAGGAAAAGTTAAGATGCAATAATTCCTTACATTTAAACTGCTTTACCAATTAAAAGTGCCTTTATATCCATCATCCCATCTAATCCTCAACAATACTCGGAAATAGGCAGGATAGGGATTGTTATTCGTGCAGTTTGAGCAAAACAAAACACAGACAGGCTGACTTGCACAAAGGAGCAGTCAGTGAAGTGGCAGGTCTGAAACCAGAACCCCATTATTCAAACCCCTAATTCACCACTTTCTACTACACTGAGTGGTTAGTTTTCAGAGTAAGGCCACCTAAATAAGCACAACAGCCTTCAATAGGCAAACTTCTATTTAGAAAAAAGTATACTGCTTTTCAGACTACACATACTTTCTTTGAGAAAAAAATTGACCCTATAAATTTTCAGCATACAAATAACACAATCTAATACACAATCGTAAGATTATAAATATGTTTCTATTACTTTAAAAAGTACACATTTTTAATATACACAACCATTTGTTAATTTGAAGAACTATCTCCTAATAACTGCTCTATGACAACAGTGACATTTCTAACCAATAGGAAAACAAATGACATTAAAAAAATAATCTTGGAGTAAGAAAAACCTTCTGAAAGATGATAATACTAAAACAAGAAGGCATAAATGAAAAAAAATCAGCATGCATGACTGTGGACCAAAGATGAGCAAAACCCGTTCTCCCTATGTATGAGAATTCAACCTCGGGTTAATCCCTGTTAACCTGATTAAACAGCATGCCACCTATGTTACCTGGCAACATTTCTTACGACAGAAATTACCAAATTAGTAAATTGTATCTGGACTGGAAGTACAATAGCCACTTAGTAGGAAGCCACGTTCTTGAACTTCTCTGAGTATGATGACATGTTACCTAATTAGGTATGTCCTGGCAAAAGACCCTGGAAACTATGCCCACGGAGTTCTCTGCACCACACAATGTGAATCTCATCTCTTTGAACCTAAGCTGTGAGAAGAGTACTTCAGACCTAAGCTGTGAGAAGAGCACTTCAGAAAGAATGAACTGCTGCGAGGACTCCCACTGTCTTACTGATAAGTTATAGCTTCTGTCCTATATCCTTCTGAATAAACGTTGCCAAGTGAGACCTACGGTAGTTTTACCAGTCTGAATGTGCAAATGTTTAGTTGAACCTAAGAAAACATCCCCCTGTCACTCCTGTGGACGTTACACTAACAAATAAAATTATAAAATTTACAATGCCATCAATTCAGATGTCCAATTATTCTATATGCTTGAGAAAGAATGCTGCCAACTAAACTTTGACACATTTTCTTAATAATAAAAATTTTTGTTTTACACTTATTGAAATAACTCTTTTAGACTTTAAAGGTAGATTTTTATCATATATTACTCTTATGCATTCATAAAAAGAAAATAAGAGAATAATTGGCAATAACAGAGAAAATTATTAAAAACTACAAAGGATAAAAAGTCCTAGGGGAATTCCCTGCAGGTCCAGTGGTTAGGACTCGGCGCTTTCTTTCACTGCCGGGAACCCAGGTTCAATCCCTGGTCAGTGAACTAAGATCCTACAAGCCTTGCAGCGCGGCCAAAAAAAAAAAAAACAGTCCTTACTAGATAACTTTACCAGATAATTTCTTCAAATATACAGAATCAATAATCCCAGTGACAGTGACTATTCCTAACTTCCCAATATAAACTGTTGTTTCCCAACTCATTTTATATGACATTGATTATAAAATATAAAAAGGATCAAAATAAGAAAACAACCTCACTGAAACACAGGAATAAAAATACTAAAGTTGTAACATACAGTATATATGTGTGTGTGTGTGTGTATATATATATATATATATATATATAGATATAGATATAGCATACTGACAGCATATGTAATATAGTGTGTCACTATAATCTACTCAGCCTGATTCCTTAACTAATTCAATAAAAGAAAATTTATCAACAAAGTATTAGCATAAAAAAACAATTTTAAAAAGTCTGATCACATCAAAAGATCTTTCTAATTTCTATTTCTCGGAAATATTAATAAGCTTAACAAGTTTTTGCCACTGGATGACAATTCTGGGAAGGATGAGATGGGGGAAGGTACAGTTGCCAAAAAGTTACAATTATGGATAAGAATAATATAAACCATAGAGTTCCCACTGGTACTGATAACAGTTAACATCATTTCACATATTCAACAACCATAATTTGGAAGAAAGAATATATATACGACAATGTTCCCAAATACTAAAATCTCCTGGGATAGTAGAATGACAAATCTAATCACAACAAAAACTATTCTGTCAAAAATTCGGTAGATGAGGGCTTCCCTGGTGGCGCAGTGGTTAAGAATCCGCCTGCCAATGCAGAGGACATGGGTTCGAGCCCTGGTCCGGGAAGATCCCACATGCCACGAAGCAACTAAGTTCATGTGCTACAACTACTAAGCCTGCGCTCTAGAGCCTGGGAGCCACAACTACTGAGCCCACGTGCCACAACTACTGAAGCCTGCGCACCTACAGCCCGTGCTCCACAACAAGACAAGCCACCGCAATGAGAAGCCCACGCACCGCAACGAAGAGTAGCCCCCGCTGGCCGCAACTAGAGAAAGCCCACGTGCAGCAACAAAGACCCAACACAGCCAAAAATAAAAATAAAATAATTTTTTTAAAAATCTGAATTATTAAAAAAAAATTCAGTAGATGAGTTTCAAGGAGTTAGTAAAAATTATACTTTCAGTCTCCTATTAGTCTAATATCATGTAATACTAAAGTTAGACTGGTGAAAAGAACCCTAAGAACTGATGATTATAAGCATACATTTAGATACCTTTCAAAGAGGTACCAAAACAGACATTTATCTTACTCTTATGCAAAACCGCTGTATTTAATGTATCATGTTATGTGTGTTTCTCTTGGACACAGTCTAAGAAAAATGAAACTTTGTTAGAAATAGTTCACATAATACCATCTAATAACTATGAGGGAGACCACCATTTGGGACCATTGTCAAAAACTTGGACTCCATGAAGTTGGAAAGATGAAGGTTGAGATACATTATTTAGCAACTTAAAAATCTCTTCCAAAAGAGAGTATTAAAAATAAATGAATAGACATCCACATACAAAAAAAAAGAACCTAGACACTAACCATACACCTTTCACAAAAATTAACTCAAAATGGATCATAGACCTAAATGTAAAACACAAAACTATAAAACTTCTAGAAGATAACAGGAAAAAATCTAAGTGTCCTTGGCTTGACACCAAAGCATAATCCATCAAGAAAAAAATGGTAAAATGGACTTCAATAAAATTAAAAGGGGCTTCCCTGGTGGCGCAGTGGCTGAGAGTCTGCCTGCCAATGCAGGGGACACTGGTTCGAGCCCTGGTCTGGGAAGATCCCACATGCCACGGAGCAACTGGGCCCGTGAGCCACAACTACTGAGCCTGCGCGTCTGGAGCCTGTGCCCCGCAACGGGAGGGGCCGCGATAGTGAAAGGCCCGCGCACCGCGATGAAGAGCGGCCCCCGCACCGCGATGAAGAGTGGCCCCCACTTGCCGCAACTAGAGAAAGCCCTCACACGAAAACTAAGAGACCCAACACAGTCATAAATAAATAAATAAATTAAATAAATAAAGTATTAAAATATTAAAAAAAAAAAAATAAAATTAAATTAAATTAAAAACTTCTGCTCTGTGAAAGACACTTAAGAAAATGAAAAGACAACGCCACAGGCTGCTAGAAAGTATCTGCAAAATGCGTATCTAATAAAGGACTGATACCCAAAAGTATTCAAGGAACTCTTAAAATTCAACAGTAATGGGAATTCCCTGGTGGTCCAGTGGTTAGGACTCGGTGCTTTCATAACGGGGCCCTGGTTTGATCCCTTGGGGAAATAAGATCCCACAACCTGCGCAGCCAAAAAAAAAAAAAAAAAAAAAAAAAACCGAAAAACAAAAAACTCAACAGGAAGAAAATAGAACCCAATTTTTAAATGGGCAAGGTTTCTCTCTTTGATTTTTTCCCCTGAATATCAGAATTCACTCCTTTGCCACAAAGGGAAGGGCCCTTTGCTGGAAAACAATGCAGAAGCATCCCAGAGGCAAATAAATGAAAGCACAAAAGCACCAGTTTCCCTCTCCAGCTGTCCCTGCCCCATAAGAAAAAGAATGTAGACAGATAACTCAAACTGAACTCCTGAAGAATAAAATACAGATTGTAAGCAACTTTGGATAGCTAGTCAGGGAAAGAAGCACACAGAGGCAAAAGAAGAAACCTTCTATACTAAAATAAAGGAGCCAATTTTTGAAAATTGAAAGAATCTAGCCAAACATACATTAAATGACAGTGTTTACCATGAGTTTTCTGATGTTTTCAAATGCATTTTATAAAGCTATTATTCCTGCTCAAGAACCTACCCTGGCACTCCACTACTCAAGGCATAAAGTCCATGTCTGAATCCTCCACTCCCCATGAGAAATGTGGCAGGATGCTTCCATGCAGACGAGGCTTGTTCCTCCACCTGGTGAGCACTCAGTGCTCTCCTCACACCAGCATGACAGTTCTCTCTCTAGGTTCTTAACCAAGACTTACATGGGAATAAAATTTTATCTTTATTTTCATTAACTTGAAACTAAATGTAAAAAATCTACTCTATTATGAATATAACAATAAACCACATTAGGATTGACAGTACCTGTGATTTTGTCTCTAACAAAAACCACATATATTTTCATATAATACAGTTGCTGGAGGTATATTGCAATATCATTTACACTTATCATTACTTTAAATTTACAATAGCTATTAGGCCCACTGCTAGAATGTGTTATTTAATACATTAAATATAATAACAAATATATTTTTATCACAAATTAGTTTTTAATATTTTGATAACTACATTCCAGTATGATTGGTTTTCTTTGTAATCTCATGTATTTTATTTTATGCAATTAAAAGTATTCTCCTGGGAAGGGGCCTATAAACTTCATCTGATTACCAAAGGAGTCCATGACACACCCAAAACAGTTACAAACCCCCAAAATGGTTAGCAGAAAGTGCTGGGACCAGAGGGAGAACCAGATCAGGAGTGTTATAAGGGAAAATAGATGTGCAACATCTTGGGAAGAGTCAGACAAGTATGTGAAATCGAGGGAAGAGAAGAGAAGTGAGGGCTCAAGTCGGGGTATGAAGCCCATAGTTTAGAACTAGGAAACACAAAGACGTCGAGGTTGAAACAGTGGCGGCAAGTGGAGAAGTTTCCGAGCAACTGCCAAGAATATCAGATAGTGTTTTAAGTCCACAGGGGTAAAGGTAGTGAGGTAAAGCAGAGACATTATTTGTCATGTTCCTGGAGACCACTATACTGCAAAATCTAATGGTCAATTCTGAATCCTCACCTTTCTTGATCTACTGGCAGCATTTGACCCAGCTGACCCTACTCTCCTTCGTGAAACCCTTTTCGTCACTTGGCCTCACAGAAGCTTCCTACATCACTGACTGCCACTCAGTCCCATTTGCTGGATTCTCATCTTCCCATTATAAAGGTTGGAATGTCCCGAGGATCAATCCTCAGACTTCTCTTTTCTATCTATATTCACTCCTTTAGTGATCCCAACTAGTCCCGTGGCTGATGACACCAAAATCTTTATTTCCAAGCTCTGACTCTCCCACCTCCCACCCCAAGGAAACCCAGATTTCTATATTCTGCTACCTATTCGAAATCACTTAGATATCTAAACAGCATCTCAAACATAACATGTCCAAAACTGAGCTCTTGATCTTCTCCTCTAAACCTGCCTCCAGTTTCAGTAAATGGCAGAACTATTCACCAGCTGCTCTGGCCAAAACCCTTGGCATCTTCCTCAACTCCTCTCTTTAATTCACATCCCACATTTGATGAGCTGGCAAATCCTGTTGGTCCCACTTCAAAAATATGCCTGAAATATAACTACTCAGCATCATCCACTGTGGCTACCCAAGCCAAAGCCTGGACTAATGCAATGGTTTCCTGACTGGTCTTAGTTCCACTCTTTCCCCATGAACTTTCCCTACCTCCTCCCCAGTCTATTTTCCACAGAGTAGCACGAATGACCCTTTTCAAGGTTCAGAGAGATCATGTCACTCCTCCTTTGAAAACCTTGTTCCGTCTCTCACTCAAAATAAAATCCAAAGTCCTTACTCCTTGGTCTACGAGGTCTCACATGACCTGGGTATCCTAGACCTTTCTGATCATGTCTCCTACCTCTTCTTCTTTCCTAAAAGGGAACTAAAACACAATAAACACACCTGTAGCAAATTATCATGCTATTATGTTATATCCTTAAAACACTGTCAAACAACACCATTTCTTTATATGCAGTAATAAGGCCTCTTAGTGCCAGGCCCATCTAGAACTCACACCCTCTTTGTTGACATGCAGCATGGTTTTCCAAATGTCATGTTCTCTCAAGGACAATTGGAATGTACCAATAACTGAAACTCTTCTGCACATTGCTTTGAAGAAAAAAAATGTACTGAGTTTGTGAAACATTAACATATAATCTTCTTAGATAAACATCAGCAGAAAACCATTGTTGAGATATATGCATATTCCTCGAAATCTGGGTATAAAAAACGAGGGGCATTAAACCACAAAACTGAACTGCAGAGACTTGGGCAAAGTGTGCACATCTCTTTAAAAGTGGTTAGGCTCTTGAAGTTGTCATGAAAATGTGGCATTTTGAGCACTCTTAGAATTATTCCTCAATGTGCACATGTAAGATGGGGGTTTGCATTGTAATAGTACTGGGTTAATCTAGAAGTACGAAGTGAGCCCCTCTCAAGCATTTCCTAGACTCATTTTTGGTTTTGTTTGTTTTTTTTGGCCGCACCATGCAGCTTGCAGAATCTTGGTTCCCTGACCAGGCACTGAACCCAGGCCCTTGGCAGTGAGAGCGTGGAGTCCTAACCACTGGACGCCAGGAAATTCCCAAAGATTTGAGGGTTTAAAAGTAAAGGTTTTGAGCTACAAAAGTGGACAATGGGGAGAGCAACAGCACCAACCTAAGCACCACATGCTTTCTGACACCTGTTCTACAGGACCAAAAGCAACGGCTCCCACTGGCCAAACTTTTACCAGTTTAAGCATTAAAAACAACAACAACAACAAGAAAAGACTGTAGCTAACCAAAACACATCATATCAATGAAAATCTGGGAGTCCCTTAATAGCAACTTTTAAAAAATCATGCATTTATCCTAACTTTTAGAGTAACTGAATAGCCCTAGTTCTACATTGCAGAAGAATGCCAACTAATAGATACAGAAGGAATTTCAGAATTAGAAAACATCATTTTGCAAGCCCCATAAAACTGTTGATTCAGGCAAGGGTCACCAATTAGGCTAAAGTCATTAAGTGCATGGCTGATGGGGGTTTGTAAAGTGCCAAAGTAACGCTACCCACGTTATCTATAGTTGCAGGGAGAACCTAACTACACTGTAAAGAGACCTAATCCCGTCACCTTAATCCAATGGCCAATCTTAGCATCATTAACAGTGGGCCAACCAGATGTGACTTCTGATGTGATACACTGTGAAATTCAGACATAAGCTCTATTTGGCATCCAAGCAAAAAATACTTTCCTTGGCTCCATCGAACTATTGGATATAATTGGCAGTTTACAGGAAATACAAGGGATAGACATCACAGGAAGCAATCAGCTCATCCAAAAGTTGGTTCTGCAGAAGTTCTCAATAAGTTGGTGTTATTATTATTATAAAAGGAAAAAGAAAAGATAGGAACTGTGCTAGATTAAAAGAAATTAAAGGAAATAGATACAATGTGCATACCAGATTGCATATTAGTTTAAATAAACTAGTTAAAAAGGATATTTGGGAGAGAATTGGAAAAATCTGAACATGGTAAAATTAGATGAGATGAAAACTTACTGAAATAAAATGTTAACTTAAAAAAAAGCGGAGCTTCCCTGGTGGTGCAGTGGTTAAGCATCCACCTGCCAATGCAGGGGACATGGGTTCGAGCCCTGGTCCAGGAAGATCCCACATGCCACGGAGCAACTAAGCCCGTGTGCCACAACTACTGAGCCTCCGCTCTAGAGCCTGCGAGCCACAACTACTGAGCCCGCGTGCCACAACTACTGAAGCCCGCGCACCTAGAGCCCGTGCTCCGCAACAAGAGAAGCCACCGCAAGGAGAAGCCCGTGCACCACAACGAAGAGCAGCCCCCGCTCGCTGCAACTAGAGAAAGCCCGCATGCAGCAACGAACACCCAACGCAGCCAAAAGAAATAAAAGGCATTATTAACGTAAGGTAAATGTTGATAAATAACATGCGAGGAAAAAGCCAGTCTTACTCTGTAAGTGACGATCAGTTGCTTATTGATTTTTACAATAAGTAATGATACTTCTAGCTACCCAGAGCAGAAAATTCAATTTCAGAGTCTCAGGATGTTTTGTTTTAAACAATTTTGTTGAGATACAATTCACATACCATTCAATTCATCCATTTAAAGTGTAAAGTTAAAAGTTTTTTTTTTGGAATATTCACAAAGTTATGCAACCATCACAATCAATTTTAGAACATTTTCATTACCCTAAAAAAGAAACCCAAGGCCATTACCTCCTTTTCCCCTTCCATGAGCCCCTGACAATCACTAATCTAACTTGTGTATATGCCTATTCTGGACATTTCATATAAATGAAATCATAAAATGTGGTCTTTGTAACTGACTTCTTTCACCTAGCTTAATGTTTGCTTGCAAGGTTCATCCATGTTATAGCATGTTATCAATTCATTTCCTTTTTATGACTAAATATTCCAGTGTATGGATAACCATTCATCAACTGATGGACCTTTGGGTTGTTTCCACTCCAGAACTATTGTGAATAGTGCTGTTATGACATTCATTTTTGGGTCGATGTTTGTTTTCATTTCTCTTGAGTGGAACTGTTCGGTCATAGGTACCTCTACTCAACCTTTTAAGGAACTGTTTTCCAAAGTGGCTGTATCATTTAACAATTCTACCAGCAATATATAAGGATTCCTCTAGTTGTTTCTTGAATAGAATGAACCTTGGAGTCAGACCTAGATATAGTTCAGTCATTTGCTGAATATGTGATCTAAGGCATGTCATTTAACATTATCACATGCCTTCCTCATCTCTAAAGTGGGAAGAGTAATATCTACTTATACCTACTTCACAGAGTTGTTCTGAGGACTATTATTAAGAGTAAATATATAAAAATGCTCACAGCACAGTGCCTGGCACATAGTAATTCAAGAAATGGTGTTATAACTAACACTTCTATTCAAACCAAGGCTGCTGATTTTCCTGTGAGACACTGCCTAACTCCTTAATTTTTTGCTAGAACTCTTTCATTGCACTCATCATACTGTAATTTTTTGGTTACATGTCTGTCTCTCCAACCAGACCATAAGATCCTTAATTTATCTTTTCAATTCTGGCAGGTAGCACGTTTCCTGGCTCATGGCAGGCACTAGGTAAATGCAGAAACAAAGGAAGGCAGAAAGGAAATAAAAGAGAGAAAGGCGGGGGTGGGGTAGGGAGGAGAGGGGAACAGAAAGCAAAGGAAGCCTTCCTGATTCGTCCCTTCCCTTCCCTGGTCTGCATTTTAATCAGTCTCTCTACCCTCCCACCCCCAGTGAGATTTAATTATGCCTTCCTCCGTTCTCCCACACAAGCTGCTTAGGCCTCATAATATGTTTTGTATATAATA
This sequence comes from Balaenoptera acutorostrata, assembly GCF_949987535.1. Classification (NCBI taxonomy): domain Eukaryota; kingdom Metazoa; phylum Chordata; class Mammalia; order Artiodactyla; family Balaenopteridae; genus Balaenoptera; species Balaenoptera acutorostrata. The sequence continues at coordinate 89,049,654 of NC_080069.1, forward strand.
GTTAAACACATAGAAATTCGATTTCCCCTTCTGGACTATATTTTCTTTGGAGTCAGACACTGAGCCTTATTCATCTTTATAACCTCTACAGAGCCTAATGCCAAGTTTTGTTCATAGAAAGCCCTACTAAAAAAGTTTACTGAATACACAAAGACTTTGTGCAACTGATTAGCTCTGATTTTATGCCTAACAAAGGATCAACCACGTGAGGCAAGGAGTATGCTTCAGCTGGATAGATGCAACAAGACACAAGCTGAGGGAAGTACCCTTACTACTCGCCCTCAAGGCTATAATTCTTGAACTGTCCATTTTAAAGAGAACCCTGCGCATTTGCTGAGTACCTACTCTATACCAGACACCTATGTACAAGACACAGCAAAAAGCAAGCAAGACCCCTTGCTCTATGTAGTTTACAGCTCAGTGGAGAGCATTTGCCTTCTATCCTGAAGGTTCTAATCTCATTTATACTCCAGAAATTTCATCTCTGCAATTGCTTCATTCATTCAGTAAGTATTTATCAAACCCCCACTGTGTCAAGTCTATCCTAGGGACATGGGATAAATAAGACAAGGTCTCTGCCCTTCATTTACCTTATATTTAAACCAATTCTATAAAGACGCATTTCCCAGTCAACTCTGTGAAATGCCATCATGTAAAAGTAACACATGCACATAAGCTTAAAAAATAAAAAAGAATGAAGTGGTTTATGATGAAAAAAGAACTCTTCTACTGCCCACCCCCCCCCCCCACCTGGTCTCCCTTCCCAGAGGCAAGTATCGTCAAATCTTCTAGGCATTTCCTCCAGTACTGACCTCAATTTTCCTACATAATATGCATATATGACTACTGTTTGGCTATCAAATTTTATGAGTTATTTATTGAATTTCTGTCATGCCACTATCAGACGACTAAACTCTTCCATCACTCCTGTTTCACTTCCTATCTCATCCAGTCCTCCAACATAATGATGTCATATTTTGTGTTTGTATCAAAATGATAGTCATCGAAATTTCAGAAACAGATAAGCCCTCCTAAGGAGAGTAGAGTTTTCTAGGCAACAAATATAATCTAGTTCTTTGCAATTCTGTGTTTTCTTATCTAGCAAGACTTACAGATTTTTATTTCTTAAAAAATGTAACCTGTTTCAGAAACAGACTAACAGATATAGAGAACAGACTTGTGGTTGCCAAGGGGGAAGGGAGAGGGATGGACTGGGAGTTTGGGGTTAGTAGATGCAAACTATTACATTTAGAATGGATAAACAACAAGGTCCTACTGTATAGCACAGGGAACTATATCCAATCTCCTGGAGTAAACCATAATGGAAAAGAATATAAAAAAAGAATGTATATATGTGTATAACTGAGTCACTTTGTGTACAGCAGAAGTTAGCCCAACACTGTAAATCAACTATACTTCAATTAAAAAAAAAATTCTGACTTGCCTCAAAAAAAAAAAAATCACCAGTTTCAAAATCACAAAACAGGGGGCTTCCCTGGTGGCGCAGTGGTTGAGAGTCTGCCTACCAATGCAGAGGACACGGGTTCGAGCCCTGGTCTGGGAAGATCCCACATGCCGCGGAGCAACTGGGCCCCTGAGCCACAATTACTGAGCCTGCGCTTCTGGAGCCTGTGCTCCGCAACAAGAGAGGCCGTGATAGTGAGAGGCCCACACACCGCGATGAAGAGTGGCCCCCGCTCTCTGCAACTAGAGAAAGCCCTCGCACAGAAACGAAGACCCAACACAACCATAAATAAATAAATTAAAAAAAAAAAAAAAGCAAAACCTTTCAAAAAAAAAAAAGATCTTGGTTGCTTTAAAAAAAAAAATCGCAAAACAATTCATTTAAATATTAAACTTCCCACATAATGCTGTCAGCTCCTAATGCTAATAAAGATAGCCTTTTGCGGGTATATTCATAATTGTGTAATAACGTTTTATAGATGAATCTTCCACTAAAATTAGGCTTTTATCACTCCTAAGTGGTAGCAGGGTGTTCTGTTTTGTTTTTATGAGGAAGGTACCAAAATGTGAAGAGTGAGTAGAAAACTAAAAAATTGGGGAAAGTTCATTGTAAAGTATCCAGGGATGCACTAAATGATCTCCATGGGAAAGCTGACATTAAACTCATGATCCAAACGAAAAGAGAGCCCAATTCAGTTTGGATAGAGCTAAACCACTCAGCTCCTTTTCTGAAAGATGACTGCCCATTATTAAAATAGTAATGATAAACTTAAATAGCATATTCTGAATTATCATCTTAGATTCATTTATATCCATTTTTTCCTTCTGTAATGTGTGGAAGATATTCTAATTTACAGAAGCATAGTCAATAGCAGGAAACAGACACAATAAGATTAGCACTAAAGAATGGGAACATAAAAATAAATAATATAAAAATGAATTATCATCCATCTTTTAGCCTTGCCATGGCAACCTGGGTCACTAATCTTTGAAGTTTGTTTCTTGACCTGCTAGATCTGAAAGAAAGCAGTTTCTACCACCAGCAAAAAGTCAGGCCCTTCGTTTTTCCCTTTTGGTTGCCCCTACACAGCTAAACATTGAGGAAGCAAATAGGATAGGAGTGGCTACTTAAAAGTCCACTCAGGCTGCAGTGGCACATGGCCAGCCCTTCCCTCCCTCTCCTGGCATTTCAGCTGATCAGGACAAGAAAAGTGAGAGGATTCATGCGTCAATCTTACTATCGAAGATGCCACTTCTCACCCAGCATCAGATGGGTCATGTGTATACTATCTGCTTTTTTTCTCAACAAATCTTACAATTAAAGTATCTTCTTATATCAATTCTTGGTTATCTATCATGATGTTAGTGAGACCAAATACAAATGCCAGTATGTAAAATCAACTCAGAGGAAAATCTACCTAAGTTTGGTCAGTTACTGTTGTATCTTGCCTAAAATTATTCACACATCCTTAACTGTAAAATATTTATCCTCCATCTGGGTAACCAATCCTTTCCACCTGAATTCAAACCTTTCTAAGGGCAACACTCTAAAAACCAGTGTTGTTCACTTATCACCTGATGAGTGATAAGCCAATTAATGCTACTCGCTGTCAGACTGAGCTTGGTGCTGGAAGGAGGGTAAAGGCAGCAAAAATATGGTCCCCATCTTCAGGCAGCTTTCAACCTAGGAAGGGAAACAAGGCCTAAATATCAGAGGTTGACCCTAAAATAGCTTGTCAAGAAGTTTTACTTCGGACTGTAAGTGAATGGTTTTTAACAGATTCTCACAGGTTCACTACTCTAAAATCAAGTATTCAAGATTCCTCCCCCCACACTTCATCCCAATCCCCTTACAAGCAGGAAGAGCTTCAGGACATTCAGTACAGTACAGAGAAAAGCTTTCACTGAGCTGAGCAAAAGGCCTGGAGGCAGGAAAGCACACTCATTCTCAGATACATTTACTTCCACAAAGCCAAAGAGGTAGGGGGTGGGGGAAGTGTCAACGCCATTCCTAACTAGAAGGAGAAAAGTTCCCTCTACCCAGCTGGCTAGGTAAGAGGCCTGACATCTTCCCCTGCTTGGGTAGAGATGCCCTCTCTCTTGCTCTCACTACCTTAGAGTGCCATGGCCTGGGGGAGGGCAAAGCAATACCCAAGGTAAAAAGTTTTACAATGCAGACCTCAGAAGCTTAAGAATTATTATTAGGTGCATGTATCTTTTTGAATTATAGTTTTTGTCTGGATATATTCCCAGGAGTGGGACTGCTGGATCATATGGTAATTCTATTTTTAGTTTTCTGAGGAACCTCCATACTGTTTTCCACAGTGGCTGCACCAACTTAACATTCCCACCGACAGTGTAGGAGGGTTCCCTTTTCTCCACACCCTCTCCAGCATTTGTTATTCAAAGACTTTTTAATGATGGCCATTCTGACTGGTGTGAAGTGGTACCTCATTGTAGTTTTGATTTGCATTTCTCTAATAATTAGCAATGTTGGGGCTTCCTTAGTGGCGCAGTGGTTAAGAATTGCCTGCCAAGGCAGGGGACACAGGTTTGAGCCCTGGTCCGGGAAGATCCCACATGCCGCGGAGCAACTAAGCCCGTGCGCCACAACTACTGAGCCTGAGCTCTAGAACCCATGAGCCACAACTACTGAGCCCACGAGCCACAACTACTGAAGCCCGTGCACCTAGAGCCCATGCTCCTCAACAAGAGAAGCTACCTCAATGAGAAGCCTGTGCACCACAACGAACAGTAGCCCCCGCCTGCTGTAACTAGAGAAAGCCTGCACACAGCAATGAAGACCCAACACAGCCAAAAATAAATAAATAAATAAATTTATTAAAAAAAAAAATTAGCGATGTTGAGTATCTTTTCATGTGCCTGTTGGCCATCTGTACTTCTTCTTTGGAGAAATGTCTATTTAGGTCTTCTGCCCATCCCTATGTTCATAGCAGCACTATTCACAATAGCCAAGACATGGAAACAACCTAAATGTCCATCGACAGATGAATAGATAAAGAAGATGTGGTACATATATACAATGGAATACTACTTGGCCATAAAAAAGAACGAAATATGGGGGCTTCCCTAGTGGCGCAGTGGTTGAGAATCTGCCTGCCAATGCCGGGGACATGGGTTCGAGCCCTGGTCTGGGAAGATTCCACATGCCGCAGAGCGGCTGGGCCCGTGAGCCACAACTACTGAGCCTGCGCGTCTGGAGCCTGTGCTCCGCAATGGGAGAGGCCGCGGCAGTGAGAGGCCTGCGCACCGCGATGAAGAGTGGCCCCCGCTCGCCAGAACTGGAGAAAGCCCTCACACAGAAACGAAGACCCAACACACCCAAAAATAAATAAATTAAAAAAAAAAAAAAAAACGAAATAATGCCATTTGCAGCAACATGGATGCAACTAGAGATTATCATACTAAGTGAAGTAAGTCACTTCAAATACCATATGATATCATTTATATGTGGAATCTAAACTATGACACAGGGACTTCCCTGGCATTCCAGTGGCTAAGATTCCGTACTTCCAATGCAGGGGGTGCAGGTTCGATCCCTGGTCAGGGAACTAAGATCCCACATGCCGTGCAGTGCGGATAAAAAATAAAAAATAAAAAAAAAGTAAATAAACTATGACACAAATGAACCTATCTATGAAACAGAAACAGAATCACAGACATAGAGAACAGACTGGTGGTTGCCAAGGAGGACGGGGTTGGGGAGGGCTGGAGTGGGAGGTTGGGGGTAGCAGCTGTGAGCTTTTATGTATAGGATGGATAAACAACAAGGTCCTACTGTATAGCACCGAGAACTATATTCAATATCCTATGATAAACCATAATGGAAGATAACTTTTTACAAAAAGAATGTATATATAACTGAATCACTTTGCTATACAGCAGTAATTAACACAACATTGTAAATCAGCTATACTTCAATTAAAAAAAAGAATTATTAATTAGACATTTCTCTCAGCCTTGAATACTACTACATAGTATACTGCTACTCTCTAACCCACAAACTAGAATAGGAGATAGAATGAGCCACAGGGGCCACTTCATATTGCCGTATTTCAAATCTACTCAGAATAGAGCTATGCATGAAAAGCAACAGAGAGGAAAACTACAGAACTACAAATAAACAAGAAGTGAATTTTAAATTAGAACATGAAAATTATATTCAAGCTAATTCTAACAACATCACTGGCAGAAAAACAATTTTTTTTACTTGCTAATACTATATTTAGACTTAGAAATGAGAAGTGGAAAAGGAGCAAGGTTTTGTGATGACACAGGCTTGGGTTTTAACCCTTGTTCTTTCATTCATGGGCTGCGAGACCTTGGGCAAGTGAGCTTCAATTTTTTTCCTTACCTGGGAAGGGGTGTTAACACCTATGACACAGATTGTTGCAAAGTTTATACGACGTATGTAAAAAATTTAGCACTGTGTCTGGCACAAAGGGGGTTAATAAGTGGTTATTCTTATAATATATCAAAGAAAAAGTTAAAGTACCAACCTCCTTTTCCAGACCTCCAGAAATTGTCTGGCATAGTCTGTAACTAGGAAAATCTTACCAGTATCCATCAATATGAAAGTGGTTAAGTAAATCATTGCTATTCCTTCCTATGATCTACTTATTATACAGCACTCCTAAAAGTTACTGACACAGAAAGGCCACCAAGATATATTGTTAAGTATATATATATTGAAAAAAAGCAAGCTGCATAACAATAAATACAATAAGGTCCAATTTATCTGGGAATATATACAAACTGTTAACAATAATTATCCTTGAAAAGGATAATGGGACTGGGGGTATTTACATATTTTATATTGTTTGCATCTTCAATTACAAGCACTACTTGCATAATTGAAAACTAATAACAAAAGAGAAAAACGTATTACCTGTATAATTAAAATGAAAATTACTCGTACAAAGCACTTATATAACCCCAGACACTGATTTAACCTCTCTATCCAAAACATGTTTTTCCTAAAGTAGCTCATGGTCTGACACCCCATGAACACCCCACGAGCAGACTTATTTTTGGCTCCATCTGCTAGCCAATCTAACACAGCCAAGGCAAAGCTGGGCATGGCTCCTTTAATCACGATAGTGGCTAGGAAGTGCGGGAATGGGGTGCTGGTGTGGGTAGAGGAGAAAGTGGTAGAAGAAATGATGAGAAAGAAAAAAAAGAGCACCCTTCTCTATTTCATACCGTACTCTTGGGGTAACAAAATGGTCTCTGCCCACACTGGTAGGCACCTATTGTGGCCTCAGCCATCCATATGACACATAGCCAAACTCTCCATGAATGTCAGCTTCTAAGTAAAGACGTAATTCATGTAATTTCATTTAGCAGGCTTTTTACCTGGTTCAGGGTTACTCTGCCAAATCTTTCTTAACGTTGAATCATATCACCTTGGATGGATTCCAAAACTATTTTTCTCATCTCATTTTATTTTGCCAGACACTACAAACAGTCCAACATAAATTCATAAAAACATCCCTCAGTATAAAACTTGTACACCTCCTTCAAAAAGGCTTGCTTTGGGAAGTTAATTCTAACGCTAAAAGACGACTCCAAGTCCATCTAAATCAGCCTTCTATTCAAAGAAATCACAGCTACTTAAGGAATGACTACCTTCAAGACAGATTATTTCCTAATATATGAAATCATTTGTGCTTCCAAAATGATTTACAGTGCACATTAGGTGGTACTAATAGCTGTTACCACTGAGTGTTAGCCTGTTCTTAGACACTAATGATGATATATTCTTGTATGTATTATACTTTATTGAAACATCAATTCATAAAACTCTTTCCTAACATATAACTTTAACATTACCATTCCTCTGCATGGGAACTGTCAATTGTTTTCTGCTACTTATAAGATTGAAAAGTCAAATTTCTCAATCAGGCATTCAAAGTCCTATACAATCTGCCCTGGTCAATCTTCCTGGTCTCATCACTACCAACATCTTACCAAAGCCTTTTGCTTAAGCCGGCTTGAACTTGAGTTCAAGTTCCTGTTCTTTGAACTCATCTTCATCTGCCTGAATTTCTCAAGTCAACACATTTTAAAAATCCTACCTGAATTCTGCCATCTCTCAATACTCACCTCAAACCTCAGAAAAGCTAGAATCATGTTCCCTATGAACATTTTAGCAATGATTACCACTGGGGTTTAGGGGATCATTAAATAAAATCCCTTCCTCCCAGCTACCTACCTACCTACCTACCTACCCACTTCTGGAATAATTGAGAAACAAGACAGAAAAGTCAAATAGATGGAGATCAAACTGTCAGCTTTATTATAGGTAAAGCTCATATTTTTAAATGTAACTTAAAGGCATAGCAACAATGTCTTCCTAAAACTTCACCCAAGAACTGAGCTAATTCACTGGCCCAATCACAGTCACAGTCGGAAAACCACAGGTTTCCCCACACAGAGGTCAGTTTCTGGAAAACATAGAGGAACAGGCTACTGGTACCTTGCTCCCCAGGAAAGGAGAGAGGAGAGGGACTGAGAGCTAGGCCCCGAGTAGTTCCTTGCCCAGATTATCCAGTAAGATCAGCCACTCCTCCCTGGACAAAGATGGGCCAAGGGAATTACAAGGAGTGATATCCCTCTACACGGAAACATGAATCTAGGCTGAAAGAGATTTCCACCCTTCAAAAAACTGCCTGTATAACTTTATTAGCGATTTATCAAACATAGACCTATGCCACTTCTTCTATAGATGACTTAAAATGTTATTTTTATGTAAGACTTTTACTGTTTTTATGTACTTACTATGTTTGTTATCTCCAAGTAGATTTTAAGCTCCTAGTGGGCAGCATATTAAATGGATTGTCCACAGGCATAGCAGTGCCAAGATTTAGAGTGAGGATAGCAATACTATGAACCAGATGACAAAATCTCTCATGAATTGAGGGGAACAGGATGAGAGAAATGTCTGTGCCAGAAGTTTTAGTGGATGATCACAAAGAGGGGTAAAGGGCAATATGGTATAAACCTCAAAGACAGGTTTTTACACAAAGGTATTAAAGCAAAGGTAGGAAAGTTGCAAGAGTAAGAAAAATGACAATGCTGCTGTATATATACTTACATTAAAAAGTAAAAACAAAGCAATTTAATCTTTATATCGTTTATATGCACAATTCGACAACCACTCAGTTGCTGGGACATGGAAGACTCAAATGACAGCTGGAAATCACTACAAGCAGATGAAAAGTCTCAATTAACATACATAGCCAGAAAATTGTTTCAAGCTACCAAACTTTATAGACCTGAAAGCAACGAAAAGAACGTCATTAAAATGCAAAGAAGAAATGAACTCAACCATTGACAAGCAGGCATAACCACTGAACTGAAAACACATTCCTTAAGATGGCAAACAGACTCGTCTGCCTGGCTTCCGCGACTGACGGAGGCAGAGGTGCTCAGGGAGAGCACGTGGAGAGGAGAGGAGAGGCCTCAGATGAGAACCTGGTGAATATACCATGGAAGATGGGCTGCAAATGCAAGGTACAGATGCTAGGCGACAACAAACAAGTGAAGTGCACAGCATGGAGCCAAAGCACTGGAGCAAACATGTGCCCCTCGCAGAGGAGCAGCTCTGAGGATCACTGCCACAGGGGAACGGCCACCCAGTGCAGCCAGGTCATTTCCTCCCAAAAGTTACATTCAAATTCTTAATATAAAATATTATATTTAAAAAAAAAAAAATATTATATTTTTATTATTGGCAACTACTATAAACATTTTCAAAACACTTTGAAGGCCAAATAAAACATGTCAACAAACCAGATTTGAACCACAGATTGCCAGTTTGCCATTGCAAATTTGAGGCATGAACAAAGAAAAAGCCACCAAAGCACCTAAAAAGAAATACAAAAAAGAGACAGTGAATGATCAGGACAGAACAGTTCACTGAAGCAAAGGCAGAAGGATTTCAAGAACAGTGATAAACAGGAAGTTCAACTAAAAATCAAGGCTGAAAACTGTCCAAAGAATTTAATTCACTAGAAATTCACTGATAGAATAAAGGCCTGGAAGAGACAATAAGCTGACAGCTACTTTGTAGCAAAAATACTTCAGTAAACTGCCATTTTTGAAAACTCAGGGTTCAGAAAATTTTGCTAATCTAACAAAATTTTCTGCATATCCCTGATTAAAAATCAAAAATCAAATGTAGACCGTAGCTTTACAAATACTACAACTGTATAGTTTAGCTTTTCAGAAGAAAAAAAAAGTAAAATCTGAATAAACAAAGGAATACTCTCCCTCCCCCCGCCAAATGCTGTTATTTCTCTTTATTAACCTGAAAACAGAGCATGATTTCATACAACTTTAAGAACCATTCTCCTTTCTTTTGACAGCCACCTCTGAAGATCACTTATGATACACTCTGGTTAATCCATTATCCCTTAGGGCCCAGCAAATTCTGCATAGATCACAAAGGCTCAAATCTCCTAAACTACACTGGCTGACCCAGGACACATGGTACCTCACCAGGGTTCAGCATCCACAAGGGTGGACCACCTCATTCTTTCTTATCATGGGACAGCATGTTATGATGATACTCCCACCCTAGAACGGCAGAGAGGGTACACACGAATGATGTGACTTAGGAACACTCAAAGACAACTTATCAACAAGAACCATCAAGTAGAAGCAAAGAACAACAACAAATTCCAGATGGGAAGAAATTAATCATGAGATCCTTTCTGAGAAAATTTGAACATGGCAGAGAAATTGAACATGGTTAGGGAAACAGACAATAGAAATACAAAGTAGATTTCATGGCCATGTGTCCCCAACTTTGAGAGAAAATGATTTCACATAATTTTTTTTCTTTTTAATAATGGTTACTTATCAACTGAATAATCAAATGAACTTATCACTTGTTCCAATCTCTTTCATATTCATAGTTCTATAAATCAAGAAATCCTTTGTCAGACAGTGTACACAATTTGAGATTGGATAACTGGTTGCCACATGTATCAAAGCAATGGAGGCTACAACACTGGTATAGAGATGCTTACAAATATATTATGGAGTTGGGATGAGAGAAAGTGTAAGTAAACAGTCCATGTTAAGACAGGGAAGTCAAGCCATAGACCAGAAAGACCTGGGGAGGGTAAGAGGGACAGAACCAGCTATTGCAAGACTCTCCTTAAGCACGGAGGCACATGGCTCTCTGAAAGCCAGGCTACAACTCCTTAATCCAAGTTTTCAACTCAGAACTTCTGAGTGTCAGCTGATCTCAAGGAGTGTCACAAAACAATAAATAACAGCAGTGAACATGTTCCTTTACAAAAACAACTCACAGCTTTAACATGTCACCTGAAGTGACAGCCTAGAAAAAGATGTATTGAAATTCTTCCCCCTTTCATCCAGGCTTGAAACACATCACCTTGAAGTGGAACATGAGAGCCAGTCCCACACAGTGCAATGCTTAGGACTTGAGTTGTTTAGTCCTCCCATACTCATTCTGCCTCTAAACTAGTCCTTGTTTTCCTTCCTCCCCTTCCCCCAAAGTTTTGGCTCCTGCATAGAAAAGTCCACCAGGCTTTGTGATGCACTAAAAACTCACATGCTGTTCTGTGTTCCACATGCACAACTGGACCTCACTCATGTCAGGGAGTTTCTCTGTGAAACAGCCCTGCAAAGTCGTAACTATGCTAACGGCCTCCAGGCAGGACTTCTGGCCCTTCAAGCACAGGCTCTGGCAATGTTACACTGATTTTTATCACATGAAGGGTTATTTTCTGTTCCTGGAGTTTTAGGGCAAGGAGTTAATATAAAGGGCTCATACACAAAGTGAGGATTTTCCTGACAATTTCTTAAGAGTTGAGGACAATGTGAATTCAGTACAGTAGTTTATATGAAATGCTTTTTTTTTTCCTCCCCTATGCTTCTTGGAAAAAAATTTTTGAATAAGGGAATGGTTTGGAGACAAATGTTTATTTCTTTGCATTAAAGTAAAAATGAAATCTAAAAACCGTTTATTATAAAGTTTAAATACATGCACATTAGACTGTTTAAGCTCTGTGATTAAGTGTGGTTAGAAATTTTGACTCCAGAGTCTCATCACTGTGCCTGAATAGCATGATCTAGATACTCCTCTGTGCTGCCACAGACCTCTGCATAACACATCAAAACACATCACAACGCTTTGCTTCTCCTGCTACACCAGGAGCTGCTTGACAACAGAGCCACGACTTAATGTTTTGCTAAACCAAGCCCAACACAGTGCTGGGCACAGAATAGATGTTAAAAAAACACTTCTCAATGGAAAGACATGATACTCATTCCGAATTCAGAAGACAAATTTCTAACTAAAATTCTGCTATCTCTAAAGGATTCCAAATTAGCAATAAATATCTACACACCTCAAGCCCTAGATGTGTGGGCATTTGGTAATGTGATGTTAGTAAATGGTAAGTAACAAATGACCTGATAAAATAGATAACCAAGGAAAGGAATAAGCCCTTAGAGAAGCAAAGAAAATACAAGTACTTTATGGACTCTGAATTTTTTTTTAAACAATCATTTCAATTGTTTTTTTTTTTTTTTAATTTATTTTATTTTATTTTTGGCTGCGTTGGGTCTTTGTTGCTGCGCGCGGACTTTTCTCTAGTTGCGGCGAGCGGGGGCTACTCTTCCTTGTGGTGCTCAGGCTTCTCATTGCAGTGGCTTCTCTTGTTGCGGAGCACGGGCTCTAGGCTCACGGGCTTCAGTAATTGCAGCACGTGGGCTCAGTAGTTGTGGCTTGAGGCTCCAGAGCGCAGGCTCAGTAGTTATGGTGCACGCGCTTAGTTGCTCCGCCGCATGTGGGATTTTTCTGGATTAGGGCTTGAACCTGTGTCCCTTGCACTGGCAGGCGGATCCTTAACCACTGCGCCACCAGGGAAGCCCTGGACTCTGAATTTTTGAGCCCCCTTAGCAGGCTTGGGATTCAAAACAACTACTGCCTAAGTAACAAATGTAAACCCAGAAAGGAAACGGTCTTGCCAACTACCTTTTACTTTCTCTGTTTTCTTTTCAAACCCAATAACCTTAGGACCAAGGCCAAGAAGAAGCTTGAGATTTCCACATTCAAAAATCTATTAACTGTATTAAGACCTAAATAAAAATTTATTCATGTGAACTTCAAAATTGGGTTTGTTTTCACTATGTGCATAATTACTGTCATGGGCAACCAAGAGTAGCTGCTTCTACCCTGAGAGTATTTTTTAACTAAAAGCATGGAAGAGGGTGATTCTTCATTGCAATATTGAAGCCTACATTCAGCTTAACAGCTCTGGATGGCACTGCTGAAAGGAACCTTTCAAGCTCATCAGATCTAGGGAATTCCTTGGCGGTCCAGTGGTTAGAACTTCACGCTTCCACTGCATGGGGCACGGGTTTGATCCCTGGTCAGGAAACTAAGATCCCACAAGCCGCACGGCATGGCCCCTCCAAAAAAAAAAAAAATCTACCTCTACCAGTTTCCACTGAGCACAAAATTGAGGTCCACTGAGGTCAAGATACTTGCCCTGGGGCATAAAGAGAGCTAATGGGAGAGCAAGGGCAGAACAGGTCTTAAAGCTGAGTGAAGCCAGTGATTTACTACCCCAAACCATCTCTCTGCAGCTACTAAATGTGTGTTTATTGTGATAAACTGTGTCAAAGTATTATGCAAATGCAACACTGAAATGATCAAATATAGCAAAATCTTCCCAAGCAGACTTCTCAGAAAAACTGCATATTCTAGTTGATTTAATTTTCTGGTTACCAAAGGTTTGTTTTGATAACTGAACTTCACAATTATCAGGAAAAAGAACATGAGAAAAGGGAAAAAGCAGAATGAATACATACTATCTTGCTCCTAGACATGCTATAAAGTAGTGATGGTACAGTACAAACAGCCGGCCTTACCACTGACTGACGAGCTGTGAGGCATTGTTCAAGCCAATCTCTCTGGAATTCAGTTTTCACATCTTTAAAAAGAAGAGGTTGAACTAAATAATGTAAGATTCCTTCCAGCTCTGAAACTCAAAGCATCTAGAACACTAAACATGTTTTCTTATTATTTGCAATGTTCTCCAGAAAGTGCCTACGTCCCATGCCCTCCTCCCATAAAAGTTTTGAGTATATGATTATCACACATTGAACTAGACCTGAACGGTAAACTGCTTAAAACACCCAACTAATACCTGGATCTCCCCTTCAAATACTTTTAACTCTAATGAATAATGGTTTTGGTTCATAAAGGAACTGCTCAGAGATCTGCCATGGTTTAAAACATTTTGGGCCCTACAATGGGGTGGGAGTGGGGGAAGTTGCTCAACTAGATGGAAGAAGCTTTCCAGACCCCTCGCTATATCTAAGGAGTTCCAATTTTGTGTTTTATTTATCATGTTTTGCTGTTCAGAGTAATTCTGGAAGCTCACTAGGTCTTTCTCCCAAAAAATGAAGACAGCATAACAAACACATATTAGTTATTTTCACAAGAACCATACTACTGAATCTCCTCATGTATTTATATGCTATCATATACTGTTATGAGGTTGGGTTGTCCCCCCCTTTTGTATTTTTTTTATTGTAGTGAAATATACATAACATAAAATTGACCATTTTAACCATTTTTTTTTAAATTTATTTATTTATTCATTTATGGCTGTGTTGGGTCTTCGTTTCTGTGCGAGGGCTTTCTCCAGTTGTGGCAAGTGGGGGCTACTCTTCATCGCGGTGCGCAGGCCCCTCACGGTCAGGGCCTCTCTTGTTGCGGAGCACAGGCTCCAGACGCGCAGGCTCAGCAGTTGCGGTTCACCGGCCCAGCCGCTCCGCGGCATGTGGGATCCTCCCAGACCAGGGCCCGAACCCGCGTCCCCTGCATTGGCAGGCAGACTCTCAACCACTGCGCCACCAGGGAAGCCCTTAACCATTTTTTAGTGTATAATTCAGTGGCATAAATTTTATTCACAATGTTGTGCAACCATCACCACTATCTATTTCCAAAACTTTTTCATTACCCCAAACAGAAACCCTGTAACCATTAAGCAATAGCTCCTCATTCTCCTGTCGTTTATTTTTTATAATTATAGTCTCAAAGGCCTTAATAACTTTCAAACTATGGTATGCTGCCACCAGGTGGCAAGAGAGTGTCATGGCTGCCCAAGATTGGAACTTGTTTCAAAATAATCCAAGATAGGTATAGGGGAAGTAAGTAAAAGTGTAGATGAAATAAAACTGTCACAGTCTGGTCAGGAGTTCATTATACTAGTCTCTCCAAATCTGTACATGTTTGAAATTTTCTATAACAAATATTAAAAGTGTGCCTACAATATTACAAATACAGAGATTTCATACATTTTTAAACCCTAGAAAGCAAAATATACATCAATATTGCACAGATAATTGTTTTTCTTCAGGTATTTTTAAAACCTGGGAAGACATTTTATACCTAAGTATCGATTATACATTAATTTTAAATCTTGTAATTAGATGGCAGATTTCCAAGGTTACATATTTAAACTAGTTAGCAAAAACTTTGTGTTATATCCAACTAAACCTCATCAGCTACAAATGTGAAAAATCAAATTTATCAGCATTCAATTCCCACATGTATGTAGAAATAAATTTCTGAGTAACTGCAAATGCATTATTGGACTTTATCTCAATTAAGAAGCTTTTGTTTCTTTAATAGTAAGCACAAATATACAAAGGAGCCTCTCAAACATCTCCAGGGGAAGGAAGCTAGGAGGCAAATAAGTCAGTTTAAAATTGTACTTGTGGGCTTCCCTGGTGGCGCAATGGTTAAGAATCCGCCTGCCAATGCAGGGGACACGGGTTCAAGCCCTGGTCCGGGAGGATCCCACATACTGCGGAGCATCTAAGCCCGTGAGCCACAACTACTGAGCCCACGTGCCGCATCTACTGAAGTCCGTGTGCTCTACAGCCCGTGCTCCACAACAAGAAAAGCCACTGCAATGAGAAGCCCGCGCACTGCAACGGAAGAGTAGCACCCCCCCCCCCACTCGCTGCAACTACAGAAAGCCCGCACACAGCAACAAAGACCCAACACAGCCAAAAATAATAAATAAACTTATTTTTAAAAAATAAAACTGTACTTGTTTTCCTTCTTTCTTTCTTTCATAAATTGCCAGTTGACCAGATCACAGAAAAGTCAGCTCAGTAATTTTTAATTTTGCTAGCATCAGTAGGGAGTAGAGGCTGCACCTGGATGAATTTTCTTGATATTCAGCTGATCTAACAAATAATTTTTATTTCTACCATCTTTACTGATATTATTCCGAAGTATAATATGCATTCTTCTGCTTTATAAAACATTAAAAGTAATTTAAAAATTTTCAGGATACATAATCATCATTAACATCAATTATCAAACTCTGATGTTTGCTGCTGTAGAATCAAGGGAGACTTAGACATTTGCTTTCCTGAGTGCCAGGCTCTTGGTTTTTCTCTTCAATGATCTATCCTAAGCTCTGACTTGCAAGGGAAACTGCCTCCCCACCTGGGTTGAGGGTTTCTCTTGGCCTCTTCCTGCAATTCAGCTCTCAGCCTACTGAACTCAGTGAATCTAATGAATGCCCACTGCTTCTGTTCCTAGCTAGCTCAAGTGCCCCACACCTCCATGGGTCCAGAATGGCTACATACACATTGTGCCAGTTATGAAGACCAACAGACTGGGTTGTTTTGGCCACTCACCGTGTTTACCTATTTAATGGTGGATGTGTTTTAGTATTATAAGATATGAAAATCTTAGTGATAAGAGTTCAATCTTCCTATTTAATACATGAGTAAAAGCCCAGGAAGATGAAGTGACCCATCCAAGGTCACAGGATTATTTACTGACAGAAAAGATATTAATAGTCAGAACTGCTGGTTTCTAGTCCAAGTGTTTTTTGCACTACTTACATGAACATTCACATCCTCCAAGATTATCATTCAATAAGATACAAGCTGATAAAACCATTAGAGTGCCAAATTTTACCCAAATTCTTTAAATTCAGGGACACTAGTCCTTCTAGGAATAAGACAGTAAAACCCTAAATTCTGATTTCTGCTAGATGAACTTGTATTAAGGTAGGACCAGCTTGATCACAGGTATTTGCTTTCTTCCAGAACATGGAGACACTCAACTCATAGGAAGCAATCCTATTTAAACTAAACAGGGAGCTCCCCGATGGTCTACAGGTTAGGATTCAGCACTTTCATAGCCTGGGTTCAGCCTCTGGTCAGGGAACTGAGATCCCACAAGCCAAGTGGCGCAGCCAAAATAAGAAAATAAACAAACAAACCAAACATAAAATAAAACTATCTCACAGAACCACACATTCTACATATAGGTAACAGTTTAGAGTAGAACATGCTTTAAACAGACTGCCTCTGACTGAATTTAAACCATCTAATTGGCAACTCATCTTTTTTTCTCTTTTTGGCTGCGTTGGGTCTTCATTGTGATGCAGGCTTTTCATTGTGGTGGCTTCTCTTGTTGAGGAGCACAGGCTCTAGGCCTGCAGGCTTCAGTAGTTGCGGCTCGCGGGCTCTAGAGTGCAGGCTCAGTAGTTGCGGCACACAGGCTTAGTAGCTCCGTGGCATGTGGGATCTTCCCAGACCAGGGATCGAACCCGTGTCCCCTGCACTGGCAGGCGGATTCTTAACCACTGCACCACCAGGAAAGTCCCAGCAATTCATCTTTTAATTTTTTTTTTTTTTTTTAAAGGATTTTCTTATTTTTATTTATTTATTTATTTATTTATTTTTGGCTGTGTTGGGTCTTCGGTTCGTGCGAGGGCTTTCTCCAGTTGCGGCAAGTGGGGGCCACTCTTCATCGCGGTGCGGGGACCGCTCTTCATCGCGGTGCGCGGGCCTTTCTCTATCGCGGCCCCTCCCGTCGCGGGGCACAGGCTCCAGACGCGCAGGCTCAGCAATTGTGGCTCACGGGCCCAGCTGCTCCGTGGCATGTGGGATCTTCCCAGACCAGGGCTCGAACCCGTGTCCCCTGCATTAGCAGGCAGATTCTCAACCACTGCGCCACCAGGGAAGCCCTCATCTTTTAATTTTTAACTCCTTTTTTACTGAGTTATGAGAGAATAGCATGCATCTATCCTTTCAAAAGAACTACACCTCATACCATGGAATTCTGAAAGTCTGCAAATGAGCACAGACGTTAATATTTATTTAAATAGTTTAAATGTCTTTGTTCAAAATAACTTAAAACCCTTATGTATAAATTTTATGGTAAATCTCGTTCATGTTAATCTTTACGGCACAGGTTCTCACATTGAAGTCCACAGCCCTAAAAAAAATTTATCAATGGACTTTAGGAGGTCTGTGAACTCCCAAAAAACTGTACATAAAATTCTGTGAGTATATGCACAGATGCATGTGTTAGGAGAGAAGATCTACAGCTTTATCAAAAAGATCAGCATCATGGCTTTCAGTAAAACAAAGTTTTCAGGCCGTGGAGGCAAGGCAGCTAGTTCACTGCTGGCTGCAGAATGCCCAACAGCAAAGGTTTGCTCTCTTTACTCATACCAACCTTTCTGGAATGCAGAACCTCAACAGAGTGGTAATCTTGAGAGACCAAAAGTTCCCTGGTCACAAGACTGGGAAACAAATCCACTATATACACTAAGTCCACTATACCTTCCCACCAACCTATCACCACATTTAGTCTCTTAACAAAAGAGCATCAAGATATTTTTTTAAATTTATTTATTTTCTTTTATTAATTTTATTTTTGGCTGCGTTGGGTCTTCGTTGCTGCGTGCAGGCTTTTCTCTGGTTGCGGTGAGCGGGGCTACTCTTCGTTGTGGTGTGCAGGCTTCTCTTTGCGGTGGCTTCTCTTGTTGTGGAACACGGGCTCTAGGCACGCGGGCTTCAGTAGCTGTGGCACGCGGGCTCAGTAGTTGTGGCTTACAGGTTCTAGAGCGCAAGCTCAGCTGTTGTGGCGCATGGGCTTAGTCGCTCCGCAGCATGTGGGATCTTCCCAGACCAGGGCTCGAACCCGTGTCCCCTGCACTGGGAGGCAGATTCTTAACCACTGTGCCACCAGGGAAGCCCAAGATATTTTTTAAGAAAGCAAGATTGCTCTCCGTGGCCACACACTAAAAAGATGGGGGAAGGGATGGAGACATGATGGGGGAGTCCCTAAGGTAAAGAGCCTTCCAGCATCCATGAACTAGCAAAAGCCCACCCTGAAAATACTTTATCTCAACTACTACTGCCACCTCTTAGGGTTAAATTTACTAACCTGTGTTAAGATATTAACTCCTTTTATTGTCCAAAAATAAAACCTCTTTGTCAAACATCGGGGATGGAATATTGCCTCATCTGGTACTTTGAATATTTAGTATTGTGAGAATAAATTGATTATCATGATTTTGTAAGTGTGATCACAAATCCCCTTAGAATTTTCTGAGAATGAAGAATTATTTTATATTTAACACCTTGGACGCATATGAGAGGGAGGGAAGGAAAGAAGGGAGGGAGGGAGGGAAGGAAAAGTATATATATATATGTGTGTGTGTATTAGAGAGTATGTGTACATACTCCATACTCCATCACATACAGACCACATAAAACATTAACTCTAAATACCGTATGTTGCTTACACAGAAATCCTTTCCTTCCACCACCACTCAGTAATAATTGTTCACTTTAGAGGTTTGTTAATTTTTGAAATTTTTATTTTCATATTCTTCTTCTACTACCATGTAAAATGCTAAGAATGAGTTTTAAGTGATTTCAGTATTCTTGCAAAAGAAAATAAAGAAAGGATTATTTAGTCAGGAAATCTGTGAACACAAGATTCTCCACAGTGATTGGTAACATCAGCATAAATGCTCTGTTTTACACCTATGTATTTTTAGGCTATTGCTATCCAACACTTTAGAGGAAAAATTTTTATCTTAATGCAAAAAAAAAAAAATTTTTTTTTTAACTTAAAAGGCAGAGAAATTCAATTCATTCACCAAAATTATGCCTCTTAATATCTGAAAACTATACTCAGGGCCAAAATCAATGCCTCCAATTAAAGATCACAAATGTAATTAAAAAACCATTTTTCTTGTGGTTTATTAAGATCATGATCAACTGGCTACAAAACAATATTGAAAATTAAAAACTGTAATGACCAATAAATACATTAGAAATTCCAATTCTCCCATTTATAGGCACAGCATAATTGTTTGATATAAGCACACAGAGTTAATTACCTGCACACCTTCTCCACAACTCCATGCAGGTGTCTGACAAACAAGGTAGTGGAGAATATTAAAAACAGGTTGTTCTTAGCAGAGGGGAAAGAGCGGGGTGGAGGGTGAAATGGATAAAGGAGATCAACTGTATGATGATGGATGGAAACTAAACTTTTGGTGGTGAGCATACTATAGTATATATGTTAGTAGAAATATAATGTTGTACACATGAAACGTATATAACGTTACAAACCAATGACACCTCAAAATAAATAAATTAGTAAATAAATAGGAAGGAGGGAAGGAAGGAAGGAAGAATAGGTTGTGCTAGTTGCAAAATTGACAGTTTACTTCTCTAGCGTTAAGTGACCATAAGTAGGAAGAAACTAACCTAATCCAAAACTTAAGCAACCAAACAGGAAATTCAGAGGCAGGAATAAAAAGAACTTTCTTTCATTTCTATTGGTTTAGTCAAGGTATCATATACACATACATACTGGAGTAAATGTAAATAGAGTGACAACAAAGTGTGTGGGTGCAAGTGCCTGCCCCACACCAGCCCCTACCACAAGAACAGGGTTCATTCAGAGAGTAAAGTAAAACACAGTGGTAGAAAACAGGTTTTTCCTAGGCCCAGGAACACTTAATGGACTGGGAGAAGCAACTAGCTTAATCAGTAACATGAACACGTAACATATAAAGAAACACAGGGCCACCTGAAGGTGGCAATAAGCAATGAGAAACAGGTTCTAAGACCATTCGTGTCATGTCCAGCTCTGCCCAGAGGAGAGGACAGGCACAAATCTGGATACTAGAGGCAGCTACTGCTGAGAGGAAGAGATTTTTCATCAAGCCCCCTATCACTGAGATGAAATTCTCACAAGATGAACTACCTGTTTTTGTTCTAATTCCATTCTATGCTTATTCTATACGGAGCAGCTACCAAGTGCCAGGCACTATATAAACCCTGGGTACATCATGATGGTGAAAACAGGAGACGTTAACTCCTCATGCTGCTTGCAGTCTAGTAGGGAAGACAATTTCTAAAGGGGCGGGGGAGGATGGGGGACCCGAGTCCCCTTCATTCCTTCTATTCTTCCCAATGCCAAACTTGTGGTCAGAAGGAGGTAATTTAGGATAATATACCAAAGTTAATATTAGGAGAGCTGGCCAAATAAGAGGGAGGTCTTGGTCTATCCTATAAATGTTCAGTTTTGAAGAACGTGATGATCAAAACCACCTTACTGGCTGGAGCCAGGAACAAGTCAACCCAGGCCTGAACACAAGCTGTCAAAGATCTCCCAGTCTTGGGCAAAAAAAAAAAAAAGTTATAGAAAAGGAAGGAAGATCAGAGAATGGGCTTCTGGGAACTCACCCAAGACAAAGTGGAAAATTATTTGCAGCCTCTTCTGAATTCACTTTCTCTGTGATCAGTTACAATGAAGACCAAACTCTTCTGCTAAAGGACAGGACAAGTATCTGGGCCACATATGCAAACCCATGAATGAGTAATTGTAAATTGTGGTTAAGTGCTATGAAGGAAAAAACAGGGTGTAATAAGAGAGCAGAGAAGTAGAACCTCCTTTAGACAGGGTAGCCAAGGAAAGCCTCAGAGGAAAGCTGAGCACTAATGGATGAGTAGGAACTGAGCACTCAAAGGGCAGAATGAGAAGTTTATGCAGAGAAAACAGCTTGTGAGAGGGAAAGGAAAAACTGGGTAAGTTCAAGTGCAACAGGAAGCCAATGAATGGCTTTAAGTAACCATGTGACCCAGTCTTTTAAAAGCTCTCTGGCTGCTGTGCAGAGAAAATGGGAGGGAAGCCAGAGAAGTGTGATGACCAAATGAAAGGCTAGAGTGGTAGTTCGGGGGAAAGGTGAGATGGATACGATGGAAAGAAATGGAAGGGTACAAGATACATTTTGGAGGTGAGATGAAAAGGACTTGGTGAAGGATGTAGAGGGAGGGGTGTGGGAGAAAAACAAAGGTGCCAGAAATGACTCCTAGGTTTCTGGTTTAAGCAATTGGATGCCATTATCTGAGGGGGAAAATGGGGGGTAGGGGGGGAGACAAGTTCCCCCTCAGTTTTGGCTGGATAATAAGTTTAGTTTTTGACATGTAAAATATGAGCTCCTTGTAAAATATAAATTTGGGAATTCTCAGCATATAAATGATATTTAAAATCCTTGGTAACAAACGATATCATCAAGAGAAAACAGAAGAGAGGAGGGTACAGGACCAAGCCCTGAGCAACTCAAACCTGTAGCGATTGAGGGGCAGGGGCTAACAAAAAGTACACACAAAGGTGAGAGGAAAACCAGGATTACGTGATTACAGAAGTCAAGAGATAAGGATTCAAGAAAGAGGGAGAATTCCATGGAGAATTCTGTTAAGACATGTACTGAGATGTGGCCTGAACCACAGGCCACATCAACTCACCACCATTGATCTTGGCAAAAGCAGTTTCCAGAAGTAGAAAAAAGGGTCAAGTAGATGAAGGCTGACTTCCCAGCTATAACCAAGAAGCAGGCAAATCACTTCATCTCCTGCTCAACCAAAACAGCCTCTTAACGGCTTTTCCTCCTTCAATCCTTACCCTTCTACAGCCCATTATCAACACAGCTGCCAGTGACCTGGCTAAAAAGAAAGTCACATCATATCATCATTCTCTGCTCAGTGATCTCATCTCGCTCAGAACAAAAGTCAAAAAGAAAGTCTTTATAATGGCCTAGAAGATCACTATCTACCTCCTGCCACTCTCCTCCTCTAGGCCTCAGAATTCCCTCCTGCCCCTTGAAGCCTCAGGGCTTCTGCATCTGCAGTTTGACTCCCCACTTCCTTCAGGCCTCAGTTCAAATGTCACCACAACAAAGAGGCCTTCTTTGGCCAATGGATTTAAATAGCACTTGCTCCTTTCATTCTTTGCTCATCTTTCCTTACCTACTCTATATATCTTCTTAGCACTTACCATCTTTATGACATATTATATATTTATTAGTTATTGTTTGTCTCACATCATCAGAATGCAAGCTTCATCATAAGAGCAGAGGTTTTACCTGTTTTTGTTCACTACTGTATAACCAGTAAGTAGGCCTAGTACACAGTAGACATTCATATTTATCTGTTGCATTTAAATCATTAGAAAGGCCCTTTCACATTACAAATTAATAAACTTGTACTTTCAGTATGGATATAAGTCTTCTGTTATTTAGACAGCATGAGTCTTCTGATCACCTGTAGACATGCAGAAAAAAGCCCAGTTTCTGGGCCCATGAAATTGAATACTATCCCCTATGCCTTGGAAAACTCACAGTATCATCCTGTGGGCCATCCCCTATAGACTCTTCAAGGAGTATTTCCATTTAGATTTCAATATGAACTGTTTTCAATATGAACTTTTGGCTAAGGCAAAATACACCGGACAAAAACTATTTGTAATAACTCAGAAAAGGGGTCATGGATGGAACAGTGGTACTGATGAATCACACAAATATGAAGACAGATATATACATATTATATTTGAACAAAGGCAAGTAGATATGATGCTCTGGGATTAGTTGATTCTTCCAAATAATGGAACCATGCTCTCCGGTCTGTCCATCTGGTTTCCCTATTCATCTCTCTGATCACAAAGAAACAGACTATATCATTTTTCTCTGCAAACCCCCTACCTCAGGCTGTTCTCCCTGGAAGGGTAACTGAATGAAAAATATTACCTTGAAACTCCTGATGAATTTAGAGCACACAAAGCTCTGAATTACATCAATGAAATGAAAATCTTAACCATACCTTTGAAATGTTTAAATCAGTCATACAGATCATCAACTCATGTAATCTTATACATAATCTGTGAAAACATGGATCCTGAAAACTACAGTACTCACCCAACGAAATGATTCACAGTACTCACCCAATGAATTGATTTACATTTATTGCATAGCTAAGAATGGAAGGCAACAGCAAAACAATTTAAAATTCTATTGTAAAGGGACTTCCCTGGTGGCGCATTGGTTAAGAATCCACCTGCCAATGCAGGGGACACGGGTTCAATCCCTGGTCCAGGAAGATCCCACATGCCACGGAGCAACTAAGCCTGCATGCCATGACTACTGAGCCTGTGCGCCACAACTACTGAAGCCCGTACACCTAGAGCCCGTGCTCTGCAACAAGTGAAGCCACTGCAATAAGAAGCCTGCGCACCGCAACGAAGAGTAGCCCCCGCTCGCCGCAACTAGAGAAAGCCCACACGCAGCAACGAAGACCCAACGCAGCCAAAAATAAATAATAAATTTAAGAAATAAAATAAAATTCTATTGTAAATCTGGCTACATAATTACATGAAAACATTTAAAAAATCATTCTCAAAAGAAAATATGCAATTTATAAAAACAACAGATAAATAAAACTATAGATTATATTTATATAGAAAAAATAAAGAGTGGAGAAGTATAGATGTACTGAAATGCTTGTATAAAAATTATGAGGACACTAAAGATACTATTTAGCTCTGCCTCTGACAATTAGAGAAAGTTTAAAAGCCTTTTTAAAATCTACATGGATCAATAACACATGAAAAGATGCTCAATATTATTAGCCACTAGGGAAATGCAAATCAAAACCACAATGAACTACCAATGTACCCCCAGTAGGATGATTATGATAAGAAAGACAGATAGTAACAGGTTTTGATGATAATGTGAAGAAATCAGGACTCTCATACATTGCTGGTGCAAATGTAAAATGAAATGGTGCAACCACCTTGGAAAACAGTTTGGCAATTCCTCAAAAGGTTAAACACAGAGTTATAATTTGACCCCATAATTCTGGGGTGGGTGGGTGGGTGGGTGGGGGTGTGTGTGTGTGTGTGTGTGTGTGTGTGTCTTAAAGAAATGTAAACATATGTCCACGCAAAATCTAGTACACAAATGTTCACAGGAGCATTATTCATATTAGTCCAAAAGTGAATGCAACCCAAATGTCCATTAATTGATAGATGAATAAATAAAATGTAGTATAGACATACACTGAGTATTATTTGGTCATGAAAAGGAATGAAATGTTGATATATGTTACAACATGGATGAACCTGAAAACACTATGCTAAGTGAAAGAAGCCAGTCATAAAAGACTGTATATTGTATGATTCCACTATAAAAGGTCCAGAATAGGCAAATCTATAGAAAAAGAAAAGTAGGTAGTTGTTTCCTAAGCTTGGGGTGGGAGGAAATGGAGACTGACGGCCAGTGGGTACAGGGTTTCTTTTCTGAGCAATGAAAAGATTCTGGAATTAGACAATGGTGATGGCTGCACAATTATGAATATACCAAAATACTAAAAGCCATTGAACTGTACACTTAGTATGCGTGAACTGTGTGATATGTGAGTTATATCTCAACAAAGCTGTTAAATTTTATAAAAGAATGAGGTAGGGGGCACAATGGAAGGTGTCTGGGGTAACCGTAATATCATATTTCTTGACCTGACTGTTGGTTACACAAGTGTGTTCACATTGTGATGATTCACACTGATTGGCAAACTTACAAGATGTGCATGTTTTATAAATATATCACATGTCAAATAAAGGTTTTAGCAAAGAATAACTAGGTCTATAAATACTGACTTGGAAAGGAATCCAAGATAATAAAGTGGAAACAAAGTTTCAAAACCGTATAAACAATATGGTCCCACTTTTTATAAATTTATACACATACACATATATGTATGTGCCGAGTAAAACACACACACACACACACACACATGAGTATACACACAAACCTGTTCTCATTGATCTCTGAAGAATTCAGATAAAGGAACTTAATTTTCTCTGATACATAATTCTGTAATGTTTGAATTTTTTGCAATGTGCATTTTTATAATCAGAAGACAATAAATGTATACATTTAAAAAATCTTTTAAGGTGTATAGAAAGAATTTAATAAAGAACAGAAATTCCTCAATCAGTATACAAAAACAGAAATAATAGATCCAAGAATAAAAGATAATCATTTTTTTAAAAAATAACAGCAACAATCATTTGATTGCTTACTATGTAGTTGGCACATATATTAGCTCATTTTCATTATACCTATTTTACAGATGAGGAAATAGGCTGGGAGATTTTAATCTAATCAAAATAGAACAAAATATAGCTTATGAAGAAAGTTCATAAAATCATTTACAGAGAAAATTTTTAAAAGAACATAATGAACTCACTCATACTTTTTTTTAAATCTGGAAAAGAATTTAATTTTCTTAAAAAAAAAAAATTTGCCAAAATCGACTACTTCCACCCCCCCAACACACACACACACCAAAAACCAAAAACTGAATGGAATAAGCTAAAAAACAAAATAGAAATGGTTACTGTCCTTCCTCCCAAAAGGCTATTTTTCCATGCTACCAAAATCCTTATATCAAGAATGGTACAAGGAAGGAAACTTACAGGCCTTCTCTCTTGTGATTATATACCAAAGCCCTAAATACTAACAAATCAATCCAGTACTATGAGCTCCATTACAAAAATTTAGGGATAATTCCATACTAAAAATTGATTAAAGTAATTCAGCACATAAATAAGTAAAAAGAGACATAACCTCCAAGGGTAGATAACTGAGTTGGAAGGCATTTGACAAACTTATTCTTTCTAAGAAAAGCACTTAATAAATAAAAATACTACTTCTTTAACTTGTTAGCTTTCAGACCCACAGTCAACCCCACAACGAACAGTGAAACACAACTGAGGCAGCCTCATTACGCTACAGTCAAATACTGAATATGACATTTTCTGGATGTTACAGTGTAGCCAATGAAATAAGAAAGAAAAATAATAGAGGAAAGTATTGAAAAGGAGTCTAAATTAGCAGCATTGTCCAATAATAGAGTTGTTCAACTGGTATACCCAAGAAAAGTCTATGAAAAATTACTAAAATGACTGAAAGAGCTCAGGAAATTGGCAGGTTTTTAAATAAATATACAAAAATCAGCTTTTCCTAACATCAGCAAAGCTCAAAAATATGATGAAAAACATCCCACTGTCAAAAGCAAGAAGAGGGGCTTCCCTAGTGGCACGGTGGTTAAGAATCCACCTGCCAATGCAGGGACACGGGTTTGAGCCCTGGTCCGGGAAGATCCCACATGTAGCGGAGCAACTAAGCCCGTGCACCACAACTACTGAGCCTGCGCTCTAGAGCCCACGCTCTAGAGCCCACGAGCCACGACGACTGAGTCCAAGTGCCACAACTACTGCAGCGTGCACACCTAGAGCCCATGCTCTGCAACAAGAGAAGCCACCGCAGTGAGAAGCCCGCGCACCGCAACAAAGAGTAGCCCCCACTCGCCGCAACTAGAGAAAGCCCGCGTGCAGCAACAAAGACCCAACACAGCCAAAATAAATAAATAAATAAAAATTTTTTAAAAAGCAAGAACATAAAATACTATGGAATTGACATTATGTGAATTAAACTACAAAGCCCTACTAAGGCACATACTATGGCACTACTAAGCTCTACTAAGGCACATACTATAAGAAAAGTAAGGGGGGGGGGGGTCTTCCCTGGTGGCGCAGTGGTGGAGAATCTGCCTGCCAATGCAGGGGACACGGGTTCGAGCCCAGGTCTGGGAAGATCCCACATGCCGCGGAGCACCTAGGCCCGTGAGCCACAAACTACTGAGCCTGCGCGTCTGGAGCCTGTGCTCCGCAACAAGAGAGGCCGCGATAGTGAGAGGCCCGCGCACCGTGATGAAGAGTGGCCCCCACTCGCCGCAACTGGAGAAAGTCCTCACACAGAAACGAAGACCCAACACAGCCAAAAATAAACATAATAAATAAAAATTTAAAAAAAAAAAAGTAAGGGGAAAGAAATCATGTTAATAGATTGATAGATGTTAATAGTGTGATGAGGTTAACTATTTCCAACTTCATAAATTTAATGCTTTTCCAATCTGTGTATCAATGGGATTTTCGCAGTAATCCTCACAAAAACTTTTAAAAAATATATCTGGACGGTGGGGAAAAGCATGTAAGGAAAGGCAAAAGTCTTTTTTCAAAATAATAATAACTACAAGGAGTTGCCCTACAAAGCATTTATCCATATAAAACTACAATAAGTAAAACATATAATATTGGTGCCAGAATACTGACAGATCAATAGAACAGAGTGAGAAACAGATCAAAGTATTAATGAAAATTCAGTATATGATTAAAAATGTCATGTTAAATATACAAGGAACTGGTTAAATTGTGGTATGTCCATTATTAAATACAATGGAATATTACAGCTATTAAAAATGAGGTAGATTACACTGATGTAGAAAGATGGTCGCAATATAGTATGATGTAAAAAAAAAATGTAAAGAATAGGAAGTACAATATAATCCCTTGTGTTTTATTTGTTTATTTGACAGCCACGTTATGTATAGAAAATGTCTGGAAAGATACACATATCTAAATAGCACTGTCACTACCTCTGGGATTATAGTAAGGAGAGGAATAAGAATGGAGAGTCCACCAGTCATTACCCCAACAGTGAAGAGATGGCAAACTCAAATTAGAATAATCTGAAGGGGGTTTATTTATAAAAGGAATAATTACAAAGTTGGGAGGTGAGGCCTACAGAAACCATAGGGGATGAACAGGACTAGCTATAGCATAACAATTATCACTCTGGCTCCCAAAAAGACAGGACACAGAGAGTACCAGAACCTAGGTAATATAAGGCCGGCTACCCTGAGAAGAGAGAGAATAAATATTCTGACCTCATTCTTCTTCCCTTCAATTTCCTCTTAAGGCTGAACCCAACCAGAAACCAGAAGACCTGGGAACTCTTTCCCTGGGGCAGAGAACCAGGTGGAAATGGGTGAAGGACAGGCGTGGAGAAGTAAATAGAAGGTACCGGGCCCAGATTTCTTTTACCTTTTTATAAAATTAATTACATAAATAGAAGTACAATATCTTCATTAAAAATGGAAAACTTGGGCTTCCCTGCTGGCGCAGTGGTTGAGAGTCTGCCTGCCAATGCAGGGGTCACGGGTTTGAGCCCTGGTCTGGGAAGATCCCCCATGCCGCGGAGCAACTAGGCCCGTGAGCCACAATTACTGAGCCTGCGCGTCTGGAGCCTGTGCTCCGCAGCAAGAGAGGCCGCGATAGTGAGAGGCCCGCGCAGCGCGATGAAGAGTGGCCCCCACTTGCCGCACCTAGAGAAAGCCCTCGCGTAGAAACAAAGACCCAACACAGTCATAAATAAATTTAAAAAAAAAAAAAAAAAAAAGGAAAACTTACATAGAAAGCTAAAATCCCACCCTCCATAATCCTGGATCCTTCTCCAGAAGTAATCATCTTTATTATCATTTTTTTTTTTCCCCAACATAGCAGTCACAAATTGGGCCCTAGAGTCAGACAATCCCTTAGCCCTTCCTAGCTCTTTGACCTTAGACAAGTTGCCAAACCTTTTTTTTAAATTAATTAATTAATTATTTATTTATTTATGGCTGTGTTGGGTCTTCGTTTCTGTGCGAGGGCTTATTTTTCTTCTAGTTGTGGCAAGCGGGGGCCACTCTTCATCGCGGTGCGCGGGCCTCTCACTATCGCGGCCTCTCTTATTGCGGAGCACAGGCTCCAGACGCGCAGGCTCAGTAATTGTGGCTCACGGGCCTAGTTGCTCCGCGGCATGTGGGATCTTCCCAGACCAGGGCTCGAACCCGTGTCCCCTGCATTGGCAGGCAGACTCTCAACCACAGCGCCACCAGGGAAGCCCCATTATCATCATTTTGATGGGGTTTGTCACTGACTTTTTTCTAGACAGACACACATACTCACCACAATAAAACACACAGAATTGCTTTAGGAAGTGTTGTTTGCTCAACATGAACAGTATTAACCACCCTATTACTTTCTGCAACCTTTTTTTCTCACCATTTTCAGTTCAGCTATAAAATAATGCTCAAGAAACCAAGAGGAACAGTTTGAATCTCCTCAGGGTTGTTTACACCCTACCTCAGTGGTTCTCAAAATATCCCCACACTCCCCCAACCACTGCATTAGCATCACCTAGGAATTTGTTTAAAAGGCCCCACCCTAGTACAGTGAATCAAAAGTTCAGGAAGTGGGGCCCAGTAACATTCCTTTTAACCAGCCCTCCACATGACTATTATGCAGGCTAAAGTTTGAGTGCCACTACTCCATCACCTGTGCCCTTGCTAGGAATCTGCTTTTTAACTAGATTCCGGGGTGATGCGTAAGTAAACTGAAGTGTTAAGAAGCCGGTCTACCTCTGAGCCATAAACCTAACCACAATCCATATTACCCGCACCTATCCGCACACAGGGTATTATGAGTGGTTTCTGGGAATGGGAATAGGGGAGGCCAGCAAAAAGAGCAGTGGTTTTTAACCTCTTTGAATTTAAATCTATCACTCCTGTGGGAAAAAATCAGCACTGCATGCCCTAGTTAGGCAGAGCATGTTAGCAGTGTCGTCTTTTGTGCGTGACAGATAGCACATAACTACCTTTAAACCACCCTGGAAATGTACCGCTCTTAGGTGCCAATATTATATCATAAGTTCTCATTTTTCTTTTAAAATAAGTTAATTTCAATGTTAACCCCAGGCATAATAAAATTACGTAAGACTAGCTAACCTCTGTTTGTATCACTAATACTGTAATGGGAATCCATTATTTTAAAACAAAGCGCAGGCATACACCTTTTCTGCTCTAACAAGGATACTTTTATCAACATTTACGAGTGTATCTACCCTCCACTTCCATGCTGCAGCCTCCACCTCTACAGAGCTTGTGGGGAGGGGAAAATGTCCCCAGAATTCCACCTTTAACTTCCTGCTGCCTCCCTCAAAGGCTGACATTTTCTTTCAAAACCCGCACCCTAAAGCCCCTCTTCCTTTGCTCTTGTCTCATTTTGCTCCACGGAGTCTTCAGGTCTGTCCTGAGTCACAGGCAAACATGTTGACTTTCTCAGGAAATCTGCCAAAGTAATGACATATACATCTGTGCTTCAGAATCATACTGTCTCATTGCTTAGGCAGCCTGATTCCGGCTAACACAACGATCTGCTTTTTTAAGGCACTTCCAGTTTCACTTCTAGTTCCTACCAGGCTTATGCCCCGCCCCAAGGCAGCACAGCCCCCTCTCTGAGCTTTCCTGACACAGGAAGTAGCACAGTCAATTCTGTGGGGCCCAAACCCAATTTGACTTGCCGCTCCCTTCTTAGAGCAATCTCAGAATCAAAATTTCTAAAGCTCCTTTTCCATCTGATAACTTTTCTTCCATACAAAAAAAGTTTTAATCAAGACAAAATAAATTTGGGCCTTGGGTTTTTAATTACATAGCATCAGGAAAAATAATATAACTATTCTATCAAACAATTCTATTTCAAAAGGAAACATGTTTCTAATAAAAATGTTAAAAAATAAAAAAAATGAAAAAAATGAAAAATAAAAGAAAGGAACATTACATCTCAAAAGTGCTATAAAAAGATTTTGGTATGGTAAAACTAGTTTGATTTCTATCCCCACCCCACACAATTGTTTCTTAAAATCATTTATGGCAATTGAGACAGAGTTCATTTTTTAAAGATTTTCTTCTACCAAAAGCTAGACTCAAAATATGTACAGAATTACCTAAACATTCTACAGTCAAATTCTGACTTTAGTTTTATCTCATGGACATTAATAACTTCATGAATTAAACACAGATTCACTTTAAGACAAATCTTTTGACTTGTTGCCTTTGTAGGGTTTTGGGTTTAACTGTTGTTGTTGGTTGTTGTTGTTAAGCACACAATGGTGGCTTTTATTTAAAGTTAAAGCTCAAAAATATCATGGAATAGTAATTTGTTTTCAATATATGCATAGTTTTTAATAGAAATATCGGATAATTAGATCAAAAGAATTCATGACTCATATTCTTCATATACAGCAAAGACAACTATGTCTTCCATTAGAGCCCCAAACATACTGTAACTCTGGAGATGTTCTGATGCTAAGGTTCTTAAAGAAACACAAACCAGTAAATGGGTGGAAATTCCTCAATTATCTGGATTTAATCAGCTTTTATCCTGCCTGAATAGAAGACTATCTTCCTCCTATGAATTAATTCTCATATTGCTTAGTAATTTGAAAGGTGGAGAATTCATTTTTCTTTTCCAACTATCCATAAACAAAGAAAAAGACTGAGTTGGCAGTGCTCAACTCAAAAACAGGACATGTTCCAAAAGTCTAAAACTACTGTACCTCGTTTTGACCTTAGAATCCCATTTTCCCATAGAACATTTTCTAAATGGATGGCCCACCAACGCCTATTAAGCCCACAACATAAACGAAATAATACTAGAAACACTATATCTCAGATTCCAACTTTGGGCCACCTAAAGACAGAATTTTCAACAAGCATTCCAACCAAGTTTGAAGTAGTTCATTTGGGAACCACTACGCTACATTATCTTCCTCAAATAATCTACTATGTCAGACAGCATCAACACAGCACCAGGCTCTCCAACTGATGCCTGAAATATTCATATTCTATACCACTGAATAAAGGGATATGTTTATACTTTAGCTTGTGACAAATTAAAGTTTATTATGGAAATTAAGCAGGCTAAAAAGAAGTCTAACATCCATTCTTGTACTAATTTCAGAGAGGGAGGTACTCATATCCACAAAAAGGTGGGATTCTGAATAGGGCCTAATTTTTCTATGAGAAGTTTTGTATCTGCTTAAGTGACCAAACAAGCACTGAGTTAAGATCAGTAAGTTCAGAATCACAGAACATGGGAGATCTTCTAAGAAGCAATTTAACTATGCCTGATCTGAGGTGAACCCACTCCAATGCAGGTACTCCTACTCCTTATTATGTGAAAAAGTAATGAATGACTAAAAAGAAAATTAATTAAATAATCCTAACACAAAAATTCAGAACTTAAAAGGAGTGTATTTCTCAGGAGGAACAAAGGTAAAACTGAAGACTGCAAATTCTCTCTAGTGGCTAAGACAGTGGTCACCTTTGCTTATGTTCAATCTCGTTACCAAAACTTAACTGCTATGTTTGCTTAGGCTATCTATAAAGTGAGACGTAAAGCATGATGGCTAAAAATACAGACTCTGGAATAAGACGGCTTGGGTTCATATCCTAGATAACACTCTTAATAGCTGCGTCATCTTTAGCAAGTTATTTAACCTCTCTGTGCTCCAATTTCTTCATCTGCACAATAAAGATGATAAAAGCATCAACCTTAGAGGACTGTAGTGAAAATTAAATGAATTAATCCAGGTAAGCCACTTAGAACAAAGCCTTGCACATAATAAGCACACAGTAAGTGACCACTGTTATCTAGATATTAAAAAATAAGCAGGATTTGGAGAAGATAGGAAAAATTAAAGCTGAAGCAACAATCAAACGAACAGAGGTGAAAAAGTGATACACACACATGGAAACAGGGCATTACACTTCCCTGCAGAATATTCATGAAGAATAGTAGAGACTGGAATAATGAAGACCCAATTATGCTGGCCTTGAATGCCAAACCAAAAAATATTTTACTTATAAGGCAGCCACTTAAATTTGTGACCTGATTAGATCTGTGCTTTAGCAATGTTAATTATCATGATTATATCATATCACTACTATTTATGCAATTTTGATGTTCTCAAACCCAAAAGTTTGTTTGGTCAACTAACACACTGTCGGAGTCTATTGCTAAACTGTTGTGTATGTGAATCAAATCTGAAATCCTCACTGTGTCTGGTACATAGTAGGCATTCAATAAATGTTTTATTGTTACTTTTACTGGCCACCAGAGCAGTGAAGTAAACAGTCAGAGGTTATATGTATATGTATTGTAAGAAATATGCATTATAAATGAAGCAAATGAAATAGCCAAATAACAGCTCGTAAAATGTTAAGTCACTGCTGAGCAGTATACTTGCCTAAAACAGGGGTAATCACCCTTACTTTTCATTAAAAGCAGATAAAATGGAACCTTGTATATTTTTAAATCTCATAAAATTTAGCTGTCAGATTTATACAGTCTTTTTAAGGATTATTTGGGCAATATCTTTGTAATGGACTACCCAGTATTCTTATGTGATGATAAATTTAAGGCAGATTTCCTCAAGATATCTGCACTCCCATGTTCATTGCAGCATTATTCACAATAGCTAAGATAGAGAAAGAACCTAAGTGTCTGATGAATGAGTGAATGAAGAAGTTGTGGTATATATATACAATGGAATATTATTCAGCCATGAAGAAAGAAGGAAATCCTGCCATTTGCAACAACATGGATGAAACTGGAGGACATAATGTAAAGTGAAATAAGCCAAAGAGAGAAAGACAAACACTTTAAGATGTCACTTATATGTAGAAGCTAAAAATAATAATAATAATAATAATTTGCTTTTTAATATAAAAGTCAAACTCATGGAAAAAGAGAGTAGAATGGTGGTTACCAGGGCCTGGGGAGTGGAGGAAATGAGATGTTGGTCAAAAGGCACAAGCCTTCAGTTATAAGATAAGTTCTAAGGCTCTAATGTACAGCATGGTGACTATAGTTAATAGTACTGTATACTTGAAATTTGCTAAGAAAATAGATCTTAAGCATTCTCACCAAGAAAAAAGGTAGTTATGTGAGGTGATGAATGTATTAATTAACCTGACCATGGTAATCATTTCGCCATGTACACAAACATCAAACCATCACATTGCACACTTTAAATACATAAAATTTTATTTGTCAATAAAAAAGGGAGAGAGAGAAAGAAAGGAAGGAAGGAAGGAAAGAAAGGAAGGAAGGAAGGAAGGAAGGAAAGAAAGAAGGAAGGAAGGGAGGGAGGGAGCAGAAGGAAGGAATGAAAGAAGGGAGAGAGGGAGGGAGGAAGGGAGGGCGGAAGGAAAGAAGGGAGGCAGGAAGGAAGGAAGACATTTGAGACACTAGTAAAAGTAATATACTAATAGTTAACATAGTAAAAAAAAGTGTTCACTAGAAGATTGACTGCCAACAGATCTCAGAAGCACATCATGACAGGATGGTTGATATAAGAGGTTACTAAACACATATCCCCAGATTCACTGATTTTTTTCTGGTGGTGATAGGGGGAAATCAGCTTCCCAAGATGTCAGTCAGTGCTAACTTTTAGAAACTTAAAAAAAAAAAAAAAAAAAAAAAGATTAGTAAAAGCACCCCATGGATAGTAAGCAAGTTATAGATTTGGCTTTCTTGGGCAATCAATCATTCTGGCAACACAAGCATAAAACAAAGTAGGCCTGGATTTCTACATACCTTCTTGTAAAGTACTTTTTTCTTTTAATATAAGTTTATTTTTTATTTATTTATTTATTTATTTTTGGCTGTCTTGGGTCTTCGTTGCTGCACGCAGGCTTTCTCCAGCTGCGGCGAGTGGGGGCCACTCTTCGTTGCAGTGCGCGTGCTTCTCATTGCGGTGGCTTCTCTTGTTGCGGAGCAGGGGCTCTAGGCAAGCGGGCTTCAGTAGTTGTGGCACGTGGGCTCAGTAGTGTGGCTGGCGGGCTCTAGAGCACAGGCTCAGTAGTTGTGGCGCACGGGTTTAGCTGCTCTGCGGCATGTGGGATCCTCCTGGACCAGGGCTCCAACCTGTGTCCCCTGCATTGGCAGGCGGATTCTTAACCACTGCGCCACCACAGAAGTCCCACTGTAAAGTACTTTTCACTTACAGTTTTAGACTAGAAAAAAAAAGTTCCCGCTGTCTTGTGCTTTTTAAAGCTTCAAGTATCTTGCAAGTATTAGAATTTAAAACCTTGAAATGTATTCACTTAAACACATTCCTGTCAGCATTACCAACAACGCTCCATTATCCATTTTGGTACTGTCTCCAGATGCTTTTAATCCCCGCCTGACTTCTCCCTACCAACAAGTACTTGGATACCATCTTTACCCTGTCTGCCCCCATTACTTGGTTGTGCTTAGGGAATTATAATTACAGTGATCCCGCCTTTAAAACATCCTCAGAGCACAAAGCCTCTTTGTATGATTGGGGGTGAGGGGGGCGCCTTCCAGGCTCCACAGCAAAGTGTGGGTGATGGCAACATAGGCAGCAACGAAAGAAGAGGAGCTGGGGCCACTCTGGAGGCCTTCAGGTCTGGTTCAATATTGTTCGAGGGGTTTTACTTGTGGGTGTCCAGCCCAAAGGTTCTACAAAGCCTCTGCACCCCTCCCATGAGGAGAGTAAAGAACAGGACCTGTTCTGACAGATGGAGAGATCACCACCAAGCCCAAAAGGGCAGGGAGCAGAAGGAAGCATGAAAAGGGGGAGAAAAGAAAGCAGTAGCTGAAACATACTCCTTTGTGCTGTTCTCAGTACTTCAGGTAATGAAGTCTCTGACAGTGAAGCTATCACCCCAATGAATCAGTGGCTAGTACTGGTATTACCAGCACCCAGTAGGTGCTCACTCAAACACGTATTCAGGCGGCAGCAAAAATCTACATAGGAAGACAAATCTATTAAAAATTTAAAAAAATAAAATAGCCTAAAAGCCAAATGAAAATACTTTTTAAAAATTATTAGAGTCCCATCTTCTAGTTGCAAAAGTGATTATGCAATGAATACTTGTTTTACTTTGCCTCCCCTACTACTTCAGTGTAGTCTTCAAAACTGCTCGCTTTCCAGCTCTGTGACAATAAAACAGACTTCAACTAAAGATCAGTGAGCACCATCTGCAAACACTGAAATCAAAGGTGCTGAAGCAGAACAGATACTGACAGGTGACTGTCAACTCAAGGTACATCCCAGAAGCACTACAAAATGTTCTACTACTTAATTGCTTGCAGCTCTCTCTTCCATGCATGTATTTCTTCCTCTTTACCACCTCTTCCCTTCTTTCAACAGGGTCAAATGGTTATATCAAAAATTACAATCTCTCCCTCATTTCTACGCATATTTTATCACAAAAGCAGACAATACAGCGACAGCTTTCCATATCATGCCTGGAGGGGGCTACTGATAAAACTCTAGTATAATCCCATCATTCTCCTCCACCTGCCCAACATGGTTAACTGTCCCAAGCAGTCCCTAGAATAGCACTAATATCCATTTAAACTAAGAACAGGAAAAAAAACCCTGAAACTGCTTTGGGTGAGGCTTATAGGTGAGAACTGTTTATTCTCCTTGTGTGGGCATAAGACTAGTTTTGTTAAACATTTTCAGTTTTATTTACATACATTTTCTTTAAAAAAAATTTCTTCAAGACAGCAACAAAAGCACAATGGAACCCTCTATCCATCACCCTCAATCATGTTTAAAAATAATAATAAAGACAATAGAAACCACTTCAAATTGTACCTCTCCCTTGAGCCCGCAGAACAGCACTCTTCCATGACAACTGTTCTGAAAAACACACTGCCATTATTTGCAAAAGCAGTAGGAAGTCCAGTCTTGTCCTTGGTTCAGCACTCCCCCTTCCTCTCTCTCCAAGAAAAAATGAAACAGCAGGAAGCGTAAACAACCGCTTAATGGAAAATACAAATGGGCAAATATTTTCAAAATTGGCTAAAAAGCCTCAGGTCTTAAGAAATTCAGGAATACTAGTGTAGGGGGAAATAGGAATAGAAAAATAGTATCGTATTTCCCCCTCAAAGTGAGCACTATGTGACTGCATGAGCAAATGTGGCACATAGCTACTACTTTCTCTCCTTCACTTACCAGATGCTTTTGTCTTTTCAATGACTTCTTTCTCATTGTCTTTCCATAAATAATGGTATTTATCAAATTGTTTATTCTGTACAATTTCTCCAGACCCATAACAAATTTTACAATTTTGAGCTGAACTCTTTGGTTCAACTCTTCGGTTCAACTGAGCATGGTAATGAAAAGCCAGGGGTAGGCCCTTTCCCATGAAAAGTTCACATAGAGAAAACTCTTTTGGAGTCTCAGGCCTAGCAGTGACCAGCCCTCTTCGCAGAGCCTGTGGTGAGTATGGACGGGTAACAGCTGGACCAACAGTTCCAAAGCCGCAGGGCCATGCTAGTTCACAGAGCACCTTTGTGAGGATTAGAAAAGGGTGCCCCCACTAAGGGGACACAGTTTCCACACAAGGTGTTCATCTTGGTAAGCGGGGCACAAAATGGGTTTCTACTCCCACTTGCAAAACAAAACAAGCACCCAGTGCTGAGAACAAGCTATACAACCCTAATCAGCAGCCTTGCAAAAGTGTACCTGGGGCAAAACTGCACCTCCGAAGTAGGTCTCCAGAAAGAAGAACGTCACCAACAACAAACAGTATTTCACAAATTTCATTACCAGAAATCCTCACACATGTTAATATAAGTTCATTCATAAACATATTAGGACCAGAGGAAAAAGGGTCTAGCAAAGAAGGAAAACTAGCAAATTTGAGAGAAAGGAAACTCTTCCATCTAGAGGAATAATCAGTTGTTCCTAAAGCCCCCAATCTTTGACTACAGGTTCAAATAGCTGAACTTCAAATGCATGTGCTAAGCTAAAACACACAAACAATCACTATCATCTGCAGAGAAAGGCATGATCACATACATTTACCTTTGGGGGTTTACTTTCTCCAATTTGCTAGTTTTCCTTCCCAGTCAGACACTTTTTTGCTCCTATCCTAACTATAAAACCATACACAGTGATACATGTGGTTAAAGTTTATAAAACCTGATAAACAGCCTTGGTGGGTGGTGGGCCCCTTAGCTACCTGCATGAAAATAAGAGGAACAGACAACCTGGATTATGAAGGGTTTAACATTCAATGGCTTCCAACCCGATCATTCTTTTATGCCCTACAAAAGAGCTAAATATCACATGGGTCCAAATTAGTCCCAGTCATGCAGGAGGGGCAACAGAAGGCAGCCTGGGGACTAGGCTGGGCAAAGCTGAGAAGAAGTACAGCCCATAGTCAGAAGAAACCTTAAGGCAGTGGTTCTCAAACTTTAGTGGGCATGAGAATCTACCAGGGAACATGTTCAGAATCAGATTTCTGGGTCCCTCCCTACATTTGATAGATCAGAATGTCCTGGAGCACTTATATTTTGACAAAACTCAAACTGCTGACCTAGGTCCACCAGAAAGTTTAGAAAGACTGGGAAATCCTCCACGTGCCTATCAGCTGTTCCAAAATAAAAGTCATCCATCACAAAACTAGGCTTTGCGGGTCAGAATGGGGTGAGAAAAGGATCACCAGCCAGCATGCCTAACAGGCTGTGCTGGGCTGGATCCTGTAGCTAGAGTTTCACTATTATGGGACAAAAACCCTCTGCTATGTAAACAAGAAATTGTTTTGCATGTGAGAAATATTTCAAACATCTGAAAAATATTTAAATATCTCTGTACCCTACATCCAAGATAAGCAAATCTTAATTTGCAATTATCTGATTCAGGTTTAATAATAGAATACTAGATATAACTAAAGCCCTCTGTGTACCCCTGATCAATCCCATTCCTCACCCACTCTCCTGAGAGATAACCACTACTCTGAATTTGGTGTTAGCTATTACCATGAATGTTTTTATACTATTACTACATATGTACACAGACACAGACAATATTATTTTGCATGTTTTCAGATTTTATGCAAGTGGAAACATTCTCTAATAATTCTTCTGTTACTTGCTCCCCCAGCCCCTGTTATGTTTGTAAGATTCAACCACTTTAATGCATGTGGTTATAGTTTATTTTTCACAGTGCTCTAATATTCAATTGTGTGGGACTATCTAACAATTTATGTATTTCCCTATTGGTGGACATTTAAGCAGCAATAGACATTCTTGTACTTCTTTTGTACTTATTTTCTTGGACAAGTATGCAAAGATTTCTTGAAGTATATACCCAGAAATGGACATTTTAGGTAAATAGATTTGCTTGCCCTCCTTCAGCTAGACATCACTATGCTACTCTCCAGAGTGACTGTATCTATTTACATTCCCACTAGCAGTATATAAAAGGTGATTTCCCCATAACCTTACTAACACTTGGTTATCACAGCATTTAATTTCTGCCAATCTGATGAGTGTGAAATGGCATGTCACTGATGTTTCAATTTGCATTCCCCTAATTTTAAGTCTTTGACAAGTAAATTTTCATACTTTTATATATATCTGTCAAATATGTTTTTCTCAGTTTTTTAGAAAAATTTAACCCATCTTGTCTGAATCAGGGCAGTTCTTCCTAAAGAACCTTGCCAACAGCCACAACTGGAAAGCTGAGGTGCGGGAGGGCAGCAAGAAAACAGCTGACTTAAACAAGGAATCATCTTGGACAAAGAGCCCTAATTAATGCATTTGCTAATTAGTCTTTCCCTTCCCTCTTTTGTCAAGGCTTACTTCCAAGACAATACTACGGGCCTGCAGCCTTAGAACATGAGAGAGAATGGGGGGGATGGGGAGTACCCAAAACATTATGTAAAAGTACTTACAACTGTCTTTACTCAAAGAAAATGATGTGATTGCAGACCAATACTTATTACTCAACCTTGTAAGATACCATCCACCTCTAACAGACTCCTTTCAAGCTCATTACCTTTGGCTCCCTCTTTGAAACAGCCCAATCTTTTTCTCTACACTAGACACTGTCCCCCTCCCTTCAAGCAACCCTTTCATCTCCCTTCCCCCACAGTGACTAAATTTCCTCCTTTTCCCCCATTCTACAGCTTCTATTTTCTAGCTCCACAGGACCCTCTTCATTGACTATAACACTATTCTCTCTCCGTTGCCTCTAGAACCCCAAATCCCTTTCCAAGATGCATCCACAATAAAAACCCACCCGAAAGGAAAACGGGAATCCCATGCAGTACATGGCCCTCTTCCATGCCAGGCAGGTGGGTGACCTGTCCCAATCCTCTCACTTCCTACCCCTTCACGCCTGGGATAGCTGTTCTTTCTCTGGGGGTTCCCCAAGTGTGACAGGTCCAGACCACCTGGGAAAACCTCATTTGGCTTTCTGTGGCAGAAACGTCTTTACTAGGGCTATATATATATATATATATATATATATATATATATATACACACACACTTGTTTGGGGCAGGAACGAAACTCGGGCCATTTCGTGAAAAAGACACCTTACAGGCGTCTCCACAAAAGCAGGCAGGCCTCCCTCCTATTAATTCCAGCTGGATTGGTTTAGTCCGTGCAGTGGTGGGAAAGGTGGCCTGGCAGAGACCAAATGGTCCCCCCAATAAGAACTTTCCGAATCTCTGACCCACTCACTCAAGAAAGCCCTCTTCCCCGAGAGGGCAACCTCACAGGAGTTTCTCCCCCTGCGGCTCCCCAGGACACCACCAATCCCCCAAATCAGCCGCCGCTCTCCTCCGTCCCAGCCTGCAAGAGATCCTTTCTCCTAAGCCAGCCCCAAAAGCGCTGGGTGGGCGTGCCTGGGGCCGGGGCCTAGCGCCCCCTCCTCCGCGATCAATCTCTCTCGGTTCTCCGGGGCTAGGGGCTCTTCCTCCTCCCAGCACCCCCTGCTCCGGGCCCGCGCCGGCCCAGAGTGACCCTGGGTCCCAGCCAGGTTACGACTTTCGCCGGCTATGTGACCTTGGGCAAGTCACTTCCCCCTGTAAACCTCCGTTTCCTCCGCCGCCCAGAGGAGACCTAGAGAGGTCCTGCCCTGCCCACCCTAGGGGAGGGGGTTACCCACCAGGGGGGAAAAGGCTTTGTGAGCCGCTCCGCGCAGCGGAGACGCAGGGCTCACACGGGCTCCGGGGCCGGACTAACCTGACCCGGACAACGCTCCACCCCCGCCGCGGGGCCGGGCGGCTGGACCACACGCCTCTGGGCGCCCTCCCAACACACACACCCGAGACCAACCCACGCCCCTCCCCGCCTGGTCCGCTCCCGGACCCCGTACCTGCTCCCGGCGCTCTGCCGCAGGCGCCGCCACCCTGGGCGCCCGCCCGGAGAGGCCCGTGGCCCGGAGGGCTGAGGCGGCCGGCTGCGGCGGGCTCGGGCCGGGGCGGCGGCGGCAGGGGGCGCGGGCGGCGCGGGGCCCCGAGCTCGGCGGGGCCCGGCCTGGGAGACGACGACTGAGGCTGGAAGTGCGCGGCGGCCGCGGCTGCTGAGGCGGCGGCGGCGGCGACCGCGGCGGCGGCGCTTCCGCTCATGGCGGGGCCGCGAGCAGCAGCTCCGCTTGCGACTCGACTCCGGCGCGGCGGGCGCTGGCTGGGCCCGGGCCGGCAGCGGCGGTGGCGGCGGCGGCGGCGACGGAGGCGGCTCCCGGAGGGGGAGGAGGCGGGGCCGGGAAGCGGCGGCGGCAGCGGAGGGGGCGGGGACGCGGAAGGGGGTGGGGACGCAGCGCCGCCGCCGCCAATGGGCGGCGAGCTCCTCGGCCGGCCGAGGCTCACGGGCTGGGCGGGCGGCGCCGTGGGGCATCTTCTGCTGCTGAGGCGGGGAGGCTAAGGGCCGCCCGCGGGGAGAGCCGAGTTTCGGGGGCTGCTCCGCCCCCGGTCCGCCTCCGGGGTAAGGCCGCGGGCCTCCGGGGCAAGGCCTCGCGCCACCCAGGCCCGGCTGTGCCTGGGGCTCCGCCGCGGCTGCCTGTGGCGCCGATGTCGGCGCCCGCGAGTTTGCCGGGGGCTTGGCCCGGGTAGGTGCTGCCCGCCGGCTCGCCCGCCCGCCCGCAGGCTCCCATTCCACGGGTTGTGCCGCTTCGGCCTCCTTCCTCCACCTCTCCCCACTCTAGAGCCACGGACTCCTCTCCTCTCCCTCTCTTGGCTGCTTCCTCAAAGTTTTTCCTTTTCAGACACTTAGGAAAGAAACTCTCCCTTCCCTTCTTGGGCTGTGTCTCAGTGGTAAATCAGTCCCTGTGGACCCAGAGAGGGTAGCAGAAGCAGAAACGAAACAGATGGAGATGCGCTGCCTTCTCTGAGTCTAGAGACCCATCTTGAATTATGAGCAGAAGCGAGCCTGATCCCTCGCCCCTTTCTCTGACTTTATCTTCCTCTTTCTTACTTTAAACCCCCTTGTTGCTAAAAGACAGGAAACCATCCAACTCGGCTGTGCCTAGCCTCAAGAAAGGGAGGGACTGTGAGGTGCAGAAAGGCTTTCGAGATGTGCTGACAGTTTTCTTATGAGAGAAGAACTCTGCAGATTCATGACCCCCTTGCACCCTCCTCTCCTTGGATGTGATGTTAGTTACTGAATCCATTTTCCTTTCATGTTTCTCTGACTCTCAAATCAAAGCCATAGGGGAGCAAAATAAAGTCAGTCCTGTACTAGGAGTGCCTCTAAGTACAGCCGTGGGGGTAGGAGTGCAATTAAACTGCTGAATAGATCATTTCAATAAAGTATTATGCTCAGCCTTTCCCAACATGCAGCCACCAACTGGGGACTGAGCAGGTAGAGAGAGAGCTACAAGTTGACAAGGCATGGTGCTACAGTGGTGGGCTGGCCGCATGAGAGAAGTGGGGATGAATCTTCGGCAACACATTTCAAATTACACCCTAACACTTAACTAAGTGTATGATCTTTTCATTTATACAATCGTGACCAATGCTAGACACTAGGATACATTGATAGAGATACAGTACAGGACTTTAAAGAGTTTACAATCTCCTTGGAGGCTGGTGAGATATATTCTTAGAAGTTAAGAATTTAAGGATGAGTAGGAGCTTACCAGGTGGAGCAGACTGAGGGAAAATGGACTGGGAAGACATTAAGATTATAATCAGCCAAAGCACCTAGTATTTCCTGAATCCCACCCTTGACTTTCTGGTCGCAGAGAAGTCAGGTAACATCATATTACTAGCTGGGTTTGGTTCCCAATGCCTACTGTAGAATGCCTGTAAGCTATAGCGGTCTTAACTCTTTTGATAGGTCTCACAGCCTTGAATGAAATCAGGCCTATTTCCACTCCAAAGCCCAAGCTCCGGTTTCAGCTCTTACAACTTCAGTTTGGTCACATGTTTTGCCCACCATCCCTAGAAGAAAAGGGGCAGGAAAGCAGTTTGATCCAGTAACCAAAGAAGCCCACTGAGGCTGCCTTGCAGGCCAGGAAGAAACAAGGGAGAGGGCCAGGCCAGGCCCTGGGCCGCCTCACCTTAACAGTTAAGGGATGCAAAAGAAAGAATGGATGACTTCCATGTGTCCTGTGACCTTTATCTCTGAAAATTTCCATCCTCCAGCAATGATCGGGAAGAGAGACAAGCATGATGTGTTTAGGAAACCACAAGTTTAATAGGGCTGGAGCACAGCCTGGGTGGTGAGCTGAGAGATCAGACTGGAGAGTTAAGAAGAGACCAGAAGACCATGAAGAGTCTTGAGTGCCGGGTTGAGGCATTTGAACTTACCCCAAGTAACTAAAGGGAGCTATTGAAAGGTTTAATGAGAGTGACATGATCAGATTAGACTTTGGAAAGACTCTGGCTGCTTTGTAGAAAATAGACTGGAAGGGAATAAGAAGAGAGGTAATGAAACCAGGTAAAAAGCTATCATAATAGGCAAGGGATGAAAGTGACCCAAACTGAGGCAGAGATGGTAGGAATAGATATTAAGGTAGTAGAATCACCAAGACATAGCTGTTGAGGGAGGTGAGAGAGAATCAAAGATGACAGATTTTTGGTTTGGGCAACTGGGTGATAGTGGTGCCATTCCTGAAGGTAGGGAATACAGGATGGGGAAGAGAGAACTATGATCCTGGTTAATTCAGTTTATTTCTCTAATCCTCACTAACCTCATTCATATAAGGCAGAAGGGCTGAGGGAGTTGCCTAGAGTCACTACTGTACAATTACTAATGTCCTTCTAAGATTGGCACCGGCAGATTTACAAGGAGAAGCAAGATACCAGAATTG
The DNA here is from genome assembly GCF_949987535.1 of Balaenoptera acutorostrata. Lineage (NCBI taxonomy): Eukaryota > Metazoa > Chordata > Mammalia > Artiodactyla > Balaenopteridae > Balaenoptera > Balaenoptera acutorostrata. The sequence goes on from NC_080069.1 coordinate 89,094,116, forward strand.
CCCTTTTCACTTTTTGTTTCCATTTTGTTTTATTATGGTAAAAAATACATATCATAACTTTATCATTTTAACGATTTTCAGGTATACAACTCAGTGGCATTAGCTACTATCTTAGTTCGGGCTGCCATAACAAAATACCATAGGCTGGTGGTTTAAACAACCGAAATTTATTTTCTCACAGTTCTGGAGGCTGAAAGTCCAAGATCAAGATGCCAATGTGTTCAGTTTCTGGTGAGAGCTCCCTTCCTAGCTCATAGATGCTGATTTCCCACTGTGTCCTCACATGGTGGGGAGAGAAAGAGAGCAAACTCTCTGGTGTCCCTTCTTATAAAGGCACTAATCTCATCTTGAGGGCCCCACCCTCATGAGCTCAAAACCTAAAATCTCCCCAAGACCCCATCTACAAATCGTATCACATTGGGAGGTTAGGACTTCAACATATGAATTGGGCGGGGGGGGGGGGGGGGCGTAGGGTTGCATAATTCGGTCCATAGCAACTACATTCACAATATTCAACCATCACTACCATACATTTCCAGAATATTTTCATCATCCCAAACAGAATCTCTGTATCTATTAAACATAATTCTCCCACTCTCCCCTCCCCCCAGTCCCTGGCACCTCCCTCCATTCTACTTTCTGTCTCCATGAATTTGCCTATTCTAAGTACCTCATACAATATTTGTCCTTTTGACTTTGGCTTATTTCACTTAGCATAATGTTTTCAAGGTTCAACTATGTTATAGCATGTATCAGAATTTCATTTTTTAAAGCTGAATAATACACCATTGTATGTATACACCACATTTTGTCTATCCATTCCTCCATCAGTGGACATTTATGTTGCTTTCACCTTTGGCTGTTGTGAATAATATTGCTATGAACATTGGTATGCAAGTATTACTTGAGTCTCTGCTTTCCATTCTGTTGAATTCTACCTTGGAGTGGAATTGCTGCATCATATGGTAATTCTACGCTTAACTTTTTGAGGAACCACCAAAGTGTTTTCCACAGTGGCTATACAATTTTACATTCCCATCGACAATGCACAAAGTTTCCAATTTCTCTACATCCTCATCAACACTTGTTATTTTCCATTTTTTATTTTTTATATTAGCCTAGCCATCCTAATGGATGTGAAGTGGTATCTCATTGTGGGTTTGATTTGCATTTCCCATTTCACTTTTCAGCCCAGCATATCTATTACTTGCATTTGTCTTCCAGCATAGTTTGCAAAAATTTGGGGGGGGGGTGTTGGTAAAGGAGGGAGATTGTAAGAAAATACTGAAAGAGTTATTTCCTGAAAACTTGTAACAATGATAGACTTCTAACTTTATTATTTATTTATTTTTGGCTGCATTGGGTCTTCGTTGCTTTGCGCGGGCTTTCTCTAGTTGTGGCGAGGGGGGGCTACTCTTCGTTGCCGTGTGCAGGCTTCTCATTGTGGTGGCTTCTCTTGTTTCGGAGCACAGGCTCTAGGCGCACGAACTTCAGTAGTTGCAGCACGCGGGCTCAGTAGTTGTGGCACACAGGCTTAGTTGCTCCACAGCACTTGGGATCTTCCTGGACCAGGGCTTGAACCTATGTCCCCTGCATTGGCAGGCAGATTCTTAACCACTGCGCCACCAGGGAAGTCCCACAATGATAGACTTCTAATATGTAAAACCAAAAGAAGAGCAAGATAGTCTTGGCTATGCTGCAGAATAACACTCTGCAACCTTAGCAACTGAAGGACTCCAGATGAGTGACAGTGACAGTCATAACCATGCCCAGAAAAGGCAGTGGAAATAGCAATGCCAAATGGAAGGGGCTGGAGCTGGAGATGATGAATTTAAGTACCAATACCATGTGACTGCACTTGTTCACAAGCACATCACAAACACCTGTGAAACACCTCTGAGGTTTCCCTGAAACACCTGGGGCTATATATTGTAGGGTGTGGGTGAGGGCAAAGGAACACAGGCTGACCATTTTTCTTACTGTTACAACACTAACAAGTGTTAGTTTCTATTTGCTTAGGCTAGATTCCTAAAAGTAGAATTGCTAGGTCAATGTTTTTAAAGATTTTACTTTCCAGAATGATTGTAGTAGCAATTTATTTATTTAGTCATTTATTTATTTTTACTTAAATAGAGGGGATTAACTCGATCCTATTCCTCACTTGCAAAGCCTCTCACATTGGTTTATTTATTTTTTATTCTCTCTTATCCATATTTTCCAACCTCGTTCCCCTTTCTCACTGTAGGAAAACATTCCAGTCTGTTTAGTGTACATCCTTTTGTCTGCAGGTGTTTATTTGAAATGTGTACCATTGTTTTAGATGCATGTGTTTTTTTCTTATGTAGATAGTATTATAAAGTATATTTTTTCTTTTTTTCTTCCTTGCAGCAACATGTTTTTAAGATCTAGTCCATTGCTTCTAACTACTGCATAGTACTCATCCACCACATTTTGCTCAAGGCCTTCTTCACTTATGGACACCCACATTGTCTCCAACTCCCCACAACCAAAAACAATACTGCTGTGAATATATTCATATATGCCCCTTATTGTGATCTGTGAGAATTTGGGGGGGGTTATATATCCAGTAGCAGAATTGAATATTTTATAGTTTTTTCTCCTTTATATAGTTTTGATTTTCATTTTTTGATTACTGATAAGGATAAGAGTGTGTGTGTGTGTGTGTGTGTGTGTGTGTGTGTATTTCTTTAACCAGTGTATTCTTCCAGGAATTTTCTGACCACATTCTTAGCCCTATCCTCCATTACTTCTTTAAAGACTAATTTGGTCTGTAATTGATTGTAACACATTGAATAAATGTGATACATGAGTCCACATGTGAATCCATAATGATACTCAGAGAACGAGTGAAAGGAGAAAAAACTCATTTGCACCAATGGGAATACTATGACACCAACTTCTTTGTCAGGAAATTGATAATTAAAGAGAAAGAATGAAGCATTTAACCTGAGATTTTTTGAAGAAATTAGGTTCATTCCCAATTGATGAGGGAAAACTCTCCTTTATAGAAGAATATAACTAATAAATATAGAAGGAGTGATAGAATTAGAAAATCACCATTTTGCAATCTCCAATAAGATAATTGATTCAGGCAAGGATCATCACTGAATGTTAAACTATTAAAAAAGAAAGAAAGAAAAAAGACCAATCTACCATTTTATCAATTTCGTACCACTCACTTGCCCTAGAACACTTCCAGTTTGGCTGCTACTCCCACCATTCTATTGAAACTGCAATGCTTAAAGGACAATGATGACTTCTCAGTTGCTAACCACAATGGCCTTTTCTCATCCTCCATGATCTCTTGATGGTATTTGACATTAGAGGCCACCTCCTTTTTCTTGTAACTCTTTCCTTTCATCCACAAAAGACTGGTTATCTGTTGCTATATAACAAACCAACTGTATTATTAATAAGTTATTATTATTTCTCATGATTCTGAGGGAAAACTGGGCTCAGTTGGGTGTTTCTCAGTCAGAATCTCTTATAAGGTTGCAGTCAGATTCTTGCTAGGGCTAGAGTCATCTGAAAGCTCGACTGGGATAGATATCCAAGATGGCTTCCTCACTCACTTTTCTGGTCCCTAAGCTGAGATGGCTGGAATAGCTGGGAGTTAACGGGGCATCTCTTTTTCTCTCAATGTGGTGAGCTTGGGCTTCCTAAAAGTACCATGGTCTCAGGATAGATAGACTTCTTACAGAGTGCCTGGCTCCCACTAGAGTAAATGTTCCAAGTGTCCCAGGTCAAAGCTGCAAGGCTTCTTATGAGACAATTAATGGTCTCTTTCTCATCCACTATGTATCATCCACTATGTCCAGCATTGGGCTCTTTAGAGGGGAAAAAGAACCTAAAGACCCTTCCAAAGATGAGTGTAAAACCTATCCATATTTTTATTGTTTCATTTTTAACTATGTGTGTATCCATATCTAAACCCAAAGCAATTTTGAAATACTTTATATCAAGTCTTTCAAAAGTGTTTAATTTAGTTTTCATAGAACCAGGAAGTCTATCTTTTTGCACTTGTGTTTCTGCAGTTACTTAATATTTAATTAACTAACATAATTGCAGTAATAAATACAACTAACATAAACAGTTTGGGGGACAAAGTACCAGAAAGCAGCCATTGGCTGTGAGTGTTCAGTATACAAGGGCATAAATCAGTGTATTTTACATAGGGAATGAAAAGTATTGGTTAATCTGGTTAATCAGTTAGAAGAGTTTCTAACTTATCTTTTTTTTTAATTTTATTGCATTTTAATTAATTTATTAATTTATTAATTTATATTTATTTTTGGCTGTGTTGGGTCTTCGTTTCTGTGCGAGGGCTTTCTCTAGTTGCAGCAAGTGGGGGCCACTCTTCATCGCGGTGCGCGGGCCTCTCACTATTGCGGCCTCTCTTGTTGCGGAGCACAGGCTCCAGACGCGCAGGCTCAGTAGTTGTGGCTCACAGGCCTAGTTGCTCCGCGGCATGTGGGATCTTCCCAGACCAGGGTTCGAACCCGTGTCCCCCGCATTGGCAGGCAGACTCTCAACCACTGCGCCACCAGGGAAGCCCTAACTTATCTTTTATTGAACATTTTGAATTGGAAGTAACAGAAACCACGTCAAGAAACATAGAATGTATTGGCTTCATTCAGGGGCTCAAATGATGTCATCAGTTCCCAATCTTCCTCCATCTCTCAGCTGTGCTTGCCACCATGTTGGCTTCATGCAAGATTCCATGTGGTGGCAGGATGGTGATGGCAGCTCCTAGCACAGAAGAGAAAACATGTATTCCTCTCAGCAATCCTAGCAAAAGACTCACAACTCATCATTGGCTAAGATTGGGTACGTGCCCACCTCTGTACCAATCTGTGGCCAGGGCACTGTGTTAACCTGATTGATTAGGACTGAGTTCCATGCCCCGCTGAAGCCCTACCTAACCCCATGGACTAAGAAAAATTGCCTTGGAATGTTCCAGCATGCAACTATAGAAGTCCATTGCTGCAGTAATTATTGAAGGAAGGACAATGAGCTCCTTGAGGGCAAGTATAACTTCTTGTTCCTCCCTGTACTCCCTCCCCAACTAACCACCGCCCTGTCTGTTTCCCTCCACACAGCAGGCATTACTTACGGTGAACTAAAAATCGCAGGCATCTTTCTCTTCATTTACTGTGCACCTTAAGGCAGTTTATAGAAGACTTGTTCTTGGTATGCAAAATGCCAGTCCCCATTTGCCTGAATTTTATCTTTTGATCTCTCATGCTGTCAAAAGGTCTCAAAGCATGGGCTTCAACAGGGTTTGGACTCAAAGACGCACAGAGCTGAACTCTGTATAGAATCCTCTGAGTAAAGTCTTTCCTCTCCATCTCAAGTCTTGCATTTTGCCTTATAAGGCTGGTTATGGTGAGGCAGTTTTAATTTCATCCTCTGGGTTTGTACTAGAGCCACTTTTAAGGACTCTCCTTGGGTCTTTCCCGTAGTCCTCCTCCCTCCCTTCCCCCTTCCCTTGGTCCCTCCCTTCCCTGTAGCCACAGCTGCTTGACTCCAGGGCACTCAGGCACTGTCGCCTAGGCAACGTAGGAGGGGGCTTCAATCTACTGTCTCCCCAGAGGGGCTGGGCTGGCCCTGAGCCAGGAAGAGGCAGGGGGCAGGGGACCTGACCGGCCCTGCGCAGAGTGTGTCGGGAAGTAAACAGACCATTGGTGTGTTGCCTGCCAGAAGAGATGGGGAATGTCATGGCTGTGATTGTGTTGTACTAGCAAAACGCCAAAGATGCTATGTCTGGCTGAGAGAACAGGAATGGGACAGGAAAAAAGAAGGCCTGATGCATCTTGGCCTGATGCAGTATCAGGGGGTTAAATGGCTGAGGTTCTGCATTAGTTTCCTGGGGCTGTGGTAACAAAGTATTGCAAACCAGCCGGCTAAAAATAATAGAAATGTATTGTCTCCCGGTTCTGGAGGCTAGAAGTCCCAAATCAAGGTATTGGATGGATCACTCTCCCTTCAAAACCTGTAGGGGCATCCTTCCTTGCTTCTTCCTAGCCCCTGGTGGTTTACTGGCAATCTTTGGCGTTCCTTGGCTTGCAGCTCAATAACTCCAACTTCTGCCTTCATGGTCACATGGCATTCTCCCTGATTGTCTCTTCATGTGGTCATTTTCTCATAAGGACATAGGTCATATTGGATTAGGGGTCCACCCTACTCCTGCAGGACTTCATCATAACGAATTACATCTGCAACGATGCTATTCCCAAACAAGGTCACATTCTGAGGTATGGGGGGTTGGACTTCAACATACGTTTTCTAAGGGGACACAATTTAACCTCTAACAGGTTCCCAGAAGGGTATGAATGACGGGTTTAGAAGTTCCTGTAGTATAAAACAAAGGCCTGGAAATGTTATTTGACTGAACTAAGGAAGATTTGGAACACCAGGCTGAGGAGCTTGGCTTTTACTTAGCAGAGGGGAGTCAAGAAGGGTCTCGGAGCAGGCAGCAGTGTGACCACCTGTGTGACTGACTACCTATGAGACCCAGGATTTTGAGTCATTTGTTGCTTTTTATTTTTTAGTACCAGTGGAATGAACCCCTTCTTTCTTCAGTGCATAATCCCTAACTGTCTAAGTCTCAGGCCAACCACATAGTTGAAGCCTGGAAAAGCCTCCAAAATGAATAGCACAGAGTTTGGCACAGTTCAGAAATAAGACCGCCACTTGGCAACTATGTCAGCCTTAATTGCCTCATAGTCAAATGAATATAATCAGAGTACCTATCTCATAATATATATCATATATATGTGCATGTGTATGTATATATATATATATATATATATATATATATATATATATATATATTAGAAGAATGCCTGGCAAAGTAAGAGCTCAACAAATGTTCACAATTATTATGCAAAGACGAACTGTTCATTTGGCGAAGAAGGCCAGGAAAAACAATTATTATTAGTGGTGGTTGTTAGACTTTAGATCCTGGAACTACCGCCCCTTCCTTCTCCCTTCCAGGAATAACCGTCTCCCTCATCTGCACAGCACTTTTCAGTTTTCGAAGTACTCTGTCATTCATTCTCCTTCTGTGTAATACTCTTGACAGTCTTGTGAGGCAATCAGGGCTTTCATTATTGTCTCCATTTCGCAGATGAGAAACTGAGACCCAAATGGAGTAAATCAGCTGCTTTCAACATTTTTTCTTCTGGAACATTTTGAGAGATGATGCTTTCAGGTGGACACACACCCCAGTGTAATTCCTGCCATATCTTCATCTCTTTCTCTCCCTTTGGAAAGTATTTGATGTTACACAGCCTTTAAGAAAGGCAAGAAGAGCTATATGCAATTCATGTGGAACTATATCTTTGATATACTGTTGATGAAAATAAATCAGACTGCAAATTTACTATTTATAGTAATATTCTATGTATGTTTACACATGCATAAAGCTGTCAGAAAGGCCACATAGGAAACCGTTCATAGTGGTTAACCCTGGAATTGAGGAGTGAGACGTGGCAGAGTGGATGGAGGGAGCATTCACTTTTACTTTACACGATTTGTAAATAATCATGTATTATTTTTATGATGAAAACCTTATTCAGTTTTGAAAATAAAGCATTCAGTGTGCAAGCAACATTATTATATGCATACCTTGAAACTGCTCTGATTTTCTTCAAGGAAATCATTCATGAACATGCATAGAATATCTCTGGAAGGGTATTTAAGAAGCTGATGACAATGGTTGCCTCTCAAGAGAGAGAATGGGGGACTGGTGTTTGGACTCAAGGATGAGAGGAAAATGGACCTTTCACTGTATACTCTTTTATAAGATTTAATTTGTTTTTAACCAAGTGCATGTATTATGAATTCAAGTAAATTGGGAGAAAATTCCTAAAAGCTTCAGTGATTTATAATTACCAATGAATAATTTGTAACTCACCTCATGACCGATTACAACACACCAGTGCTTCCCACTGGATTAGATACTAAGCAGAGTGCTAAGATCCAAACTCAGGACTTCTGACTCCAAGTCTGTGGCTTTTTATACTACATTATTGCCCAATGCGGTTGCTTCAAGGGCTGCACCCTCTCATCCCCAAAACCCCTCAGGCCCACCCCCCAGGCTCAACAAACCATGGCAGTAACATCACAATTGTCATGGCAGAAAAGTCAGGACTGTGGAGTTAACTCCCCAGCTAGTCTTTAACCAACCACACTTCTGTATTGTTTCTTTTTTTCACATTGAGATATAACTTACATGTGGTAAAGTGTACAAATGTTCATCTCAGTGAATTTTTATATATGTTCACCTGTGTAATCACCATCCAGTTCAAAATATATACCATACCATCTTTCCAGAAGGCTCCTTCAGGCCCCTCCTGCACATACCACCCCCTAAATATAACCCCTATCCTGGCTCCTAGCCACCGTAGATTAATTCTGCCTGTTTTTGAACTTCACATAAATGGACTCATAAAATATCTACTCTTTGGTGTCTGTCTTCTTCTGCTTAACGCTGTATTGTGAGACTTATCCATGTTGTATGTAACAGCTGTTTGTTCATTCCAGGAGTGGAAGTGCTGAACCACAGGGCATATGCACACTTAGCTTTATATATACTGCCAAACAGTTGTTCAATATTGTTGTACCATTTATACTCCTACCCGTAATACAAGAAAGTTTCAGATGCTCCGCATTCTCACCCACACTTGATACTGTAAGTCTTTTTAATTTAAGCCATTTTGATGGGGGTCGCAACTCAATCTTGATCCGCCCTGCCACACCTCAGTTCTCTGGTTCCCCATCTGCTCAGTGTTCTGGTCTAACAGCCCCTGAATGGACTTTTCCTACTCCTGATCAATGCTTCCTGCTCTTCTTTCCTGGAAGAGAGCCCTATCCTGCTATAACCCCAGCTATGGATTGAATTGTAGCACTCACCACAAACAAATCTGATTTCTGCTGCAGGCTGAGACCTGATTCCAGTACAGACTAAGCCCTAATACTGATCACAGACAGGTCTCTTTCCTAATCACAGACTACATTCATAGCCCACCACAGACTGAACCCTACTCACAGCTACCCGGTGAACCCTGACACCAACCACAGTCTGAGCCATGACCCCAGTAGTAGACCAAGCTCTAATGCTAGACGTAGCCTGAGCCCTGAACCTACTCACAAATTAACCTGAGCCAAACTCAGACTGATAAATACAAATGGATCAAGCACAATGTTAGAACTTACAGCTGACATTTGAACAACACAGGTTTGAACTGCACGGATCTTCTTATACACGCATTTTTTTCTCAAATACTATAAAATCCACTGTTGAATCTGCGGTTAGTTGAATCCGTGAATGTGGAACCGCAGATATGAAATACAGTAACTGGGGGTATGAAGGAACCCCGGGTATGAAGGAACCCCGGGTGAGGAGCGCAGACTGTAAGTTACAGAGGGATTTTCAACCGTGCAGTGGGTGGGCACCGCTAACTCCCGCGTTGTTCCAGGGTCAACTTTATTAGAGAAAGTGAAATTACAAGAATAAAGTGCACTGTGAAGTGAATTACAATCTCTATGGTCTCTTCTTGGTTCACTTCAAATTTTAACTGGAACTAAATTTTGCTAAGTTAGGGAAAAAGACTATAATCAACCCCACCCTGACATGTTGTAAAGAACAGGCTGGAGGCGGGGGAGTGTGGCTCAAGGAAGCCTAAAGCTGAGCTAGCCCTGCAGATGGTGGTGGAAAGACAGGCAACCTTCTTCCTGTCCTCACAAGATGGCAGGTTTATTTTAAGGGTGTTTTTAACAGCTTTAAAAAAATGGATTCAGAGAACACTGGGGGAAGCCTCTGATTTTTGGGCTTCTGCCATGGTGCCTTTTTAAAAAAAAAAAAAAAAAACAATGGTATTTGACTCCTAGTGAGATTTGTTCCTTCATTACATTCTGATCATATTGCTTTTTACATCCCTCTCCCTGCAGCGGCTGTTGGAAAGGAAAAAGGAACCAGAGCTTTCAAGAATGAACGCTTAGAGGTTCTGTTTGCCGTTTGTCTGCTAATCAGCAGCAAGCTAAGAACACAATTTTCACTTTTTCTCATGCCCTTGAGAAAAATCTTGATTTCACCCAGAATGCTAGGAGAAGTACCCTGAATGGACTGTATCCTGTGAAGGACGGGTGACGAGTCTGCCGTGCAAAGTCGACCTTCACAAACGTTTTCTCTCCTGGACAAAAAACCTAATTGGTTTGAGATTTATGATTTTCTACACATTAACTGGGTAAGGAGCCATGTGCTATTACGGACAGGCACTGGGCTGGGAGTCAGGAGACCTGAGCATTTCTGCCACCATTTGCGACCTGGTGCAAATCCCTTTCTCTCTCTAAGCTTCCTCTCACCATCTATAATAATAAAGTTCAAGTGTAGCTGTTCATAATATCTTTTACATACTTTATCTGATTTAATCCTTACAACAATCTTATAGAGATAAGAACTATTATTATTCCCATTTTACAAAAGAGGTAGCAGGGATGTAACAGAAAGTAAGACTTGCCCAAGATAACGTAGAAGTCAAGTAGTTTTGTTGTTATTTATCATTAATTTGCTCATTGACAAACATTTATTAAGCATCTTCATGTGCCAAATACTGATTTTAACTCAAGGAACAGGGACATTTTCAGACCTAACCTTGTTGGTTAACTGTTCTATAAAGGTCAGCATGTCAGCTGAAGCGGGTATGAATAGAGCATTTTACATTCTCCTTCTCTTAGGACAAATTTGGGCTAACTTTACAGCTCTGTCTCCCTGGAAGTGTAATAAAGGTGCAATATCAGCTATAGTAGTAGGCAGCATTGCTTATAGTAAAAATAACCCCTGATTGGTAAAGTGCATCTGGCCCAGGATATATAAGTACCTGGTGAGAAGCCATGGCTCTGGGCCACCCTAAGCACAGTGACTCTTGAGACTAGGTTCATCTCCCACAGAGAACCTGAAAGCTATGCCTGTGGGACACAAGGTATTGATTCCTATTTGGGATAGGGCATTTCTAAGCTAAGGCTGTTGTCCCATTCACTGGTGTGATTTTGTCTCCTTGGGCCGGGGGAGCCAAAGAAGACTAACCGCTGGATTACCACAAGAACTCCTGCTGAAGAGAAGTACCGGGTGCTGTCCTGTTGGCATGCTGTTTCTTATCTTGGCCCCTTGTTAGTTAATCTGATGCCAAATGAGGCCTATGGTAACTGAGTGAGGCTAAATGTCTAGTCGAGCCCAAAGAGCACCTGCTGATGGACATTTCAGGAACAAATCCAGGTCACGAAGATAGGATTCCAACCTTGTTTTTTCTGACTCCAGAGCCACAGTTCTCAATCTTGGCCACATACTAGACTCAAACTGAAATATTTGAATCACTTGCCACAATCAACACAGCAATGGAAAAGAGCAAAACACTGCTACACACGACATGGATGGATCTCTCTGACATAATGGTGAAGGAGAGAAGCAGACAAAAAAGAGTACCTACAGGCTAATTCCACTGATCTGAAGTTCAAAAGCAGGCGAAACTAACCAGAATAGTGGCAATTGTTGAGGGGTAGGTATTGACTGGAAGGAAGTACAAAGGAGCCTTCTAGGGAGCCATAAATATTCTGTCTTGATCTGTGGTGGTTACATGAGTGGGTGTATATATTCATAAAATATGTGAAAGCAGAGTTAATCCAGGAATGCAGAAGCAAAAAGATAGGCTGGACCCAAAGGTGGGTGGGACGTTTAATGGGAGATCAGGCAAATTTGAGGCCTTGGGTTAGAGGCTGTATCTTCTAGAAAAGCTCCCACTGATTCTTCAGGGTAGAGAGTGCGAGTCCCATGGTACAGTGTGTGAATAGTGTTTCAATCAGAGAGACCCAAGGCTTTGAAGAGAAGAGAGATAGGGGTACATGACCCGCATGATCAACTCCCAAGGGAAGCAGGGAAGCAGCACCTGGAGATGGAACCAAAAGGCAAATCTCTACTATGCCAGGAGCTATTCATATAAAACACAGGGGAGGTAATATTTTGTGAATATCAAGTAACAGCTTTCGGGATGGTGTTTTACTTTGCATGTGTCTCCCTATTTTCCCCATCTATTTTGTAAGAGGCTTAATTGCAGGGAAATTTGATAAAATAATTTATAAGGCCTTATTTTAGTCAGTTTGGAGACCAGATAGTACCTGAAATTAAGTCCTGCCCATGGTTGAAATGGATTCATTCATTCCCGGCTTCAGGCTGGAACAAAACTGCCATAAAACCAAATTGAAAGGGAGAACCCAGGAGTCATGTCTTACGAGAAATGGCTGAGAGGGTGGAGGTCATGGTCCTGGAAAAGTAAAGATCTGGGGGAAGAGGACAGGGCATGAGAAGTGTCTCCAGATATCTAAATGTTTGCCCTGTAAGAAAAAGGCAGATCTGCTCAGGGTGACTTCAGAGGGGAACAAGGATCAGTGAGTAGAAATTCTTGGAAATAAGAGTGCAGTGAGGTGAACCCTCCATGAGGAATTAGAGACCTCACAATTTTCCCAAAATGCAGTTTATTCATGCATATTTTCATTTACTGTGCTAGGCTCTGGGATACAGGGAACATGACCCCCAAGGTCACTTATGGGGTTTACTAAATGTGGCAGAGACTGCAGATTGCCTATCTAATATTTATTCTCCTATTCTCTCTTACTGACAAAATTCTGATTTTGTTATGGGCTTTAATGTGTCCACCCAAAATATTACATTGCCCAATCTCTTATTTATTTATTTATTTATTGGCTGCGTTGGGTCTTCCATTACTGTGCGCGGGCTTTCTCTAGTTGTCGACGGCTTCTCATTGCGGTGGCTTCTCTTGTTGCAGAGCACAGGCTGTAGGCGTGCAGGCTTCAGTACTTGTGGCACACGGGCTCCAGTAGTTGTGGCTCATGGGCTCTAGAGTGCAGGCTCAGTAGTTGTGGCGCACGGGCTTAGTTGCTCCGCGGCATGTGGGATCTTCCCAGACCAGGGCTCGAACCCATGTCTCCTGCACTGGCAGGCGGATTCTTAACCACTGCACCACCAGGGAAGCCCCTGCCCAATCTCTCTTGTAGCTAGGGATGACCAGTGAGATGTGAATGGAAGTTGTAGGGTGAACTTCCAGGACATCTCCTTAAAAGAGGCTCACTTAGATAATAGAGGTACCATTATTGCCCTCTTCTTATTTCTGCTTAGAATATAGATGGAAGGGCTGAAGTTTGAGCTGCCATCTTGGGTCATGAGTTACCCTTCAGAAAGGAATCCACTAAGGATAGTGGAAGAGAAAGACATAAGGATCTTGGGTTTCTAATGACTGTGAAGTCTCCATATTAGCTCTATATTGACTGTCTGTGGACTTTTTTACAAACTTCTACCTTGTTTTTTAAGTTATTTGTTTAGGTTTTCTGTTGTATGTAGCCATTTCTACTCCCGATACACTAAGCAAAACTTCTTTTTAAAACTAAACTTGTATAAAACTGAGATCCATTTTAGCTCAAACAGCTGTATACTATGACTGTTATTCTCTGAGGTCCCAGTATGGTATCACCTTCTATATGAAACTTTCCCAGATTCTTTAAGAAGGTTAAATCTCTCCCTCTTTGAGTCTCCTACAGCACTTTGTTTATTCTGTTAGGATAACACTTATCAAACTGAGTCTTATGACAGGTCCCTGACACACACATTTATGATTCCTGCTCATTATTGACTGTATAGGCAGAGTATGATGAGTGTTTAAATGGGGAGGGCACTTGTGTTGCTGTCCAAGGTCCTGAACCTTCAAACACACTAGGACACAGTTGCTTTCTCCAGTCTCTGAGACACTAATTCTTTATTTTTTTTTCTTACAAAATTTTTTTTTTAAATTTTCGGCTGCATTGGGTCTTCGTTACTGTGCACGGGCTTTCTCTAGTGGAGAGCGGGGGCTACTCTTCATTGCGGTGGCTTCTCTTGTTGCGGAGCACAGGCTCCGGGCACACCGGCTTCAGTAGTTGTGGCGCTCAGGCTCAGTAGTTGTGGCTCGCAGACTCTAGAGTGCAGGCTCAGTAGGTGTAGCACACGGACTCAGTTGTTCCGCAGCATGTGGTATCTTCCCGGACTGGGGCTCCAACCCGTGTCCCCTGCATTTGCAGGCGGATTCTTAACCACTGTGCCACCAGGGAAGTCCTGAGACACTAATTCTATCTGACCAACCTCACCAAACAATTCTGATGAGGCAAGGAAGAAGCAACAGCAGGAAAAAAAACAGTAAGAGCTGAAAGAGAAAGACAAATGGACAGAGAACAGAGGCTGCTCAGAAGATTTTTGATGAAAGGAGGCCAGGGAGGAAAAAAAAAAGTTTTCTTTTGACAATTTCAAATAATGTCATCAGAGTTAACAAAGATTGATAGATACGATGTGTCATAAATTTGTGTTCTAAGTGATGCAAAGCTGTGTAAGTATTGATATGAACAACTATATTTGTGCAGACAGGGAAGCAGAACTTTATCTAGGTGGAGATGGCAGGAGGAATGATCTTCACTGGATTTACACCAGTGTGCTCGTGCTTCTTCTTTTCAATCCTTTTTTTAAAAAATTTATTTAATTAATTTATTTATTTTTGGCTGCGTTGGGTCTTTGTTGCTGCACGCGGGCTTTCTCTAGTTGTGGAGAGCAGGGGCTACTCTTCGTTGTGGTGCGCGGGCTTCTCATTGTGGTGGCTTCTCTTGCTGTGGAACATGGGCTCTAGGTGCGTGGGCTTCAGTAGTTGTGGCTCGAGGGCTCTAGAGTGCAGGCTCAGTAGTTGTGGCGCACGGGCTTAGTCGCTCTGTGGCATGTGGGATCTTCCCGGATCAGGGCTTGAACCTGTGTCCCCTACGTTGGCAGGCGGATTCTTAACCACTGCACCACCAGGGAAACCCCTTCTTTTAAATCTTGATAAATACTTTGTGATTTTTAAAAATAGTGCCACATAAGAAGTTGGACTGTGACTTATGTTTTACAATTCCTACAATTGATTTCATATATTTTTTCATGTTCTACCATATTTCCATGTTTTTATTGGTTATATGTATACATGTTATCTCTCCCCCAAACTGGAGAATGGATATTCTGCCCATAGTCCCTCCTCCTTGCAAACCATCCCAGTTATTCACCCTGTGTTTGGCTTGGCTAGCCACATGAGTCCCCTTGTACAAGATTTTTACAGTGCTCTTGATTTAAATACATCCTAGGGGGCTTCCCTGGTGGTGCAGTGGTTAAGAACCCGCCTGCCAATGCAGGAGACATGGGTTCGAGCCCCGGTCCAGGAAGATCCGACATGACACGGAGCAGCTAAGCCCATGCGCTACAACTACTGAGCCTTTGCTCTAGACGCGAGCCACAACTACTGAGCCCATGTGCCACAACCACTGAAACCCACGCACCTAGAGCCTGTGCTTCACAACAAGAGAAGCCACCGCAATGAGAAGCCCGCGCACCACAATGAAGAGTAGCCCCCGCTCGCCACAATTAGAGAAAGCCCGCGCGCAGCAATGAAGACCCAGTGCAGCCAAGAATAAATAAATAAATTTATTTTAAAAAAATAAATGCATCCTAGGTGTTTAAAAATGCATTATCTCAGTTAATCCTTTCAACAGCCCATAATATCAGTATAATTATTCTCAATACAATTAAATTCATGTCATGGATCTTTGAGGCTGTTTGTGAATTGAAGAGTTGAAACAATGAATAGTAGTTCACAAATGTCAAGGGTCTGTTCTAATTTACCTGTCTCCCAAAATAGCCTATGAAAACTTTGAAGTCATGAACCATATCGCATTCATCATCATATTTTCAACAATATCTAGCATGGTTCCTGACACATAGTAGGGGTTCGAAAGTATTTTTAGAATAAATGAATGAATTAATGGAAATAAATAATCATTAGCATTGCATTTAAATCATTTAAATAGGGTGCATTTATGAATAATAGGTCAAAGACACATAAGGGAAATCTCAAAATAGTCTTAACTATAGTGAAGGATTAGAAAAACATCCTACATGATATTTCCACTATATGAAATAATGCATTCTTGAAAATTAAGACAGGGAGCAGGAATAGTTAAAAAATACCCTTCACATCTAGGTGTCACTCCTGTGATGAACCAAAATAATTTAGCTTACTCTAAGGAATAAAAGGGGAAGCCCTCAGTCCCATCTCCTTCCTTTCCCTTCTTTCCCTCCCATTTTCCCTTCTCCTTCCTCTCCTTTCCCTTCTGTTCCCATATTCAAACATTTATTGAGATCCTACTGCATTAATGCCCTATGAGGATTTCAGCCCTTGCCTTCAAAGAGTTTACTCTCTAGTCAAGAGGGGAAAATGTTCAAAAATAGCAATATTTACAACCATAGTGATAGCATCTGATTCTGTACAATAACATCAAACCCACAGTTTTGCCTGGAGCTGCCCTCTTGCCCAACATGAATCCCATCTTGGAAGACTTACCTGATCTTACCTCCTGAGCAAAGGACAAAGAAAATTCTTTTCCTCAGTATCTAAGTACTGATTTGACTGAATTACAATAATAGCAAGGCTTTCCTCTGGGATTAAAAGCTACGAAAAGCCTCAGAATTATATCCAAAATGACTAGAGCTACTCGAAAGAAGGATTATAGCAACTAAAAGGGGACTTTATAGCTCCTCCAATCCAACCCCCTTATTTTTCAGATCTGGAAGCTGGAGTCCAGAGAGGTGGAAAGATTGCCTCCAGTCACACAGCAAATCAGTGGCAGTGCCACAGCTAGAGCACAGGTTTATAGGCTCCCACTAAATACTCTCTTTATTTTCCACTATTTTTAAAGTTCCCAAGGTTTACTCAGGGTTAACATGTTCATCCACAGGCTGTGCCCTGAACAGCTCTGATGTGACCATGATGCAAATGGCACCCTTAGACTTTTGCATGCAACAGCCCTGGTTTTACCAACGTGCTCCTGAGATTATTTTAAGTAGTTCGGGACAAACATTTAAGGATACTAATAGTTATGCCTTTATTTTAATGTTTAGGAAACATAAAAAGCACACTAAACTTTGATTTTATGGATAGGGATATTAGATAGTAATCTAAAGTTTACTTTAAAATTTAAGTTGAAAGGTGAATGAATTAAAATTAAAATATTTTTTAAAAGGCATGCAACTGGTAACAGAATGTGATAAAAATCATGAAAGAAGTATACAAATTACTGAAGTTTAGGAAACATGGTGTTTATCATATCGTACTGCATCCCTCTAAGATAAGATAAAGTATTTTTACAAATTTACCTGCTCAGGACATTGTGAGAAGATGAGTTTTTAATGTGAAAGTGATGATTGAATGGTTGGATATATGTACATTTAGTAGAAACAGGTTAAAAGCAGTTAGGAGAGGATACTTTATTCAGGAAGGTTAGAGGGCAACTAGATGGGAGAGTTAGGTCTGAGTTTTGGTGTGTCATGGAAATGATTATGATTTTCAGATATGCACTCTTGGATTAGCAAAGGGTTAGGTAAAAACTTTGTGACCTATTTCCTGTAATTGAATGTGAATATTTATCAGAAGAGATAGGCTCAAATCCTGCTTTTGCCACTTCCCAGCTTGTGCCCTCTACCAAGTCACTTAACCCCTTTGAATTTATTTTAAAAAGCTGTGTTGTGAGGAATAACTATGAGAATATAAAAATGCCTTGAAAGAGAGAGTGAGAGAAAGACTGAAAGAGAGAGGTAGAAAAAGACAAGAACGATGAAAGACAGGAAGCCAGGTTGGATGGACTGTCAGAAGAATGGGAGCTGGTGAAATTATCTCAGACTTTATGTGCTGAAATAGTCATTCTTGTCACAAGCTGCTAGATTTTTTCTTATGAAAACATTTCTAAGGTGGCAGATGAATATATATATATATATTTTTTTAGATGGATATATTTTTAAAAATTTTCCTGAAACATAACACTCGAAAAGGATGTGTTAGAGAAATGCCAAGAAAAGAAGGCAGAAGGAGGTAAAGTCCTTAGATGAAGAGGAAGATAAAATGATTTATACATGGACCTATGGAGGCAGAAGTCTCACCTCCTCCACGAACCTTCCTGACCTCCTGGGTGGAATTGACTATCTCCTCTTGGACTCCCACTAGACTTGCACACTTTCTACTAGGGTTGGTACAATGGTTTAGGAGCTTCTCTGTTTGCCTGTCATTCCCATTAGATAATACAGGCATGCCTTGTTTTATTGCACTTCACTTTATTGTGCTTCGCAGATACTGAGCTTTTTACAAATTGAGGGTTTGTGGCAACTGTGCATTGAGCAAGTCTATTGGCGCCATTTTCCCAACAGCTCACTTTGTGTCTGTTCTGGTAATTCTTATAATATTTCAAACTTTTTAGTTATTATTATACTTGTTATGGTGACCTGTGATCAGTGATCTTTGATGTTACTGATGTAATTGTTTTGGGGTGCCACGAACCAGGCCCGTATTTAAGCCCCTTGAGTACTGGGACTGCATCTTATTCACCTTCTGTATTCTAAGTCACTTCCACAGAACCTGGTACATGCAATATGCTTGACTAATGTTTGTTGAATGAATGAGCCTGGGTCAAGGGACTTAACACCATATCCTTTGAGGGATGAAAGGCAGTCCAGAGGACATTTAACCTGGAGAAGAGATAACTCTGAGGAGGTATACTCACTATTTTTCCAATATTTGTAGCACTAACTTGGGGAAGTGTATTTGACTGTTTTATTTTTGGCCGTGCCATGCAACATGCGGAATCTTAGTTCCCTGACCAGGGATCAAACCCATGCCCCCTTCATTGGGAGCTCAGAGTCTTAACCACTGGACCTCCAGGGAAGTCCAGAGGAAGTGTATTTGAAATGGGCTCTGTGGTCCCCATGGCATAGCTAGGACTAAGAAAGCAACCTGGACTCGTTATAAGGAATTCTAACCGTCAGAACTGGCCATAAATGTTATGGCTTATCTCATTGAGGCAAAGGCTTATTTCTACAGAGACTAGATACCACCTTTCAATGTTTCAGATACTGGATTAGATGATCTCTGTAGTCTACCTGTCTTCTACTCTTCTTTTTTGCTTGTTAGGTTTCTAGCTGATTTTAAAACATCTTCCCACTGGACACCTCTATCTATTCTTGGAAACATAGACCTTACAGCTGGAAGGAACCTCAGAATTCATTTGGTCCAATCCCTTCTTTGTACCACTCTACATATGAGAAAACTAAGACCCAAGTCAAATAGCTAGATTATGGTGGAAGATAGCCCTAGAACCCAGTTCTCCAGGGTTCTCTTCAGTGCTGACCAAGATATGGTGCCACTGTGTCTTGAGCAGTAGGACTCTCTTCCCCTTCCTTGTAGTATGTCAACAGGTACTGTATCTCTATTTCCCATTCTCTCACTTCAGAATAAAAATTGAAAGAGAGAAATTGCAGAATTAATGCAGGCTTATCCTGAAGTAAGACAGAGAAAGAAAAATACTGTATGATATCACTTATATGTGGAATCTAAAAAATACAACAAACTAGTGAATATAACAGAAAAGAAGCAGACTCACAGATATGGAGAACAAACTAGTCGTGACCATGGGGAGGGGTGGGGAGGGGCAACATAGGATGAGGGAATGGGAGGTACACAGTATTGGGTGTAAGATAGGCTCAAGGATGTATTGTACAACATGGGGAATATAGCCAATATTTTGTAATAATTGTCAATGGAAAGTAAGCTTTCAAAATTGTATACAAATTAAAATTTTTTTAACAAAAAAGAGGAAAAAATACAGACATCATAACGAAAATACCATTCTTTTGATAAACCATTATTGCATAGTGGTTAAGGGCTATGAGCTTGGAGCACAATGCATGACTGATTCACAGCAGATGTACCCATGTCCATGAGCTCTGGTGCAGGGCTTCATGTGCCCCGAGGCAGAGGCACCTGTTTTTAATTTACACAGGTGACATGGGATTGAAACTTGAGGGTCAGAGAGACCTGGGTTCTAGTTACTCCACATTTCTAGTAGTGTGACATTGGGCAAGTTAATTAGCCCTTTGATCCCCAGTTTCCTTATTTCTAATATGAGAATAACTATACCCCCTCCCCAGGGGAGTGGTAATACTTAAGTAAAATAGCATGTAAAACTCTGAACATAGTATAGTAATAAGCACTCAATATATAACTTAAAGTCAGCCCTAGTCTTTTTGTTTTTCTTTCCAGTCTCTTATCAGATATAAAAAGAGATAATTGAAGAAAACTTCTCCTCAACATTCCAGCCTCTTCCATTTCTACTGGAAATAATCCAGCTCAATCTCAGTGTCTGTCTCTGTGAAAACTTCCCCTGCACCCTCACTAGATGACATTGCATAGTCACTTTACTCTATGAGCTGTTTCTTCACCTGTAAATGAAGGCAGGAGAGGAAGGAAGGTCTATTTGCTATTTATAGCAACCTGTTACAAGTATATCCTAATTTTGTAATGTAAAAAATAATAAAGGATTTTTGAAAATTGGACTAGAGTGTTATCTAAGGTCCCTCCCTGCTCTGACAATATTTGAGTTTGAGAATCCAAACCTTCCTCTCTTTCTTCCACTCCCATTCCTTTCCTCCATCCCCACTCTTTTCTCTGGCCTTAGAACATGAAACTCAGTAAGAGTGAACCATGCAGGTGGAAGGATTGTAGGAAATGGATTTCTTCTTGAACCAGTCCCAGGAATCACTGTAGCTGGAAGCACAGGGAAGCCCAGGATAGATCCAGTTGCCTCCCTTAGCTGGAGCACAGCCTATCTTTTAAATTGGAGTGCTTTTCTTTACAATTTCACTATGTCATCCCTATCTAGTATCACATTTCCTTTAGGGAAATCCAGCAGTTGAGTTAGAAAAATACAGACCTAAAAGTGCACAAACTGGGTAATAAAGAAAACAAGTTTCGGGACTTCCCTGGTGGTGCAGTGGTTAAGAATCCGCCTGCCAATGCAGGGGACACAGGTTCGAACCCTGGTCCAGGAAGATCCCACATGCCGTGGAGCAACTAAGCCCGTGAGCCACAACTACTGAGCCCGCGCTCTAGAGCCCGCGAGCCACAACTACTGAGCCCGCATGCCACAACTACTGGAGCCCGCGTGCCTAGAGCCCGTGCTCTGCAACAAGAGAAGCCACTGCAACTAGAAGCCTGTGCACCACAATGAAGAGTAGCCCCTGCTCACCGCAACTAGAGAAAGCCCGCGTGCAGCAACGAAGACCCAACGCAGCCAAAAATAAATAAATACACCTATAAAAAAAATCTAATTAGACTTATTATCATAGAGTAAATGCAGGTGGGATGATATCACATAAAATGTAACTTTAAGCTGTCTCTGAGAGCTCCATCTCTCACATTCCACCACCTTCTAAAAACCCACTTTTCTAATACCCTATTCCCAGCTGCTTGTCTGACAGCAGTCTTAACAAATCCTTTCCTAATCCTCCAGGAATTCTGCTGAGTAATGTTACCTCCATCTTCTTACAGAGGTGTTTTTAAGGTGGGAGTCCAGAAGAGTTATGGACTCTGTATGAGGATGAGGGCAAAGCATCACAGGGATTACTGAGGAAGGAACCTCCTTATCCCAGGTTTCATGCATTCCAGTGGAGGGACCCCCGAAAACAGAGAAGCAGTGGCTTATGACTTGTGCCTGGTGCGTCTGGAGGAAGGAATAGCACAGATAGGGCTTTTTGTTTGGCACAAGCCCACATGGACCTGGCAGATATTCTGAACTGTTCCTTTATACCTCATGTGTTACTGGAGATCAATGATTGCTGGGAGCTGAATGAGGAGAGGTGCAGGAGGTGTATTAGAAAAGGGTATGGGATACTTTTATGGGTGATGGATATGTTCATTACCTTGATTGTGTTGATGGTTTCATAGGTATACAGGAATGTCAAAACTATCAGATTGTACACTATAAATATGTACAGTTTATTATATCTCAATTATACCCCAATAAAGCTGGGGAAAAAACTAAATAGGTAAATGCAGAGAGGATTGTGAAAAAACATTTTCTATAATAACATGATTTTATTGTAAAAATCAATGAGAGTCACCTATAAAATTTACATATACACACATAGAACATGGAAAAAGAATGGTTAACCAGTTTTAAAATCTTGAAGATAAAGAGCATCATTGGGTTTTTAAAAACTCATTTGTTAGGGGCTTCCCTGGTGGCGCAGTGGTTGAGAGTCTGCCTGCCAGTGTAGGGGACACGGGTTCGGGCCCTGGTCCGGGAGGATCCCACATGCCGCGGAGCGACTGGGCCCGTGAGCCACAATTACTGAGCCTGCGCGTCTGGAGCCTGTGCTCCGCAACGGGAGAGGCCGCGATAGTGAGAGGCCCGCGCACCGCGATGAAGAGTGGCCCCTGCTTGCCGCAACTGGAGAAAAAGCCCTCGCACAGAAACGAAGACCCAACACAGCCAAAAATAAATAAATAAATAAAATAAATTGAAGAGGAAACATTTTTTTAAAAAAACTCATTTGTTAGAATTATTGTAATGCCACATCTTGCAAATAGTTTGCAGGAAAAACTGATTAACATAAAGGAAGATGGAAATTTACTAGCTGAATTTCAACGAAAAGCAGTCAGTAGGAGTGTAAAATTGAAAGAGGAAATCAGGTTTCGATATACATATCAAAGTCTTGGATCTACATATCGCTGTGAAGCATCTTTTATAGCTAGGACAGCCTCAAAACAAACATCCAATAAAGCTGAAATGAGAATAGACCTTCAAACATCTATATCACAAATTATTTTAAAAGTTTTAAAAACAGCAAAATACATTCAATATATGGTACTCACTAAAATATTATCATTGGTTAAACAAATGCTTTTTTCTATGACTAATAGATAAAATAAGGTAAAACTAAATTTTTAAAATAATGTTTGAAATAGTACTTTTAATAGATAAAATTTTTAAAATTAAGAAATAAAGTCTGACTAATTCCAGGGCCAAATATTAACAAAGTCATTTGGCCTCAAGCATAAGCCATGTTCTCCAACCTAGACTTTATGAATAATAAAAATGACATTTTACTCTCAATCAGCCAGTTCCTCTGTCTACATCTCAAATAGTTCTGAACTGAGCAGGGAAAAGGGGAGAGTCGTTTATTAACCTCCCAGTAGTGGTGACATTTTGCTTGATTTTTGAAGACTGAATAGAAGATCACCAAGTAAAGATGTGGGAGAGGGCATGACAGGTAGAAGGAGAAGCATAATCAAAGTTACGGAAGCATTAAAGAACTTGGTGCACCAAGGAAGTGCATGGCTGGAGATTTAGGGTGTATGTTGAAAAGTGGCAGGAAAAGAGGCTGTTGAGCCATACCCTTGGGTCTAGATCAATGCTAAACATTCGTGTCTTAAAAGCAGGGGTCATATCCATCATGTTCTGCGCCGACTACCTGATGCCTTGAACAGTGTCTGGCTCAGGGGAAGGAATAAATACTGTTTTGCACTATGTTTAATCAATTTGAGTATTTCACTGGGGGTGATGGGAAACATTCCCTGTGGGTGATGGGTGAGTTCAATTCTTCAGCCTTTCCTTTTCTTCTGTGAGCTAGCCCATATCATTTTTTCTTAAGTTAGCCAGAGCTGATTTCTGTTGCTTGCAACCAAAGAACCCTGCCTGATTCAGCTCCCTCAATATCTCTTCCATGAAGTATATCAAGGGCATCCAAAGTGCTTTCAGTAGTGGGCTACAAGTTCAGAAATCCCTGGGTGTGTGCCACTGGCATTTAAACTAATAAACATAGAGAATAAAGAGGGTCCATATGTGTGCTAGATGGAAGTCAAGTGTGTGTGTTTAAGTCAAGTGTGTGCAACATATGAATGAGCAGAAACATTAAACATAACCTTTAGGAAAAGAAAACAGGCAAGTCCAAACAAAAAGAAAGCAGAATATGCATTATTCATATTACAAAATAAATTCAAGGAAAGCAAAATCTATTTAGATATTTACCAGAGGGAGAGCACTACATAACAAAGCTTATGGGAATGGGCCAAATCTCTACTTTCAGGAAGATTAACAATCTTAATTTTCCTTATTATAGAAATAAGAATGAAATGTCTGAACTGAGCAGTCAAGTTAAGAAACTTGATGAAAAGAAGGGAGCAGACAGAATAAGAAAGGTGTTCGGCTGCAGTCAGGTCCATGGTAGGGGGCAGGGTGAGGAAGAAGGGCCTCTCAAATGCATAAATCATATGGTCAGAAGGGTTCAAGGACAACCAAAAGAGCTCAGTGTCACAGAAGCAAGGAAACAGAGTTTTAATGACGTAATGAGTTGCAGAAAGGGGAGAAACCAACAGCATCAAATGCAAAAGAGAGATCCAATAAGAAAATTACTCAAATTTCTACAGAATATGGCAATTACCAGCAAGAGGTCATGAGAGTTTCTTCTAGCTTCTCACAGAAAGAAAAGACTTTTTCAGAATTAAAAAAAGGACATGGAGTTAGTGGTTATTTCTCATGTTTGCCATCCAGCATCTTATTAGCCTTCTTATGGTAAGTGCACTCCAATTTTGTTACAAAAGAGGCAGCCATGCAGAAACTTGCAGCCATGTTGTTCAGATGAAGGTGACACGTTTCCATGTCTGGGGTTGATGTGGCACTGTGGGTTGGATAACCTAACATCATTCCCATCCCTCTTCTCCCTTACCTGCTCCCTGCCCTGTACTCACTTTCCCGATTACTTTATAGCAAGCAGTGGCAATGCAATGTGTGACACAAAGGAGACATAATGTCTAGACAGACATGATGAGTAGAACTGGGGCGCCCATATTGTAAGAAAAAGTAGAAAGATCAAGAGAATCACAGCTCTACCAGCCCTGAATCGTTGCTCACTGGATGGACACCAGTAGCTGTGTGACTCTAGTCGTTTTATGATGTGAGAAATATAAACTCCTGATGTATGAGAAGTATAACCTCACCCTTCGGTGGGAGGCATATCAATCACATTGCAAGAAGAGAATGTGCAATGGGATAAGTATATTGATGCA
Source organism: Balaenoptera acutorostrata (assembly GCF_949987535.1). Taxonomy (NCBI): domain Eukaryota; kingdom Metazoa; phylum Chordata; class Mammalia; order Artiodactyla; family Balaenopteridae; genus Balaenoptera; species Balaenoptera acutorostrata. Next base: position 89,119,147 of record NC_080069.1, read on the forward strand.
GCCATCTCTGGAAAAAACAATCTGCTACAGACTCTATCAGTTTCATGTTACAGAAACTCCAATACTAACTGGCTTAAAGAGAATAAAGAAATTGGGTTCAAATGACATAGCTTAAGATTTATTCAAGCCTTATCTGGAGTCAGCCCTACCCCTGGAGTTTTCACATATGTGACTCAATAAATTTCTTCTTTGTTTAAGCCAGTTAGTCTTGGGTTTTCTGTAACACAAAACCGAAAGAGTGTAGCAGATTATTTTCCCTAAAGATGGCTGTATCCGTGTATTTATCCCACTGTACGTTCTCTACTTGCAATGTGACTGGGTCTGTGTTCCCATCCCTTGAGGCTGGGTGGGGCTTGTGACTGCCCTAACCAGTGGAGTATGGCCTGGTGATGCTGTGTGAGATCCTATGCTAAGGTATCAAAAGGTACAGATTCCACCTCTCTCTTTCTGTTTGCCATTGTAACCCCCAACTATGTTGCAAGGAACCCTAAGCCACATGGAGAGGCCATGTTTAGGTGTTCTTGCCAACAATCCCAGCTAAGGTCTCAGCTGACAGCCAGAATCAGTCACTAGATGTGAGTGAATGAGCCTTCAGCTAATTCCAGCCTCTAGTCTTCAAGTCTTCCAGCTGTGACTCAAGATATCAAAGGGCAGAGACAAGCCATTCTGGTGGTGCCCCATCTGCTATCCTGACCCACAAAAAACATGAAAGATAATAAATGATTATCACTGTTTTAATGAAACTAAGTATTGGGTAATTTGTTCCATGTTGCTAGATGAACTAATACAGAGTCCTAATTAACAGGATTGGGGTTCTATGTGAGAGTGGTTTAAGAACAGTGAAATGAGAAATAAGATTGCAGAGTGTGAGTAGTGAATTGGAAATGAGGAAAATGGAGCCAGAGTGTAAGCTCCTCGGGAAAATTTGCATGAAAGCATCTCCCTGGTGTTGAAAAAGGATAAAACAAGTCTGAATCCAAAGCAAACAGCAGCCTTCATGCTTTTGCTCATCATCAGAAGAATAAGGTTATGAGTTTGATAGAATCCAGAAGAAGGAACTTCAGCTAATAAGTTTCATGAATTCCTCTGAATTCAAAAAGGCATTAAGAAGGAATTAAAAGTGAATCAGTGAAACCCTCAAGAAGAAGGCATTTATTTGAGAAGCTCTCTGCTCAAAACCTCCAGCAGACTGCATCACCTATGGTTAAGATCAAGCTCTTCAGCCTGGCATTCAAGGATCTCTTTGTCATTTCTGTTTCCCAGCCTTCCCTTTACATACACTGTGCTCCAGCAGAACTGCAGTGTGCAGAATGGCACTACTCGATATTCTCCAATCGCTCCTTCACTTTGCCACCTCTGGGTCCTTGCCCTTGTGGGGAGGAAGCTCTGGGACCCCAGCTTTGGTCAGAGTGCTGTTCAGAGCCCGTGCCCATCCTCACCTCAGCCAAGGTCGAGAAGTCCCCTGGAGACAAGAATCAATGCTATGTGGTCTTAGGGCCTCCAGCCTTCTTCTTATGTGACTTTTAAGTTGAGGTATAATGTATATACAATAAAATGCATTGCTCTTAAGTATACAGTTCTATGAGGTTTATTTATTTATTTATTTATTTATTTTTGGTTGCGTTGGGTCCTCATTGCAGGCTTTTCTTTTAGTTGCGACGAGCGGGGGCTACTCTTCCTTGCAGTGCACGGGCTTCTCATTGTGGTGGCTTCTCTTGCTGTGGAGCACGGGCTCCAGAGCGCAGGCTCAGTAGTTGTGGCTCACGGGCTCAGTTGCTCCATGGAATGTGGGATCTTCCCGGCCCAGAGCTCGAACTGATGTCCCCCTGCATTGGCAGGTGGATTCTTAACCACTGCGCCACCAGGGAAGCCCCAGTTCTATGCGTTTTGACCATTGTATTCACATGATAACCACCAGTCCAATGAAGCTTTAGAATATTTCTGTCACTTCAAAAATTTCCCTCATTCCCCTGCCCCTTTCCAGTCAATCCTTGTGCACCTCCCCATCCCCCAGAAAACAACTGCTGTGGTTTCTATTACCATAGATTAGTTTTGCCTCTCTTTGAACCTCATATAAATGGAATCACACAGTATGTATTCTGTGTCATGCTTCTTTCACTCAACATGTTTCTGAGATTCATCTGTGTTTTTGTGTGCATTAATTTTTCATTTCTTCTTATTGCTGAGTAGTATTCCATTGTATGAACGTAGCACAATTTGTTTATCCATTTCCCTGTTGATGGAAATTGGAGTTGTTTGCAGTTTTGAACTATTATGAATAAAGCTACTATGAACATTCTTGAACATTTCTAGTGGACATTTGTTTTGATTTCCTAGGAGTGGAATTGCTGAGTCATGGGATAAGTGAGGGTTTAACTTTGTAAGAAACTCTAAGAGTTTATCTAAGTAGTTGTGCCATTTTATGCTCTCATCACCATTGTATGAGAGTTCCAGTTGTTCTATCCTTGCCAATATTTAGCATTGTTAGTCTTTTGGTATTGTCAGTGGGTGTGAAATTGTATCTCATTTTGGCTTTAATATGCATTTCCCTGATGACTAAAGATGTTGGGAACCTTCTCATGTGCTTATTCATATATGCTGTTTTGTGAAGTATCTATTCAAGTCTTTTGCTATTTTTTAAATTGATCTGTACATGTAGAATTCTTTGTTGCCAAGGTTACAGATACAGAATCCAGAAGCCCACCTGGCATTCACCTGGAGCTGGCACATGGGTTCAAGGCAAGAAAGGCCAAGGGTCTATAATCAAAGAATCTGAATCTACTTAGGAGTTAGGCTACACAGGATCATGTAAACACTGAGAATTGTGTCTTTTGATACTGGACATGACACAGTGCACCTGGAAAAAGAGCAGAAATTCTGAATCTTATACTACAGTAGTAGCTCCCAACATTGGATCCAAATTATCCAAAACTCTGGAGAGTTTTCATCTCCAGAGATTGTGATTAAATGATGGTGGTGCAGCCACGGCATTTGGAGTTGTACAGATTTTCCAGGTGACTCTAAAATGCAGCCAAGGTTGAGAATCACTTTTCTAAAAGGAAAGACATTCACTCATTACTGGGCATCTGCTATGCTACTTTGCTAAACATCAAGCTCATTTAAACAGAATATTAGGTGTCTTTTTCACATAGGTAAGTTATTTAGAGAAGCTGGAGATTTCTATTCATTTATCAACATCAAGTATCAAACTGCAGAATGTGGACCATGATCAGTTGCTTTTCGTTCCTGGCTTCATAATTCTCGCAAGACTTCATCTCATCTGTAATAATCATGTTTGAAATAAAGTGAGGATTTAGTCTTCAGTTCTAGACACATTCTCCACCCAACAGTTAAAATGAGATGTAAGAATCATCTTTATTTCTTGTCTTAAGCTAAAGTGGAGACATCCCATGTATTTGTAACTTACTACCAAGTTCTATCCCCCCAAAAGCCAGATTTCAAATTTGGGAAAATCTGTATAGAAGTTATGATCTAGGGTAAGGGTCAGCAAATTATGGCCAGTAGGCCAAATCCTTCCTGTGGCCTAAATCCAGTACAATGCCTGTTTTTCTAAAGTCTGTGAGCTAAGAATGATTTTTACATTTTAAATGATTGAGAAAAGTCA